>NC_089842.1:6804909-7404909 GCF_035609145.1 Eleutherodactylus coqui | reverse complement strand
TGTGCCTCGCTTGCTGAGAAGTTATAGCCGTTCCAAAGGAATACATTGTTTGTCACCACTTCAAATCAAAACATCCTGATTTCAGCAAGTTGGAAACCAATGAAAATCAAATTAAAGCGTCCAAATTATTGAAAAATCTCACTGACGAACAACCGTTTTTCAAGAAAGTAAATGTGACGATTACTAAGGTTAGTTTTCAGATTTCTAAAGATATTGCCGCTGGGAAGTGTTTTACTGAAGGTGACTGCATAAAGAAGTGTTTGCTGATGGCAGTTCCTGGATTATGTCCTGATAAAAAAAAAGAGAAAATAAGTTTGTCCTTTATGACCGTAGAGCGAAGAATAGCGGATGTATCAATAACCGTAACAATCAGTTAAAGCAGATGGCAACTGAATTCAGCTATTATTCTTCAGCAACGGACGAAAGCACAGATTCGACCGATACTGCTCCGCTTCTAATTTTCATTTGACATGTTGATGACCACTTTGAAATAATAGAGAAACCGACAGGTCAAACTACTCGAAAAGAGGGGACTCATAGAATAGTATAGTTGAAAGGGACCTCCAGGGTCATTGGGACCAACCCCCCTGCTCAATGCAGGATCACTTGATCATTCCAGACAGAGGTCTGTCCAAACTCTGAAGATTTCCATTGAAATTCAGTGTCATCCGATTGCTTCTAGTCTTTCCTTGTGCAGATGAGAATAGGGCTTTTTTTTAAATTGGGGTGCCCAGAACTGAAGACAGCATTCTAGATGAGGTCTGACTAAGGAGTAGGGGGGGGGGGGGGGGATAATTACCTCACATTATCTAGACTCTATGATTCTCTTAATACATCCTAGCTTTGTTTTTGCCTTTTTAGCTGCTGCATCACATTGTTGACTCATGTTCAGTCTATGATCTATTAGTATACCCAAGTATTTTTCACTTGTGCTGCTGCTTAGCCCAATTCCTTCCATTCTGTAAGTTCTTTTTTTACTATTCTTGCCCAGATGTAGGACTTTGTATTTTTTCCTGTTAAATACCATTCTGTTTGTTGTGTCCCACTATTCAAGCTTGCCTAGATCTTTTTGAATCCTCTCTTTCCTAGTATTAGTTATTCTAGCTTTGTGTCGTTGGCAAATGTGATCACTTTTCCCATCAATTCCTTCTTCTAGATCATTTATAAAAATGTTGAACTGTAGAACTAAAACATAGGGTATTTTGCACATTTCTTGAAGAGGTTGGTGCCACCTCAATCATGGACTCTATCACACAGACGTTTGTTGGTTGAGTTGCGGAAAAGTATTGCAATGTTTTGTTTCTCTCAAGGAAGAAATCATTCATTTCTTTGAAAATGACTACAAAAATTTCCCAGAGCTGCACAATGAAGGTTGGAATTATACTTGTATTTTTATTTGACATCACAAGTCATCGAAATCAGTGTTCCCCAACTCCAGTCCTTGGGGACCCCCACAGGTCATGTTGGCAGGATTTCCTCAGTATTGCACAGGTGATGTAATTATTGTCGTTGTCTCAGACATTGCGACACGTATTCTTACTACAGGATATCATGACAAAATGACCTGTTGGTGGTCCCCGAGGACTGGAGTTGGGGAACACTGATCTAAATGACTTGAATTTTCAGCTTGAAGGGAAAAGTCAACTTGTTTTTTGCTGCAGTAAAGGCTCTTAAAATGAAACTGAGGCTATTCAAAAGCCAATTGTCAAGATGAGAAATGTGGCCCTTTACTACGTGTATGAAACATTCTGTTGTGTAAACCTGCCGAATAAGGCCGCCTGCACACGAGCGGGTTGGATTCCGCATGTGGAGTCCCGCAGCAGAACCCAACCCTGTGCCCCGCCAGTGACCCTCGCATACCTGTCCGGTGTCTTCTATTCTGTTCTATGGATATGCCAGCAGGCATGGCAGGGCACATGCGCAGTACAGAATAGGCCGTGCCGTCGCTAGGCAATAGGGTGGATACATTAATGATAATTGTGGAAGTGCCGCGGGACGGACGGCTTCCACTGACTTCAATGGAAGCTGTCTGTGTGGACCCCGCACAAAATCGCAGCATGCTGTGATTTCTCCTCTGTGATTAGAAAATCACAATCGTTTTCCACTTGTGGACATGAACTCGCATATTGCCATAGCATGCTATAGGCGGCCTAGGGAGAAAAACATGCCAATGACATTGAATTTTCGATTCAGGAGTTTGACAGAAGATTGATACTATCCAAAGGAGACAACAGTAAATTTAAGTTCATTGAAGGTCTCTTCTCTCTGGATGCGCAGCAACTTCCAGTACAGCTCGAGGTTATTGAACTTCAGTGCTGAACAGTTCAGTGAAAAAAGACAAACACCTTGAAGACTTCTACAAGAGTTTAGACAAGGAAAAGCTTAAAAATCTGCAGGATGTTGATTTACAGGTTTTCAGCATATTCGGGAGTTCCTATGTATGTGAATAAACCTTCTCCATTATGGAATGACAACAAGCAACCATCCACTGATGAACACGTGGAAGATATTTTGAAAACAGTGATTTCTAACATGATTCTGGAGTACGATAAACTGATTGCGGACAGGAAGTGCGATGTGTTCCATTAAAGCCGAATGCATACAGGCATATTTGCACTGCGGGATCCGTTTGCCCTTAGACATGCTATTGAAAATCACTTTTCCCTGCCCACGAACGGAAATCAACTGCGATTTTCCGATCGTGGGGGTAAAATCACAGTATGTGATTTTTGTGATGTGAAAATGTGATTGTTCCCAGAAAAAGAACCCCATAATCTTGTAGATATGATAGATTTTAATGGCTAACAAAAATACATGATGTTAATGCCAGCTTTTGAACCGACGCAGGGTTCTTCTTCAGGCTTAAATTAAATAGATCCAAAGAGGCATATATATGTATACACACATACTTATGACAAGGCACAGACGTGGATGTGATTCATTTGCACTTACAAGAATACTACCACAAAAATACAAACATCTTTAAAAAGGTCACTGATAAGAGAGTGCAGGTTTTATGGTCCATGAATTATTGTTAGGGGGTTACCAGGCCAGCAGTGTTATCTGTGCCATAGATTTCTCATACTTCCCAGTCACGCATAAATCCTCGTGAACAATAATTAAACCCTCTATTGAAGGTGTCAAAGGTTGTTATAAATTTATATTCCCAAATTCTTTTATGGCTTTGTGACTTAAAAATTGCCTTTCAGTATCATAACTTTCATATCTTCTATGTCGTGAACTAGAAAAGTGCTCGGCCACTGATAATACTGTCTTTCCCTCTTGAATCGTGTGGCGATGAGATCTCATCCTCGCTTTAAGTTTTTGTCCTGTTTCTCCAACATAAAGGCCCCAATGGGACATTTACTACACAGGATCAGGTAAACAACATTGGACGTGGAACATCCAATGTTAAAGCGAAACTTGCTCTACTGGCTAAAACGGTACCAAACTTTTTTTCTATTTTAGTGTGGGCCTCGCATGGACCGCTTCCATTGAAGTCAATGGAAGCTGTCCGTCCCACGGCCCTTCTGCATTGAGCAATGCAGAAGGGTTGCGGGATCCAGGTCATCGCCTAGTGATGGCGCGGCACAATCTGTACTGCACACGTGCGCCAGCATGACATCCGGCACATCCGCAGTACAGAAGCCACCTGCATACAAACACATTGGACAGGCATGCGAGGGTCACCACCAGGGCACAGGGTTGGATTCCACTGCAAGATCTCACACCTGGAATCCGACCCGTTCCTGTGCAGGCGGCCTAACTGTTTTAAAACTTGTACTGCTTAGCAATTTAGTTTACAAAATATTTGAATCATTGAACTATAGAAATCAATAAGACTTTAGCAGCTTACTTAAGTGAGTCACTAAAGAAAAAAAAACTATCTGTGATCCTAAGAGGTTTGCCGATTTTAATTTTGACCTCCACCTACAGCCAAGTTATGCAGGTTGTGTCTATGGCAAAAGAACTCCTTGAACCTCTTAATTGCTTCATAACAATACGTAAATTTGCATTGTGCCGTTTTAACATGTTGCCAAGGATCAAGCTTGAGTGTCCCCGGGGGCCACAGGAGGGGGTTGAGCTACTACAGCATTGTTTGCATACTGGTTGCGGCCCACCATGATGTCATGATACTTTGGTGGGTAATAGGGTCATGAGGCGCTCGTGTCCCGCTGGAGCCACATAGATGGCAAAAAATAAAACAAAAAAAAATAGGTATTTACTGCAATACTGGAATATTGTAGTATATAGTACAAGCGATCAAACAAGTTTAATTAAGTCCCCTTTGTGAATTAAATAAAAATGTAAAGATTATGTTGAATAAAAGTAAAAAAAAAAATCTAAACAATTTCAAACCCCACATGTTTAGTATCACTGTGTTTCTAAAAGTCTGGACTATTAAAATATCACAATATTTATCCCAGCTTTTTTTTTAATTTCAGTTCCTAAAAAAATGTAATAAAAATTGATCAAAATGTTGTGTGTACTAATAAGAACTACAGCTCATCCCTTACAAAACAAGCTCTCACACAATCCAATCGAAGAAAAAAAAAAAGGTTATGGGTCTGAGAAAATGACAATGGAAAGCAATTTTAGTTTTTTTTTAAAGAGGGGGCAAAACATAAAAAGCTATATGAATTCTGCATCACTGTAATCATACGGTAACAGAACAAAGTTCATATGAACACCCTAAAAGCTTCCCTCCTCAAATAACACAACTGCATATTTATTTCACCCACTTATAAATGTTTAAATGTTTTCTAGTACATTATAGGGAACATTAAATGGTAGAATTAAATAATTATAACTCGGCCTGCAAAATAACTTTTCTCTCAGAAAGTAGATGGAACATCAACTGATCTTCCCTGTGCTATTGGGGGAATAAAAGAATGCAGGCTATCTGTAAGCAGATAGATGGTGAGGGAACAATTAGCTAACTTAAATGAATTCAAGTCTCAAGGTCTAGATGAATTACATCCTAGGATACTAAAGGAAGCAGCAGAGGTAATTGCTGAACCACTTGTCATAATCTTTGACAATTCCTGGAGAACAGAAGTCCCAGAAAATTGGAAAAGGGCAAATGCTGTCCCTATTTTCAAAAAAGGGAAGAAGGTGGATCCAGGAAACTATAGGCCTGTGAGCCTGACTTCTATATCAGGAAAGATCTTTGAACAAATTATTAAACAGCATGTATGCAAATACTTTGATAAAAATGGAGTAATCAACTAGAGCCAGCATGGGTTTGTAAGAAACAAGTCATGCCAGATGAATCTAAACTCCTTCTATGACAATATCACTGACTAGGTTGATCAGGGAACTGCGGTGGATATAGTATATCTTGAATTTAGTAAAGCATTTGATAAAGTATCTCATAAAGAAATGAGCGAGCACTAAAATGCTCGGGTGCTTGTTACTCGAGCCGAGCTTTTCGTAATGCTCAAGAGCTTGTTTAGAGTAGTGAATCCAATTGAAGTTAATGGGAGACTCGAGCATTTTTCAAGGTGACCCATGTTCTGCATAGGGGAGGGTGTGTGATTCACCTGAAAACATCAGAAAGTGATGGAAACATCACAGAAATGGATAGGGAACAGCAGGCGCAGCGTGCATGGATGCATACGAGGCTCCCGGGTCACACTATTAAGCCAAATTGGGGGCAAGAGCCTGGTGGTCACCCCCCTAACAATTTATTGGGCCAGACCATAATCAGCAAGGCACACATGCTGGCACATCTTAGCTTAGCCCCACACTAGGTGGAACGAAGGCCAATCACCGCCTGCGGGTGACACCACTGCCTCTTCTCCTGTGTTACATGCTGGCATTGCTGTCCAATCCCACCCAGGACGCACGCTCGTGCCTGCGTCCACAGCGTACTGAAATTTCTCCCAGCGCAGCGTCCAGCTGTTTCCATCCCAGACGGGGTAAGGCGCACCCCTTTGCCTACTCAGTAGGCCACAGCATACTGCAACTGTTCCCAGCGCAGGGTTCAGCTGTCCTTATACCACACGCTCGCTTGATAGCCACACCACCCTCATGTCTATTTATAAGTGCATATTGGATGAGGAGAAACAGGAGACACACACTGCAGAGGGTTGGCAGGGCCTGGCAGCGACCCTCTTTGAAATTGTGGGCGATGGCCCACAATGCTGATGAGAATTGCTGATAAATTAACATATGATCGCAATTCCAAACCCATGCCACCGCCATCACAAAAGTTCATGAGCCACAAACGGGAGCATAAAGGGGACTCAGATGCCAGTACTTATACACATCTCCACAATTCAACAACCCATTCTAAAACAAAATATTTTTTTACCCAGAGTGCAGGTGAACCCCTGAAAGAATTGTTTACCAAGACTATAGGCGAACCTCTAAAAAATTTGTGTACCAAGAGTATAGGTGTATCCCTGAAAGATTTGTTTACCCAGAGTGCAGGTGAACCCCTGAAATATTTTTTAACAAAGAACTTGTAATTGCTTAAGGGGATCCAGGTGGCGGTCCACAGACAGGCAAGCTACCGCCTGTCCCAGCCCATGCCTCTCCCCAAGGAGCTTTTTAACTAGTGTCCCAGGGAAAGACAGCATGTACTATGAAGAAATTAGAGTGGCCAAACCTTCAGAAAAAATAATTTTTACAGAGCCTTTTGGCCCTCTGAAGAATTGGCTGTTCAGTGTGCTGACATGCTAGTTTGGGAGGAGGAGGAGGAGGATCACAGGATAGACCAAGCTACTTCTACCCTTCTTTGTGATGATAGAGGGTGCATCGTTCTCCAGTTCCAGCTTAAAGATACTTTATGTTAAGCTGCTTTCCACCGGTGTAGAAGAGAAGTCTGGAGAAATCCAGGCTTTGTTCATCTTAATAAGTGTAAGCCTGTCGGTGCTGTCAGTTGACAGGTGGGTACGCTCATCCGTGATAATCCCCCCTAGCAGCACTAAACACCCTCTCTGATAACACACTAGCGGCAGGGTAGGCCAGCACCTCCAAGGCGTACAGCGCAAGTTCGTGCCACGTATCAGGCTTTGACACCTAATAGTTGTATGGAGCAGAGGGATCATGGAGGACGTTGGTACAGTCAGCTATGTACTCCCTCGCCATCTTTTTATAATGTTCCCTCCTACTTAGCCTAGACTGGGGAGTGGTGACACAGTCTGGCTAGGGTGCCATAAAACTGCCATAGGCCTTGGAGAGTGTTCCCCTGCCTGCGCTCGACATGCTGCCTGTTCCCCTCGTCTCCCCTGCTAGCTGGCCCACAGAACTATGTCCTCTACCACTAGCGTTGCCAGATGGGAAGTTTAGGATCAGCTTTTCCACCAGGGCCTTATGGTATTGCATCACTCTCGTACTCCTTTCCTCTTCAGAAATAAGAGTGGAAAGGTTCTCCTTATACCATGAGTCGAGAAGGGTGAACACCCAGTAATCTGTGTTGGCCAGAATGCATCTAACACAAGGGTCACGGGAAAGGCAGCTTAACATGAAGTCAGCCATGTGTGCCAGAGTCCCAGTATGCAACACATCGATGTCCTCCCTAGGAGGATGACTTTCATGATCCTCCTCCTCCTCTTTAGCCCATACATGCTGAACAGATGTGAAGGAAGTAGTATGGGTACCCTCTGCAGTATGGGCAGCAGTCTCTTCCCCCTCCTCCTCCAATACGCACTGAGAAACAGATGTGAGGGTGGTTTGGCTATCAAGCGACATATTGTCATCCCCCATCTCCTGTTCTATATGCTAAGCATTGGCCTTAATGCTTAGCAGTGACCTTTTCAGCAGGCAAAGCAGCGGGATGGTTACGCTGATAATGGCTTCATTGCCGCTTATCATTTGTGTTGCCTCCTCAAAGTTTCCTAACACCTGACAGATGTCAGACATCCATACCCACTCCTCTGTGAAGAAGTGCGGAGGCAGACTGCCACTCCGATGGGCATGTTGCAGCTGGTATTCAACAATGGCTTTACACTGCTGGTAAACCCTGGCCAACATGTGCAAAGTTGAATTCTAGCATGTGGGCATATCACATAGCAGTCGGTGAAGTGGCAGCTGGAAGCGCTGTTGCAGTCTCTTGAGGGTGACAGCATCTGTGGTGGACTTTCTGAAATGTGCACACATGCGACGCACCTTGCTGAGCAGCTCAGACAAATTGGGGTCGTTTTTAAGAAAGAGCTCAACTACCAGATTGAACATGTGGGCCAGGCATTGCACATATGTTAGTCTTCCAAGCTGTAGAGCTGCCACCAGGTTACAGCCATTGTCACACACGACCATGCCTGGTTGGAGGTTCAGCGGCAAAAGCCACAAATCTGTTAGCTCCGTCAAACCCAGTAACAGCTCTTGGGCGGTGTGCCTCTTGTTACCTAAGCTCAGGAGTTTCAGCACGGCCTGTTAACGCTTCCCCAAGGCAGTGCTGCAGCGCCTCAAGCTACTGACTGAAGGTGATGTGCTCACAGATGGTAATTGAGAAGTGAAGGAGGATTGGGGGGGGGGGTTGGAGGAGGTGGCATAATAAGCCAGAGAAACCATGACCGAGGTAGGACCCGCAAGCCTCCGTGTGGGTAGCACGTGAGCAGACCCAGGGTCAGACTCGGTCCCAGCCTCCACCAGGTTAAGCCAATGTGCTGTCAGGGAGATGTAGTGTCCCTGCCCGCCAGCACTTGTCCACATGTTGGTGGTTAAGTAGACCTTACCAGTAACCGCGTTGGTGAGGGCACGGTTGATATTTCATGACACGTGCTGATGTAGGGCGGGGACAGTGCAGCGGGAAAAATAGTGGTGACTGGGGAACGAGTAGCGAGGGATGGCCACCGCCATGAGGTTCCGGAAAGCCTCTGTTTCTACCAGCCCACATAGCAGCGTCTCAAGGCTCAGCAGTTTAGAGAGATGTACGTTTAGTGATTGTGCATGCGGGTGGGTGGCTGCATATTTGCGCTTGCACTTTAATGATTGTGTTATGGACAGCTGAACGTTGAGCTGGGACACATTGGTGGAGGCAGTGGAGGACCGTGCAGGTGAAGGGATGGGTGCAGGGCGGGAGACGCTTGTGCCTGCGTCCTGGGAGGGGGATTGCATATCAGTGCCAGCATGTGACACAGGGGGAAGAGGCAGTGGTGTGACCCGCAGGTGGTGATTGGCCTTCATTCCACCTCGTCGGGTGCTTAGCTATTATATGCCTGCGCATGCTGGTGGTAGTCAGGCTTGTAATGGTGGCTCCCCTGCTGATCTTGGTGTGGCATAGGTTGCACACCACTGTTCGTCGGTCATCCGCACTTTCTTTAAAAAGCTTCAGACCTTCAAACACCTAGCCCTCTGCATGGGAACTTGCCGCGAAGAGGTGCTATGGGAAACAGTTGGGGGATTACTTGCTCTGGCCCTGCTTCACACTCTGGCCACCCCACTCCCTCTTCCAACCTGTTCTGGTGCTGCACTTGCCTCCCCCTCTGAAGCCCTGTCTTCAGTAGGCTTACCAATCCAGGTCGGGTCAGTCACCTCATCATCCATCAGCTCTTCCTCAGAATCCTTAGTCTGCTCCTCCCTCAGACTTACTGCCCTAACAACAACCTCACTCATAGACAACTGTGTCTCATCATCATCAACAAATACCTCTTGAGACGTTACTTGGAAGTCCTCACCCTCATCACCCTGAGACTGTGAAAGTTCCAAATTTTGGGCATTGGTCATGACAAACTCCTCAAGTGGCTTATGAACCATTGTTTGTGACTCAGGGAAGGGACCTGAGAACAGTTCATGTGAGTATGCCTGTTCTGAATCTCTCCTTTTCCTGGAGTGAGCTGGCTGGGAGGAAGGAGGATCAGCATGAGGATTCACAGGTCCAGTCCCTTGGCTAGTGTGAGTGGACTGCGTGAAAGACTGTGTGGAGGATAAATTACTGGATGCGTTATTCGCTATCCACATCATCACCTGATCACACTCTTGTGCTTTTAATAATGGTCTACCACATGGACCGGCAAACTGTGAGATGAAGCTAGAGAGTGTAGATACGCGGCGTTCTACTTCTCCCACCCCAGCAGGCACTGTTTCACCCCGCCCAGGACCTCGGCCTCTGTCCACACCCTCATTCGGACGCCCACGTCCTCAAACCTTATCCCTAGTCTTGATCATGTTGTATAATGGCACTGCATCAAAATACTATGCAAACTGCGAAGTATTTTGCGTACACTATAGAAAAAAAAAATAACTTGAAAAAGGTGTACAGTCTGGTTATATAGTGTGGATCGATAGGACACACACTGGGGTATTTTGCGTACACTATAGCCAAAACAGACCATGATAAATGTGTATAGTCTTGTACAAAAACAAATAAATAAAAAATGAGAAGAGTTTTTGTTAGTTCCTAAGTAGTCGGTGTACACCAGTAGCAGTATACGGTATAGAAGCGGTAACAGTATGCAGTATACAGCCGTGATGCTTGTGAATGCTTTGTGTGCACTACTAGACCCAGGCAGCCAAACTGCTGATGCACAAAAGTGGAGTGGTAGTCCTAAAAAGGACTGTTGGGTTCTTTGAAAATGGATCCCTGCCTAAACGCGCCTTCTAACCTACACTATCACTCTCCCTCATTCACAGCAGCTCTGTCCCTCAGCTAATCCAGCCTGCCTGTGAGGTGAGCATCAGGTGACATGAGCTTTTATGATCCCAGGTCACCTGTTCCGGCCAGGCAATCATTGCTATAGACGTGCACAAGGTTGGCACGTCATAGCAGGAGGTGCTCACTTAAGTAACGAGTACTCTCGAGTATGCTAATGCATACCGAGCATCAAGTTCGGTAGAGCATGCTCACTCATCTCTAATCTCATACCATACTTATTGAAAAAATGACCAAATTTGTGATTGACAAGGTAACTGTTAGGTGGATTCACAACTGGCTGAGTGATCGTACTCAAAGAGTGGTCATAAATGGCTGCACATCCAAGTGGAAGAATGTATCAAGTGGGGAACCACAAAGCTCTGTCCTAGGCCCAGTGGTGTTCAACATTTTTATAAATGAAGCTTGAACAGTGGGCGGCAACTAACAGAATGACATTTAACAAGGTGAAATGCAAAGTCCTACATATGGGCAAAAAAAAATATGAAAAAAGCACATACAGAATGGGAGGAATTGGGCTAAGCAGCAGCACATGTGAAAAAGACTTGGGTTCGAGAGTGATGCTATACCACAGGACCCTGGCAGACAAACTGATGGTAAAATTCCCATCCAACAGCGCTAGTGGCAGAAAACGCAGTTCCGAGGGCCAGGTAGCAGGGGAGGCGCGGAGATCAGGCAGCATGTACAGCACAGGCAGTGGAACACTGTCCAAGGCCTTTGCCAGCTTTATGGCTCCCCAGCAAGACTGTGTCACTGCTCCCCAGTCAAGGCTGAGTTGGCGGGAGCACTGTAAAAGGATGGTGAGGGAGTACGTAGCCGATCGCACGACCGTCCACCGTGACGCCTCTGCCCCCTACAACTACTGGGTGTCGAAGCTGGACACGTGGCCTGAACTTGCGCTGTATGCCCTGGAGGTGCTTGCTTGTCCTGCGGCTAGCGTCTTGTCAGAGAGGGTGTTTAGTGCGGCTGGGGGAGTCATCACGGATAAGCGTACCCGCCTGTCAACCGACAGTGCCGACAGGCTTACACTCATCAAGATGAACAAAGCCTGGATTTCCCCAGACTTCTCTTCTCCACCAGCGGACAGCAGCGATACCTAAACAATACGTAGGCTGCACCCGCGGATGGAAGCATCGTTCTCTATCCCCATCAAAAACGGGGACCTTTTAGCTTCATCAATCTGTGTATTATATTCATCCTCCTCCGCCTGCTCCTCCTCCTGAAACCTCACGTAATGACGCCGAACGGGCAATTTTTCTGAGGCCCACAAGGCTCAGTCATATAACTTTTATAAACAATGTTTATACGTTTCAATTCTCAATTCAATAAAGCGTTGAAACTTGCACCTGAACCAATTTTTATTTTAACTGGGCCGCCTACAGGCCTAGTTACAAATTAAGCCACATTAACCAAAGTGATTAATGGGTTTCACCTGCCCTCTTGGTTGGGCATGGGCAATTTTTCTGAAGTACACTTGTACTGTTGGTACACCAATTTTTTTGGGCCCTCGTCTACATTGTAATCCTAGTAATTTTTAGCCCACCTGCATTAAAGCTGACGTTACCTCAGCTGTGCTGGGCACTGCAATGGGATATATTTATGTACCGCCGGTGGGTTCCAGGGAGCCACCCATGCTGTCGGTCCACACGGAGTTGTAACTGCATGTGTCCACTTCTAAAGAACCCCAGTCTGACTGGGGCATGCACTGTGGGCCGAAGACCACCTGCATTTATTCGGACGTTACCTCAGCTGTGATGGGCAATGCAATGGGATATATTTATGTACCGCTGGTGGCTTCCTGGGACCCACCTATGCTGTCGGTCCACACGGAGTTGTAATTGCATGTGTCCACTTCTAAAGAACCCCAGTCTGACTGGGGAATGCAGTGTGGGCCGAAGACTACCTGCATTAAACCTGACGTAACCTCAGCTGTGATGGGCAATGCAATGGGATATATTTATGTACCGCCGGTGGCTTCCTGGAACCCACCCATGCTGTCGGTCCACACGGAGTTGTAACTGCATGTGTCCACTTCTAAAGAACCCCAGTCTGACTGGGGCATGCAGTGTGGGCCGAAGCCCACCTGCATTAAACCTGACGTTACCTCAGCTGTGATGGGCAATGCAATGGGATTTATTTATGTATAGCCGGTGGGTTCCAGGGAGCCACCCATGCTGTGGGTGCACACGGAATTCCCATTGCGGAGTTGTACCTGCCTGTGACTATTTATAAAAAACCCCGGTCTGACTGGGGCATGCAGACACCTTGACAGAATGAATAGTGTGTGGCACATAGGTTCCCCATTGCTATGCCCACGTGTGCAGCTCCTGATGGAGGTGGCACAGGATTGGATTTCTCATTGCTTCTGTACAGCATTATGGGCTATCGCCCCACCCCTTTTAAAGAGGGTCACTGCCTGGCCGTGCCAACCCTCTGCAGTGTGTGCCTGCGGTTCTTCCTCATGGCAGACGCGCTTATAAATAGACATGAGGGTGGTGTGGCATGAGGGCAGCTGAAGGCTGCGCAGGGACACTTTGGTGTGCGCTGTGGACACTGGGTCGTGCGGGGGGGGGGGGGGTTGGGCAGCATGTAACCCAGGAGAAGTGGCAGCGGAGTGTCATGCAGGCAGTGATTGTGCTTTGTTGGAGGTAGTGTGGTGCTTAGTTAAGGTATGCATTGCTAATGAGGGTTTTTCAGAAGTAAAAGTTGTTGGGGGGGGGCCCACTCTTGCCGCTATTGTGGCTTAATAGTCGGACCTGGGAACTTGAGATGCAGCCCAACATGTAGCCCTTCGCCTGCCCTATCCGTTGCTGTGTCGTCCCCATCACTTTCTTGAATTGCCCAGATTTTCACAAATGGAAACCTTAGCGAGCATTGGCGATATACAAAAATGCTCGAGTCGCCCATTGACTTCAATGGGGTTCGTTACTCGAAACGAACCCTCGAGCATTGCGAAAATTTCGTCTCAAGTAATGAGCACCCGAGCATTTTGGTGCTCGCTCATCTCTAATTTTAATCTTTTTGTTGATTGGGCTGTGTTAGGGCTCGTTTTTTTGCAGGTTGAGCTGTAGTTTTTATTAGTACCATTGGGAAACATACATATTTTTATTCACTTTTAATTCAATTTTTTGGGACCTGGGATATCAAAACAAAATTTGCAATTTTGGCATTCCATCTTTTTTTTTTTTAACGGCCTACACCGTCTGGACTTGAACTCGCGAGCATTTGACCTTTTGTGAGATATGTTGCTGCCATCAATTTCTAATTGAGTTAATTTTTTAAAGTGAAATAGAAAAAGGTCGCCCTTCCCCCTTCTTATAAGTGTTCTGTGTTTTAGTGTTAATAAAGTATAAGAGATTTCCAAATAATTACATTCTTTTTCGTTCACATTTATTTACATTTTGCACAGCGTCCCAACTTTTTTGGAATTAGGGTTGTACACGGTATTGCATTATACTGTATTCTGACAAACATCCTATTAAGGCATGACACAGGCCACAGGCACATCATCATATACAACCACTCGAGGCATTCAAGGGTCTTTAGAAGGCCCTAGGCAGCCATGACA
Organism: Eleutherodactylus coqui; assembly: GCF_035609145.1. Classification (NCBI taxonomy): domain Eukaryota; kingdom Metazoa; phylum Chordata; class Amphibia; order Anura; family Eleutherodactylidae; genus Eleutherodactylus; species Eleutherodactylus coqui. The sequence continues at coordinate 7,390,744 of NC_089842.1, read as the reverse complement.
CCTGAATGGTTCCCAAACTCTCCTGTGACATACCAGAAGCTCATTTCCACTTTATATAATGGTTCGTACTTACTGTTACAGAGAACGACATTCACTGCCTCAAAATTTACGGGAATTTCTACTCTGACATTCGACCTAAAGGAAAAAATTGGAGCTCTTTTAATTTAGGAAATAGAATTTACCAAAGAATTTAACATTTGCTTCCTACACATCTGCACAAGAATGATATATTCCTACAATCTCCTACCTGGCGTATTAATCTTCTCAACAAAGTTGAAAACCTATTAGAGGGGCTGTCCACCTTGTCACTACTGATGATGTGTCCTCAGGATAGGTAGTCAATTGTTGATTGGCAAGGGTCTGCTGCCCCCGGCTGCCAGTGTGTACACAACAGGAAGCAGACAGGTCTGTACTAGAGATGAGCAAGCGTACTCGTCCGAGCTTGATGCTCGTTTGAGTATTAGGGTACTCAAGATGCTCATTACTCGAGGCGAGCACCACGCAGTACTCGAGTCAATTCCATTTCCTTCCCTGAAAGTTTTTCGCCATTTTCTGGCCAATTGACATGCAGGGAAGCCATTACAACTTCCTCCTGTGACGTTCCAGCCCTATCCCACCCCCCTGCAGTGAGTGGCTGGCGAGATCAAGTGACCCCCGAGTATTTAAAGGCAGAGATATAGGGAGAGTGTTAGCGTCTACAAGAATCCCAACGGTCCTTCTTAGGGCCACATCTGACCTAGTGCATTACTGTTGTGGCTGCTGGTAGCAGTTTTGCAAATTTTTTTTTTATATCGGGTGTGCAGGCTATAGCTTTCTCAGGCTGCAGTCTGTACTACATATTATAGGGAGAGTGGTGGTGAGGCAGGGACAGTGGTAGTGTGGAATCCTGTCTACAAGAACCCCAACGTTCCTTCTTAGGGCTACCTGTGACCGTGTGCATTTAACTCCGTGGCTGCTGGGAGTAGTAGTACCTCACTATTGCACAGCTAGGCCTGCTTGCAGCCTTCCGTATAATAATTTATTTCTGGCTGCAGTTTGCGTAACATAAGCGCTGTCTGCCTCCAACTGCACACCAATAATTCAAAAATTTTTTACACCGCTCTGTGTCTGCTGTCAACTGCACGCACAGCGTAGGGCGAAAGCCCCTGATAGAGGGGAAGTCAGATACATGCTATATAGCCTGCACTACATTTCCCCCCCCCCCCCCCCCAAATTTTTTTAAAATCCTTCTTAGGGCTACCTGTGACCATGTGCATTTAACTGCGTGGCTGCTGGGAGTTGAGGTGCATCACTATTGCATCACTATTGCGGCTGCAACTGAAATGTTACTGGGGTCTGTCTATACTGCTGCAACTGAAATGTTACTGGGCTCTGCCTATACTGCTGCAACTGAAATATTACTGGGCTCTGCCTATACTGCTGCAACTGAAATGTTACTGGGCTCTGCCTATACTGCTGCTACTGAAATGTTACTGGGCCCTGCCTATACTGCTGCTACTGAAATGTTACTGGGCCCTGCCTATACTGCTGCAACTGAAATGTTACTGGGCTCTGCCTATACTGCTGCAACTGAAATGTTACTGGGCTCTGCCTATACTGCTGCAACTGAAATTATACTGGGCTCTGCCTATACTGCTGCAACTGAAATGATACTGGGCTCTGCCTATACTGCTGCAACTGAAATGATACTGGGCTCTGCCTATACTGCTGCAACTGAAATGTTACTGGGCTCTGCCTATACTGCTGCAACTGAAATGATACTGGGCTCTGCCTATACTGCTGCAACTGAAATGTTACTGGGCTCTGCCTATACTGCTGCAACTGAAATGTTACTGGGCTCTGCCTATACTGCTGCAACTGAAATGTTACAGGGCTCTGCCTATACTGCTGCAACTGAAATGTTACTGGGCTCTGCCTATACTGCTGCAACTGAAATGTTACTGGGCTCTGCCTATACTGCTGCAACTGAAATGTTACTGGGCTCTGCCTATACTGCTGCAACTGAAATGCTACTGGGGTCTGTCTATACTGTTACTACTGAAATGTTACTGGGCTCTGCCTATACTGCTGCAACTGAAATGTTACTGGGGTCTGTCTATACTGTTACTACTGAAATGTTACTGGGCTCTGCCTATACTGCTGCAACTGAAAATGTTACTGGGGTCTGTCTATACTGTTACTACTGAAATGTTACTGGGCTCTGCCTATACTGCTGCAACTGAAATGTTACTGGGCTCTGCCTATACTGCTGCTACTGAAATGTTACTGGGCTCTGCCTATACTGCTGCAACTGAAATGATACTGGGCTCTGCCTATACTGCTGCAACTGAAATGATACTGGGCTCTGCCTATACTGCTGCAACTGAAATGATACTGGGCTCTGCCTATACTGCTGCAACTGAAATGTTACTGGGCTCTGCCTATACTGCTGCAACTGAAATGATACTGGGCTCTGCCTATACTGCTGCAACTGAAATGTTACTGGGCTCTGCCTATACTGCTGCAACTGAAATGTTACTGGGCTCTGCCTATACTGCTGCAACTGAAATGTTACAGGGCTCTGCCTATACTGCTGCAACTGAAATGTTACTGGGCTCTGCCTATACTGCTGCAACTGAAATGTTACTGGGCTCTGCCTATACTGCTGCAACTGAAATGTTACTAGGCTCTGCCTATACTGCTGCAACTGAAATGCTACTGGGGTCTGTCTATACTGTTACTACTGAAATGTTACTGGGCCCTGCCTATACTGCTGCAACTGAAATGTTACTGGGGTCTGTCTATACTGTTACTACTGAAATGTTACTGGGCTCTGCCTATACTGCTGCAACTGAAAATGTTACTGGGGTCTGTCTATACTGTTACTACTGAAATGTTACTAATACTGGGCTCTGCCTATACTCCTGCTACTGAAATGTTACAGGGCTCTGCCTGTACTGCTGCAACTGAAATGTTACTGGGCTCTGCCTATACTGCTGCAACTGAAATGTTACTGGGCTCTGCCTATACTGCTGCAACTGAAATGTTACTGGGCTCTGCCTATACTGCTGCAACTGAAATGTTACTGGGCTCTGTCTATATTGTTACTACTGAAATGTTACTAATACTGGGCTCTGCCTATACTGCTGCAAGTGAAATGTTACTGTGGTCTGTCTATACTGCGGCTACGGAAATGTTACTGGGCTATGCCTATACTGCTGCTACGGAAAGGTTACTGGGGTCTGTCTATACTGTTACTACTGAAATGTTACTGGGGTCTGCCTATACTGTTACCACTGAAATGTTACTAATACTGGGCTCTGCCTATACTGCTGCAACTGAAATGTTACTGGGCTCTGCCTATACTGCTGCAACTGAAATGTTACTGGGGTCTGTCTATACTGAAACTACTGAAATGTTACTAATACTGGGCTCTGCTCATATTGCTGCTACTGAAATGCTACAGGGCTCTGCCTACTTCTGCAACTGAAATGTTACTGGGGTCTGTCAATACTATTATTACTGAAATGTTACTGGGCTCTGCCTATACTGCTGCAACGGGAATGTTACTGGGGTCTGTCTATACTGTCACTACTGAAATGTTACTAATACTGGGCTATGCCTATACTGCTGCTACGGAAATGTTAATGGGCTCTGCCTATACTGCTGCTACAGAAATGTTACTGGGGTCTCCCTAGACTTCTTCAACATAACTGTTAGTGGGGTCAGCTTATACCGTTGCTACAGGAATATTACAGGGGTCTGTGCATAGTATGGGTGCAGTAAGTTTTCCCATCGCGGTGTTCTATGTATCTGGCCTTATAAAAAAAAAAACCCAGACTGACTAGGGCATGCAGTGTGGGCCAAAGCCAACCTGTACTGTATCTCACGTTAGCTCAGCTATCTGGGGCACTGCAATGGGATTTATTTATGTACAATCGGTGGGTTCCAGGGAGCCACCCATGCTGTGGGTGCACACAGACTTCCCATAGCGGAGTTGTACCTGCCTGTGACTATGAAAAAAGCCCAGACTGACTAGGGCATGCAGTGTGGGCCGAAGCCAACCTGTATTTTATCTCATGTTACCTCAGCTATTCGGGATACTGCAATGGTATTAATTTATGTACCGTCGGTGGCTTCCTGGGACCCACCCATGCTGTGGGTGCACACAGACTTCCCATAGCGGAGTTGTACCTGCCTGTGACTATGAAAAAAACCACAGACTGACTAGGGCATGGAGTGTGGGCCGAAGCCAACCTGCATTTTATCTCACGTTACCGCAGCTATCCGGGGCACTGCATTGGGACAAACAAGAGGAGCGATACAGCGCTAATGAGACGTTCACAGCTACGCTAGCACCGGAGTCCGCTGTAGGCCCGCGATTGCTGAGGGTTTGTGCAGTGGCCTATGTCCTGGGTGCAGTGAAAGTCCGCTTCCTGCCTACGATTGCTGAAGCTGTTGGCCGAGGCCTATGTCCCGGGAGAACTGCAACTGCGCCAGGTTGGGGCTGTGCAACTTTTTCCTGGCTAATCCAGTCATTGGAGCGGGGAAAGAAAAAGTAACTGATTTACTGAGCCCGTCGCAAATGAACTAGCATCGAAATCCGCTTCATGCCCGCGTTTGCTGAGGTTGTGGGCGGAGGCCTAGGTCCCGGGGGAAGTGCAAGTACGCAGGTTGGGGCTGTGGAGCTTTTTCCTGCTAATCCAGTGATTGGAGCGGTGAAAGGAAAGCTAACTGATTTAATGAGCCCATCGCAGATGAACTAGCATCGAAGTCCGCTTCATGCCTACGATTGCTGAAGCTGTGGGCCGAGGCCTATGTCGTGGGCGCGGTGCAAGTCTGCCATGTTTGGCCGTTCTAATTTATTTATTGTTCATGTCTTGGGTTGCCTAGGACCCACCTATGCTGTTGGTGCACACTTAGTTCCCATCGCGGTTTTTGACCTGTCTGGCACAAAGACACTGACTGACTTGGGTAGGGGGCAGAGTGCAGATAGCTTTCCCCTTGTGGTGTCGATTGAGCTATGCGACACGCAGACAGAATGAATACTGTGTGGGCACATGGATTCCCCATAGCTATGTAACTCATGCCCACGTTTGCAGCTCCTGACGGAGGTGGCACAGGATTGGAATGAAGATCGAACGTCAATTTCTCATTGATTCTCTACAGCATTGTGGGCTATTGCCCCGCCCCTTTTAAAGAGGGTCACTACCTGGCCCTGCCAAACCTCAGCAGTGTGCGCCTCCGGTTCCTCCTCATGGCAGATGCCGCGCGCGTGGCATGAGGGCAGCTGAAGGCTGCGCAGGGGTACTTTTCTGTGCGCTGCGGATGCAGGGTCGTGCATGGTACATTGCGCAACTTAACCAATGAAGATACTCTTGGCAATTGAGGTCCTTTTGCCTCAATTTTGTGCCTAATTCATAACTTCCCATTACTGAGCCATACAAAAGCTGCATTAATACTGGTGATTACTGCCTGTATCACAGCTTTACTGATGAAGAGGCCCCTTGCTTTGAAACGTGTTTTTTTGCTGGTGTTTTACTCAATAACAAATTTATCTGTCACTGCTTACCTGCTTTCAGTCGACGCCGCTGACCTCAGCCCTATTTTTTGGACTCTACTATTGTTTCTTGCCTACCCTCACCTTCAGCTTGGACCTCGTTTATGCACCTGTGCTTCCAGCCCAAACTTCAGCTGGTTTCCTCACTACATCCCTGCTCAGACCTCCATGTACCACGCCTTGGCCCACTGCAATGTCAGCAGCAAGACTATCTGTGTGTGTAATGGCTTTGGGTTAAATGTGAAAACCAGGGTTCTCCAGGTGCTGCCACCTCAGATAACCCAAAGTCAAACCACTGTGTGGCAAGGCGGATCCACATCTGTCTGCCTGACACTATCTTCAGCCACTTGCCAAGAGTATCCTAATTGGAAGGTTGCACCATGTACCAGGTTTTTACAGTTCATTCACGAGATGTATACGAAGCTGTCTGCTTCCTGTTCTGTACACACTGTCAGCGGCCCAGCAAGCAGCTGATTTGTGGATGTTCCAAATGGCGGTCTGCCTGAGGATAGGTAAAAAGTTTAGCGGTGGACAACCTCTTTAATGTGTTCTCTAAAATAACGGTATGATCACCTACCTGACCAGCAGACTCCCCTCCAGTCGGGACAGCCGTGAACGGGAAGTTTTCCAATTTTTAAACTCCGCATACGAATCACAGCTGTAATTTTGAGGTTTGACACAATAAAAGTATTCCTCGTTGTCGTGGTCAGCGTATTCACACAGCTCCTCTTTTGTATCGAGTGCAAATCCACACTTTGTCACCTTCTCTTCCCCTTCTCTTATGAATTTCCCTTCGTGCTCTACATAGCCGTACCAGCTGTTTCTTGCCTTCCAGAGTGCGGAGACTGCTTCACTTGGGTGTATGAGAAATACGGTCACCACCACTGCACCTTCCCAAAACAAGGTATAATCAATGTGATACGTTCCATTGTTAAAGTCTTTGATACTTCCCGAAGAGCCTGCTCTCGTCTTTGGGTTGGAAATTCTTGATCTAAGATAATCTCCTCCGTAGGTTTTTCTCTTTCCTAGATAGTCATATACATCGACCCGTACGGTTAACTGGTCCCCAACACAATAACGGGTTTGGGGGTTCTTGATGAACACTTTGCTGTGAGTGGCGCTGGTTGTATTGTCTTTATCGGCGAAAGTTACTCTAGGCATCCTCTGGTCTATCTGATTGTAGATTTCATTGACCCGCATTTGAATTGCTGAAGGTGGTTTAGTGGCGCCATTAGTTAATTCAATGCGATCCTCTTTATTAAAAGACTGTCAAAGAGAAAAAAATAATAGAAGTGCTACAGTCATCAATGAGTCTACAATGGCATTGGTGTAGTCGGTCTAATGGTTTTCCAAGCTTTCTTTTGCTATTATGTCTTTGTTTGGTTTGTATGACTTTAGTAACTATCGCCTTTGTTGCTTTACCTGAAGCACCTTAAAGGGATATATAGCATATAAATCAATGGCGGTTAAGGAAACCGTGTAGCACCGCAAGCAACACTGTTACTTTGCTACACTGTTTCCATAAGGTTACCTTCACACGGGCGACCACAATATGGGACCGAGAAATCCATCCCAATATCGCACCTGCCAATGTGCGTTTTACTCACACATATGAGGCGTTTTTTATGCAAAACCGCCTTACATCACTTCTGATCCTCCAGCGCTTCTTTCACAATCATTGGAGGATTGGCAGGAGTTTACCATTAATTTCAATAGAAATATGACATCGAGCTCACATGCACATCGCATGGCATGTGGTGTGTTTGGCTGTCCCAATGAAAATATTCGGCGATGCGTTCTGAGGAACGCGAAAAAATAGAGCATAGAGTCAATAGAATGGAGTTCATATTTGCAAAAGTTTTGTGCGACTTGCAACTTTCATGACCTCCATTCACCACGTGTTATGCACGGGAAATAAGCGTTGACAATACGCCCATGTGAATGAGCCCTTAGAGACTTCTAAGAGAGTTACATAAATAGTGCAGTTAAGTCCGTTCGGGTGTTTCTGTACGTCCTGATTACCCCCGCCATCACACTCCACTGGACTGGGGGCAGTGTGGGCCAGAACTAGAGATGACATGCAGTTGGCAGTGACATCCCGGCCCTGGCTAGTCTAGCACCGATGACCGGGCTCATTGAAAGTCGCTCCGATCGCTGGATCTTCCATCTAATGTGGATTCACACTGAAACTGATCCACGGAAAACTTGTCACGTGATTTTATGCCGCACTCCGGGGTCACGGGGAGAATTACCGTACAGGGAAGCGCCAATTGTGAGAGGCAGGGGGTCTAATAAAGGTGCAAGGTATCTAATAAAGGGGCCGTTCAGTGCAGCTTTGTACTTTTAATATGTCTGGTATCCTAGATACACTCTTCCTTTTTAAATGGAGCGCACAACTAAAGATGGGAAGGCCTGGGAAAAAAACTGAAAAATTGGGGAAAAAACAGGTTTCTTTCTGTTTTTTTTCCCCAAAGCCATTTGTTTATGTTATACAGTTTGAATACCCTGTCATAGATAGATTGTTTATTATTTAACATATTCCACACACTTTTTTTTTTCAATTTTTTGGGGAAAAAAATGGCTTTCGAAAAAAACTAACTATTTTTTTCCCAATTTCTCCAGTTTTTTTCACAATAAAACCAGAATATACACAGGTGGAGCAGCAGTGATCTATGAAACGACCTAGTTGTATCTTCCCCAACACATTATAATTAGTCGGCAATCCAGGCATCGCTACCTCTGCTGTTCGCCGTACGGCCTCTGACACGCTGGCATTTTCTTTATCCGTGTGCTGGATATGTACAACGCCTGAGGGCTCCTTGACGCAGGCGTATTTTTCATCAGTATTTTGTGGGTCAAAACCAGCATTTGCATTTCTTCCATATTTTGGACTCACTTCTGTTTTGACTCACAAAATACTGATGAGAAGTACGCCCGCATGAAGGAGCCCCGACACGCAGACAGCACGCGGATTTTATTCACTATCGCAGGCACAGACTCCATTGCATGACCTAATCTTGTCCGCATCACAGACGACAGTTAGGATATGCAAATACATGTCAGTGTGCAGGCCGACGGGCGTGAAAAACGCTGGTTTAGATGCCCCAGTGCAAATCAATGGGGATTCAGTACTCCATATTTTGCACGTGAATATATGTGCGTAAGGGCAAAAACTGATGACCGTAATCGCTGCGAATGTCGCTTGTGTAGCCACAGTGGAGATTCTGCAGTGTTTACAGTACAAGTTAATGCGATCCAACAAATCTGCTTTACACGTCACAAGTTTTTACTTCTCAAAAGAATAATATTTGAAAGACGCTGCGGTTTTAAAATCTGTCCATTTATGTTGCGGTAACCGTGCGCGACTGCTGCAGATATTCTCCATGGAGATCAATGGGTAACAAAAAAGCATTGTTGTGGTTTTTGCTGCTTTTCCACTGCGGAAATGCTCTGAATCTGCCTGGAAGTCTGTGTTTGCTGATGCTTGGAAAAGTTTGCCAGCGTGACGTCCGTGCAGGATCTATCGGATCACGAAACCGCAACACATTCCGCAGTGGAAAACTTACACATAAAAATGCAATTACAGATACAAATTCTACAACAAAAAACGCTGCAAGTTCCGCAAAACCCGTTAACTCCGCCAATCTGTAGAAATGCAAAAAAACAGTGGCGCAGCTCAGATGCCGTGTGTGAAGGGAGCCTAAAGGCTGTGGGTGTTCGCTTTTTCACTGCCTTCTTTAGTAAATGATCTGCCCCCATGAATTCCTACTATACTGACAGTACAAACATTCAGTGATCACAAAGTTACCTTTTTTAAGCTTTGGTGATAAATCATGCTGACCAGGAGACAGAAGGCCACCAATGAGATCAGATAACCCTTATATGACAGGCGGGAGCTCATTGTGCCTGCTGAGAAGGGATACAAAGTGTCACAGAAAACTAGATTTCACAGAATAGCTACAGTATATCTATCTATTTATCTCATTGTAAGATCACAGGTAGGGAGTGACAAGGGCTCGGATACAGCACAGCAGATGGAGGCAAAGTACACAGGTTGTAATAAATCTGGGATTTTTATAGACTGCAAGAAATTCAGTTTAGAAGAAGTTAGCAAAGGCAAAGTAAGTACAAATATAACACACAGCCCATACACAGTGCAAATATAACACACAACCCATAGACAGTGCAAATATAACACACAACCCATAGACAGTGCAAATATAACACATAACCCATACATAGTGCAAATATAACACACAACCCATAGACAGTGCAAATATAACACATAACCCATAGACAGTGCAGATATAACACATAACCCATACACAGTGCAAATATAACACACAGCCCATACACAGTGCAAATATAACACATAACCCATAGACAGTGCAAATATAACACACATCCCATACACAGTGCAAATATAACACATAACCCACAGACAGTGCAGATATAACACATAACCCATACACAGTGCAAATATAACACATAACCCATAGACAGTGCAAATATAACACACAACCCATAGACAGTGCAGATATAACACATAACCCATACACAGTGCAAATATAACACATAACCCATACACAGTGCAAATATAACACATAACCCATACACAGTGCAAATATAACACACAACCCATACACAGTGCAAATATAACACACAGCCCATACACAGTGCAAATATAACACACAACCCATACACAGTGCAAATATAACACATAACTAGAGATGAGCGAGCACCAAAATGCTCGGGTGCTCGTTACTCGAGACGAATTTTTCGCGATGCTCGAGGGTTCGTTTCGAGTAACGAACCCCATTGAAGTCAATGGGAGACCCGAGCATTTTTGTATATCGGCGATGCTCGCTAAGGTTTTCATTTGTGAAAATCGGGGCAATTCAAGAAAGTGATGGGAACGACACAGAAACGGATAGGGCAGGCGAGGGGCTACATGTTGGGCTGCATCTCAAGTTCCCAGGTCCCACTATTAGGCCACAATAGCAGCAAGAGTGCCCCCCCCCCCCCTCCCAACAACTTTTACTTCTGAAAAGCCCTCATTAGCATGGCATACCTTTGCTAAGCACCACACTACCTCCAACAAAGCACAATCACTGCCTGCATGACACTCTGCTGCCACTTCTCCTGGGTTACATGCTGCCAAATCCCCCCCCCCCACGACCCAGTGTCCACAGCGCACACCAAACTGTCCCTGCCCAGCCTTCAGCTGCCCTCATGCCACGCCACCCTCATGTCTATTTATGAGTGCGTCTGCCACAGGAAAAGCAGGCACACACTGCAGAGGGTTGGCACGGCTAGGCAGCGACCCTCTTTAAAAGGGGCGGGGCGATAGCCCACAATGCTGTACAGAAGCAATGAGAAATCCAATCCTGTGCCACCTCCATCTGGAGCTGCACACGTGGACATAGAAATGGGGAACCTATGTGCCACACACTATTCATTCTGTCAAGGTGTCTGCATGCCCCAGTCAGACCGCGGTTTCTTATATATAGTCACAGGCAGGTACAACTCCGCAATGGGAATTCCGTGTGCACCCACAGCATGGGTGGCTCCCTGGAACCCACCGGCGGTACATAAAAATATCCCATTGCATTGCCCATCACAGCTGAGGTAGTAATGTCATGTTTAATGCAGGTGGGCTTCGGCCCACACTGCATGCCGTGACTGGGGTTCTTTAGAAGTTGAAACAGATGCATTTACAACTCCCTGTGGACCCACAGCATGGGTGGGTGCCAGGAAGCCACCGGCGGTACATAAATATATCCCATTCCATTGCCCAACACAGCTGAGATAGTAATGTCATGTTTAATGCAGGTGGGCTTCGGCCCACACTGCATGCCCCAGTCAGACTGGGGTTCTTTAGAAGTGGAAACAGATGCATTTACAACTCCCTGTGGACCCACAGCATGGGTGGCTCCCTGGAACCCACCGGCGGTACATAAAAATATCCCATTGCATTGCCCAACACAGCGGATGTAACGTCAGCTGTAATGCAGGTGGGCTAAAAATTCATTTGATTACACTGTAGGCGAGGGCCCCCAAAAATTGCTGTATCAACAGTACTAATGTACATCAGAAAAATTGGCCATGGCAAACCAAGAGGGCAGGTGAAACCCATTAATCGCTTTGGTTAATGTGGCTTAATTGGTAACTAGGCCAGGAGGCAACCCAGTTAAAATAAAAATTGGTGGAGGTGAAAGTTTCAACGCTTTAATGAGCATTGAAACGTATAAAAATTGTTTAGAAAAATTATATGACTGAGCCTTGTGGGCCTAAGAAAAATTGCCCGTTCGGCGTGATTATGTGAGGTTTCAGGAGGAGGAGCAGGAGGAATATTATACACAGATTGATGAAGCGAAAAGGTCCCCGTTTTTGATGGGGATACAGAACGATGCTTCCATCCGCGGGTGCAGCCTACGTATTGCTTAGGTATCGCTGCTGTCCGCTGGTGGAGAAGAGAAGTCTGGGGAAATCCAGGCTTTGTTCATCTTGATGAGTGTTAGCCTGTCGGCACTGTCGGTTGACAGGTGGGTACGCTTATCTGTGATGATTCCCCCAGCCGCACTAAACACCCTCTCTGACAAGACGCTAGCCGCAGGACAAGCAAGCACCTCCAGGGCATACAGCGCGAGTTCAGGCCACGTGTCCAGCTTCGACACCCAGTAGTTGTAGGGGGCAGAGGCGTCACGGAGGACGGTCGTGCGATCGGCTACGTACTCCCTCACCATCCTTTTACAGTGCTCCCGCCGACTCAGCCGTGACTGGGGAGCGGTGACACAGTCTTGCTGGGGAGCCATAAAGCTGTCAAGGGCCTTAAAGAGTGTTGGCCTGCCTGTGCTGTACATGCTGCCTGATCTCCGCGCCTCCCCTGCTACCTGGCCCTTGGAACTGCGCCTTCGGTCACTAGCGCTGTCGTATGGGAATTTTACCATCAGTTTGTCCGCCAGGGTCCTGTGGTATAGCAACACTCTCGAACCCCTTTCCTCTTCGGGTATGAGAGTGGAAAGGTTCTCCTTATACCGTGGGTCGAGCAGTGTGTACACCCAGTAATCCGTAGTGGCCAAAATGCGTGTAACGCGAGGGTCACGAGAAAGGCATCCTAACATGAAGTCAGCCATGTGTGCCAGGGTACCTGTACACAACACATGGCTGTCCTCACTAGGAAGATCACTTTCAGGATCCTCCTCCTCCTCCTCAGGCCATACACGCTGAAAGGATGACAGGCCAGCAGCATGTGTACCCTCACCAGTGGGCCAAGCTGTGTCTTCCCCCTCCTCCTCATCTTCCTCCTCCTCCTCCTCACCGCGCTGAGATATAGACAGAAGGGTGCTCTGACTATCCAGCAACATACTGTCTTCCCCCGGCTCTGTTTTCGAGTGCAAAGCGTCTGCCCTTATGCTTTGCAGGGAACTTCTCAAGAGGCATAAAAGAGGAATGGTGACGCTAATGATTGCAGCATCGCCGCTCACCACCTGGGTAGACTCCTCAAAGTTTCGAAGGACCTGGCAGATGTCTGCCAACCAGGCCCACTCTTCTGAAAATAATTGAGGAGGCTGACTCCCTCTGCGCCGCCCATGTTGGAGTTGGTATTCCACTATAGTTCTACGGTGCTCATAGAGCCTGGCCAACATGTGGAGCGTAGAGTTCCACCGTGTGGGCACGTCGCACAGCGGTCGGTGCACTGGCAGATTAAACCGATGTTGCAGGGTGCGCAGGGTGGCAGCGTCCGTGTGGGACTTGCGGAAATGTGCGCAGAGCCGGCGCACCTTTCCGAGCAGGTCTGACAAGCGTGGGTAGCTATTCAGAAAGTGCTGAACCACCAAATTAAAGACGTGGGCCAGGCATGGCACGTGCGTGAGGCTGCCGAGCTGCAGAGCCGCCACCAGGTTACAGCCGTTGTCACACACGACCATGGCCGGTTGGAGGCTCAGTGGCGCAAGCCAGCGGTCGGTCTGCTCTGTCAGACCCTGCAGCAGTTCGTGGGCCGTGTGCCTCTTATCTCCTAAGCTGAGTAGTTTCAGCACGGCCTGCTGACGCTTGCCCACCGCTGTGCTGCCACGCCGCGCGACACCGACTGCTGGCGACGTGCTGCTGCTGCTGACACATCTTGATTGCGAGACAGAGGTTGCGTTGGAGGAGGAGGAGGAGGGTGCTTTAGTGGAGGAAGCATACACCGCTGCAGATACCACCACCGAGCTGGGGCCCGCAATTCTGGGGGTGGGTAGGACGTGACCGGTCCCAGGCTCTGACTCTGTCCCAGCCTCCACTAAATTCACCCAATGTGCCGTCAGGGAGATATAGTGGCCCTGCCCGCCTGTGCTTGTCCACGTGTCCGTTGTTAAGTGGACCTTGGCAGTAACCGCGTTGGTGAGGGCGTGTACAATGTTGCGGGAGACGTGGTCGTGCAGGGCTGGGACGGCACATCGGGAAAAATAGTGGCGACTGGGAACTGAGTAGCGCGGGGCCGCCGCTGCCATCATACTTTTGAAGGACTGACGCTTGGCCACCGCTGTGCTGCCACGACGCGCGACACCGACTGCTGCCGACGTGCTGCTGCTGCTGACACATCTTGATTGCGAGACAGAGGTTGCGTTGGAGGAAGAGGAGGAGGAGGAGGAGGAGGGTGGTTTAGTGGAGGAAGCATACACCGCCGCAGATACCACCACCGAGCTGTGGCCCGCAATTCTGGGGGTGGGTAGGACGTGAGCGGTCCCAGGCTCTGACTCTGTCCCAGCCTCCACTAAATTCACCCAATGTGCCGTCAGGGAGATATAGTGGCCCTGCCCGCCTGTGCTTGTCCACGTGTCTGTTGTTAAGTGGACCTTGGCAGTAACCGCATTGGTGAGGGCGCGTACAATGTTGCGGGAGACGTGGTCGTGCAGGGCTGGGACGGCACATCGGGAAAAGTAGTGGCGACTGGGAACTGAGTAGCGCGGGGCCGCTGCCGCCATCATACTTTTTGAAGGACTCCATTTCCACAACCCTATACGGCAGCATCTCCAGGCTGATAAATTTGGCTACGTGCACGTTTAACGCTTGAGCGTGCGGGTGTGTGGCAGCGTACTTGCGCTTGCGCTCAAACACTTGCGCTAGCGACGTCTGGATGCTGCGCTGACAGACATTGCTGGATGGGGCCGAGGATAGCGGAGGTGAGGGTGTGGGTGCAGGCCAGGAGACGGTAGTGCCTGTGTCCTCAGAGCGGGGTTGCATCTCAGTGGCAGGATGGGGCACAGGGGGAGAGGCAGCGGTGCAAACCGGAGGCGGTGAACGGCCTTCGTCCCACCTTGTGGGGTGCTTGGCCATCATATGTCTGCGCATGCTGGTGGTGGTGAGGCTGGTGGTGGTGGCTCCCCGGCTGATTTTGGCGCGACAAAGGTTGCACACCACTGTTCGTCAGTCGTCTGCACTCTCAGTGAAAAACTGCCAGACCTTTGAGCACCTCGGCCTCTGCAGGGTGGCATGGCGCGAGGGGGCGCTTTGGAAAACAGTTGGTGGATTATTCGGTCTGGCCCTGCCTCTACCCCTGGCCACCGCACTGCCTATTGCAACCTGCCCTGCTGCTGCCCTTGCCTCCCCCTCTGAAGACCTGTCCTCAGTAGGCGTAGCAAACCAGGTGGGGTCAGTCACCTCATTGTCCTGCTGCTCTTCCTCAGAATCCTCTGTGCGCTGCTCCCTCGGACTTAATGCCCTTACTACTACCTCACTGATAGACAACTGCGTCTCATCGTCATCGGCCTCCTCACCCACTGAAAGGTCTTGAGACAGTTGCCGGAAGTCCCCAGCCTCATCCCCCGGACCCCGGGAACTTTCCAATGGTTGGGCATCAGTCACGATAATCTCCTCTGGTGGGAGAGGAACCACTGCTGCCCAATCTGAGCAGGGGCCCGAGAACAGTTCCTGGGAGTCTGCCTGCTCCTCAGAATGTCTCATTTTCATGGAGTGAGGAGGCTGGGAGGAAGGAGGACCAGCAGCCAGAGGATTCTGAGTTGCAGCAGTGGACGGCGCAGAACTCTGGGTGGACGATAGGTTGCTGGAAGCACTTTCTGCCATCCACGACAGGACCTGCTCACACTGCTCATTTTCTAATAAAGGTCTACCGCGTGGACCCATTAAATGTGCTATGAATGTGGGGACGCCAGAAACGTGCCTCTCTCCTAATCCCGCAGCAGTCGGCTGCGATACACCTGGATCAGGAGCTCGGCCTGTGCCCACACCCGGACTAGGGCCTCCGCGCTCCGCGTCCTCGGCCGCGCCCATGTCCTCTAGGCCTACCCCTACCCCTCAGCATGCTGTATTACCAGGAATGCAGAAACACAACACTGTAATTAAATGTGCCGCTTATTGGCCTGTGGTTGGAGGCTGAGTTCGCTTACGGAACGCCAGGAAATAATTTGGCGCAAGCCTGCTGTAACACTTAGCTGGCTGCGTATTTATTTGGAGAACTACTACCCCCAGCAGACACGGACCCAGAACACTGAGCAGAGTGACAGGCAGGCCAAATAGATTTTTTTCAAATATTTTTTTCAAAAGGACCACTGCGTATATTCAATCTATAATATATGTCTTCTGGCCCTGCCTACACAATTCTATCCCTGTAGTATTACTGCAGGGCGCAATGCTCTGCACGGCCGATATACCAAAAAAAAAAAAAAGTGCAACACTGCTAAAAGCAGCCTCCACAGTACTGCACACGGTTAGATGTGGCCCTAAGAAGGACCGTTGGGGTTCTTGAAGCCTACACTAACTCCTAACACTCTCCCTACAGCAGCTCCAACACGATACCACTGTCCCTCAGCTATCTCACAACGCATCTGAGGCGAGCCGCGGGAGGGGCCGATTTTTATACTCGGGTGACACCTGATCTCCCCGAGTTATAACACATAACCCATACACAGTGCAAATATAATACACAACCCATACATAGTGAAAATATAACACATAACCCATACGCAGTGCAAATATAACACATAACCCATACGCAGTGCAAATATAACACATAACCCATAGACAGTGCAAATATAACACATAACCCATAGACGGTGCAAATATAACACATAACCCATACACAGTGCAAATATAACACATAACCCATACACAGTGCAAATATAACACATAACCCATACACAGTGCAAATATAACACATAACCCATACATAGTGCAAATATAACACATAACCCATACATAGTGCAAATATAACACATAACCCATACGCAGTGCAAATATAACACATAACCCATACGCAGTGCAAATATAACACATAACCCATAGACAGTGCAAATATAACACATAACCCATAGACAGTGCAAATATAACACATAACCCATACATAGTGCAAATATAACACATAACCCATAGACAGTGCAAATATAACACATAACCCATGCACAGTGCAAATATAACACACAACCCATACATAGTGCAAATATAACACATAACCCATACATAGTGCAAATATAACACATAACCCATACATAGTGCAAATATAACACATAACCCATACACAGTGCAAATATAACACATAACCCATACACAGTGCAAATATAACACACAACCCATAGACCGTGCAAATAACTCCCGTCTTGGCAAAGGCACTATTATGAGCTGGCAGGAGCACCGTGCCCCCTTACTGTCCAGATAGGTGCAGTAGTATTGTACTGAATACTGCTAGTGGCGTAATGCTTGTATAGGAAGAAAGTTCTGGAAGCCACCACTTGTGTCCACCGATGATCAGAATGCTAGCACAGTTGTACTTACAGTCGGGGGTACCCCTTTCTCATCTCACAAGTGTAATGTCCTCACCGGAAGTTCCCAAAACGATCAGGCAGTGAATTCTGAAGTTAGCACTTGCTCCAACACCTAGGTTAATGCAGGTAGGTGCCTCTGTTGCTCCACAGTGAATGAAGGGTTAAAGGGGTTGTCTCGCTGCAAACCTCAAAATTTTACCTTACCCCATTCCCCCTGTCACCCCCCTGGCATAAAATAGCAAATTAAAGCGGTTTTTAAACCGCTTGCTACTCATCGATCCGAGGAAATAAGGACTTTAAAAAATCTTCTCCCAAAGATGGCCGCCGGTCCTTTCCCAGGGATGCACTGCGGTTTTCTCCCATGGTGCACCGCGGGTCTTCTCCCATGGTGCACCATGGGCTCTGTGCGTTCCATTGCCGATTCCAGCCTCCTGATTGGCTGGAATCGGCACACGTGACGGGGCGGAGCTACGATGACGACGCGGTGACCAGCTCTCCGGCACGAGCGGCCCCATTCACCAGGCAGAAGACCGCACAGCGCAAGCGCGTCTAAAAACGCCAGAAGACATCAGAATTAGACGGATCCATGGCGACGGGGACGCGAGCAACGGAGCAGGTAAGTGAATAACTTCTGTATGGCTCATATTTAATGCACGATGTATATTACAAAGTGCATTAATATGGCCATACAGAAGTGTATAACCCCACTTGCTGCCGCGAGACAACCCCTTTAAGCTTTTTTTTCCCTTGCAGATCTTAGCACAGTCCAGCACTCTGTATCAGCGATCTCCAGTCTTTATATCTCTTGTCAGGCTTCTCTAGCTTTCTGAGTGTGCGGGTGCGGGCAGACGAGCGCATAAACGGCCCGTTTTTGCGACCAAACGTATATACGTGACCATCTGAGGCAATGGTTTCGAATGTATTCGTTCACATGGGCGATTTTACGGCGCGTAAAAACGGCAATTCGAAAAAAAACGGAACATATGCGACCGAAATACGCGCCAACGCATATTCGATCGCCGAAAAGACCGTTTGCAAAGTAGGAACAAACGAAAATACGCTTTCTAGCTCTGGTCGTGATCGGTGAAAAACGATCGCTCGGGCGATTGTACGTTGCGCTCGTGCGAACGTAAATACGCCTACGCTCGTCTGCCCGCACCCTGCTGAAGATCTGGGACTTGTTCCTCATGGGAAGTTTCTATCTCCAGCAGTCCGAGCTCGGCACAACCCTGCAGAACACTACTCCAAAACTGCTTAGAACAGCACAAAAACTAAATGTCCCCCGAGCATGCTCAGTTCACGCTCTCTAGGAACGCTTGGAATTGTAGTTTACAGCAAATCAGGGAACTATGCATATAGTTCAGGTTTTCTTGTATCTGTAGCCACTACTAAAGTGAGCCCCTTACATCATATCTATCTCGCTCTACCTAATCTATCCCATATCTATCTATCTATCCCATATCTATCTATCTCTCTATCTCATATCTATCTCCTATCTATCTATCTATCTACCTCATATCTATCTCATATCTATCTATCTATCTCATATCTATATCTATCTCTGCCATTTCTATCTCTACACTACACAAAGTTGAACTTACCACGCCGCTCTCTCCGTCATCTATGAATTCTGTTTAACTGGAACAGCAGAAGCGATACCTTGTTAAACCAAAGCCAATGAAGTAGGACAATGGGTGTGTGCTGAATATATCACTAGAAGGAGGTTTTATTTTTATTGGCTGCTTGTAACACGGTATGCTAGGCTGACGAAAGACTTCTGTCCATCTAGTTCAGCCTATCACTCCCCAATTTGATCCAGAGAAGTCAAAAACAGCCCTGGAGATGAAGTTACCGTAGAAGCTTCTGGTAATAGATAAGAATATGCGGTTATTCAGACATGTTAGACAACCTGACTCTTAACTGATGTCCCTTTTACACGGTGAGAGTCCGTCTAAACATCTGCACGAGCGCTGACGTGACCGCGAAGGTTGTTGACGCACGTGTAGAGCGTTTAGACTGACAGACTTCACCGCTAGATCGCGGGCTTCTCACTCAGCGCTTCACCAGAAAGTCAGCGATAATGAATAGAGAACGAATTGTAAACTAGGTTTTTGTATTTACACCGGGCGATTATCGCTCAATTTAGCTAGTTTGAACGAATTTTGAGCGGTAATCTTCCCGGACAAATGTCCCATAAGAGTCTGCTGAACTCAACCGTGAGCGGAGGGATGGTAACAATCTGTTATAAATCAGAGATCAGCAACACATTTCACTATAGTACCACCCAACACGTCACCCAGCAATGGTAGTCGCCCACAGGTGTTGTCCAATAACTTGTCCGCAACTGGTGGATGAATATATGTTCCTCTGTTGTTGGCTTGAAGTCAAGTATTTTGATGGCAGGCCTGCATTTATGTCACTGCCCATGAGGGCCAACCTCACATATCTCCAGCGTGGTTGGTACTGTAATGTAGGTGATGCATCTTTGGACATCTGTTGGGAGTACCCCGATTCGCAGGACAATGTGAATCCTTTGTAGTTGTCTCTTTAGTTGTAGTCCCTGCAGCTTTGTTCTCTCATTGATGCTGTTTCTGGTGCATTATTGAGCTGAGCTTCTCAAATACCAGCTGCCTCCTTTCTTGCGCAACTGTCCCTTTCCAACAGGAACAGATTCTCCAGGACAAGTCTAACATGGCTCCCCAAGCCAACCCCTTAGTCTTTTGCAGCTCTCTCTCCTAGCAATCCAGTCTCTCTTAAGGTTAGTACTACTGAAATTGCTCCCCAGCTTGTAGCTCTCTATGATATCAAGTCCTTCAGATCTCCCACCTGATCTCTGCAGCCGTTAGAAGTCACATACAACACTCCATAGAGAAATATATAAAGTGCAGTAATGTACAACGGCCAGTAGAGGCCGGTCACCCTTGTACCATCCAGAATACATAACTATAGGAAACATAACAGAGCTCATTACAGCACAACTCAAACCTGGGCTCCCTTCCTACACTTGGCCAACAGAGGGGGAACACACATAGTGCTTCCCAGTGCTCTCTCCAGCAGGAATCCCTGTCCCCCTCTCCTGTTTGCATCTTGAACTGGGAAGGGGTGGGGTTACACTGAGTGGCTATCAGCTGCTTTAATGCCACTACTGTGTAAGGGGGAGCGCTGTTTAATGCTACTCCCTTACAAAAGATTTTGACACAGCTCTGGTCACGTTTGTGCTGCTGGGACCTGTGGTTCTCTGGGATTCCATAAGCACACTGCTGCAGCTGTGGTTGATTTGGTTGGCTGATGGTGTGGAGTTCTCCAGCCAATCAAGACTGGTTTGCTGCATGTAAATACCAGCCCTGCTTGGTTTTAAGCATGTTCTGCTTTGGTTTTATGCATGAGGTTATGGGTAGGATTCCGTTTGTTGGTGAGAACAGTTACCCATTCAGGGTGTATTTTCCTTGTCTGTTTGTGTGTGTGAACGGTGTCCTGTTCAGTGTTGTATTCCATCTATGGCGAGCCAGGCCCCTAGGTTCTAGCATGGGGCCGTCCCTATTGGGACGGTCACACCGCTTGTGGGCAGGACTCCTGAAGTTGTTATCTAATGTTTGTGTTGTGTATGCACTTTCTCTCTCCCTGTGTGAACACGTCCTTTCGTTCATCCTGGGCATGGTGTGTCTTGTGCTCAGGGTGAACGTGGCCGATTGCCATATTTGGGTTGCATCCATGTGGGTCGTTTTCCCATGGCCAACAAGAACATAACAGTTGTGTTCTGTGCTTATTTTCACAGCTTCCAGATGAAGCAAGTTCCACAAGAATCTCAGGGCTGTAATTACCAGGCTCATTCTGTACAGACACCTGGAATGTTACATGGTAATTAAGGTTCTAAAGAAGACCATCAAATATCATAAAGCCGTATATAAAGTATAAAAATAGCATAATTAATTAATGTCATATAAACCTCCTAATCATAGCTGTCATGTAGGGATGGAAGCTGGAAGTGTTAATTTTTTTTAAAAAGAGAACAGACGTGGTTACTCTTCTTTTTATTTTGTGCCACAGACAAATGCAGCCATTAATTCAACTGTTAAAGTGGTTGTCCAGTTTTCAACAATTGATGGCCTATTCTCAAGATAGACCACTACTGCTCTACTATTGATGACCTATCGCCTGGTACCTCTGTCAATCAGCAGTTCTCTGGGCTGCTGTAATTGTGCCCCTAGTTGATTTCAGCAGGAAGCAGACAGCTCCGTTTTTCAGTGCGGTGGCCATGCTTTATATTACATGCTATACACTTCAATGGGAATGTGGCCTGCAATCGCAATCCAGGCAACTACAATAAGAATGGAGCTGTCTTCGTCCTGCAAAAATGAGCTCGGGAAACGAGCACATTGGCCCAGATGACAGTGGAGGTCCTGAGCAACAGACCCCAGTCAACATACTAACAACCACTTGTCCGTGAGTGACTGTGTGAATTACATGCCTCGCCCCTGATCACATGATAGTCACATCATCAAAGGTCCTCAAACAAAAAACATGCAGAGCCTGATAGCAGCCGTGTCCTTCCGGGACCTGTGATGATGTCGCCATCATGTGATCAGTCAGCTGGGGTCTGTGTCTCTGAGTGAGTTACATGCTCCATCCCTGATCACGACAGTGACATCACCCCAGGTCCTTCATCCCTGTGCAAATTACTGGTGGACTACATCCCCTAAAAATCCCCGAGCCCTTAGTTGCTATGGAATACTAACGACTACCTGTCTGTAAGTGAGTGACTATGTGAGTTACATGTCAAGATACTACAGTCATGTGATCAGTCACCGGAGCTCTACGCTCTGCCCCTGATCACATGACTATGACGTCATCACAGGTCCTTCACTTTACTAACAAAAACCTGCAGAGACGGAAAGCAGACGGGTGCTTACAGCACGTGCATATAGCAGAGCAGTGTGTGCGTGTGTGACGTGCGTGTACCAGAGCAGTGTGTGCGTGTGTGACGTGCATGTACCAGAGCTGTGTGTGCGTGTGTGACATGCATGTACCAGAGCTGTGTGTGCGTGTGTGAAGTGCATGTACCAGAGCTGTGTGCGCGAGTGATGTGCGTGCACCAGAGCTGTGTGTGTGAGTGACGTGCGTGCACCAGAGCTGTGTGTGTGAGTGACGTGCGTGCACCAGAGCTGTGTGTGTGAGTGACGTACATGCACCAGAGCTGTGTGTGTGAGTGACGTGCATGCACCAGAGCTGTGTGTGTGAGTGATGTGCATGCACCAGAGCTGTGTGTGTGAGTGACGTGCATGCACCAGAGCTGTGTGTGTGAAGTCCATGTATCAGAGCTGTGTGTGTGACGTCCATGTACCAGAGCTGTGAGTGTGTGTGACGTCCATGAACCAGAGCTGTGTGTGTGTGACGTCCACGTACCAGAGCTGTGTGATGCACTGTGCCACTAGAAACACTAGTGCTATAATTTCCTAATAATTTCTAGTCTATATTATAGATAGTATATAGATATCCTGGGGATAGGCCATCAATAGTTTGCAACTGGACAACCCCTTTAAGCTAGGGCTACATGGGAAGATGTGTTGCAAGACACAAACATCACAGTGTCGCACAGCAACACTACATCTAATGATTGTCAATGGTGTTGTGTTTCAGTCATGTTAGGCTACAAATTTCAACACAAGTTGCAGAAAATCCAAATTGGTTGGATTTTGGTTGCAAGTTGCATGCAACGTTTCCACCATAGATATTAATGTAAGTCGCATGTGACTGTGACATGTCTGCGATTTGGCTGTTTACGGCTAGGGCTACACGGCAACACAGCAAGCATGTAAGTCACACAAGAAAAAAAGTTTGTGTGATTTGCTGTTAGCAACTGGTTCAGTGCTTCCCTTTGGCTGTTTAACCCCTTCCCACTAGTGATCTGGTCCCTCGCTGTTAAACCCCACTTACATGCCACGATCAATGTTGATCGTGGCATGTAAAAGGTTCATAGATGGAGGGTGCTCCCGCTGTGATGTCATTGGCCCTCTGCCATGTAATCTTGGAGGGCTGTTGGTTTGCCATTGCAACTGGATGGCAGTCAATGGTGTCTCAGTCTTTCATATCCTGGGATCACTGGGACAAGTGATAATGCATTGTTGTACAACAGTACTGAAATGTATTATCATAGCGATCATAGCATTAGAAGTTCAAGTCCCCTATAGGTACGTCAAAAAAGGAAAACAAAAATTGTAAAAAAAAAAAAACAGAAAAAAACCCAAACATGTTGAGTATCATGGCATCCTGCCTAAAATGAACACAGTTTTTAGCCCACACAGCTAATGCTATAAAAAGGCAATATAAATGATGAAAAAAACAATCTATATGCCTAAACGGTACCAATAAAAACTACAGCTCATCGTACAAAAAAGACCTCACAGAACTTCATCAATGGGAAAATAAAAGCTTTGGGGCTTTGAATGCAACGATACAAAAAAAAACAAAAAACATTTTATGTACCGAAAAATGGTACCATTGTACCAATTGTAAAAACTACAGCTTGCACACAAAAAAATACCCCTCGTAATTAAATGTCGACAGAAAAATAATAAAGTTGTGACTTTGGAAAAGTGAAGTCCCCAAAACAATCGCTGTGGCCTTAGGTCCAAAATAGGCCACACCACTAAGGAGTTAAAAATCTGCCAAATCTCAGACCGGTCACAGGCAAGGCATATTCATGTGTAACAAGTATTATTGATGTCAATGGAGCAACCAAAACCAATAATAATTGGATTGCTTGCAATTGTGTTGTCTCAGTCACATTAGGGTGGGAAACGCTATCTTTTCTCCTTAGGGAGAGCACCTAGATGGTGAGTGAGGAGACTCAAATGGCCATGCACGCTCCTCTGGGTAATATACAAATAAGGGCTCCCACACACTTGCGTTTGCGTTTTTTGTTAATGCGTTTGTCAATGGGACTTTCTAATGGTAAAAACGCATGCAATGCACCAAAAACACAATTGCGTTGCGTTTTTATCATTAGAAAGGCCCATTGACAATCGCATTAACAAAAAACGCAAACGCAAGTGTGTGGGAGCCCTAAAGGAGATGGAATAAAACCTCTACAGTGACACCTATTGGAAGGCAGCATTCCTTCAAGCCAAAGTCAGACTTTTTAAACAAGCCTTGTAACAATGACTGGGAATTAACCCTCTCCAATCCTCTGTCTGACGTCTAAAGACATTATGATTTAAGGCTGTACAGCTCAGATGTTGGAAGACGTCCGTCGGGGTTCTCCTACTGTATATTGACAGCTTCTCTGCTGTCAGAGCCTATCCAATGTGTCACCTCATGCAGTACTGGCTTTAGCCAGCATATAGTGCCGTTCTATAACAGCAGAAAAAGAGTAAGCCCCCTAGGAAAAACAGGATACAAATTGGATTGGAAAGGGTTAAACAATGTAACACTACTGACAATAGCGGGATGCAGCACTGCGATCTTCATCAGCCGTGACAGAAGTTGCCGTGTAGCCCTAGCCGAACAGCCAAATTGTAGGCCTGAAACACTCATGTGACAGCAAGTCAAAGAGAAGTCGCACAAATGTTTTGCTCGGGTGACACTTGTTCTCTTAACCTGTTGACGACAGCATAACGCACATCATGCAGTCAGGATTGGGGTATGGAGTAGGCTCAGATTCGTCTGCTCTACTGGTTTTTGACTCCCGTCCTTCTACTCAGTTTTCCCAACTACTCTTTTCCTGACCTTGACTTGTTAATTGTGGATGCAGCCCTGACCCCCAGGCTGCATCCACACAGGCGACGCTATTTAGTGGTGAGAAAATCGCATCGGTGGTCCGTGCGATATCACTGCGTTTTCTTGCAGCGATAGCGTGATTTTGTGGCGCTACAAAGTCACATGTGGTACTATAAAGTTGTGCCACTTTGTAGTACCCCATGCAATGATTTTCGGGAGGGAACTTGAAATATAAGCTTTACCCTGAAAAAAAGAGATTATACCTACCTGATAATCGGGTTTCCAGGAGTCTCCACTACAGCACCACCTGAGATAGGCTCCTCTTAATAGGACAGGAACACACCGAGAGGTTAAAAGCTCCCCCCCTTTCCCACCTTCCTCAGTGGCTTCTAACGAATTGCCGGGGTAGGAGCTTAACTTAAATCTTTACCTAACTGTTTTTTTAACCTATATTCTCTTTATAAGGGAAATTATATTTCGTAACTTTTTCTAGCACTTCCTATTTATCTATCTTCTTCGGGAGGGAATGTACAGGTGCTGTCGTGGAGACTCCTGGAAACCCGATTATAGATCTAGTTGGGGGGGACCACACCTGTTTGTCAGGATTCCGAATGCCTCCTGAGAAAGAGACCATTTTCTTGGATCTATCTGCCTTCTGCTGAGAAAATCCGCCCTCTGGTTCAGCACCCCTTTTAGATGTGTTGCCGAAATTGAGAGGACTCGGCCTTCTGCCCAGCGAAAGATTTTCTGCGAGATGCTCTGTAGAGCGGGTGACCTCGTGCACCCCTGGCGCCGAATGTGGGCGACCGCAGTGGTGTTGTCTGACAGGATCTTTATATGTTGATTCCGTACTGAATCCCCCAGCTGTTGTAGGGCTTTCCAAACCGCCTGGAGTTCTCTGTAGTTTGAGGATTGGTCTTTTATCTCCTGTGGCCAAGGACCCTGAAGAAGCTGGCCTCTCACGTGCGCTCCCCATCCCCAGGCACTTGCGTCTGTTGTGATGTGTTTGGCTGGGTTTTGTATCCAGTGGACCCCCTTTCGCAGGTTCGCTGGGGATGTCCACCAGCGCAGGGATAACTTCAATGAGTTTTGGATGTGCATTTTTGTCCCTAATGAGGACTGTCTTTTGTCCCAAACTGAAAGGACTGCGGTCTGCAGTGCTCTGGTGTGAGCCTGGGCCTACACTACCCCCGGGATGCATGACATCAGGCTTCCTAGGAGAGACATGGCCTCCCGGACTTCTCCGCAGGAAGGTTTTGACCAGCCGACTGACCTTCTGTACCTTTATCTCGGGAAGAAAGGAGCACTGAGATTCCGAGTCTAGCGTTATGCCCAGGAATACTTTTTCTCTGCTGGGATCTAGGCTGGATTTTTCCCAGTTATCAATCCATCCTAGGAATTGGAGCAGGTCGAGCACTGTCGCCAGGTGTTCTGTCAGGAGCTCTCTGGACCCTGCTACAATTAAGATGTTGTCCAGATAGGGTATTATCAGGATGGATTTCTTTCTCAGGTAGGCGGCTACCTCTGCCATGATTTTGGTAAAAATTCGGGGCGCTGAGGAGATCCTGAAGGGCAGGCATCTGAACTGCCATTGACATGTTGTTCCGTCCAAATCCACTGCGACCCTCAGGTATTTTTGAGAATCCTTGTGGATCAGCACATGGAAGTATGCATCTTTTAAATCTATAGACGCCATATAGGCTCCCCTGGGTATCAGCTTTATTGTTGAGGAGATTGACTCCATCTTGAATTTCCGGTACCTGATGAAGGCGTTCAGAGGCTTCAGATTTATTATCATGCGGGATTTCCTGCAAGGTTTTCTTATCAGGAAGAGCCTGGAGTAGTGGCCCCAGGTATCTTCGTTCTGAGGTACAGAGGATATTGCGTTTGACTCCTGTAGTTCTCGAACGCTCTGTTGTAGTAGGCGCAATTGTTGCACTGAGCCCCCTGTTGTGACATATTTTCTCCTGGGGGGGACACCAGTTCTATTTGATATCCCTGCTGTAGGATTTTGGGCAGCCATGCGCCCTCGCAGATCGCGGCCCATCGATCCGCAAAGCTCCCCAGCCTTGCCCCCACTGGGATAGAGTCAGGGTCTTTGCTTCGTTGGATCCCCCTGGTGGGGGTTGAAGAGGAAATTTCTCCCTCTACCCCCTTTGGGGTAACTCCAGCGGGCTGTCTTGCCTTTGCCTCGATAAGATTCGGGCTGTTGCGCTGGGGCCCGAAAAAAGGTCCTCCCCCTCTGTTGCCTTTCCTCTGGGAATCCCTTCTTCCTGTCGGCCGCCTTCTCGAGGATTTTGTCAAGGTCCAGGCCAAATAGAAACTGGCTGTGGAATGGAAGAAAACACAGCTTGTTCTTAGAGGCTAAATCGCCCGACCACGACTTCAGCCATAAGACCCTACTGGCAGAATTAGACAGGGCTATTGCTTTTGCTGACAGCTTTATTGTCTCTGCTGACGCGTCCGCCAAAATGTTTGTGGCCATCCTTAGGATAGGGAGAGAGTTTAGAATCTGCTCCCTCGGACTATTATTTGTTATATGGAGCTCCAGCTGCTCTAACCACACTCCTAGGGTCCTGGCCACGCAAGTGGCTGCGACCCTTGGTCTGAGTATGTTTGCTGCTGCCTCCCACAACCTTTTCAGGAGGCCTTCAGCCTTCCGATCAATTGGATCCTTTAATCGAAGGGCAGGGTTGTTCTTTTAGCCACCTTGGCCACCCTAACATCTACCTTGGGTACTTCTTCACAGCTCGCGCACACCTCGTCCTCAAACGGGTATCTTCTTTTAACTTCCCTAGTAGAGAAAGATCCTGCATCAGGCTTCTTCCATTCTTTTTGGATCATTTTGGAAATATTATTATGGACTGGGAAGGTGTGTCTACGCCTTTCCCCCAGTCCCCCGAATATCTCGTCTTGTAGTGTATGCGGTTCTCTGGATTCCTCCATTTTAAGCGTAGCCCTGACCGACTTAATGAGCTCTGTTAAGTCATCTTGGTGGAATAAATATTTTTTATAGTCTTCATCGTCGGAGGACTCTTCGGGCACTGGTTCTTCCTGCTCTGACCCGATTGAGCTCTCGAAGTCTGAAAGCTCTTCAGGGATGTTCGCCTTTTTCTGGCGCTTGGCCCTGGACGCCCCCGCTGGTGGCGCTATTTGCGACGTCAGAGCTGATTGCACCTCCTCCTTAACCAGCTTCCTGATGTCTTCCAGGAATCCCCCCTATTCCTCCTTAACTAGCCTGCCTTACATAGAGGCCTCACATACGTAGCTGGCAGCCTTGACCCGCACTCTGCACACTTTTTGGGTTTTGTTCTGGGAGGGGCGTCTTTTTTATCCCCCTGGCAGACAAACAGATTTTTTTTGTGGATAAGAATGCAACATTCCAAACATAAATACATTGGATGTTTGCATAAGCATTTTGCCGCACTGGCTACTTACGGCCCCCGCTGTGGCTGAAAATTCAGCAATGTCCGCAGTTGGAGCACTCATCTCTGATACCAGTGCTGCAGACACCTAGGAGCAAGCTTAAGCCGGCCTGATAGCAATGGCTCATTCACCCCTTCTCCTCTTCTCTCAGGTTCCTTTTGGCATTTGTTTTTTCAAATTTTGGCGCCTCCACGCCAAGCCGCGCCCCCTCCTCGTGACCGGCGACACCAGGTGCGATGACATCACCGCGCCGGACACGTGACGCGGCACCCCGCCCCCTCCGACGCGTCAAAGGGGCTCCCGGAGCGCCGCGCCCCGTCCTATACCCGGGGAGGAGGAGGACTGGGGCTCCCGCTTTGAACCCTCCATGGGCCATCACGGGAGGAACCTGGCCCGGGGGATACCACTCCATGTGGCGTCCCGGGAGTCGTCTGGCAGGAAGGGAGGACAGGCAGACCCACTGCCCTCCGATCCGCCCGTGAGTATTATCTTTAGGCTAGCGTCTCCACCAGCCCCTCTTGGAGATCCTGCCTCCTGGCAGGACAGGAAAACACTAAGGAAGGTGGGAAAGAGGGGAGCTTTTAACCTCTCGGTGTGTTCCTGTCCTATCAGGAGGAGGCTATCTCAGGTGGTGCTGTCGTGGAGATGACTGGGGAAATCAGCCCTAGCTGCGTCGTCCATTGTCCATTGCTTTCAATGGACAGTAAAACACATCACACTGCATACAATGCGCACAGCTACTTTAGTGATGGGAGGCGTTTTTTGACAGAGCAATGCCTTGCATCAGCTTGAGAATGCGCGCTGACGAGCGTGATATCGGGACGAGTGTTTTTTCAAAGTAAGCATGCTATAGGTGTGAGCTTCCTTTTTTTGCTCAGGAGGTTTTCCATAGAGTTGGAATGGTCAAAAAAAGCCACCCAAAAAAGGTTGTAAAAAAAGCACATAAAATGCATGGCTTTTTGTTTTTACAAGCTGGAAGCTAAAAACACAGAGATGTGTGAAAAACACCTTAAGCCATTATTATATCTCCCAAGCTTTATAATGCCAGTGCAGATCATAAAAGAATGCGTGTCATCACTTGTTACAGAAACAGCTCACTAAACAACAGTTCATAATGGGAATTAATTTAGCCCCACCTATATATTCCTCATACAGGGCCTCACAATAGCGCATATAAAAAGGCTCATTGGGTGGCAGGACATAACACTGCGTGAATAGGGAGATAAGCAGCCGACCAATGATAAGTAGTATGGGGGTGAATGATCATATTAAAAGAGTTGCAATTGTGACCCTTAGACCACTAAGGGACACAGAAGTCCTATTCTCGAGATGGACAGTGGTCTCAGAGGTGAGACCCCCACCAAGTGGATAGGGGATACTTTGAAATTCTGGTAAACCCCTTTTACATCATGAACCCCTTAAGGACTAGGCTGTTTTGTACCTTAAGGACCAGACACTTTTTAGGGATTTTACCCATGTGGTAGTTTTACTGCCCTATTCCTTTTCCTTCAGCTACCAAATGTTTTTTGTTGTGTTTTTTTTCCGAGACATAAAAGGCTATTTTTTTTTTAAATAGTTTTTTTTTCCAGTTTTTTTAGTTTTATTGAGGATAAAAAGCTAACAAAAATGTTTTAACGTTTATAGTAGTTTAAAAAAAAATAGTATATTTACACTAAAATAAAGTATGGGAATGGGTTCTTTTTGTTTTGGATGTTTTGATATATAATATGTATAGTTTTGGATTACAGGGTGCATATAGCAATAGCTTTGGTTGGCATCGGCTTTGTCAGATATATATTGTTTTATTCTGTAATTTTTTTAAACTTATGTATGTAATTATTCTTTTTACTATCCATGTCCCCCATGACGTCATATTTGACATTTTTCCACTGTAGCTGGGGCCTCAGTTACAGGGAGAAAGATCCCCTGTAGTGACATTAATCACTGGCAGAGCTGATCTATGATTCTATCAGGGTCTGCTATGACCCTGTAGCTCTGCTGTGGCGGGGGATCCTGGCGGTCACTGACTGCCGATTCACATAGTGGAAGAAAGATTTCTACTTTCCCTTTTTAGTACATTCCGCTCATTGAGCACTGTGTACTAAACAAAGGAGGAGGCAGAAAGGGTTAAAACCCACTTCTCCCTCCTCCTCCGGGTTATCAGCTGTGATATAGTACAATGGTAGTCTAACACTATGAATGCACTATGGGGAATTAGGTAGTCTGAAAATTGTGTCAGTTATCTTGAACAGCTGAAAACAGGGAACATAATTGAAAGCTCATTGGGATGGCAGAGTGCAACAACGCCCCCTCTGGTCTTGGTATGAAATTTTGCCCTGAAACCAAATCTATTTTTAATGGAAATAATTTTTTCTACTTTTCTTCTGAGAATATATGGAAAAAACGGTTGTGTTAAACGGAACAGATAATGGATACAAGCGGGAGGCTTTCCCTTCGCATCCGTACTCCGTTTACATCAATATAAAATGGATAGCTACTTTATTCTAGATTTCTGTTTTTTGTTTATGCAAAACATAGTGAAGCAGATTATAGGATTGTTTCTGTGAAAAAATGAAAACCTGAAGGCGCAGACACGAACTGCGAGCCATAAAATCAAGGGGAAGTTAACTACTTCATGACTGCCATTGGTAAATGTATACCAGCTGCCTGGGCTCTGTGCAGCAGCAACATAAGTGTATGTCCAGGGCAGTCATGGCTCACCCACAGTGGGTAAGACAACCGATGACGTCATCAGGACCTTTTTTTCTTCAGCTGGTTTCATCTCTTCAAAAGGTAGGGCTGAAGTCTGCTGCGGATCCACGTCAAAATCTGCACCAGTGCTGTAATGCGGAATTTGCAACAGGGAAAAATATGCACAAATTCCGCTATATGTGAACATATCTTGAACCCCTTAAGGACCAGGCTGTTTTGTACCCTAGGGACCAGACACTTTTTAGGAGTTTTACCCATGTGGCAGTTTTACTGCACTATTTCGTTTCCTTTGTCTACCAAAATTATTTTTACAGTTTTTTTTTCCATGACATATAGGGCGATTTTTAAAATATCTTTTTCACTGACTTTTTTTTCCCTGTTCTTTTGTTTTATTGGGAGTAAAATGCTAAAAAAAAGATAACATTTATAGTTATTTTTCTTATTTTGTATATTTATGCTAAAATAAAGTATGAAATGGTATTTGTTTCAGAGGTTTTGATATATAGTATGTATGGTTTTGCTTTACAGGGCGCATACTGCAACGTTTTTTGTTGGCATCGGCTTTGTGTTATTTTTAGAGATGAGCGAACGTACTCGTCCGAGCTTGATACTCGTTCGAGTATTAGCGTGTTCGAGATGCTCGTTACTAGAGACGAGTACCACGCGATGTTCGAGTTACTTTCACTTTAATCTCTGAGACGTTAGCGCGCTTTTCTGGCCAATAGAAAGACAGGGAAGGCATTACAACTTCCCCCTGCGACGTTCAAGCCCTATACCACCCCCCTGCAGTGAGTGGCTGGCGAGATCAGGTGTCACCCGAGTATATAAATCGACCCCTCCCGCGGCTCGCCACAGATGCATTCTGACATAGTTCAGGGAAAGTGCTGCTGGTGCCGGAGCTGCTATAGGGAGAGCGTTAGGAGTTATTTTAGGCTTCAAGAACCCCAACGGTCCTTCTTAGGGCCACATCTATCTGTGTGCAGTAGTATGGAGGCTGCTTTTTGCAGTGTTGCACTTTTTTTTTTTTTTGTATATCGGCCGTGCAGAGCATTGCGTCCTGCAGTAATTTTACATTGTCCAGGGCCAGTAGTGGTGAGGCAGGGACAGAAGACATATTTAGTGTATATAGGCAGTGGGCCTTTCCAAAAACATTTGGGAAAAAAAATCTATTTGGGCTGCCTGTGACCGTCCTCAGTGTAGTGGGTCTCTGCTGGGGGTAGTTGTTCTAATTCATACGCAGCCAGCTAAGTGTTACAGCAGGCTTGCGCAAAATTCTTTCCTGCCTCTGTGTTGCCTCTTACATCACCGCTGTATTCCTGTCCACAAGTGTACTGGGTCTCTGCTGGGGGTAGTTGTCCTAATTCATACGCAGCCAGGTAAGTGTTACAGCAGGCTTGCGCAAAAGTCTTTCCTGCCTCTGTGTTGCCTCTTACATCACCGCTGTATTCCTGTCCACAAGTGTACTGGGTCTCTGCTGGGGGTAGTTGTCCTAATTCATACGCAGCCAGGTAAGTGTTACAGCAGGCTTGCGCAAAAGTCTTTCCTGCCTCTGTGTTGCCTCTTACATCACCGCTGTATTCCGGTCCACAAGTGTACTGGGTCTCTGCTGGGGGTAGTTGTCCTAATTCATACGCAGCCAGCTAAGTGTTACAGCAGGCTTGCGCAAAATTCTTTCCTGCCTCTGTGTTGCCTCTTACATCACCGCTGTATTCCTGTCCACAAGTGTACTGGGTCTCTGCTGGGGGTAGTTGTCCTAATTCATACGCAGCCAGCTAAGTGTTACAGCAGGCTTGCGCAAAATTCTTTCCTGCCTCTGGTGTGTGTTCCGTAAGCGAAGTCAGCCTCCAACCATAGGCCAATAAGCGGCACATTTAATTACAGCGTTCTGTTTCTGCACTACTGGTAATACAGCATGCTGAGGGGTAGGGGTAGGCCTAGAGGACGTGGACGCGGCCGAGGACGCGGAGGCCCAAGTCAGGGTGTGGGCATAGGACGAGCCAGTGCGGTGGCCAGGGGTAGAGGCAGGGCCGACGAACCGACGAACAGTGGTGTGCAACCTTTGTCACGCCAAGATCAGCTGGGGAGCCACCACCACCAGCATGCGCAGGCATATGATGGCCAAGCACCCCACAAGGTGGGACGAAGGCCATTCACCGCCTCTGGTTTGCACCACTGCCTCTCTCCCTGTGCCCCAACCTGCCACTGAGATCCAACCCCCCTTTGAGGACACAGGCACGAGTGCCTACCGGCCTGCACCCACACCCTCACCTCCGCTGTCCTCGGCCCCATCCAGCAATGTCTCTCAGCGCAGCGTCCAGACGTCGCTAGCGCAACTGTTTGAGCGCAAGCGCAAGTACGCCGCCACGCACCCGCACGCTCAAGCGTTAAACGTGCACATAGCCAAATTGATTAGCCTGGAGATGCTGCCGTATAGGCTTGTGGAAATGGAGGCTTTCAAAAGCATGATGGCGGCGGCGGCCCCGCGCTACTCGGTTCCCAGTCGCCACTACTTTTCCCGATGTGCCGTCCCAGTCCTGCACGACCACGTCTCCCGCAACATTGTACACGCCCTCACCAATGCGGTTACTGCCAAGGTCCACTTAACAACGGACACGTGGACAAGCACAGGCGGGCAGGGCCACTATATCTCCCTGACGGCACATTGGGTGAATTTAGTGGAGGCTGGGACAGAGTCAGAGCCTGGGACCGCTCACGTCCTACCCACCCCCAGAATTGCGGGCCCCAGCTCGGTGCTGGTATCTGCGGCGGTGTATGCTTCCTCCACTAAACCACCCTCCTCCTCCTACTCCAACGCAACCTCTGTCTCGCAATCAAGATGTGTCAGCAGCAGCACGTCGCCAGCAGTCGGTGTCGTGCGGCGTGGCAGCACATCGGTGGGCAAGCGTCAGCAGGCCGTGCTGAAACTACTCAGCTTAGGAGAGAAGAGGCACACGGCCCACGAACTGCTGCAGGGTCTGACAGAGCAGACCGACCGCTGGCTTTCGCCGCTGAGCCTCCAACCGGGCATGGTCGTGTGTGACAACGGCCGTAACCTGGTGGCGGCTCTGCAGCTCGGCAGCCTCACGCACGTGACATACCTGGCCCATGTCTTTAATTTGGTGGTTCAGCGCTTTCTGAAAAGCTACCCACACTTGTCATACCTGCTCAGAAAGGTGCGCCGGGTCAGCGCACATATCCGCAAGTCCAAGACAGACGCTGCCACCCTGCGGACCCTGCAACATCGGTTTAATCTGCCAGTGCACCAACTGCTGTGCGACGTGCCCACACGGTGGAACTCTACGCTCCACATGTTGGCCAGACTCTATGAGCAGCGTAGAGCTATAGTGGAATACCAACTCCAACATGGGCGGTGTAGTGGGAGTCAGCATCCTCAATTCTTTACAGAAGAGTGGGCCTGGTTGGCAGCCATCTGCCAGGTCCTTGGAAACTTTGAGGAGTCTATCCAGATGGTGAGCGGGGATGCTGCAATCATTAGCGTCACCATTCCTCTGCTATGCCTCTTGAGAAGTTCCCTGCAAAGCAGAAAGGCAGACGCTTTGCGCTTGGAAACGGGGAAGACAGTATGTCGCTGGATAGTCAGAGCATCCTCATGTCTATATCTCAGCGCGTTGAGGAGGAGGGGGAGGAGCATGAGGAGGAGGGGGAAGAGACAGCTTGGCCCACTGCTGAGGGTACCCATGCTGCTTGCCTGTCATTCTTTCAGCGTGTATGGCCGAAGGAGGAGGATCCTGAAAGTGATCTTCCTAGTGAGGACAGCCATGTGTTGCGTACAGGTACCCTGGCACACATGGCTGACTTCATGTTAGGATGCCTTTCTCGAGACCCTCGCATTACACGCATTCTGGCCACTACGGATTACTGGGTGTACACACTGCTCGACCCACGGTATAAGGAGAACCTTTCCACTCTCATACCCAAAGAGGAAAGGGGTTCGAGAGTGATGCTATACCACAGGACCCTGGCGGACAAACTGATGGTAACATTCCCATCCGACAGCGCTAGTGGCAGAAGGTGCAGTTTCGAGGGCCAGGTAGTAGGGGATGCGCGGAGATCAGGCAGCATGTACAGCACAGGCAGAGGAACACTCTCTAAGGCCTTTGCCAGCTTTATGGCTCCCCAGCAAGACTGTGTCACCGCTCCCCAGTCAAGGCTGAGTTGGCGGGAGCACTGTAAAAGGATGGTGAGGGAGCACGAAGCCGATCGCACGATCGTCCTCGGTGACGCCTCTGCCCCGTACAACTACTGGGTGTCGAAGCTGGACACGTGGCCTGAACTCGCGCTGTATGTCCTGGAGGTGCTTGCTTGTCCTGCGGCTAGCGTCTTCTCAGAGAGGGTGTTTAGTGCGGCTGGGGGAATCATCACGGATAAGCGTACCCGCCTGTCAACCGACAGTGCCGACAGGCTTACACTCATCAAGATGAACAAAGCCTGGATTTCCCCAGACTTCTCTTCTCCACCAGTGGACAGCAGCGATACCTAAACAATACGTAGGCTGCACCCGCGGATGGAAGCATCGTTCTCTATCCCCATCAAAAACGTGGACCTTTTTGCTTCATCAATCTGTGTATAATATTCCTCCTCCTCCTCCTGCTCCTCCTCCTGAAACCTCATGCAATCACGCCGAACGGGCAATTTTTCTTAGGCCCACAAGGCTCAGTCATATAATTTTTGTAAACAATTTTTAGACGTTTCAATGCTCATTAAAGCGTTGAAACTTTCACCTGAACCAATTTTTATTTTAACTGGGCTGCCTCCAGGCCTAGTTACCAATTAAGCCACATTAACCAAAGCGATTAATGGTTTTCACCTGCCCTCTTGGTTGGGCATGGGCAATT
Organism: Eleutherodactylus coqui; assembly: GCF_035609145.1. Lineage (NCBI taxonomy): Eukaryota > Metazoa > Chordata > Amphibia > Anura > Eleutherodactylidae > Eleutherodactylus > Eleutherodactylus coqui. Next base: position 7,354,733 of record NC_089842.1, on the reverse strand, counting down.
TTTCTGAGGTACATTAGTACTGTTGGTACACCAATTTTTTGGGGCCCTCGCCTACAGTGTAATCCAATTAATTTTTTGCCCACCTGCATTAAAGCGGACGTTACATCAGCTGTGATGGGCAATGCAATGGGATATATTTATGTACCGCCGGTGGCTTCCTGGCACCCACCCATGCTGTGGGTCCACAGGGAGTTGTAACTGCATGTGTCCACTTCTAAAGAACCCCAGTCTGACTGGGGCATGCAGTCTGGGCCGAAGCCCACCTGCATTTAATCGGACGTTACCTCAGCTGTGATGGGCACTGCAATGGGATACATTTATGTACAGCCGGTGGGTTCCAGGGAGCCACCCATGCTGTGGGTGTACACGGAATTCCCATTGCGGAGTTGTACCTGCCTGTGACTATTTATAAAAAAACGCGGTCTGACTGGGGCATGCAGACACCTTGACAGAATGAATAGTGTGTGGCACATAGGTTCCCCATTGCTATGCCCACGTGTGCAGCTCCAGATGGAGGTGGCACAGGATTATATTTCTCATTGCTTCTGTACAGCATTGTGGGCTATCGCCCCGCCCCTTTTAAAGAGGGTCGCTGCCTAGCCGTGCCAACCCTCTGCAGTGTGTGCCTGCTTTTCCTCTGGCAGACGCACTTATAAATAGACATGAGGGTGGCGTGGCATGAGGGCAGCTGAAGGCTGGGCAGGGACAGTTTGGTGTGCGCTGTGGACACTGGGTCGTGGGGGGGGGGGGGATTTGGCAGCATGTAACACAGGAGAAGTGGCAGCGGAGGGTCATGCATGCAGTGATTGTGCTTTGTTGGAGGTAGTGTGGTGCTTAGCTAAGATATGCATTGCTAATGAGGGCTTTTCAGATGTAAAAGTTGTTGGCGGGGGGGGGGGCCCACTCTTGCCGCTATTGTGTCTTAATAGTGGGACCTGGGAACTTCATATGCAGCCCAACATGTAGCCCCTCGCCTGCCCTATCCGTTGCTGTGTCGTTCCCATCACTTTCTTGAATTGCCCAGATTTTCACAAATGAAAACCTTAGCGAGCATCGGCGATATACAAAAATGCTCAGGTCTCCCATTGACTTCAATGGGGTTCGTTACTCGAAACGAACCCTTGAGCATCGCGAAAAGTTCGTCTCGAGTAACGAGCACCCGAGCATTTTGGTGCTCGCTCATCTCTACTCAACAGCACCAAATAATTACCACAGAGCAGTACAAAATATCACCAACAGCGCCAAATAATTGCCACAGAGCAGCACAAAATATCACCAACAGCGCCAAATAATTACTACAGAACAGTACAAAATATTACCCCAACAGCGCCAAATAATTACCACAGAGCAGCACAAAATATCACCTCAGCAGCGCCAAATAATTACCAAAGAGCAGCATAAAATATCACCTCAACAGCGCCAAATAATTACCACAGAGCAGCACAAAATATCACCTCAACAGCGTCAAATAATTACCACAGAGCATCACAAAATATCACCTCAGCAGCGCCAAATAATTACCAAAGAGCAGCACAAAATATCACCTCCGCAGCGCCAAACAATTACCACATAGTACAAAATATCAGTCCAACAGCGCCAAACAATTACCACAGAGCATCACAAAATATTACCTCAGCAGCGCCAAATAATTACCACAGAGCAGTACAAAATATCACCTCAGCAGCTGCAAATAATTACCACAGAGCATCACAAAATATCACCAATAGTGCCAAATAATTACCACAGAGCAGTACAAAATATCACCAACAGAGCCAAATAATTACCACAGAGCAGTACAAAATATCACCAACAGAGCCAAATAATTACCACAGAGCAGCACAAAATATCACCAACAGAGCCAAATAATTACCACAGAGCAGTACAAAATATCACCTGAGCAGCGCCAAATAATTACCACAGAGCAGCACAAAATATCACCTGAGCAGCGCCAAGTAATTACCACAGAGCAGTACAAAATATCACCTCAACAACGCCAAATAATTACCACAGAGCAGCACAAAATATCACCTCAGCAGCTACAAATAATTGCCACAGAGCAGTGTAAAATATCACTCCAACAGCGTCAAATAATTACCACAGAGCAGCACAAAATATCAGCCCAACAGCGCCAAATAATTACCACAGAGCAGCACAAAATATCAGCCCAACAGCGCCAAATAATTACTACAGAACAGCACAAAATATCACCAACAGCGCCAAATAATTACCACAGAGCAGCACAAAATATCACCAACAGCGCCAAATAATTACTACAGAACAGTACAAAATATCACCTCAACAGCACCAAATAATTACCACAGAGCATCACAAAATATCACCAACAGCGCCAAATAATTACCACAGAGCAGCACAAAATATCACCTGAGCAGCGCCAAATAATTACCACAGAGTAGTACAAAATATCACCCCAACAGCGCCAAATAATTACCACAGAGCATCACAAAATATCACCAACAGCGCCAAATAATCACCACAGAGCAGTACAAATTATCACCCCAACAGTGCCAAATATTCACCACAGAGCAGCACAAAATATCACCAACAGCGCCAAATAATTACCGCAGAGCAGCACAAAATATCACCAACAGCGCCAAATAATTACCACAGAGCAGCACAAAATATCACCTCAGCAGCGCCAAATAATTACCACAGAGCAGCACAAAATATCTCCCCAACAGCGCCAAATAATTACCACAGAGCAGTACAAAATATCTCCCCAACAGCGCCAAATAATTACCACACAGCAGTACAAAATGTCCCCTAAAGGGCTATTTCAGACGACCATATATCCACGCCGGCCGATATTCGGTGTCTCTCTCTGCAGGGAGAGGAGGCTGGAAGAGACAGGAGCAGTGCTCTGATCTCCCACCCCCTCTGCAGTATTTGCAATGAGAGGAGGTGGGATGGGGCGGGGCTAAGTTCTGTGAATTAGCTCCGCCCCCTGTATTGTAAATAGTGCAGAGTGGCAGAGAGGGGGCGGGATCTCAAAGCACTGCTCCCGCCTCTTCCAGCCTCCTGCCCCTGCAGAGAGGGATGCCGTATATCGGCCGGCGTGAATATGCGGCCAATATACAGTCGTCTGAAATAGCCCTAACAATGCTAATATAGTATATAGTATAAAAAAGCGTAGCCACAAGTGAAGGCGTCACCCGGTCAGAGCTGCTGTAGTATAACAGGGGGTGTCGTTTAGGAATTTTTTTTATTTATTTACTACTAGAGATGAGCGAATGTACTCGTTTCGAGTAATTACTCGATCAAGCATCGCTATTTTCGAGTACTTCCGTACACGGGTGAAAAGATTCGGGGGGCACCGGGGGGGGGGGGGGGGCGGCGTGGCGGAGCGGGGGGTAGCAGCGGGGAACAGGGGGGAGCTCTCTCTCCCTCTCCCCCCCCCAGTCCCCGCTGCAACCCCACACTCACCCACATCGCCCCCCGAATCTTTTCACCCAAGTACGTAAGTACTCGAAAATCGCGGCGCTCGGGTGAAAAAGGGGCGTGTCCGAGTACGTTTGCTCATCTCTATTTACTACATTTCTTCAATGTAGCCGAGTGCAGAGTGTATAATTACCACAGAGCAGCACAAAATATCACCTCAGCAGTGCCAAATAATTACCACACAGCAGCATAAAATATCACCAACAGCGCCAAATAATTACCACAGAGCATCACAAAATATCAGCCCAGAAGCGCCAAATAATTACCACAGAGCATCACAAAATATCACCTCAACAGCGTCAAATAATTACCACAGAGCATCACAAAATATCAGCCCAGAAGCGCCAAATAATTACCACAGAGCATCGCAAAATATCTCCCCGACAGCGCCAAATTATTACTACACAGCATCACAAAATATTACCCCAGCAGCGCCAAATAATTACCACACAGCAGCACAAATTGTCCCCTAAGGCCTCATGTCCACGGGGAAAATCAGATCCGCTGCAGATTCTCCATGGAGAATCTGCAGCGGGTCCCTCCTGCCCCGCGGACATGAGCGCCGAAAATAAGAATTTAAAAGTATTTACCATCCGGCGCGGGCGGAGAACATCAGCTGTTCCTCACGGCCGGATCTTCATTTTCGGCCGGCGGATGAATTCCTGACGCCGGCGGCACGTCGCCGGCACGTCGCCGACGTGCCGCGCGCATGCGCCGGGCACATCCGCCGAGCCGAAGCAAGGAAGATGCGGCCGTGAGGAACAGCTGACCTTCCCCGCCCGCGCCGGATGGTAAATACTTTAAATTCCTATTTTAGGTCTCCCGCGGATCCGGACGGCTTCCATAGGCTTCAATAGAAGCCCGCGGGAGCCGTCCCCGCGGGAGACCCGCACGAAAATGGAGCATGGTCCGGATTTTTCCATGCTCCATTTTTTTTAAAATCCCTTTTATTGACGATCCGCGGGTATTTATCTACCCGCGGGTGGTCAATGCATCCCTATGGGATGCGGATCCGCACGCGGGAGATCCGCTGCGGATCCTAAATCATATTTTGCCCGTGGACATGAGCCCTTAGGGCTCATGTCCACGGGCAAAATGACATTTAAAATCCGCAGCGGATCTCCCGCGCGCGGATCCGCACCCCATAGGGATGCATTGACCACCCGCGGGTACATAAATACCCGCGGATCGTCAATAAAAGTGATTTTAAAAAAAATGGAGCATGAAAAAATCTGGACCATGCTCCATTTTCATGCGGGTCTCCCGCGGGGACGGCTCCCGCGGGCTTCTATTGAAGCCTATGGAAGCCGTCCGGATCCGCGGGAGACCTAAAATAGGAATTTAAAGTATTTACCTATCCGGCGCGGGCGCGGAATGTCAGCTGTTCCTCACGGCCGGATCTTCCTTGCTTCGGCTCGGCGGATGTGCCCGGCGCATGCGCGAGGCACGTCGACGACGTGCCGGCGACGCGCCGCCGGCGTCAGGAATTCATCCGCCGGCCGAAAATGAAGATCCGGCCGTGAGGAACAGCTGACATTCCGCGCCCGCGCCGGATAGGTAAATACTTTTAAATTGCTATTTTCGGCGCTCATGTCCGCGGGGCAGGAGGGACCCGCTGCAGATTCTACATGGAGAATCTGCAGCGGATCTGATTTTCCCCGTGGACATGAGGCCTTACGGGCTATTTCAGACGTCATTCACGCCGGCCGATATGAGGTGTCTGTCTCTGCAGGTGGCGGAGGCCGGAAGAGCTGGGAGCAGTGCTCTGAGCTCCCGCCCACTCTCTACCTCCTCTCCACCCCATCTCCGCCCCTCTGCACTATTTGCAAGGAGAGGAGGCGGGATGGGGGTGGTGCTAAATTATGTGAATTAGCTCCGCCCCCCGTATTGCAAATAGTGCAGAGCGGCGGAGAGGAGGCTGAGAGGGGGCAAAGAGGTGGCAAAGAGGGGGCGGGAGCTCAGAGCAGTGCTCCCGACTCTTCCAGCCTCCTCCCCCTGCAGACAGAGACGCCGTATATCGGCCGGCGTGATTACGCGGCCGATATACGGTCGTCTGAAATAACCCTAAGGCCTCAGTCACACGGGCGCTTCAGCACCCGTACACCGGCGCCGATGCGCCCGTGTGACTGACACCAGCAGACGGACGTACCTGCTTCATTGCCGGTCATGTGTTCTTTCCTCTGGCGCAGCAGAGAGACGGCCATCTGCAGGTACGTCTGTCTCCTTCCTGCAGTCACACGGGCACATCGGCGCCGGTGTACGGGTGCCGATGCCCCCGTGTGACTGAGGCCTAACAGTGCTAACTAAAGTATATAGTATAAAAAAGTATAGCCAGAAGTGAAGGCGTCACCCGGTCAGAGCTGCTGTAGTATAACGGGGGGTGTCCTTTAGGAATTTTTAACATTTATTTACTACATTTCTTCAATGTAGCCGAGTGCAGAGTGAATAATTACCACAGAGCAGCACAAAATATCAGCCCAGAAGCACCAAATAATTACCACAGAGCAGCACAAAATATCAGCCCAGAAGCACCAAATAATTACCACAGAGCATCACAAAATAGCAGCCCAACAGCGCTAAATAATTACTACACATCATCACAAAATATCACCTAAGCAGCGCCAAATAATCACCATAGAGCAGTACAAAATATCACCCCAACAGCGCCAAATAATTACCACAGAGCATCACAAAATATCACCTAAGCAGCGCCAAATAATCACCATAGAGCAGTACAAAATATCACCCCAACAGCGCCAAATAATTACCACAGAGCAGTACAAAATATCACCAACAGCAGCGCCAAATAATTACCACAGAGCAGTAGAAAATATCACCAACGCCAAATAATTACCACACAGCAGGACAAAATATCACCAACAGCAGCGCCAAATAATTACCACAGAGCAGTACAAAATATCACCAATAGCGCCAAATAATCACCATAGAGCAGTACAAAATATCACCCCAACAGCGCCAAATAATTACCACAGAGCAGTACAAAATATCACCAATAGCGCCAAATAATCACCACAGAGCAGTACAAAATATCACCCCAACAGCGCCAAATAATTACCACAGAGCAGCACAAAATATCACCAACAGCGCCAAATAATTACCACAGAGCAACACAAAATATCACCTCAGCAGCGCCAAATAATTACCACACAGTAGCACAAAATATCACCAACAGCGCCAAATAATTACCACAGAGAATCACAAAATATCACCAACAGCACCAAATAATTACCACAGTGTGGTATAAAATATCACCAACAGCACCAAATAATTACCACACAGCAGCGCTAAATAATTACCACAGAGCAGCACAAAATATCACCAACAGCGCCAAATAATTACCATAGAGTGGTACAAAATATCAGTCCAACACCGCCAAATAATCACCACAAAGCATCACAAAATATCACCAACAGCGCCAAATAGTTACCACAGAGCAGCACAAAATATCACCTCAGCAGTGCCAAATAATTACCACAGAGCAGTACAAAATATCACCAACAGCGCCAAATAATTACCACAGAGCATCACAAAATATGACCAACAGCACCAAATAATTACCACAGAGCAGTACAAAATATCACCAACAGCGCCAAATAATTACCACAGAGCAGCACAAAATATCACCTGAGCAGCGCCAAATAATTACCACAGAGCAGCACAAAATATCACCTCAGCAGCGCCAAATAATTACCACAGAGCAGCACAAAAAATCACCTCAACAGCGCCAAATAATTACCACAGAGCAGCACAAAACATCACCAACAGCGCCAAATAAATACCACAGAGCAGCACAAAATATCACCTCAGCAGCGCCAAATAATTACCACAGAGCAGTACAAAATATCACCAATAGCGCCAAATAATTGCCACAGAGCAGCACAAAATATCACCAACAGCGCCAAATAATTACTACAGAACAGTACAAAATATTACCCCAACAGCGCCAAATAATTACCACAGAGCATCACAAAATATCACCTTAGCAGCGCCAAATAATTACCACAGAGCAGCATAAAATATCACCTCAACAGCGCCAAATAATTACCACAGAGCAGCACAAAATATCACCTCAGCAGCGCCAAATAATTACCAAAGAGCAGCACAAAATATCACCTCCGCAGCGCCAAACAATTACCACATAGTACAAAATATCAGTCCAACAGCGCCAAATAATTACCACAGAGCATCACAAAATATTACCTCAGCAGCGCCAAATAATTACCACAGAGCAGTACAAAATATCACCTCAGCAGCAGCAAATAATTACCACAGAGCATCACAAAATATCACCAATAGTGCCAAATAATTGCCACAGAGCAGCACAAAATATCACCATCAGCGCCAAATAATTACCACAGAGCAGTACAAAATATCACCATCAGCGCCAAATAATTACCACAGAGCAGTACAAAATATCACCAACAGCACCAAATAATTACCACAGAGCATCACAAAATATCACCTCAGCAGCGCCAAACAATTACCACAGAGTAGTACAATATATCAGTCCAACAGCGCCAAATAATCACCACAGAGCAACACAAAATATCACTAACAGCGCCAAATAATTACCACAGAGCAGCACAAAATATCAGTCCAACAGCGCCAAATAATTACCACAGAGCATCACAAAATATTACCTCAGCAGCGCCAAATAATTACCACAGAGCAGTACAAAATATCACCAACAGCACCAAATAATTACCACAGAGCATAACAAAATATCACCTCAGCAGCGCCAAACAATTACCACAGAGTAGTACAATATATCAGTCCAACAGTGCCAAATAATCACCACAGAGCAACACAAAATATCACCAACAGCGCCAAATAATTACCACAGAGCAGCACAAAATATCAGTCCAACAGCTCCAAATAACTACCACAGAGCATCACAAAATATTACCTCAGCCGCGCCAAATAATTACCACACAGCAGCACAAAATATCACCTCAGCAGCAGGAAATAATTACCACAGAGCATCACAAAATATCCCCAATAGCGCCAAATAATTACCACAGAGCAGTACAAAATATCACCAATAGCGCCAAATAATTACCACAGAGCCACACAAGATATCTAAAGATGAGCGAACACCAAAATGCTCGGGTGTTCGTTATTCGAAACGAACTTCCCGCGATGTTCGAGGGTTCGTTTCGAATAACGAACCCCATTGAAGTCAATGGGCGACCAGAACATTTTTGTATTTCGCCGATGCTCGCTAAGGTTTTCATGTGTGAAAATCTGGGCAATTCAAGAAAGTGATGGGAACGACACAGCAACGGATAGGGCAGGCGAGGGGCTACATGTTGGGATGCATCTCAAGTTCACATGTCCCACTATTAAGCCACAATACCGGCAAGAGTGCCCCCCCAACAACTTTTACTTCTAAAAAAGCCCTCATTAGCAATGCATACCTTAGCTAAGCACCACACTACCTCCAACAAAGCACAATCACTGCCTGTATGACACTCCGCTGCCACTTCTCCTTGGTTACATGCTGCCCAACCCCCCCGCACGACCCAGTGTCCACAGCCCTTAGGACGGACAGAGGCAGGACAAATAGATTTCTTTTCCCATTTTTTACACCAAAAGAACCCACTGCGTATATTCAATGAACATGAGAAGTTTTATAACTGTGCTGTGGCCCTGCTAATGTGTCACAGAACTTGAGGGTAGCAGAGTTATTAACTCTGGCAGAGCAGGTATTTTTTTCCCAATTAAGGAAAGCAAATGGCGAAGCCAGCAGTAAACCGTAGCTGGGTGCGTCTGATTTTTTAACGTTGTACACGCAGCCGACACGTGTCCACAGCCCTTAGGACGGACAGAGGCAGGACAAATAGATTTCTTTTCCCTTTTTTTACACCAAAAGGACCCACTGCGTATATTCAATGAATAATAACTGTGTTGTGGCCCTGCCTATACAATTCTTTCCCTGTAGTATCAATGGAGGGTGCAATGCTCTGCAGAGGCGATTTTGAGAAGAAAAAAAAATATGCAGCACTGCTAACAGCAGCCAGCACAGTACTGCACACGGTTAAATATGGCCCTAGAAAGGACCGTTGAGGTTCTTGAAGGCTACACTCACTCCTAACACTCTCCCTGCCTATGCAACACTTCTGTCCCTAATGCCGGGTGCAACGCTCTGCAGAGGTGATTTTGAGAAAAAAAAAAAGTCACTGCTAACAGCAGCCAACACACAGGTATTACTGGCCCTAATAAGGACCTTTGGGGTTCTTGAAGCCTACACTAACTGCTATTTCTCTCCCTACAGCAGCTCCGGTACCAGCAGCACTGTCCCTCATCTAACTCACAAGGCATGTGTGGCGAGCCGCTGGAGGGGCCGATTTTTATACTCGGGTGACATCTGATCTTCCCAGCCACTCACAGCAGGGGGGTGGTATAGGGCTTGAACGTCACAGGGGGAAGTTGTAATGCCTTCCCTGTCTTTCAATTGGCCAGAAAAGCGCGCTAACGTCTCAGGGAAGGAAGTGAAAGTAACCCGAATACCGCATGGTGTTCGTTACGAATAACGAACATCCCGAACACCCTAATATTCGCACGAATATCAAGCTCGGACGAATACGTTCGCTCATCTCTAAAGATACCACCAACAGCACCAGATAATTACCACAGAGCATCACAAAATATCACCAACAGCGCCAAATAATTACCACAGAGCAGCACAAAATAGCACCCCAGCAGCGGCAAATAATTACCACAGAGCAGTACAAAATATCACCAATAGCGCCAAATAATTACCACAGAGCAACACAAGATATCACCAACAGCACCAAATAATTACCACAGAGCATCACAAAATATCACCAACAGCGCCAAATAATTACCACAGAGCATCACAAAATATCACCAACAGCGCCAAATAATTACCACAGAGCAGCACAAAATAGCACCCCAGCAGCGGCAAATAATTACCACAGAGCATCACAAAATATCACCAATAGCGCCAAATAATTACCACAGAGCAGTACAAAATATCACCAATAGCGCCAAATAATTACCACAGAGCAACACAAGATATCACCAACAGCGCCAAATAATTACCACAGAGCATCACAAAATATCACCAACAGCGCCAAATAATTACCACAGAGCATCACAAAATATCACCAACAGCACCAAATAATTACCACAGAGCAGTACAAAATATCACCAACAGCACCAAATAATTACCATACAACAGCACAAAATATCACCAACAGCGCCAAATAATTACCACAGAGCATCACAAAATATCACCTCAGCCGCGGCAAATAATTACCACAGAGCATCACAAAATATCACCAACAGAGCCAAATAATTACCACAGAGCAGTACAAAATATCACCAACAGCACCAAATAATTACCATACAACAGCACAAAATATCACCAACAGCGCCAAATAATTACCACAGAGCATCACAAAATATCACCTCAGCCGCGGCAAATAATTACCACAGAGCATCACAAAATATCACCAACAGAGCCAAATAATTACCACAGAGCAGTACAAAATATCACCCCAACAGCGCCAAATAATTACCACAGAGCATCACAAAATATCACCAATAGCGCCAAATAATTACCACAGAGCAACACAAGATATCACCAACAGCACCAAATAATTACCACAGAGCATCACAAAATATCACCAACAGCGCCAAATAATTACCACAGAGCATCACAAAATATCACCCACAGCGCCAAATAATTACCACAGAGCATCACAAAATATCACCAACAGCGCCAAATAATTACCACAGAGCATCACAAAATATCACCAACAGCGCCAAATAATTACCACAGAGCAGCACAAAATAGCACCCCAGCAGCGGCAAATAATTACCACAGAGCATCACAAAATATCACCAATAGCGCCAAATAATTACCACAGAGCAACACAAGATATCACCAACAGCACCAAATAATTACCACAGAGCATCACAAAATATCACCAACAGCGCCAAATAATTACCACAGAGCATCACAAAATATCACCAACAGCACCAAATAATTACCACAGAGCAGTACAAAATATCACCAACAGCACCAAGTAATTACCATACAACAGCACAAAATATCACCAACAGCGCCAAATAATTACCACAGAGCATCACAAAATATCACCTCAGCCGCGGCAAATAATTACCACAGAGCATCACAAAATATCACCAACAGAGCCAAATAATTACCACAGAGCAGTACAAAATATCACCCCAACAGCGCCAAATAATTACCACAGAGCATCACAAAATATCACCCACAGCACCAAATAATTACCACAGAGCAGTACAAAATATCAGCCCAACAGCGCCAAATAATCACCATAGAGCAGCACAAAATATGACCAACAGCGCCAAATAATTACCATACAGCAGCACAAAATATCAGCCCAACAGCGCCAATTACCACAGAGCAGTACAAAATATCACCAACAGAGCCAAATAATTACCACAGAGCAGTACAAAATATCACCCCAACAGCGCCAAATAATTACCACAGAGCATCACAAAATATCACCTCAGCAGCGCCAAATAATTACCACAGTGCAGCACAAAATATCACCAACAGCGCCAAATAATTACCACACAGCAGCGCCAAATAATTACCACACAGCAGCGCCAAATATCACCTCAGCAGCTACAAATAATTACCACAGAGCAGTGCAAAATATCACTCCAACAGCGTCAAATAAATACCACAGAGCATCACAAAATATCACCTCAGCAGCTACAAATAATTACCACAGAGCAGTGCAAAATATCACTCCAACAGCGTCAAATAATTACCACAGAGCATCACAAAATATCACCTCAGCAGCGCCAAATAATTACCACAGAGCAGCACAAAATATCACCCCAACAGCGCCAAATAATGACCACAGAGCATCACAAAATATCACCTCAGCAGCGCCAAATAATTACCACAGAGCAGCACAAAATATCACCAACAGCGCCAAATAATTACCATACAGCAGCACAAAATATCAGCCCAACAGCGCCAATTACCACAGAGCAGTACAAAATATCACCAACAGCGCCAAATAATTACCACAGAGCAGTACAAAATATCACCAACAGCGCCAAATAATTACCACAGAGCAGTACAAAATATCACCAACAGAGCCAAATAATTACCACAGAGCAGTACAAAATATCACCTGAGCAGCGCCAAATAATTACCACAGAGCAGCACAAAATATCACCTGAGCAGCGCCAAGTAATTACCACAGAGCAGTACAAAATATCACCTCAACAACGCCAAATAATTACCACAGAGCAGCACAAAATATCACCTCAGCAGCTACAAATAATTGCCACAGAGCAGTGTAAAATATCACTCCAACAGCGTCAAATAATTACCACAGAGCAGCACAAAATATCAGCCCAACAGCGCCAAATAATTACCACAGAGCAGCACAAAATATCAGCCCAACAGCGCCAAATAATTACTACAGAACAGCACAAAATATCACCAACAGCGCCAAATAATTACCACAGAGCAGCACAAAATATCACCAACAGCGCCAAATAATTACTACAGAACAGTACAAAATATCACCTCAACAGCACCAAATAATTACCACAGAGCATCACAAAATATCACCAACAGCGCCAAATAATTACCACAGAGCAGCACAAAATATCACCTGAGCAGCGCCAAATAATTACCACAGAGTAGTACAAAATATCACCCCAACAGCGCCAAATAATTACCACAGAGCATCACAAAATATCACCAACAGCGCCAAATAATCACCACAGAGCAGTACAAATTATCACCCCAACAGTGCCAAATATTCACCACAGAGCAGCACAAAATATCACCAACAGCGCCAAATAATTACCGCAGAGCAGTACAAAATATCACCAACAGCGCCAAATAATTACCACAGAGCAGCACAAAATATCACCTCAGCAGCGCCAAATAATTACCACAGAGCAGCACAAAATATCTCCCCAACAGCGCCAAATAATTACCACAGAGCAGTACAAAATATCTCCCCAACAGCGCCAAATAATTACCACACAGCAGTACAAAATGTCCCCTAAAGGGCTATTTCAGACGACCATATATCCACGCCGGCCGATATTCGGTGTCTCTCTCTGCAGGGAGAGGAGGCTGGAAGAGACAGGAGCAGTGCTCTGATCTCCCACCCCCTCTGCAGTATTTGCAATGAGAGGAGGTGGGATGGGGCGGGGCTAAGTTCTGTGAATTAGCTCCGCCCCCTGTATTGTAAATAGTGCAGAGTGGCAGAGAGGGGGCGGGATCTCAAAGCACTGCTCCCGCCTCTCCCAGCCTCCTGCCCCTGCAGAGAGGGATGCCGTATATCGGCCGGCGTGAATATGCGGCCAATATACAGTCGTCTGAAATAGCCCTAACAATGCTAATATAGTATATAGTATAAAAAAGCGTAGCCACAAGTGAAGGCGTCACCCGGTCAGAGCTGCTGTAGTATAACAGGGGGTGTCGTTTAGGAATTTTTTTTATTTATTTACTACTAGAGATGAGCGAATGTACTCGTTTCGAGTAATTACTCGATCAAGCATCGCTATTTTCGAGTACTTCCGTACACGGGTGAAAAGATTCGGGGGGCACCGGGGGGGGGGGGGGGGCGGCGTGGCGGAGCGGGGGGTAGCAGCGGGGAACAGGGGGGAGCTCTCTCTCCCTCTCCACCCCCAGTCCCCGCTGCAACCCCACACTCACCCACATCGCCCCCCGAATCTTTTCACCCAAGTACGTAAGTACTCGAAAATCGCGGCGCTCGGGTGAAAAAGGGGCGTGTCCGAGTACGTTTGCTCATCTCTATTTACTACATTTCTTCAATGTAGCCGAGTGCAGAGTGTATAATTACCACAGAGCAGCACAAAATATCACCTCAGCAGTGCCAAATAATTACCACACAGCAGCATAAAATATCACCAACAGCGCCAAATAATTACCACAGAGCATCACAAAATATCAGCCCAGAAGCGCCAAATAATTACCACAGAGCATCACAAAATATCACCTCAACAGCGTCAAATAATTACCACAGAGCATCGCAAAATATCTCCCCGACAGCGCCAAATTATTACTACACAGCATCACAAAATATTACCCCAGCACCGCCAAATAATTACCACACAGCAGCACAAATTGTCCCCTTACGGGCTATTTCAGACGTCATTCACGCCGGCCGATATGAGGTGTCTGTCTCTGCAGGTGGCGGAGGCCGGAAGAGCTGGGAGCAGTGCTCTGAGCTCCCGCCCACTCTCTACCTCCTCTCCACCCCATCTCCGCCCCTCTGCACTATTTGCAAGGAGAGGAGGCGGGATGGGGGTGGTGCTAAATTATGTGAATTAGCTCCGCCCCCCGTATTGCAAATAGTGCAGAGCGGCGGAGAGGAGGCTGAGAGGGGGCAAAAAGGTGGCAAAGAGGGGGCGGGAGCTCAGTGCAGTGCTCCCGACTCTTCCAGCCTCCTCCCCCTGCAGACAGAGACGCCGTATATCGGCCGGCGTGATTACGCGGCCGATATACGGTCGTCTGAAATAACCCTAAGGCCTCAGTCACACGGGCGCTTCAGCACCCGTACACCGGCGCCGATGCGCCCGTGTGACTGACACCAGCAGACGGACGTACCTGCTTCATTGCCGGTCATGTGTTCTTTCCTCTGGCGCAGCAGAGAGACGGCCATCTGCAGGTACGTCTGTCTCCTTCCTGCAGTCACACGGGCACATCGGCGCCGGTGTACGGGTGCCGATGCCCCCGTGTGACTGAGGCCTAACAGTGCTAACTAAAGTATATAGTATAAAAAAGTATAGCCAGAAGTGAAGGCGTCACCCGGTCAGAGCTGCTGTAGTATAGCGGGGGGTGTCCTTTAGGAATTTTTAACATTTATTTACTACATTTCTTCAATGTAGCCGAGTGCAGAGTGAATAATTACCACAGAGCAGCACAAAATATCAGCCCAGAAGCACCAAATAATTACCACAGAGCAGCACAAAATATCAGCCCAGAAGCACCAAATAATTACCACAGAGCATCACAAAATAGCAGCCCAACAGCGCTAAATAATTACTACACATCATCACAAAATATCACCTAAGCAGCGCCAAATAATCACCATAAAGCAGTACAAAATATCACCCCAACAGCGCCAAATAATTACCACAGAGCAGTACAAAATATCACCAACAGCAGCGCCAAATAATTACCACAGAGCAGTAGAAAATATCACCAACGCCAAATAATTACCACACAGCAGGACAAAATATCACCAACAGCAGCGCCAAATAATTACCACAGAGCAGTACAAAATATCACCAATAGCGCCAAATAATCACCATAGAGCAGTACAAAATATCACCCCAACAGCGCCAAATAATTACCACAGAGCAGTACAAAATATCACCAACAGCGCAAAATACTTACCACAGAGCAGCACAAAATATCACCAACAGCGCCAAATAATTACCACAGAGCAACACAAAATATCACCTCAGCAGCGCCAAATAATTACCACACAGTAGCACAAAATATCACCAACAGCGCCAAATAATTACCACAGAGAATCACAAAATATCACCAACAGCACCAAATAATTACCACAGTGTGGTATAAAATATCACCAACAGCACCAAATAATTACCACAGAGCAGCACAAAATATCACCAACAGCGCCAAATAATTACCATAGAGTGGTACAAAATATCAGTCCAACACCGCCAAATAATCACCACAAAGCATCACAAAATATCACCAACAGCGCCAAATAGTTACCACAGAGCAGCACAAAATATCACCTCAGCAGTGCCAAATAATTACCACAGAGCAGTACAAAATATCACCAACAGCGCCAAATAATTACCACAGAGCATCACAAAATATGACCAACAGCACCAAATAATTACCACAGAGCATCGCAAAATATCACCAACAGCGCCAAATAATCACCACAGAGCAGCACAAAATATCACCTCCGCAGCGCCAAATAGTTACCACAGAGCAGCACAAAATATCACCTCAGCAGTGCCAAATAATTACCACAGAGCAGTACAAAATATCACCAACAGCACCAAATAATTACCACAGAGCATCACAAAATATGACCAACAGCACCAAATAATTACCACAGAGCATCGCAAAATATCACCAACAGCGCCAAATAATTACCACAGAGCAGTACAAAATATCACCAACAGCGCCAAATAATTACCACAGAGCAGCACAAAATATCACCAACAGCGCCAAATAATCACCACAGAGCAGTACAAAATATCACCAACAGCACCAAATAATTACCACAGAGCAGTACAAAATATCACCAATAGCACCAAATAATTACCACAGAGCAGCACAAAATATCACCTCAACAGCACCAAATAATTACCACAGAGCAGTACAAAATATCACCAATAGCGCCAAATAATTACCACAGAGCAGTACAAAATATCACCTACAGCGCCAAATAATTAACGCAGAGCAGTACAAAATATCACCAATAGCGCCAAATAATTACCACAGAGCAGTACAAAATATCACCAACAGCGCCAAATTACCACAGAGCAGTACAAAATATCACCAATAGCGTCAAATAATTACCACAGAGCAGTACAAAATATCACCAACAGCGCCAAATAATTAGCACAGAGCAGTACAAAATATCACCAATAGCGCCAAATAATTACCACAGAGCAGTACAAAATATCACCAACAGCGCCAAATAATTACCACAGAGCAGTACAAAATATCACCAATAGCGCCAAATAATTACCACAGAGCAGTACAAAATATCACCAACAGCGCCAAATAATTACCACAGAGCTTCACAAAATATCACCAATAGCGCCAAATAATTACCACAGAGCAGTACAAAATATCACCTACAGCGCCAAATAATTACCACAGAGCAACACAAGATATCACCAACAGCACCAAATAATTACCACAGAGCTTCACAAAATATCACCAATAGCGCCAAATAATTACCGCAGAGCAGCACAAAATATCACCTGAGCAGCGCCAAATAATTACCACAGAGCAGCACAAAATATCACCTCAGCAGCGCCAAATAATTACCACAGAGCAGCACAAAAAATCACCTCAACAGCGCCAAATAATTACCACAGAGCAGCACAAAATATCACCTCAGCAGCGCCAAATAATTACCACAGAGCAGCACAAAATATCACCAACAGCGCCAAATAATTACCACAGAGCATCACAAAATATCACCCCAGCAGGGCCAAATAATTACCACACAGCAGCACAAAATATCACCAACAGCGCCAAATAATTACCACAGAGCAGTACAAAATATCACCAACGGCGCCAAATAATTACCACAGAGTAGTACAAAATACCACCTCAGCAGCGCCAAATAATTACCACAGAGCAGCACATATCACCAACAGCGCCAAATAATTACCACAGAGCATCACAAAATATCACCTCAGCAGCGCCAAATAATTACCACAGAGCAACACAAGATATCTAAAGATGAGCGAACACCAAAATGCTCGGGTGTTCGTTATTCGAAACGAACTTCCCGCGATGTTCGAGGGTTCGTTTCGAATAACGAACCCCATTGAAGTCAATGGGCGACCAGAACATTTTTGTATTTCGCCGATGCTCGCTAAGGTTTTCATGTGTGAAAATCTGGGCAATTCAAGAAAGTGATGGGAACGACACAGCAACGGATAGGGCAGGCGAGGGGCTACATGTTGGGATGCATCTCAAGTTCACATGTCCCACTATTAAGCCACAATACCGGCAAGAGTGCCCCCCCAACAACTTTTACTTCTAAAAAAGCCCTCATTAGCAATGCATACCTTAGCTAAGCACCACACTACCTCCAACAAAGCACAATCACTGCCTGTATGACACTCCGCTGCCACTTCTCCTTGGTTACATGCTGCCCAACCCCCCCGCACGACCCAGTGTCCACAGCCCTTAGGACGGACAGAGGCAGGACAAATAGATTTCTTTTCCCATTTTTTACACCAAAAGAACCCACTGCGTATATTCAATGAACATGAGAAGTTTTATAACTGTGCTGTGGCCCTGCTAATGTGTCACAGAACTTGAGGGTAGCAGAGTTATTAACTCTGGCAGAGCAGGTATTTTTTTCCCAATTAAGGAAAGCAAATGGCGAAGCCAGCAGTAAACCGTAGCTGGGTGCGTCTGATTTTTTAACGTTGTACACGCAGCCGACACGTGTCCACAGCCCTTAGGACGGACAGAGGCAGGACAAATAGATTTCTTTTCCCTTTTTTTACACCAAAAGGACCCACTGCGTATATTCAATGAATAATAACTGTGTTGTGGCCCTGCCTACACAATTCTTTCCCTGTAGTATCAATGGAGGGTGCAATGCTCTGCAGAGGCGATTTTGAGAAGAAAAAAAAATATGCAGCACTGCTAACAGCAGCCAGCACAGTACTGCACACGGTTAAATATGGCCCTAGAAAGGACCGTTGAGGTTCTTGAAGGCTACACTCACTCCTAACACTCTCCCTGCCTATGCAACACTTCTGTCCCTAATGCCGGGTGCAACGCTCTGCAGAGGTGATTTTGAGAAAAAAAAAAAGTCACTGCTAACAGCAGCCAACACACAGGTATTACTGGCCCTAATAAGGACCTTTGGGGTTCTTGAAGCCTACACTAACTGCTATTTCTCTCCCTACAGCAGCTCCGGTACCAGCAGCACTGTCCCTCATCTAACTCACAAGGCATGTGTGGCGAGCCGCTGGAGGGGCCGATTTTTATACTCGGGTGACATCTGATCTTCCCAGCCACTCACAGCAGGGGGGTGGTATAGGGCTTGAACGTCACAGGGGGAAGTTGTAATGCCTTCCCTGTCTTTCAATTGGCCAGAAAAGCGCGCTAACGTCTCAGGGAAGGAAGTGAAAGTAACCCGAATACCGCATGGTGTTCGTTACGAATAACGAACATCCCGAACACCCTAATATTCGCACGAATATCAAGCTCGGACGAATACGTTCGCTCATCTCTAAAGATACCACCAACAGCACCAGATAATTACCACAGAGCATCACAAAATATCACCAACAGCGCCAAATAATTACCACAGAGCAGCACAAAATAGCACCCCAGCAGCGGCAAATAATTACCACAGAGCAGTACAAAATATCACCAATAGCGCCAAATAATTACCACAGAGCAACACAAGATATCACCAACAGCACCAAATAATTACCACAGAGCATCACAAAATATCACCAACAGCGCCAAATAATTACCACAGAGCATCACAAAATATCACCAACAGCGCCAAATAATTACCACAGAGCAGCACAAAATAGCACCCCAGCAGCGGCAAATAATTACCACAGAGCATCACAAAATATCACCAATAGCGCCAAATAATTACCACAGAGCAGTACAAAATATCACCAATAGCGCCAAATAATTACCACAGAGCAACACAAGATATCACCAACAGCGCCAAATAATTACCACAGAGCATCACAAAATATCACCAACAGCGCCAAATAATTACCACAGAGCATCACAAAATATCACCAACAGCACCAAATAATTACCACAGAGCAGTACAAAATATCACCAACAGCACCAAATAATTACCATACAACAGCACAAAATATCACCAACAGCGCCAAATAATTACCACAGAGCATCACAAAATATCACCTCAGCCGCGGCAAATAATTACCACAGAGCATCACAAAATATCACCAACAGAGCCAAATAATTACCACAGAGCAGTACAAAATATCACCCCAACAGCGCCAAATAATTACCACAGAGCATCACAAAATATCACCAATAGCGCCAAATAATTACCACAGAGCAACACAAGATATCACCAACAGCACCAAATAATTACCACAGAGCATCACAAAATATCACCAACAGCGCCAAATAATTACCACAGAGCATCACAAAATATCACCAACAGCGCCAAATAATTACCACAGAGCAGCACAAAATAGCACCCCAGCAGCGGCAAATAATTACCACAGAGCATCACAAAATATCACCAATAGCGCCAAATAATTACCACAGAGCAACACAAGATATCACCAACAGCACCAAATAATTACCACAGAGCATCACAAAATATCACCAACAGCGCCAAATAATTACCACAGAGCATCACAAAATATCACCAACAGCACCAAATAATTACCACAGAGCAGTACAAAATATCACCAACAGCACCAAGTAATTACCATACAACAGCACAAAATATCACCAACAGCGCCAAATAATTACCACAGAGCATCACAAAATATCACCTCAGCCGCGGCAAATAATTACCACAGAGCATCACAAAATATCACCAACAGAGCCAAATAATTACCACAGAGCAGTACAAAATATCACCCCAACAGCGCCAAATAATTACCACAGAGCATCACAAAATATCACCCACAGCACCAAATAATTACCACAGAGCAGTACAAAATATCAGCCCAACAGCGCCAAATAATCACCATAGAGCAGCACAAAATATGACCAACAGCGCCAAATAATTACCATACAGCAGCACAAAATATCAGCCCAACAGCGCCAATTACCACAGAGCAGTACAAAATATCACCAACAGAGCCAAATAATTACCACAGAGCAGTACAAAATATCACCCCAACAGCGCCAAATAATTACCACAGAGCATCACAAAATATCACCTCAGCAGCGCCAAATAATTACCACAGTGCAGCACAAAATATCACCAACAGCGCCAAATAATTACTACAGAACAGTACAAAATATCACCAACAGCGCCAAATAATTACCACACAGCAGCGCCAAATAATTACCACACAGCAGCGCCAAATATCACCTCAGCAGCTACAAATAATTACCACAGAGCAGTGCAAAATATCACTCCAACAGCGTCAAATAAATACCACAGAGCATCACAAAATATCACCTCAGCAGCTACAAATAATTACCACAGAGCAGTGCAAAATATCACTCCAACAGCGTCAAATAATTACCACAGAGCATCACAAAATATCACCTCAGCAGCGCCAAATAATTACCACAGAGCAGCACAAAATATCACCCCAACAGCGCCAAATAATGACCACAGAGCATCACAAAATATCACCTCAGCAGCGCCAAATAATTACCACAGAGCAGCACAAAATATCACCAACAGCGCCAAATAATTACCATACAGCAGCACAAAATATCAGCCCAACAGCGCCAATTACCACAGAGCAGTACAAAATATCACCAACAGCGCCAAATAATTACCACAGAGCAGTACAAAATATCACCAACAGCGCCAAATAATTACCACAGAGCAGTACAAAATATCACCAACAGAGCCAAATAATTACCACAGAGCAGTACAAAATATCACCTGAGCAGCGCCAAATAATTACCACAGAGCAGCACAAAATATCACCTGAGCAGCGCCAAGTAATTACCACAGAGCAGTACAAAATATCACCTCAACAACGCCAAATAATTACCACAGAGCAGCACAAAATATCACCTCAGCAGCTACAAATAATTGCCACAGAGCAGTGTAAAATATCACTCCAACAGCGTCAAATAATTACCACAGAGCAGCACAAAATATCAGCCCAACAGCGCCAAATAATTACCACAGAGCAGCACAAAATATCAGCCCAACAGCGCCAAATAATTACTACAGAACAGCACAAAATATCACCAACAGCGCCAAATAATTACCACAGAGCAGCACAAAATATCACCAACAGCGCCAAATAATTACTACAGAACAGTACAAAATATCACCTCAACAGCACCAAATAATTACCACAGAGCATCACAAAATATCACCAACAGCGCCAAATAATTACCACAGAGCAGCACAAAATATCACCTGAGCAGCGCCAAATAATTACCACAGAGCATCACAAAATATCACCAACAGCGCCAAATAATTACCGCAGAGCAGCACAAAATATCACCCCAACAGCGCCAAATAATTACCACAGAGCATCACAAAATATCACCAACAGCGCCAAATAATCACCACAGAGCAGTACAAATTATCACCCCAACAGTGCCAAATATTCACCACAGAGCAGCACAAAATATCACCAACAGCGCCAAATAATTACCGCAGAGCAGTACAAAATATCACCAACAGCGCCAAATAATTACCACAGAGCAGCACAAAATATCACCTCAGCAGCGCCAAATAATTACCACAGAGCAGCACAAAATATCTCCCCAACAGCGCCAAATAATTACCACAGAGCAGTACAAAATATCTCCCCAACAGCGCCAAATAATTACCACACAGCAGTACAAAATGTCCCCTAAAGGGCTATTTCAGACGACCATATATCCACGCCGGCCGATATTCGGTGTCTCTCTCTGCAGGGAGAGGAGGCTGGAAGAGACAGGAGCAGTGCTCTGATCTCCCACCCCCTCTGCAGTATTTGCAATGAGAGGAGGTGGGATGGGGCGGGGCTAAGTTCTGTGAATTAGCTCCGCCCCCTGTATTGTAAATAGTGCAGAGTGGCAGAGAGGGGGCGGGATCTCAAAGCACTGCTCCCGCCTCTCCCAGCCTCCTGCCCCTGCAGAGAGGGATGCCGTATATCGGCCGGCGTGAATATGCGGCCAATATACAGTCGTCTGAAATAGCCCTAACAATGCTAATATAGTATATAGTATAAAAAAGCGTAGCCACAAGTGAAGGCGTCACCCGGTCAGAGCTGCTGTAGTATAACAGGGGGTGTCGTTTAGGAATTTTTTTTATTTATTTACTACTAGAGATGAGCGAATGTACTCGTTTCGAGTAATTACTCGATCAAGCATCGCTATTTTCGAGTACTTCCGTACACGGGTGAAAAGATTCGGGGGGCACCGGGGGGGGGGGGGGGGGGGGGCGGCGTGGCGGAGCGGGGGGTAGCAGCGGGGAACAGGGGGGAGCTCTCTCTCCCTCTCCACCCCCAGTCCCCGCTGCAACCCCACACTCACCCACATCGCCCCCCGAATCTTTTCACCCAAGTACGTAAGTACTCGAAAATCGCGGCGCTCGGGTGAAAAAGGGGCGTGTCCGAGTACGTTTGCTCATCTCTATTTACTACATTTCTTCAATGTAGCCGAGTGCAGAGTGTATAATTACCACAGAGCAGCACAAAATATCACCTCAGCAGTGCCAAATAATTACCACACAGCAGCATAAAATATCACCAACAGCGCCAAATAATTACCACAGAGCATCACAAAATATCAGCCCAGAAGCGCCAAATAATTACCACAGAGCATCACAAAATATCACCTCAACAGCGTCAAATAATTACCACAGAGCATCGCAAAATATCTCCCCGACAGCGCCAAATTATTACTACACAGCATCACAAAATATTACCCCAGCACCGCCAAATAATTACCACACAGCAGCACAAATTGTCCCCTTACGGGCTATTTCAGACGTCATTCACGCCGGCCGATATGAGGTGTCTGTCTCTGCAGGTGGCGGAGGCCGGAAGAGCTGGGAGCAGTGCTCTGAGCTCCCGCCCACTCTCTACCTCCTCTCCACCCCATCTCCGCCCCTCTGCACTATTTGCAAGGAGAGGAGGCGGGATGGGGGTGGTGCTAAATTATGTGAATTAGCTCCGCCCCCCGTATTGCAAATAGTGCAGAGCGGCGGAGAGGAGGCTGAGAGGGGGCAAAAAGGTGGCAAAGAGGGGGCGGGAGCTCAGTGCAGTGCTCCCGACTCTTCCAGCCTCCTCCCCCTGCAGACAGAGACGCCGTATATCGGCCGGCGTGATTACGCGGCCGATATACGGTCGTCTGAAATAACCCTAAGGCCTCAGTCACACGGGCGCTTCAGCACCCGTACACCGGCGCCGATGCGCCCGTGTGACTGACACCAGCAGACGGACGTACCTGCTTCATTGCCGGTCATGTGTTCTTTCCTCTGGCGCAGCAGAGAGACGGCCATCTGCAGGTACGTCTGTCTCCTTCCTGCAGTCACACGGGCACATCGGCGCCGGTGTACGGGTGCCGATGCCCCCGTGTGACTGAGGCCTAACAGTGCTAACTAAAGTATATAGTATAAAAAAGTATAGCCAGAAGTGAAGGCGTCACCCGGTCAGAGCTGCTGTAGTATAGCGGGGGGTGTCCTTTAGGAATTTTTAACATTTATTTACTACATTTCTTCAATGTAGCCGAGTGCAGAGTGAATAATTACCACAGAGCAGCACAAAATATCAGCCCAGAAGCACCAAATAATTACCACAGAGCAGCACAAAATATCAGCCCAGAAGCACCAAATAATTACCACAGAGCATCACAAAATAGCAGCCCAACAGCGCTAAATAATTACTACACATCATCACAAAATATCACCTAAGCAGCGCCAAATAATCACCATAAAGCAGTACAAAATATCACCCCAACAGCGCCAAATAATTACCACAGAGCAGTACAAAATATCACCAACAGCAGCGCCAAATAATTACCACAGAGCAGTAGAAAATATCACCAACGCCAAATAATTACCACACAGCAGGACAAAATATCACCAACAGCAGCGCCAAATAATTACCACAGAGCAGTACAAAATATCACCAATAGCGCCAAATAATCACCATAGAGCAGTACAAAATATCACCCCAACAGCGCCAAATAATTACCACAGAGCAGTACAAAATATCACCAACAGCGCAAAATACTTACCACAGAGCAGCACAAAATATCACCAACAGCGCCAAATAATTACCACAGAGCAACACAAAATATCACCTCAGCAGCGCCAAATAATTACCACACAGTAGCACAAAATATCACCAACAGCGCCAAATAATTACCACAGAGAATCACAAAATATCACCAACAGCACCAAATAATTACCACAGTGTGGTATAAAATATCACCAACAGCGCCAAATTACCACAGAGCAGTACAAAATATCACCAATAGCGTCAAATAATTACCACAGAGCAGTACAAAATATCACCAACAGCGCCAAATAATTAGCACAGAGCAGTACAAAATATCACCAATAGCGCCAAATAATTACCACAGAGCAGTACAAAATATCACCAACAGCGCCAAATAATTACCACAGAGCAGTACAAAATATCACCAATAGCGCCAAATAATTACCACAGAGCAGTACAAAATATCACCAACAGCGCCAAATAATTACCACAGAGCTTCACAAAATATCACCAATAGCGCCAAATAATTACCACAGAGCAGTACAAAATATCACCTACAGCGCCAAATAATTACCACAGAGCAGCACAAAATATCACCTGAGCAGCGCCAAATAATTACCACAGAGCAGCACAAAATATCACCTCAGCAGCGCCAAATAATTACCACAGAGCAGCACAAAAAATCACCTCAACAGCGCCAAATAATTACCACAGAGCAGCACAAAATATCACCTCAGCAGCGCCAAATAATTACCACAGAGCAGCACAAAATATCACCAACAGCGCCAAATAATTACCACAGAGCATCACAAAATATCACCCCAGCAGGGCCAAATAATTACCACACAGCAGCACAAAATATCACCAACAGCGCCAAATAATTACCACAGAGCAGTACAAAATATCACCAACGGCGCCAAATAATTACCACAGAGTAGTACAAAATACCACCTCAGCAGCGCCAAATAATTACCACAGAGCAGCACATATCACCAACAGCGCCAAATAATTACCACAGAGCATCACAAAATATCACCTCAGCAGCGCCAAATAATTACCACAGAGCAACACAAGATATCTAAAGATGAGCGAACACCAAAATGCTCGGGTGTTCGTTATTCGAAACGAACTTCCCGCGATGTTCGAGGGTTCGTTTCGAATAACGAACCCCATTGAAGTCAATGGGCGACCAGAACATTTTTGTATTTCGCCGATGCTCGCTAAGGTTTTCATGTGTGAAAATCTGGGCAATTCAAGAAAGTGATGGGAACGACACAGCAACGGATAGGGCAGGCGAGGGGCTACATGTTGGGATGCATCTCAAGTTCACATGTCCCACTATTAAGCCACAATACCGGCAAGAGTGCCCCCCCAACAACTTTTACTTCTAAAAAAGCCCTCATTAGCAATGCATACCTTAGCTAAGCACCACACTACCTCCAACAAAGCACAATCACTGCCTGTATGACACTCCGCTGCCACTTCTCCTTGGTTACATGCTGCCCAACCCCCCCGCACGACCCAGTGTCCACAGCCCTTAGGACGGACAGAGGCAGGACAAATAGATTTCTTTTCCCATTTTTTACACCAAAAGAACCCACTGCGTATATTCAATGAACATGAGAAGTTTTATAACTGTGCTGTGGCCCTGCTAATGTGTCACAGAACTTGAGGGTAGCAGAGTTATTAACTCTGGCAGAGCAGGTATTTTTTTCCCAATTAAGGAAAGCAAATGGCGAAGCCAGCAGTAAACCGTAGCTGGGTGCGTCTGATTTTTTAACGTTGTACACGCAGCCGACACGTGTCCACAGCCCTTAGGACGGACAGAGGCAGGACAAATAGATTTCTTTTCCCTTTTTTTACACCAAAAGGACCCACTGCGTATATTCAATGAATAATAACTGTGTTGTGGCCCTGCCTACACAATTCTTTCCCTGTAGTATCAATGGAGGGTGCAATGCTCTGCAGAGGCGATTTTGAGAAGAAAAAAAAATATGCAGCACTGCTAACAGCAGCCAGCACAGTACTGCACACGGTTAAATATGGCCCTAGAAAGGACCGTTGAGGTTCTTGAAGGCTACACTCACTCCTAACACTCTCCCTGCCTATGCAACACTTCTGTCCCTAATGCCGGGTGCAACGCTCTGCAGAGGTGATTTTGAGAAAAAAAAAAAGTCACTGCTAACAGCAGCCAACACACAGGTATTACTGGCCCTAATAAGGACCTTTGGGGTTCTTGAAGCCTACACTAACTGCTATTTCTCTCCCTACAGCAGCTCCGGTACCAGCAGCACTGTCCCTCATCTAACTCACAAGGCATGTGTGGCGAGCCGCTGGAGGGGCCGATTTTTATACTCGGGTGACATCTGATCTTCCCAGCCACTCACAGCAGGGGGGTGGTATAGGGCTTGAACGTCACAGGGGGAAGTTGTAATGCCTTCCCTGTCTTTCAATTGGCCAGAAAAGCGCGCTAACGTCTCAGGGAAGGAAGTGAAAGTAACCCGAATACCGCATGGTGTTCGTTACGAATAACGAACATCCCGAACACCCTAATATTCGCACGAATATCAAGCTCGGACGAATACGTTCGCTCATCTCTAAAGATACCACCAACAGCACCAGATAATTACCACAGAGCATCACAAAATATCACCAACAGCGCCAAATAATTACCACAGAGCAGCACAAAATAGCACCCCAGCAGCGGCAAATAATTACCACAGAGCAGTACAAAATATCACCAATAGCGCCAAATAATTACCACAGAGCAACACAAGATATCACCAACAGCACCAAATAATTACCACAGAGCAGCACAAAATATCACCAACAGCGCCAAATAATTACCACAGAGCATCACAAAATATCACCAACAGCGCCAAATAATTACCACAGAGCAGCACAAAATAGCACCCCAGCAGCGGCAAATAATTACCACAGAGCATCACAAAATATCACCAATAGCGCCAAATAATTACCACAGAGCAGTACAAAATATCACCAATAGCGCCAAATAATTACCACAGAGCAACACAAGATATCACCAACAGCGCCAAATAATTACCACAGAGCATCACAAAATATCACCAACAGCGCCAAATAATTACCACAGAGCATCACAAAATATCACCAACAGCACCAAATAATTACCACAGAGCATCGCAAAATATCACCAACAGCACCAAATAATTACCACAGAGCAGTACAAAATATCACCAACAGAGCCAAATAATTACCACAGAGCAGCACAAAATATCACCAACAGCGCCAAATAATTACTACAGAACAGTACAAAATATCACCTCAACAGCACCAAATAATTACCACAGAGCATCACAAAATATCACCAACAGCGCCAAATAATTACCACAGAGCAGCACAAAATATCACCTGAGCAGCGCCAAATAATTACCACAGAGCATCACAAAATATCACCAACAGCGCCAAATAATTACCGCAGAGCAGCACAAAATATCACCCCAACAGCGCCAAATAATTACCACAGAGCATCACAAAATATCACCAACAGCGCCAAATAATCACCACAGAGCAGTACAAATTATCACCCCAACAGTGCCAAATATTCACCACAGAGCAGCACAAAATATCACCAACAGCGCCAAATAATTACCGCAGAGCAGTACAAAATATCACCAACAGCGCCAAATAATTACCACAGAGCAGCACAAAATATCACCTCAGCAGCGCCAAATAATTACCACAGAGCAGCACAAAATATCTCCCCAACAGCGCCAAATAATTACCACAGAGCAGTACAAAATATCTCCCCAACAGCGCCAAATAATTACCACACAGCAGTACAAAATGTCCCCTAAAGGGCTATTTCAGACGACCATATATCCACGCCGGCCGATATTCGGTGTCTCTCTCTGCAGGGAGAGGAGGCTGGAAGAGACAGGAGCAGTGCTCTGATCTCCCACCCCCTCTGCAGTATTTGCAATGAGAGGAGGTGGGATGGGGCGGGGCTAAGTTCTGTGAATTAGCTCCGCCCCCTGTATTGTAAATAGTGCAGAGTGGCAGAGAGGGGGCGGGATCTCAAAGCACTGCTCCCGCCTCTCCCAGCCTCCTGCCCCTGCAGAGAGGGATGCCGTATATCGGCCGGCGTGAATATGCGGCCAATATACAGTCGTCTGAAATAGCCCTAACAATGCTAATATAGTATATAGTATAAAAAAGCGTAGCCACAAGTGAAGGCGTCACCCGGTCAGAGCTGCTGTAGTATAACAGGGGGTGTCGTTTAGGAATTTTTTTTATTTATTTACTACTAGAGATGAGCGAATGTACTCGTTTCGAGTAATTACTCGATCAAGCATCGCTATTTTCGAGTACTTCCGTACACGGGTGAAAAGATTCGGGGGGCACCGGGGGGGGGGGGGGGGGGCGGCGTGGCGGAGCGGGGGGTAGCAGCGGGGAACAGGGGGGA
Source organism: Eleutherodactylus coqui (assembly GCF_035609145.1). Taxonomy (NCBI): domain Eukaryota; kingdom Metazoa; phylum Chordata; class Amphibia; order Anura; family Eleutherodactylidae; genus Eleutherodactylus; species Eleutherodactylus coqui. The sequence goes on along the minus strand of NC_089842.1, from coordinate 7,325,185 downwards.
GCTCTCTCTCCCTCTCCACCCCCAGTCCCCGCTGCAACCCCACACTCACCCACATCGCCCCCCGAATCTTTTCACCCAAGTACGTAAGTACTCGAAAATCGCGGCGCTCGGGTGAAAAAGGGGCGTGTCCGAGTACGTTTGCTCATCTCTATTTACTACATTTCTTCAATGTAGCCGAGTGCAGAGTGTATAATTACCACAGAGCAGCACAAAATATCACCTCAGCAGTGCCAAATAATTACCACACAGCAGCATAAAATATCACCAACAGCGCCAAATAATTACCACAGAGCATCACAAAATATCAGCCCAGAAGCGCCAAATAATTACCACAGAGCATCACAAAATATCACCTCAACAGCGTCAAATAATTACCACAGAGCATCGCAAAATATCTCCCCGACAGCGCCAAATTATTACTACACAGCATCACAAAATATTACCCCAGCACCGCCAAATAATTACCACACAGCAGCACAAATTGTCCCCTTACGGGCTATTTCAGACGTCATTCACGCCGGCCGATATGAGGTGTCTGTCTCTGCAGGTGGCGGAGGCCGGAAGAGCTGGGAGCAGTGCTCTGAGCTCCCGCCCACTCTCTACCTCCTCTCCACCCCATCTCCGCCCCTCTGCACTATTTGCAAGGAGAGGAGGCGGGATGGGGGTGGTGCTAAATTATGTGAATTAGCTCCGCCCCCCGTATTGCAAATAGTGCAGAGCGGCGGAGAGGAGGCTGAGAGGGGGCAAAAAGGTGGCAAAGAGGGGGCGGGAGCTCAGTGCAGTGCTCCCGACTCTTCCAGCCTCCTCCCCCTGCAGACAGAGACGCCGTATATCGGCCGGCGTGATTACGCGGCCGATATACGGTCGTCTGAAATAACCCTAAGGCCTCAGTCACACGGGCGCTTCAGCACCCGTACACCGGCGCCGATGCGCCCGTGTGACTGACACCAGCAGACGGACGTACCTGCTTCATTGCCGGTCATGTGTTCTTTCCTCTGGCGCAGCAGAGAGACGGCCATCTGCAGGTACGTCTGTCTCCTTCCTGCAGTCACACGGGCACATCGGCGCCGGTGTACGGGTGCCGATGCCCCCGTGTGACTGAGGCCTAACAGTGCTAACTAAAGTATATAGTATAAAAAAGTATAGCCAGAAGTGAAGGCGTCACCCGGTCAGAGCTGCTGTAGTATAGCGGGGGGTGTCCTTTAGGAATTTTTAACATTTATTTACTACATTTCTTCAATGTAGCCGAGTGCAGAGTGAATAATTACCACAGAGCAGCACAAAATATCAGCCCAGAAGCACCAAATAATTACCACAGAGCAGCACAAAATATCAGCCCAGAAGCACCAAATAATTACCACAGAGCATCACAAAATAGCAGCCCAACAGCGCTAAATAATTACTACACATCATCACAAAATATCACCTAAGCAGCGCCAAATAATCACCATAAAGCAGTACAAAATATCACCCCAACAGCGCCAAATAATTACCACAGAGCAGTACAAAATATCACCAACAGCAGCGCCAAATAATTACCACAGAGCAGTAGAAAATATCACCAACGCCAAATAATTACCACACAGCAGGACAAAATATCACCAACAGCAGCGCCAAATAATTACCACAGAGCAGTACAAAATATCACCAATAGCGCCAAATAATCACCATAGAGCAGTACAAAATATCACCCCAACAGCGCCAAATAATTACCACAGAGCAGTACAAAATATCACCAACAGCGCAAAATACTTACCACAGAGCAGCACAAAATATCACCAACAGCGCCAAATAATTACCACAGAGCAACACAAAATATCACCTCAGCAGCGCCAAATAATTACCACACAGTAGCACAAAATATCACCAACAGCGCCAAATAATTACCACAGAGAATCACAAAATATCACCAACAGCACCAAATAATTACCACAGTGTGGTATAAAATATCACCAACAGCACCAAATAATTACCACAGAGCAGCACAAAATATCACCAACAGCGCCAAATAATTACCATAGAGTGGTACAAAATATCAGTCCAACACCGCCAAATAATCACCACAAAGCATCACAAAATATCACCAACAGCGCCAAATAGTTACCACAGAGCAGCACAAAATATCACCTCAGCAGTGCCAAATAATTACCACAGAGCAGTACAAAATATCACCAACAGCGCCAAATAATTACCACAGAGCATCACAAAATATGACCAACAGCACCAAATAATTACCACAGAGCATCGCAAAATATCACCAACAGCGCCAAATAATCACCACAGAGCAGCACAAAATATCACCTCCGCAGCGCCAAATAGTTACCACAGAGCAGCACAAAATATCACCTCAGCAGTGCCAAATAATTACCACAGAGCAGTACAAAATATCACCAACAGCACCAAATAATTACCACAGAGCATCACAAAATATGACCAACAGCACCAAATAATTACCACAGAGCATCGCAAAATATCACCAACAGCGCCAAATAATTACCACAGAGCAGTACAAAATATCACCAACAGCGCCAAATAATTACCACAGAGCAGTACAAAATATCACCAACAGCACCAAATAATTACCACAGAGCAGTACAAAATATCACCAACAGCGCCAAATAATTACCACAGAGCAGTACAAAATATCACCAATAGCACCAAATAATTACCACAGAGCAGTACAAAATATCACCAACAGCACCAAATAATTACCACAGAGCAGTACAAAATATCACCAATAGCGCCAAATAATTACCACAGAGCAGTACAAAATATCACCTACAGCGCCAAATAATTAACGCAGAGCAGTACAAAATATCACCAATAGCGCCAAATAATTACCACAGAGCAGTACAAAATATCACCAACAGCGTCAAATAATTACCACAGAGCAGTACAAAATATCACCAACAGCGCCAAATAATTAGCACAGAGCAGTACAAAATATCACCAATAGCGCCAAATAATTACCACAGAGCAGTACAAAATATCACCAACAGCGCCAAATAATTACCACAGAGCAGTACAAAATATCACCAATAGCGCCAAATAATTACCACAGAGCAGTACAAAATATCACCAACAGCGCCAAATAATTACCACAGAGCTTCACAAAATATCACCAATAGCGCCAAATAATTACCACAGAGCAGTACAAAATATCACCTACAGCGCCAAATAATTACCACAGAGCAGCACAAAATATCACCTGAGCAGCGCCAAATAATTACCACAGAGCAGCACAAAATATCACCTCAGCAGCGCCAAATAATTACCACAGAGCAGCACAAAAAATCACCTCAACAGCGCCAAATAATTACCACAGAGCAGCACAAAATATCACCTCAGCAGCGCCAAATAATTACCACAGAGCAGCACAAAATATCACCAACAGCGCCAAATAATTACCACAGAGCATCACAAAATATCACCCCAGCAGGGCCAAATAATTACCACACAGCAGCACAAAATATCACCAACAGCGCCAAATAATTACCACAGAGCAGTACAAAATATCACCAACGGCGCCAAATAATTACCACAGAGTAGTACAAAATACCACCTCAGCAGCGCCAAATAATTACCACAGAGCAGCACATATCACCAACAGCGCCAAATAATTACCACAGAGCATCACAAAATATCACCTCAGCAGCGCCAAATAATTACCACAGAGCAACACAAGATATCTAAAGATGAGCGAACACCAAAATGCTCGGGTGTTCGTTATTCGAAACGAACTTCCCGCGATGTTCGAGGGTTCGTTTCGAATAACGAACCCCATTGAAGTCAATGGGCGACCAGAACATTTTTGTATTTCGCCGATGCTCGCTAAGGTTTTCATGTGTGAAAATCTGGGCAATTCAAGAAAGTGATGGGAACGACACAGCAACGGATAGGGCAGGCGAGGGGCTACATGTTGGGATGCATCTCAAGTTCACATGTCCCACTATTAAGCCACAATACCGGCAAGAGTGCCCCCCCAACAACTTTTACTTCTAAAAAAGCCCTCATTAGCAATGCATACCTTAGCTAAGCACCACACTACCTCCAACAAAGCACAATCACTGCCTGTATGACACTCCGCTGCCACTTCTCCTTGGTTACATGCTGCCCAACCCCCCCGCACGACCCAGTGTCCACAGCCCTTAGGACGGACAGAGGCAGGACAAATAGATTTCTTTTCCCATTTTTTACACCAAAAGAACCCACTGCGTATATTCAATGAACATGAGAAGTTTTATAACTGTGCTGTGGCCCTGCTAATGTGTCACAGAACTTGAGGGTAGCAGAGTTATTAACTCTGGCAGAGCAGGTATTTTTTTCCCAATTAAGGAAAGCAAATGGCGAAGCCAGCAGTAAACCGTAGCTGGGTGCGTCTGATTTTTTAACGTTGTACACGCAGCCGACACGTGTCCACAGCCCTTAGGACGGACAGAGGCAGGACAAATAGATTTCTTTTCCCTTTTTTTACACCAAAAGGACCCACTGCGTATATTCAATGAATAATAACTGTGTTGTGGCCCTGCCTACACAATTCTTTCCCTGTAGTATCAATGGAGGGTGCAATGCTCTGCAGAGGCGATTTTGAGAAGAAAAAAAAATATGCAGCACTGCTAACAGCAGCCAGCACAGTACTGCACACGGTTAAATATGGCCCTAGAAAGGACCGTTGAGGTTCTTGAAGGCTACACTCACTCCTAACACTCTCCCTGCCTATGCAACACTTCTGTCCCTAATGCCGGGTGCAACGCTCTGCAGAGGTGATTTTGAGAAAAAAAAAAAGTCACTGCTAACAGCAGCCAACACACAGGTATTACTGGCCCTAATAAGGACCTTTGGGGTTCTTGAAGCCTACACTAACTGCTATTTCTCTCCCTACAGCAGCTCCGGTACCAGCAGCACTGTCCCTCATCTAACTCACAAGGCATGTGTGGCGAGCCGCTGGAGGGGCCGATTTTTATACTCGGGTGACATCTGATCTTCCCAGCCACTCACAGCAGGGGGGTGGTATAGGGCTTGAACGTCACAGGGGGAAGTTGTAATGCCTTCCCTGTCTTTCAATTGGCCAGAAAAGCGCGCTAACGTCTCAGGGAAGGAAGTGAAAGTAACCCGAATACCGCATGGTGTTCGTTACGAATAACGAACATCCCGAACACCCTAATATTCGCACGAATATCAAGCTCGGACGAATACGTTCGCTCATCTCTAAAGATACCACCAACAGCACCAGATAATTACCACAGAGCATCACAAAATATCACCAACAGCGCCAAATAATTACCACAGAGCAGCACAAAATAGCACCCCAGCAGCGGCAAATAATTACCACAGAGCAGCACAAAATATCACCAATAGCGCCAAATAATTACCACAGAGCAACACAAGATATCACCAACAGCACCAAATAATTACCACAGAGCATCACAAAATATCACCAACAGCGCCAAATAATTACCACAGAGCATCACAAAATATCACCAACAGCGCCAAATAATTACCACAGAGCAGCACAAAATAGCACCCCAGCAGCGGCAAATAATTACCACAGAGCATCACAAAATATCACCAATAGCGCCAAATAATTACCACAGAGCAGTACAAAATATCACCAATAGCGCCAAATAATTACCACAGAGCAACACAAGATATCACCAACAGCGCCAAATAATTACCACAGAGCATCACAAAATATCACCAACAGCGCCAAATAATTACCACAGAGCATCACAAAATATCACCAACAGCACCAAATAATTACCACAGAGCAGTACAAAATATCACCAACAGCACCAAATAATTACCATACAACAGCACAAAATATCACCAACAGCGCCAAATAATTACCACAGAGCATCACAAAATATCACCTCAGCCGCGGCAAATAATTACCACAGAGCATCACAAAATATCACCAACAGAGCCAAATAATTACCACAGAGCAGTACAAAATATCACCCCAACAGCGCCAAATAATTACCACAGAGCATCACAAAATATCACCAATAGCGCCAAATAATTACCACAGAGCAACACAAGATATCACCAACAGCACCAAATAATTACCACAGAGCATCACAAAATATCACCAACAGCGCCAAATAATTACCACAGAGCATCACAAAATATCACCAACAGCGCCAAATAATTACCACAGAGCAGCACAAAATAGCACCCCAGCAGCGGCAAATAATTACCACAGAGCATCACAAAATATCACCAATAGCGCCAAATAATTACCACAGAGCAACACAAGATATCACCAACAGCACCAAATAATTACCACAGAGCATCACAAAATATCACCAACAGCGCCAAATAATTACCACAGAGCATCACAAAATATCACCAACAGCACCAAATAATTACCACAGAGCAGTACAAAATATCACCAACAGCACCAAGTAATTACCATACAACAGCACAAAATATCACCAACAGCGCCAAATAATTACCACAGAGCATCACAAAATATCACCTCAGCCGCGGCAAATAATTACCACAGAGCATCACAAAATATCACCAACAGAGCCAAATAATTACCACAGAGCAGTACAAAATATCACCCCAACAGCGCCAAATAATTACCACAGAGCATCACAAAATATCACCCACAGCACCAAATAATTACCACAGAGCAGTACAAAATATCAGCCCAACAGCGCCAAATAATCACCATAGAGCAGCACAAAATATGACCAACAGCGCCAAATAATTACCATACAGCAGCACAAAATATCAGCCCAACAGCGCCAATTACCACAGAGCAGTACAAAATATCACCAACAGAGCCAAATAATTACCACAGAGCAGTACAAAATATCACCCCAACAGCGCCAAATAATTACCACAGAGCATCACAAAATATCACCTCAGCAGCGCCAAATAATTACCACAGTGCAGCACAAAATATCACCAACAGCGCCAAATAATTACTACAGAACAGTACAAAATATCACCAACAGCGCCAAATAATTACCACACAGCAGCGCCAAATAATTACCACACAGCAGCGCCAAATATCACCTCAGCAGCTACAAATAATTACCACAGAGCAGTGCAAAATATCACTCCAACAGCGTCAAATAAATACCACAGAGCATCACAAAATATCACCTCAGCAGCTACAAATAATTACCACAGAGCAGTGCAAAATATCACTCCAACAGCGTCAAATAATTACCACAGAGCATCACAAAATATCACCTCAGCAGCGCCAAATAATTACCACAGAGCAGCACAAAATATCACCCCAACAGCGCCAAATAATGACCACAGAGCATCACAAAATATCACCTCAGCAGCGCCAAATAATTACCACAGAGCAGCACAAAATATCACCAACAGCGCCAAATAATTACCATACAGCAGCACAAAATATCAGCCCAACAGCGCCAATTACCACAGAGCAGTACAAAATATCACCAACAGCGCCAAATAATTACCACAGAGCAGTACAAAATATCACCAACAGCGCCAAATAATTACCACAGAGCAGTACAAAATATCACCAACAGAGCCAAATAATTACCACAGAGCAGTACAAAATATCACCTGAGCAGCGCCAAATAATTACCACAGAGCAGCACAAAATATCACCTGAGCAGCGCCAAGTAATTACCACAGAGCAGTACAAAATATCACCTCAACAACGCCAAATAATTACCACAGAGCAGCACAAAATATCACCTCAGCAGCTACAAATAATTGCCACAGAGCAGTGTAAAATATCACTCCAACAGCGTCAAATAATTACCACAGAGCAGCACAAAATATCAGCCCAACAGCGCCAAATAATTACCACAGAGCAGCACAAAATATCAGCCCAACAGCGCCAAATAATTACTACAGAACAGCACAAAATATCACCAACAGCGCCAAATAATTACCACAGAGCAGCACAAAATATCACCAACAGCGCCAAATAATTACTACAGAACAGTACAAAATATCACCTCAACAGCACCAAATAATTACCACAGAACATCACAAAATATCACCAACAGCGCCAAATAATTACCACAGAGCAGCACAAAATATCACCTGAGCAGCGCCAAATAATTACCACAGAGCATCACAAAATATCACCAACAGCGCCAAATAATTACCGCAGAGCAGCACAAAATATCACCCCAACAGCGCCAAATAATTACCACAGAGCATCACAAAATATCACCAACAGCGCCAAATAATCACCACAGAGCAGTACAAATTATCACCCCAACAGTGCCAAATATTCACCACAGAGCAGCACAAAATATCACCAACAGCGCCAAATAATTACCGCAGAGCAGTACAAAATATCACCAACAGCGCCAAATAATTACCACAGAGCAGCACAAAATATCACCTCAGCAGCGCCAAATAATTACCACAGAGCAGCACAAAATATCTCCCCAACAGCGCCAAATAATTACCACAGAGCAGTACAAAATATCTCCCCAACAGCGCCAAATAATTACCACACAGCAGTACAAAATGTCCCCTAAAGGGCTATTTCAGACGACCATATATCCACGCCGGCCGATATTCGGTGTCTCTCTCTGCAGGGAGAGGAGGCTGGAAGAGACAGGAGCAGTGCTCTGATCTCCCACCCCCTCTGCAGTATTTGCAATGAGAGGAGGTGGGATGGGGCGGGGCTAAGTTCTGTGAATTAGCTCCGCCCCCTGTATTGTAAATAGTGCAGAGTGGCAGAGAGGGGGCGGGATCTCAAAGCACTGCTCCCGCCTCTCCCAGCCTCCTGCCCCTGCAGAGAGGGATGCCGTATATCGGCCGGCGTGAATATGCGGCCAATATACAGTCGTCTGAAATAGCCCTAACAATGCTAATATAGTATATAGTATAAAAAAGCGTAGCCACAAGTGAAGGCGTCACCCGGTCAGAGCTGCTGTAGTATAACAGGGGGTGTCGTTTAGGAATTTTTTTTATTTATTTACTACTAGAGATGAGCGAATGTACTCGTTTCGAGTAATTACTCGATCAAGCATCGCTATTTTCGAGTACTTCCGTACACGGGTGAAAAGATTCGGGGGGCACCGGGGGGGGGGGGGGGGGGCGGCGTGGCGGAGCGGGGGGTAGCAGCGGGGAACAGGGGGGAGCTCTCTCTCCCTCTCCACCCCCAGTCCCCGCTGCAACCCCACACTCACCCACATCGCCCCCCGAATCTTTTCACCCAAGTACGTAAGTACTCGAAAATCGCGGCGCTCGGGTGAAAAAGGGGCGTGTCCGAGTACGTTTGCTCATCTCTATTTACTACATTTCTTCAATGTAGCCGAGTGCAGAGTGTATAATTACCACAGAGCAGCACAAAATATCACCTCAGCAGTGCCAAATAATTACCACACAGCAGCATAAAATATCACCAACAGCGCCAAATAATTACCACAGAGCATCACAAAATATCAGCCCAGAAGCGCCAAATAATTACCACAGAGCATCACAAAATATCACCTCAACAGCGTCAAATAATTACCACAGAGCATCGCAAAATATCTCCCCGACAGCGCCAAATTATTACTACACAGCATCACAAAATATTACCCCAGCACCGCCAAATAATTACCACACAGCAGCACAAATTGTCCCCTTACGGGCTATTTCAGACGTCATTCACGCCGGCCGATATGAGGTGTCTGTCTCTGCAGGTGGCGGAGGCCGGAAGAGCTGGGAGCAGTGCTCTGAGCTCCCGCCCACTCTCTACCTCCTCTCCACCCCATCTCCGCCCCTCTGCACTATTTGCAAGGAGAGGAGGCGGGATGGGGGTGGTGCTAAATTATGTGAATTAGCTCCGCCCCCCGTATTGCAAATAGTGCAGAGCGGCGGAGAGGAGGCTGAGAGGGGGCAAAAAGGTGGCAAAGAGGGGGCGGGAGCTCAGTGCAGTGCTCCCGACTCTTCCAGCCTCCTCCCCCTGCAGACAGAGACGCCGTATATCGGCCGGCGTGATTACGCGGCCGATATACGGTCGTCTGAAATAACCCTAAGGCCTCAGTCACACGGGCGCTTCAGCACCCGTACACCGGCGCCGATGCGCCCGTGTGACTGACACCAGCAGACGGACGTACCTGCTTCATTGCCGGTCATGTGTTCTTTCCTCTGGCGCAGCAGAGAGACGGCCATCTGCAGGTACGTCTGTCTCCTTCCTGCAGTCACACGGGCACATCGGCGCCGGTGTACGGGTGCCGATGCCCCCGTGTGACTGAGGCCTAACAGTGCTAACTAAAGTATATAGTATAAAAAAGTATAGCCAGAAGTGAAGGCGTCACCCGGTCAGAGCTGCTGTAGTATAGCGGGGGGTGTCCTTTAGGAATTTTTAACATTTATTTACTACATTTCTTCAATGTAGCCGAGTGCAGAGTGAATAATTACCACAGAGCAGCACAAAATATCAGCCCAGAAGCACCAAATAATTACCACAGAGCAGCACAAAATAGCAGCCCAACAGCGCTAAATAATTACTACACATCATCACAAAATATCACCTAAGCAGCGCCAAATAATCACCATAAAGCAGTACAAAATATCACCCCAACAGCGCCAAATAATTACCACAGAGCAGTACAAAATATCACCAACAGCAGCGCCAAATAATTACCACAGAGCAGTAGAAAATATCACCAACGCCAAATAATTACCACACAGCAGGACAAAATATCACCAACAGCAGCGCCAAATAATTACCACAGAGCAGTACAAAATATCACCAATAGCGCCAAATAATCACCATAGAGCAGTACAAAATATCACCCCAACAGCGCCAAATAATTACCACAGAGCAGTACAAAATATCACCAACAGCGCAAAATACTTACCACAGAGCAGCACAAAATATCACCAACAGCGCCAAATAATTACCACAGAGCAACACAAAATATCACCTCAGCAGCGCCAAATAATTACCACACAGTAGCACAAAATATCACCAACAGCGCCAAATAATTACCACAGAGAATCACAAAATATCACCAACAGCACCAAATAATTACCACAGTGTGGTATAAAATATCACCAACAGCACCAAATAATTACCACAGAGCAGCACAAAATATCACCAACAGCGCCAAATAATTACCATAGAGTGGTACAAAATATCAGTCCAACACCGCCAAATAATCACCACAAAGCATCACAAAATATCACCAACAGCGCCAAATAGTTACCACAGAGCAGCACAAAATATCACCTCAGCAGTGCCAAATAATTACCACAGAGCAGTACAAAATATCACCAACAGCGCCAAATAATTACCACAGAGCATCACAAAATATGACCAACAGCACCAAATAATTACCACAGAGCATCGCAAAATATCACCAACAGCGCCAAATAATCACCACAGAGCAGCACAAAATATCACCTCCGCAGCGCCAAATAGTTACCACAGAGCAGCACAAAATATCACCTCAGCAGTGCCAAATAATTACCACAGAGCAGTACAAAATATCACCAACAGCACCAAATAATTACCACAGAGCATCACAAAATATGACCAACAGCACCAAATAATTACCACAGAGCATCGCAAAATATCACCAACAGCGCCAAATAATTACCACAGAGCAGTACAAAATATCACCAACAGCGCCAAATAATTACCACAGAGCAGTACAAAATATCACCAACAGCACCAAATAATTACCACAGAGCAGTACAAAATATCACCAACAGCACCAAATAATTACCACAGAGCAGTACAAAATATCACCAACAGCACCAAATAATTACCACAGAGCAGTACAAAATATCACCAACAGCACCAAATAATTACCACAGAGCAGTACAAAATATCACCAATAGCGCCAAATAATTACCACAGAGCAGTACAAAATATCACCTACAGCGCCAAATAATTAACGCAGAGCAGTACAAAATATCACCAATAGCGCCAAATAATTACCACAGAGCAGTACAAAATATCACCAACAGCGCCAAATTACCACAGAGCAGTACAAAATATCACCAATAGCGTCAAATAATTACCACAGAGCAGTACAAAATATCACCAACAGCGCCAAATAATTAGCACAGAGCAGTACAAAATATCACCAATAGCGCCAAATAATTACCACAGAGCAGTACAAAATATCACCAACAGCGCCAAATAATTACCACAGAGCAGTACAAAATATCACCAATAGCGCCAAATAATTACCACAGAGCAGTACAAAATATCACCAACAGCGCCAAATAATTACCACAGAGCTTCACAAAATATCACCAATAGCGCCAAATAATTACCACAGAGCAGTACAAAATATCACCTACAGCGCCAAATAATTACCACAGAGCAGCACAAAATATCACCTGAGCAGCGCCAAATAATTACCACAGAGCAGCACAAAATATCACCTCAGCAGCGCCAAATAATTACCACAGAGCAGCACAAAAAATCACCTCAACAGCGCCAAATAATTACCACAGAGCAGCACAAAATATCACCTCAGCAGCGCCAAATAATTACCACAGAGCAGCACAAAATATCACCAACAGCGCCAAATAATTACCACAGAGCATCACAAAATATCACCCCAGCAGGGCCAAATAATTACCACACAGCAGCACAAAATATCACCAACAGCGCCAAATAATTACCACAGAGCAGTACAAAATATCACCAACGGCGCCAAATAATTACCACAGAGTAGTACAAAATACCACCTCAGCAGCGCCAAATAATTACCACAGAGCAGCACATATCACCAACAGCGCCAAATAATTACCACAGAGCATCACAAAATATCACCTCAGCAGCGCCAAATAATTACCACAGAGCAACACAAGATATCTAAAGATGAGCGAACACCAAAATGCTCGGGTGTTCGTTATTCGAAACGAACTTCCCGCGATGTTCGAGGGTTCGTTTCGAATAACGAACCCCATTGAAGTCAATGGGCGACCAGAACATTTTTGTATTTCGCCGATGCTCGCTAAGGTTTTCATGTGTGAAAATCTGGGCAATTCAAGAAAGTGATGGGAACGACACAGCAACGGATAGGGCAGGCGAGGGGCTACATGTTGGGATGCATCTCAAGTTCACATGTCCCACTATTAAGCCACAATACCGGCAAGAGTGCCCCCCCAACAACTTTTACTTCTAAAAAAGCCCTCATTAGCAATGCATACCTTAGCTAAGCACCACACTACCTCCAACAAAGCACAATCACTGCCTGTATGACACTCCGCTGCCACTTCTCCTTGGTTACATGCTGCCCAACCCCCCCGCACGACCCAGTGTCCACAGCCCTTAGGACGGACAGAGGCAGGACAAATAGATTTCTTTTCCCATTTTTTACACCAAAAGAACCCACTGCGTATATTCAATGAACATGAGAAGTTTTATAACTGTGCTGTGGCCCTGCTAATGTGTCACAGAACTTGAGGGTAGCAGAGTTATTAACTCTGGCAGAGCAGGTATTTTTTTCCCAATTAAGGAAAGCAAATGGCGAAGCCAGCAGTAAACCGTAGCTGGGTGCGTCTGATTTTTTAACGTTGTACACGCAGCCGACACGTGTCCACAGCCCTTAGGACGGACAGAGGCAGGACAAATAGATTTCTTTTCCCTTTTTTTACACCAAAAGGACCCACTGCGTATATTCAATGAATAATAACTGTGTTGTGGCCCTGCCTACACAATTCTTTCCCTGTAGTATCAATGGAGGGTGCAATGCTCTGCAGAGGCGATTTTGAGAAGAAAAAAAAATATGCAGCACTGCTAACAGCAGCCAGCACAGTACTGCACACGGTTAAATATGGCCCTAGAAAGGACCGTTGAGGTTCTTGAAGGCTACACTCACTCCTAACACTCTCCCTGCCTATGCAACACTTCTGTCCCTAATGCCGGGTGCAACGCTCTGCAGAGGTGATTTTGAGAAAAAAAAAAAGTCACTGCTAACAGCAGCCAACACACAGGTATTACTGGCCCTAATAAGGACCTTTGGGGTTCTTGAAGCCTACACTAACTGCTATTTCTCTCCCTACAGCAGCTCCGGTACCAGCAGCACTGTCCCTCATCTAACTCACAAGGCATGTGTGGCGAGCCGCTGGAGGGGCCGATTTTTATACTCGGGTGACATCTGATCTTCCCAGCCACTCACAGCAGGGGGGTGGTATAGGGCTTGAACGTCACAGGGGGAAGTTGTAATGCCTTCCCTGTCTTTCAATTGGCCAGAAAAGCGCGCTAACGTCTCAGGGAAGGAAGTGAAAGTAACCCGAATACCGCATGGTGTTCGTTACGAATAACGAACATCCCGAACACCCTAATATTCGCACGAATATCAAGCTCGGACGAATACGTTCGCTCATCTCTAAAGATACCACCAACAGCACCAGATAATTACCACAGAGCATCACAAAATATCACCAACAGCGCCAAATAATTACCACAGAGCAGCACAAAATAGCACCCCAGCAGCGGCAAATAATTACCACAGAGCAGTACAAAATATCACCAATAGCGCCAAATAATTACCACAGAGCAACACAAGATATCACCAACAGCACCAAATAATTACCACAGAGCAGCACAAAATATCACCAACAGCGCCAAATAATTACCACAGAGCATCACAAAATATCACCAACAGCGCCAAATAATTACCACAGAGCAGCACAAAATAGCACCCCAGCAGCGGCAAATAATTACCACAGAGCATCACAAAATATCACCAATAGCGCCAAATAATTACCACAGAGCAGTACAAAATATCACCAATAGCGCCAAATAATTACCACAGAGCAACACAAGATATCACCAACAGCGCCAAATAATTACCACAGAGCATCACAAAATATCACCAACAGCGCCAAATAATTACCACAGAGCATCACAAAATATCACCAACAGCACCAAATAATTACCACAGAGCATCGCAAAATATCACCAACAGCACCAAATAATTACCACAGAGCAGTACAAAATATCACCAACAGAGCCAAATAATTACCACAGAGCAGTACAAAATATCACCAACAGAGCCAAATAATTACCACAGAGCAGTACAAAATATCACCCCAACAGCGCCAAATAATTACCACAGAGCATCACAAAATATCACCAACAGAGCCAAATAATTACCACAGAGCAGTACAAAATATCACCCCAACAGCGCCAAATAATTACCAGAGCATCACAAAATATCACCCACAGCACCAAATAATTACCACAGAGCAGTACAAAATATCAGCCCAACAGCGCCAAATAATCACCATAGAGCAGCACAAAATATGACCAACAGCGCCAAATAATTACCATACAGCAGCACAAAATATCAGCCCAACAGCGCCAATTACCACAGAGCAGTACAAAATATCACCAACAGAGCCAAATAATTACCACAGAGCAGTACAAAATATCACCCCAACAGCGCCAAATAATTACCACAGAGCATCACAAAATATCACCTCAGCAGCGCCAAATAATTACCACAGTGCAGCACAAAATATCACCAACAGCGCCAAATAATTACCACACAGCAGCGCCAAATAATTACCACACAGCAGCGCCAAATATCACCTCAGCAGCTACAAATAATTACCACAGAGCAGTGCAAATTATCACTCCAACAGCGTCAAATAAATACCACAGAGCATCACAAAATATCACCTCAGCAGCTACAAATAATTACCACAGAGCAGTGCAAAATATCACTCCAACAGCGTCAAATAATTACCACAGAGCATCACAAAATATCACCTCAGCAGCGCCAAATAATTACCACAGAGCAGCACAAAATATCACCCCAACAGCGCCAAATAATGACCACAGAGCATCACAAAATATCACCTCAGCAGCGCCAAATAATTACCACAGAGCAGCACAAAATATCACCAACAGCGCCAAATAATTACCATACAGCAGCACAAAATATCAGCCCAACAGCGCCAATTACCACAGAGCAGTACAAAATATCACCAACAGCGCCAAATAATTACCACAGAGCAGTACAAAATATCACCAACAGCGCCAAATAATTACCACAGAGCAGTACAAAATATCACCAACAGAGCCAAATAATTACCACAGAGCAGTACAAAATATCACCTGAGCAGCGCCAAATAATTACCACAGAGCAGCACAAAATATCACCTGAGCAGCGCCAAGTAATTACCACAGAGCAGTACAAAATATCACCTCAACAACGCCAAATAATTACCACAGAGCAGCACAAAATATCACCTCAGCAGCTACAAATAATTGCCACAGAGCAGTGTAAAATATCACTCCAACAGCGTCAAATAATTACCACAGAGCAGCACAAAATATCAGCCCAACAGCGCCAAATAATTACCACAGAGCAGCACAAAATATCAGCCCAACAGCGCCAAATAATTACTACAGAACAGCACAAAATATCACCAACAGCGCCAAATAATTACCACAGAGCAGCACAAAATATCACCAACAGCGCCAAATAATTACTACAGAACAGTACAAAATATCACCTCAACAGCACCAAATAATTACCACAGAGCATCACAAAATATCACCAACAGCGCCAAATAATTACCACAGAGCAGCACAAAATATCACCTGAGCAGCGCCAAATAATTACCACAGAGTAGTACAAAATATCACCCCAACAGCGCCAAAAAATTACCACAGAGCATCACAAAATATCACCAACAGCGCCAAATAATCACCACAGAGCAGTACAAATTATCACCCCAACAGTGCCAAATATTCACCACAGAGCAGCACAAAATATCACCAACAGCGCCAAATAATTACCGCAGAGCAGCACAAAATATCACCAACAGCGCCAAATAATTACCACAGAGCAGCACAAAATATCACCTCAGCAGCGCCAAATAATTACCACAGAGCAGCACAAAATATCTCCCCAACAGCGCCAAATAATTACCACAGAGCAGTACAAAATATCTCCCCAACAGCGCCAAATAATTACCACACAGCAGTACAAAATGTCCCCTAAAGGGCTATTTCAGACGACCATATATCCACGCCGGCCGATATTCGGTGTCTCTCTCTGCAGGGAGAGGAGGCTGGAAGAGACAGGAGCAGTGCTCTGATCTCCCACCCCCTCTGCAGTATTTGCAATGAGAGGAGGTGGGATGGGGCGGGGCTAAGTTCTGTGAATTAGCTCCGCCCCCTGTATTGTAAATAGTGCAGAGTGGCAGAGAGGGGGCGGGATCTCAAAGCACTGCTGCCGCCTCTCCCAGCCTCCTGCCCCTGCAGAGAGGGATGCCGTATATCGGCCGGCGTGAATATGCGGCCAATATACAGTCGTCTGAAATAGCCCTAACAATGCTAATATAGTATATAGTATAAAAAAGCGTAGCCACAAGTGAAGGCGTCACCCGGTCAGAGCTGCTGTAGTATAACAGGGGGTGTCGTTTAGGAATTTTTTTTATTTATTTACTACTAGAGATGAGCGAATGTACTCGTTTCGAGTAATTACTCGATCAAGCATCGCTATTTTCGAGTACTTCCGTACACGGGTGAAAAGATTCGGGGGGCACCGGGGGGGGGGGGGGGGGGCGGCGTGGCGGAGCGGGGGGTAGCAGCGGGGAACAGGGGGGAGCTCTCTCTCCCTCTCCACCCCCAGTCCCCGCTGCAACCCCACACTCACCCACATCGCCCCCCGAATCTTTTCACCCAAGTACGTAAGTACTCGAAAATCGCGGCGCTCGGGTGAAAAAGGGGCGTGTCCGAGTACGTTTGCTCATCTCTATTTACTACATTTCTTCAATGTAGCCGAGTGCAGAGTGTATAATTACCACAGAGCAGCACAAAATATCACCTCAGCAGTGCCAAATAATTACCACACAGCAGCATAAAATATCACCAACAGCGCCAAATAATTACCACAGAGCATCACAAAATATCAGCCCAGAAGCGCCAAATAATTACCACAGAGCATCACAAAATATCACCTCAACAGCGTCAAATAATTACCACAGAGCATCGCAAAATATCTCCCCGACAGCGCCAAATTATTACTACACAGCATCACAAAATATTACCCCAGCACCGCCAAATAATTACCACACAGCAGCACAAATTGTCCCCTTACGGGCTATTTCAGACGTCATTCACGCCGGCCGATATGAGGTGTCTGTCTCTGCAGGTGGCGGAGGCCGGAAGAGCTGGGAGCAGTGCTCTGAGCTCCCGCCCACTCTCTACCTCCTCTCCACCCCATCTCCGCCCCTCTGCACTATTTGCAAGGAGAGGAGGCGGGATGGGGGTGGTGCTAAATTATGTGAATTAGCTCCGCCCCCCGTATTGCAAATAGTGCAGAGCGGCGGAGAGGAGGCTGAGAGGGGGCAAAAAGGTGGCAAAGAGGGGGCGGGAGCTCAGTGCAGTGCTCCCGACTCTTCCAGCCTCCTCCCCCTGCAGACAGAGACGCCGTATATCGGCCGGCGTGATTACGCGGCCGATATACGGTCGTCTGAAATAACCCTAAGGCCTCAGTCACACGGGCGCTTCAGCACCCGTACACCGGCGCCGATGCGCCCGTGTGACTGACACCAGCAGACGGACGTACCTGCTTCATTGCCGGTCATGTGTTCTTTCCTCTGGCGCAGCAGAGAGACGGCCATCTGCAGGTACGTCTGTCTCCTTCCTGCAGTCACACGGGCACATCGGCGCCGGTGTACGGGTGCCGATGCCCCCGTGTGACTGAGGCCTAACAGTGCTAACTAAAGTATATAGTATAAAAAAGTATAGCCAGAAGTGAAGGCGTCACCCGGTCAGAGCTGCTGTAGTATAGCGGGGGGTGTCCTTTAGGAATTTTTAACATTTATTTACTACATTTCTTCAATGTAGCCGAGTGCAGAGTGAATAATTACCACAGAGCAGCACAAAATATCAGCCCAGAAGCACCAAATAATTACCACAGAGCAGCACAAAATATCAGCCCAGAAGCACCAAATAATTACCACAGAGCATCACAAAATAGCAGCCCAACAGCGCTAAATAATTACTACACATCATCACAAAATATCACCTAAGCAGCGCCAAATAATCACCATAGAGCAGTACAAAATATCACCCCAACAGCGCCAAATAATTACCACAGAGCAGTACAAAATATCACCAACAGCAGCGCCAAATAATTACCACAGAGCAGTAGAAAATATCACCAACGCCAAATAATTACCACACAGCAGGACAAAATATCACCAACAGCAGCGCCAAATAATTACCACAGAGCAGTACAAAATATCACCAATAGCGCCAAATAATCACCATAGAGCAGTACAAAATATCACCCCAACAGCGCCAAATAATTACCACAGAGCAGTACAAAATATCACCAACAGCGCAAAATACTTACCACAGAGCAGCACAAAATATCACCAACAGCACCAAATAATTACCACAGAGCAACACAAAATATCACCTCAGCAGCGCCAAATAATTACCACACAGTAGCACAAAATATCACCAACAGCGCCAAATAATTACCACAGAGAATCACAAAATATCACCAACAGCACCAAATAATTACCACAGTGTGGTATAAAATATCACCAACAGCACCAAATAATTACCACAGAGCAGCACAAAATATCACCAACAGCGCCAAATAATTACCATAGAGTGGTACAAAATATCAGTCCAACACCGCCAAATAATCACCACAAAGCATCACAAAATATCACCAACAGCGCCAAATAGTTACCACAGAGCAGCACAAAATATCACCTCAGCAGTGCCAAATAATTACCACAGAGCAGTACAAAATATCACCAACAGCGCCAAATAATTACCACAGAGCATCACAAAATATGACCAACAGCACCAAATAATTACCACAGAGCATCGCAAAATATCACCAACAGCGCCAAATAATCACCACAGAGCAGCACAAAATATCACCTCCGCAGCGCCAAATAGTTACCACAGAGCAGCACAAAATATCACCTCAGCAGTGCCAAATAATTACCACAGAGCAGTACAAAATATCACCAACAGCACCAAATAATTACCACAGAGCATCACAAAATATGACCAACAGCACCAAATAATTACCACAGAGCATCGCAAAATATCACCAACAGCGCCAAATAATTACCACAGAGCAGTACAAAATATCACCAACAGCGCCAAATAATTACCACAGAGCAGTACAAAATATCACCAACAGCACCAAATAATTACCACAGAGCAGTACAAAATATCACCAACAGCGCCAAATAATTACCACAGAGCAGTACAAAATATCACCAATAGCACCAAATAATTACCACAGAGCAGTACAAAATATCACCAACAGCACCAAATAATTACCACAGAGCAGTACAAAATATCACCAATAGCGCCAAATAATTACCACAGAGCAGTACAAAATATCACCTACAGCGCCAAATAATTAACGCAGAGCAGTACAAAA
This sequence comes from Eleutherodactylus coqui, assembly GCF_035609145.1. NCBI lineage: Eukaryota > Metazoa > Chordata > Amphibia > Anura > Eleutherodactylidae > Eleutherodactylus > Eleutherodactylus coqui. The sequence continues at coordinate 7,304,834 of NC_089842.1, read as the reverse complement.
TATCACCAATAGCGCCAAATAATTACCACAGAGCAGTACAAAATATCACCAACAGCGTCAAATAATTACCACAGAGCAGTACAAAATATCACCAACAGCGCCAAATAATTAGCACAGAGCAGTACAAAATATCACCAATAGCGCCAAATAATTACCACAGAGCAGTACAAAATATCACCAACAGCGCCAAATAATTACCACAGAGCAGTACAAAATATCACCAATAGCGCCAAATAATTACCACAGAGCAGTACAAAATATCACCAACAGCGCCAAATAATTACCACAGAGCTTCACAAAATATCACCAATAGCGCCAAATAATTACCACAGAGCAGTACAAAATATCACCTACAGCGCCAAATAATTACCACAGAGCAGCACAAAATATCACCTGAGCAGCGCCAAATAATTACCACAGAGCAGCACAAAATATCACCTCAGCAGCGCCAAATAATTACCACAGAGCAGCACAAAAAATCACCTCAACAGCGCCAAATAATTACCACAGAGCAGCACAAAATATCACCTCAGCAGCGCCAAATAATTACCACAGAGCAGCACAAAATATCACCAACAGCGCCAAATAATTACCACAGAGCATCACAAAATATCACCCCAGCAGGGCCAAATAATTACCACACAGCAGCACAAAATATCACCAACAGCGCCAAATAATTACCACAGAGCAGTACAAAATATCACCAACGGCGCCAAATAATTACCACAGAGTAGTACAAAATACCACCTCAGCAGCGCCAAATAATTACCACAGAGCAGCACATATCACCAACAGCGCCAAATAATTACCACAGAGCATCACAAAATATCACCTCAGCAGCGCCAAATAATTACCACAGAGCAACACAAGATATCTAAAGATGAGCGAACACCAAAATGCTCGGGTGTTCGTTATTCGAAACGAACTTCCCGCGATGTTCGAGGGTTCGTTTCGAATAACGAACCCCATTGAAGTCAATGGGCGACCAGAACATTTTTGTATTTCGCCGATGCTCGCTAAGGTTTTCATGTGTGAAAATCTGGGCAATTCAAGAAAGTGATGGGAACGACACAGCAACGGATAGGGCAGGCGAGGGGCTACATGTTGGGATGCATCTCAAGTTCACATGTCCCACTATTAAGCCACAATACCGGCAAGAGTGCCCCCCCAACAACTTTTACTTCTAAAAAAGCCCTCATTAGCAATGCATACCTTAGCTAAGCACCACACTACCTCCAACAAAGCACAATCACTGCCTGTATGACACTCCGCTGCCACTTCTCCTTGGTTACATGCTGCCCAACCCCCCCGCACGACCCAGTGTCCACAGCCCTTAGGACGGACAGAGGCAGGACAAATAGATTTCTTTTCCCATTTTTTACACCAAAAGAACCCACTGCGTATATTCAATGAACATGAGAAGTTTTATAACTGTGCTGTGGCCCTGCTAATGTGTCACAGAACTTGAGGGTAGCAGAGTTATTAACTCTGGCAGAGCAGGTATTTTTTTCCCAATTAAGGAAAGCAAATGGCGAAGCCAGCAGTAAACCGTAGCTGGGTGCGTCTGATTTTTTAACGTTGTACACGCAGCCGACACGTGTCCACAGCCCTTAGGACGGACAGAGGCAGGACAAATAGATTTCTTTTCCCTTTTTTTACACCAAAAGGACCCACTGCGTATATTCAATGAATAATAACTGTGTTGTGGCCCTGCCTACACAATTCTTTCCCTGTAGTATCAATGGAGGGTGCAATGCTCTGCAGAGGCGATTTTGAGAAGAAAAAAAAATATGCAGCACTGCTAACAGCAGCCAGCACAGTACTGCACACGGTTAAATATGGCCCTAGAAAGGACCGTTGAGGTTCTTGAAGGCTACACTCACTCCTAACACTCTCCCTGCCTATGCAACACTTCTGTCCCTAATGCCGGGTGCAACGCTCTGCAGAGGTGATTTTGAGAAAAAAAAAAAGTCACTGCTAACAGCAGCCAACACACAGGTATTACTGGCCCTAATAAGGACCTTTGGGGTTCTTGAAGCCTACACTAACTGCTATTTCTCTCCCTACAGCAGCTCCGGTACCAGCAGCACTGTCCCTCATCTAACTCACAAGGCATGTGTGGCGAGCCGCTGGAGGGGCCGATTTTTATACTCGGGTGACATCTGATCTTCCCAGCCACTCACAGCAGGGGGGTGGTATAGGGCTTGAACGTCACAGGGGGAAGTTGTAATGCCTTCCCTGTCTTTCAATTGGCCAGAAAAGCGCGCTAACGTCTCAGGGAAGGAAGTGAAAGTAACCCGAATACCGCATGGTGTTCGTTACGAATAACGAACATCCCGAACACCCTAATATTCGCACGAATATCAAGCTCGGACGAATACGTTCGCTCATCTCTAAAGATACCACCAACAGCACCAGATAATTACCACAGAGCATCACAAAATATCACCAACAGCGCCAAATAATTACCACAGAGCAGCACAAAATAGCACCCCAGCAGCGGCAAATAATTACCACAGAGCAGTACAAAATATCACCAATAGCGCCAAATAATTACCACAGAGCAACACAAGATATCACCAACAGCACCAAATAATTACCACAGAGCATCACAAAATATCACCAACAGCGCCAAATAATTACCACAGAGCATCACAAAATATCACCAACAGCGCCAAATAATTACCACAGAGCAGCACAAAATAGCACCCCAGCAGCGGCAAATAATTACCACAGAGCATCACAAAATATCACCAATAGCGCCAAATAATTACCACAGAGCAGTACAAAATATCACCAATAGCGCCAAATAATTACCACAGAGCAACACAAGATATCACCAACAGCGCCAAATAATTACCACAGAGCATCACAAAATATCACCAACAGCGCCAAATAATTACCACAGAGCATCACAAAATATCACCAACAGCACCAAATAATTACCACAGAGCAGTACAAAATATCACCAACAGCACCAAATAATTACCATACAACAGCACAAAATATCACCAACAGCGCCAAATAATTACCACAGAGCATCACAAAATATCACCTCAGCCGCGGCAAATAATTACCACAGAGCATCACAAAATATCACCAACAGAGCCAAATAATTACCACAGAGCAGTACAAAATATCACCCCAACAGCGCCAAATAATTACCACAGAGCATCACAAAATATCACCAATAGCGCCAAATAATTACCACAGAGCAACACAAGATATCACCAACAGCACCAAATAATTACCACAGAGCATCACAAAATATCACCAACAGCGCCAAATAATTACCACAGAGCATCACAAAATATCACCAACAGCGCCAAATAATTACCACAGAGCAGCACAAAATAGCACCCCAGCAGCGGCAAATAATTACCACAGAGCATCACAAAATATCACCAATAGCGCCAAATAATTACCACAGAGCAACACAAGATATCACCAACAGCACCAAATAATTACCACAGAGCATCACAAAATATCACCAACAGCGCCAAATAATTACCACAGAGCATCACAAAATATCACCAACAGCACCAAATAATTACCACAGAGCAGTACAAAATATCACCAACAGCACCAAGTAATTACCATACAACAGCACAAAATATCACCAACAGCGCCAAATAATTACCACAGAGCATCACAAAATATCACCTCAGCCGCGGCAAATAATTACCACAGAGCATCACAAAATATCACCAACAGAGCCAAATAATTACCACAGAGCAGTACAAAATATCACCCCAACAGCGCCAAATAATTACCACAGAGCATCACAAAATATCACCCACAGCACCAAATAATTACCACAGAGCAGTACAAAATATCAGCCCAACAGCGCCAAATAATCACCATAGAGCAGCACAAAATATGACCAACAGCGCCAAATAATTACCATACAGCAGCACAAAATATCAGCCCAACAGCGCCAATTACCACAGAGCAGTACAAAATATCACCAACAGAGCCAAATAATTACCACAGAGCAGTACAAAATATCACCCCAACAGCGCCAAATAATTACCACAGAGCATCACAAAATATCACCTCAGCAGCGCCAAATAATTACCACAGTGCAGCACAAAATATCACCAACAGCGCCAAATAATTACTACAGAACAGTACAAAATATCACCAACAGCGCCAAATAATTACCACACAGCAGCGCCAAATAATTACCACACAGCAGCGCCAAATATCACCTCAGCAGCTACAAATAATTACCACAGAGCAGTGCAAAATATCACTCCAACAGCGTCAAATAAATACCACAGAGCATCACAAAATATCACCTCAGCAGCTACAAATAATTACCACAGAGCAGTGCAAAATATCACTCCAACAGCGTCAAATAATTACCACAGAGCATCACAAAATATCACCTCAGCAGCGCCAAATAATTACCACAGAGCAGCACAAAATATCACCCCAACAGCGCCAAATAATGACCACAGAGCATCACAAAATATCACCTCAGCAGCGCCAAATAATTACCACAGAGCAGCACAAAATATCACCAACAGCGCCAAATAATTACCATACAGCAGCACAAAATATCAGCCCAACAGCGCCAATTACCACAGAGCAGTACAAAATATCACCAACAGCGCCAAATAATTACCACAGAGCAGTACAAAATATCACCAACAGCGCCAAATAATTACCACAGAGCAGTACAAAATATCACCAACAGAGCCAAATAATTACCACAGAGCAGTACAAAATATCACCTGAGCAGCGCCAAATAATTACCACAGAGCAGCACAAAATATCACCTGAGCAGCGCCAAGTAATTACCACAGAGCAGTACAAAATATCACCTCAACAACGCCAAATAATTACCACAGAGCAGCACAAAATATCACCTCAGCAGCTACAAATAATTGCCACAGAGCAGTGTAAAATATCACTCCAACAGCGTCAAATAATTACCACAGAGCAGCACAAAATATCAGCCCAACAGCGCCAAATAATTACCACAGAGCAGCACAAAATATCAGCCCAACAGCGCCAAATAATTACTACAGAACAGCACAAAATATCACCAACAGCGCCAAATAATTACCACAGAGCAGCACAAAATATCACCAACAGCGCCAAATAATTACTACAGAACAGTACAAAATATCACCTCAACAGCACCAAATAATTACCACAGAACATCACAAAATATCACCAACAGCGCCAAATAATTACCACAGAGCAGCACAAAATATCACCTGAGCAGCGCCAAATAATTACCACAGAGCATCACAAAATATCACCAACAGCGCCAAATAATTACCGCAGAGCAGCACAAAATATCACCCCAACAGCGCCAAATAATTACCACAGAGCATCACAAAATATCACCAACAGCGCCAAATAATCACCACAGAGCAGTACAAATTATCACCCCAACAGTGCCAAATATTCACCACAGAGCAGCACAAAATATCACCAACAGCGCCAAATAATTACCGCAGAGCAGTACAAAATATCACCAACAGCGCCAAATAATTACCACAGAGCAGCACAAAATATCACCTCAGCAGCGCCAAATAATTACCACAGAGCAGCACAAAATATCTCCCCAACAGCGCCAAATAATTACCACAGAGCAGTACAAAATATCTCCCCAACAGCGCCAAATAATTACCACACAGCAGTACAAAATGTCCCCTAAAGGGCTATTTCAGACGACCATATATCCACGCCGGCCGATATTCGGTGTCTCTCTCTGCAGGGAGAGGAGGCTGGAAGAGACAGGAGCAGTGCTCTGATCTCCCACCCCCTCTGCAGTATTTGCAATGAGAGGAGGTGGGATGGGGCGGGGCTAAGTTCTGTGAATTAGCTCCGCCCCCTGTATTGTAAATAGTGCAGAGTGGCAGAGAGGGGGCGGGATCTCAAAGCACTGCTCCCGCCTCTCCCAGCCTCCTGCCCCTGCAGAGAGGGATGCCGTATATCGGCCGGCGTGAATATGCGGCCAATATACAGTCGTCTGAAATAGCCCTAACAATGCTAATATAGTATATAGTATAAAAAAGCGTAGCCACAAGTGAAGGCGTCACCCGGTCAGAGCTGCTGTAGTATAACAGGGGGTGTCGTTTAGGAATTTTTTTTATTTATTTACTACTAGAGATGAGCGAATGTACTCGTTTCGAGTAATTACTCGATCAAGCATCGCTATTTTCGAGTACTTCCGTACACGGGTGAAAAGATTCGGGGGGCACCGGGGGGGGGGGGGGGGCGGCGTGGCGGAGCGGGGGGTAGCAGCGGGGAACAGGGGGGAGCTCTCTCTCCCTCTCCACCCCCAGTCCCCGCTGCAACCCCACACTCACCCACATCGCCCCCCGAATCTTTTCACCCAAGTACGTAAGTACTCGAAAATCGCGGCGCTCGGGTGAAAAAGGGGCGTGTCCGAGTACGTTTGCTCATCTCTATTTACTACATTTCTTCAATGTAGCCGAGTGCAGAGTGTATAATTACCACAGAGCAGCACAAAATATCACCTCAGCAGTGCCAAATAATTACCACACAGCAGCATAAAATATCACCAACAGCGCCAAATAATTACCACAGAGCATCACAAAATATCAGCCCAGAAGCGCCAAATAATTACCACAGAGCATCACAAAATATCACCTCAACAGCGTCAAATAATTACCACAGAGCATCGCAAAATATCTCCCCGACAGCGCCAAATTATTACTACACAGCATCACAAAATATTACCCCAGCACCGCCAAATAATTACCACACAGCAGCACAAATTGTCCCCTTACGGGCTATTTCAGACGTCATTCACGCCGGCCGATATGAGGTGTCTGTCTCTGCAGGTGGCGGAGGCCGGAAGAGCTGGGAGCAGTGCTCTGAGCTCCCGCCCACTCTCTACCTCCTCTCCACCCCATCTCCGCCCCTCTGCACTATTTGCAAGGAGAGGAGGCGGGATGGGGGTGGTGCTAAATTATGTGAATTAGCTCCGCCCCCCGTATTGCAAATAGTGCAGAGCGGCGGAGAGGAGGCTGAGAGGGGGCAAAAAGGTGGCAAAGAGGGGGCGGGAGCTCAGTGCAGTGCTCCCGACTCTTCCAGCCTCCTCCCCCTGCAGACAGAGACGCCGTATATCGGCCGGCGTGATTACGCGGCCGATATACGGTCGTCTGAAATAACCCTAAGGCCTCAGTCACACGGGCGCTTCAGCACCCGTACACCGGCGCCGATGCGCCCGTGTGACTGACACCAGCAGACGGACGTACCTGCTTCATTGCCGGTCATGTGTTCTTTCCTCTGGCGCAGCAGAGAGACGGCCATCTGCAGGTACGTCTGTCTCCTTCCTGCAGTCACACGGGCACATCGGCGCCGGTGTACGGGTGCCGATGCCCCCGTGTGACTGAGGCCTAACAGTGCTAACTAAAGTATATAGTATAAAAAAGTATAGCCAGAAGTGAAGGCGTCACCCGGTCAGAGCTGCTGTAGTATAGCGGGGGGTGTCCTTTAGGAATTTTTAACATTTATTTACTACATTTCTTCAATGTAGCCGAGTGCAGAGTGAATAATTACCACAGAGCAGCACAAAATATCAGCCCAGAAGCACCAAATAATTACCACAGAGCAGCACAAAATATCAGCCCAGAAGCACCAAATAATTACCACAGAGCATCACAAAATAGCAGCCCAACAGCGCTAAATAATTACTACACATCATCACAAAATATCACCTAAGCAGCGCCAAATAATCACCATAAAGCAGTACAAAATATCACCCCAACAGCGCCAAATAATTACCACAGAGCAGTACAAAATATCACCAACAGCAGCGCCAAATAATTACCACAGAGCAGTAGAAAATATCACCAACGCCAAATAATTACCACACAGCAGGACAAAATATCACCAACAGCAGCGCCAAATAATTACCACAGAGCAGTACAAAATATCACCAATAGCGCCAAATAATCACCATAGAGCAGTACAAAATATCACCCCAACAGCGCCAAATAATTACCACAGAGCAGTACAAAATATCACCAACAGCGCAAAATACTTACCACAGAGCAGCACAAAATATCACCAACAGCGCCAAATAATTACCACAGAGCAACACAAAATATCACCTCAGCAGCGCCAAATAATTACCACACAGTAGCACAAAATATCACCAACAGCGCCAAATAATTACCACAGAGAATCACAAAATATCACCAACAGCACCAAATAATTACCACAGTGTGGTATAAAATATCACCAACAGCACCAAATAATTACCACAGAGCAGCACAAAATATCACCAACAGCGCCAAATAATTACCATAGAGTGGTACAAAATATCAGTCCAACACCGCCAAATAATCACCACAAAGCATCACAAAATATCACCAACAGCGCCAAATAGTTACCACAGAGCAGCACAAAATATCACCTCAGCAGTGCCAAATAATTACCACAGAGCAGTACAAAATATCACCAACAGCGCCAAATAATTACCACAGAGCATCACAAAATATGACCAACAGCACCAAATAATTACCACAGAGCATCGCAAAATATCACCAACAGCGCCAAATAATCACCACAGAGCAGCACAAAATATCACCTCCGCAGCGCCAAATAGTTACCACAGAGCAGCACAAAATATCACCTCAGCAGTGCCAAATAATTACCACAGAGCAGTACAAAATATCACCAACAGCACCAAATAATTACCACAGAGCATCACAAAATATGACCAACAGCACCAAATAATTACCACAGAGCATCGCAAAATATCACCAACAGCGCCAAATAATTACCACAGAGCAGTACAAAATATCACCAACAGCGCCAAATAATTACCACAGAGCAGTACAAAATATCACCAACAGCACCAAATAATTACCACAGAGCAGTACAAAATATCACCAACAGCGCCAAATAATTACCACAGAGCAGTACAAAATATCACCAATAGCACCAAATAATTACCACAGAGCAGTACAAAATATCACCAACAGCACCAAATAATTACCACAGAGCAGTACAAAATATCACCAATAGCGCCAAATAATTACCACAGAGCAGTACAAAATATCACCTACAGCGCCAAATAATTAACGCAGAGCAGTACAAAATATCACCAATAGCGCCAAATAATTACCACAGAGCAGTACAAAATATCACCAACAGCGCCAAATTACCACAGAGCAGTACAAAATATCACCAATAGCGTCAAATAATTACCACAGAGCAGTACAAAATATCACCAACAGCGCCAAATAATTAGCACAGAGCAGTACAAAATATCACCAATAGCGCCAAATAATTACCACAGAGCAGTACAAAATATCACCAACAGCGCCAAATAATTACCACAGAGCAGTACAAAATATCACCAATAGCGCCAAATAATTACCACAGAGCAGTACAAAATATCACCAACAGCGCCAAATAATTACCACAGAGCTTCACAAAATATCACCAATAGCGCCAAATAATTACCACAGAGCAGTACAAAATATCACCTACAGCGCCAAATAATTACCACAGAGCAGCACAAAATATCACCTGAGCAGCGCCAAATAATTACCACAGAGCAGCACAAAATATCACCTCAGCAGCGCCAAATAATTACCACAGAGCAGCACAAAAAATCACCTCAACAGCGCCAAATAATTACCACAGAGCAGCACAAAATATCACCTCAGCAGCGCCAAATAATTACCACAGAGCAGCACAAAATATCACCAACAGCGCCAAATAATTACCACAGAGCATCACAAAATATCACCCCAGCAGGGCCAAATAATTACCACACAGCAGCACAAAATATCACCAACAGCGCCAAATAATTACCACAGAGCAGTACAAAATATCACCAACGGCGCCAAATAATTACCACAGAGTAGTACAAAATACCACCTCAGCAGCGCCAAATAATTACCACAGAGCAGCACATATCACCAACAGCGCCAAATAATTACCACAGAGCATCACAAAATATCACCTCAGCAGCGCCAAATAATTACCACAGAGCAACACAAGATATCTAAAGATGAGCGAACACCAAAATGCTCGGGTGTTCGTTATTCGAAACGAACTTCCCGCGATGTTCGAGGGTTCGTTTCGAATAACGAACCCCATTGAAGTCAATGGGCGACCAGAACATTTTTGTATTTCGCCGATGCTCGCTAAGGTTTTCATGTGTGAAAATCTGGGCAATTCAAGAAAGTGATGGGAACGACACAGCAACGGATAGGGCAGGCGAGGGGCTACATGTTGGGATGCATCTCAAGTTCACATGTCCCACTATTAAGCCACAATACCGGCAAGAGTGCCCCCCCAACAACTTTTACTTCTAAAAAAGCCCTCATTAGCAATGCATACCTTAGCTAAGCACCACACTACCTCCAACAAAGCACAATCACTGCCTGTATGACACTCCGCTGCCACTTCTCCTTGGTTACATGCTGCCCAACCCCCCCGCACGACCCAGTGTCCACAGCCCTTAGGACGGACAGAGGCAGGACAAATAGATTTCTTTTCCCATTTTTTACACCAAAAGAACCCACTGCGTATATTCAATGAACATGAGAAGTTTTATAACTGTGCTGTGGCCCTGCTAATGTGTCACAGAACTTGAGGGTAGCAGAGTTATTAACTCTGGCAGAGCAGGTATTTTTTTCCCAATTAAGGAAAGCAAATGGCGAAGCCAGCAGTAAACCGTAGCTGGGTGCGTCTGATTTTTTAACGTTGTACACGCAGCCGACACGTGTCCACAGCCCTTAGGACGGACAGAGGCAGGACAAATAGATTTCTTTTCCCTTTTTTTACACCAAAAGGACCCACTGCGTATATTCAATGAATAATAACTGTGTTGTGGCCCTGCCTACACAATTCTTTCCCTGTAGTATCAATGGAGGGTGCAATGCTCTGCAGAGGCGATTTTGAGAAGAAAAAAAAATATGCAGCACTGCTAACAGCAGCCAGCACAGTACTGCACACGGTTAAATATGGCCCTAGAAAGGACCGTTGAGGTTCTTGAAGGCTACACTCACTCCTAACACTCTCCCTGCCTATGCAACACTTCTGTCCCTAATGCCGGGTGCAACGCTCTGCAGAGGTGATTTTGAGAAAAAAAAAAAGTCACTGCTAACAGCAGCCAACACACAGGTATTACTGGCCCTAATAAGGACCTTTGGGGTTCTTGAAGCCTACACTAACTGCTATTTCTCTCCCTACAGCAGCTCCGGTACCAGCAGCACTGTCCCTCATCTAACTCACAAGGCATGTGTGGCGAGCCGCTGGAGGGGCCGATTTTTATACTCGGGTGACATCTGATCTTCCCAGCCACTCACAGCAGGGGGGTGGTATAGGGCTTGAACGTCACAGGGGGAAGTTGTAATGCCTTCCCTGTCTTTCAATTGGCCAGAAAAGCGCGCTAACGTCTCAGGGAAGGAAGTGAAAGTAACCCGAATACCGCATGGTGTTCGTTACGAATAACGAACATCCCGAACACCCTAATATTCGCACGAATATCAAGCTCGGACGAATACGTTCGCTCATCTCTAAAGATACCACCAACAGCACCAGATAATTACCACAGAGCATCACAAAATATCACCAACAGCGCCAAATAATTACCACAGAGCAGCACAAAATAGCACCCCAGCAGCGGCAAATAATTACCACAGAGCAGTACAAAATATCACCAATAGCGCCAAATAATTACCACAGAGCAACACAAGATATCACCAACAGCACCAAATAATTACCACAGAGCAGCACAAAATATCACCAACAGCGCCAAATAATTACCACAGAGCATCACAAAATATCACCAACAGCGCCAAATAATTACCACAGAGCAGCACAAAATAGCACCCCAGCAGCGGCAAATAATTACCACAGAGCATCACAAAATATCACCAATAGCGCCAAATAATTACCACAGAGCAGTACAAAATATCACCAATAGCGCCAAATAATTACCACAGAGCAACACAAGATATCACCAACAGCGCCAAATAATTACCACAGAGCATCACAAAATATCACCAACAGCGCCAAATAATTACCACAGAGCATCACAAAATATCACCAACAGCACCAAATAATTACCACAGAGCATCGCAAAATATCACCAACAGCACCAAATAATTACCACAGAGCAGTACAAAATATCACCAACAGAGCCAAATAATTACCACAGAGCAGTACAAAATATCACCAACAGAGCCAAATAATTACCACAGAGCAGTACAAAATATCACCCCAACAGCGCCAAATAATTACCACAGAGCATCACAAAATATCACCAACAGAGCCAAATAATTACCACAGAGCAGTACAAAATATCACCCCAACAGCGCCAAATAATTACCAGAGCATCACAAAATATCACCCACAGCACCAAATAATTACCACAGAGCAGTACAAAATATCAGCCCAACAGCGCCAAATAATCACCATAGAGCAGCACAAAATATGACCAACAGCGCCAAATAATTACCATACAGCAGCACAAAATATCAGCCCAACAGCGCCAATTACCACAGAGCAGTACAAAATATCACCAACAGAGCCAAATAATTACCACAGAGCAGTACAAAATATCACCCCAACAGCGCCAAATAATTACCACAGAGCATCACAAAATATCACCTCAGCAGCGCCAAATAATTACCACAGTGCAGCACAAAATATCACCAACAGCGCCAAATAATTACCACACAGCAGCGCCAAATAATTACCACACAGCAGCGCCAAATATCACCTCAGCAGCTACAAATAATTACCACAGAGCAGTGCAAATTATCACTCCAACAGCGTCAAATAAATACCACAGAGCATCACAAAATATCACCTCAGCAGCTACAAATAATTACCACAGAGCAGTGCAAAATATCACTCCAACAGCGTCAAATAATTACCACAGAGCATCACAAAATATCACCTCAGCAGCGCCAAATAATTACCACAGAGCAGCACAAAATATCACCCCAACAGCGCCAAATAATGACCACAGAGCATCACAAAATATCACCTCAGCAGCGCCAAATAATTACCACAGAGCAGCACAAAATATCACCAACAGCGCCAAATAATTACCATACAGCAGCACAAAATATCAGCCCAACAGCGCCAATTACCACAGAGCAGTACAAAATATCACCAACAGCGCCAAATAATTACCACAGAGCAGTACAAAATATCACCAACAGCGCCAAATAATTACCACAGAGCAGTACAAAATATCACCAACAGAGCCAAATAATTACCACAGAGCAGTACAAAATATCACCTGAGCAGCGCCAAATAATTACCACAGAGCAGCACAAAATATCACCTGAGCAGCGCCAAGTAATTACCACAGAGCAGTACAAAATATCACCTCAACAACGCCAAATAATTACCACAGAGCAGCACAAAATATCACCTCAGCAGCTACAAATAATTGCCACAGAGCAGTGTAAAATATCACTCCAACAGCGTCAAATAATTACCACAGAGCAGCACAAAATATCAGCCCAACAGCGCCAAATAATTACCACAGAGCAGCACAAAATATCAGCCCAACAGCGCCAAATAATTACTACAGAACAGCACAAAATATCACCAACAGCGCCAAATAATTACCACAGAGCAGCACAAAATATCACCAACAGCGCCAAATAATTACTACAGAACAGTACAAAATATCACCTCAACAGCACCAAATAATTACCACAGAGCATCACAAAATATCACCAACAGCGCCAAATAATTACCACAGAGCAGCACAAAATATCACCTGAGCAGCGCCAAATAATTACCACAGAGTAGTACAAAATATCACCCCAACAGCGCCAAAAAATTACCACAGAGCATCACAAAATATCACCAACAGCGCCAAATAATCACCACAGAGCAGTACAAATTATCACCCCAACAGTGCCAAATATTCACCACAGAGCAGCACAAAATATCACCAACAGCGCCAAATAATTACCGCAGAGCAGCACAAAATATCACCAACAGCGCCAAATAATTACCACAGAGCAGCACAAAATATCACCTCAGCAGCGCCAAATAATTACCACAGAGCAGCACAAAATATCTCCCCAACAGCGCCAAATAATTACCACAGAGCAGTACAAAATATCTCCCCAACAGCGCCAAATAATTACCACACAGCAGTACAAAATGTCCCCTAAAGGGCTATTTCAGACGACCATATATCCACGCCGGCCGATATTCGGTGTCTCTCTCTGCAGGGAGAGGAGGCTGGAAGAGACAGGAGCAGTGCTCTGATCTCCCACCCCCTCTGCAGTATTTGCAATGAGAGGAGGTGGGATGGGGCGGGGCTAAGTTCTGTGAATTAGCTCCGCCCCCTGTATTGTAAATAGTGCAGAGTGGCAGAGAGGGGGCGGGATCTCAAAGCACTGCTGCCGCCTCTCCCAGCCTCCTGCCCCTGCAGAGAGGGATGCCGTATATCGGCCGGCGTGAATATGCGGCCAATATACAGTCGTCTGAAATAGCCCTAACAATGCTAATATAGTATATAGTATAAAAAAGCGTAGCCACAAGTGAAGGCGTCACCCGGTCAGAGCTGCTGTAGTATAACAGGGGGTGTCGTTTAGGAATTTTTTTTATTTATTTACTACTAGAGATGAGCGAATGTACTCGTTTCGAGTAATTACTCGATCAAGCATCGCTATTTTCGAGTACTTCCGTACACGGGTGAAAAGATTCGGGGGGCACCGGGGGGGGGGGGGGGGCGGCGTGGCGGAGCGGGGGGTAGCAGCGGGGAACAGGGGGGAGCTCTCTCTCCCTCTCCACCCCCAGTCCCCGCTGCAACCCCACACTCACCCACATCGCCCCCCGAATCTTTTCACCCAAGTACGTAAGTACTCGAAAATCGCGGCGCTCGGGTGAAAAAGGGGCGTGTCCGAGTACGTTTGCTCATCTCTATTTACTACATTTCTTCAATGTAGCCGAGTGCAGAGTGTATAATTACCACAGAGCAGCACAAAATATCACCTCAGCAGTGCCAAATAATTACCACACAGCAGCATAAAATATCACCAACAGCGCCAAATAATTACCACAGAGCATCACAAAATATCAGCCCAGAAGCGCCAAATAATTACCACAGAGCATCACAAAATATCACCTCAACAGCGTCAAATAATTACCACAGAGCATCGCAAAATATCTCCCCGACAGCGCCAAATTATTACTACACAGCATCACAAAATATTACCCCAGCACCGCCAAATAATTACCACACAGCAGCACAAATTGTCCCCTTACGGGCTATTTCAGACGTCATTCACGCCGGCCGATATGAGGTGTCTGTCTCTGCAGGTGGCGGAGGCCGGAAGAGCTGGGAGCAGTGCTCTGAGCTCCCGCCCACTCTCTACCTCCTCTCCACCCCATCTCCGCCCCTCTGCACTATTTGCAAGGAGAGGAGGCGGGATGGGGGTGGTGCTAAATTATGTGAATTAGCTCCGCCCCCCGTATTGCAAATAGTGCAGAGCGGCGGAGAGGAGGCTGAGAGGGGGCAAAAAGGTGGCAAAGAGGGGGCGGGAGCTCAGTGCAGTGCTCCCGACTCTTCCAGCCTCCTCCCCCTGCAGACAGAGACGCCGTATATCGGCCGGCGTGATTACGCGGCCGATATACGGTCGTCTGAAATAACCCTAAGGCCTCAGTCACACGGGCGCTTCAGCACCCGTACACCGGCGCCGATGCGCCCGTGTGACTGACACCAGCAGACGGACGTACCTGCTTCATTGCCGGTCATGTGTTCTTTCCTCTGGCGCAGCAGAGAGACGGCCATCTGCAGGTACGTCTGTCTCCTTCCTGCAGTCACACGGGCACATCGGCGCCGGTGTACGGGTGCCGATGCCCCCGTGTGACTGAGGCCTAACAGTGCTAACTAAAGTATATAGTATAAAAAAGTATAGCCAGAAGTGAAGGCGTCACCCGGTCAGAGCTGCTGTAGTATAGCGGGGGGTGTCCTTTAGGAATTTTTAACATTTATTTACTACATTTCTTCAATGTAGCCGAGTGCAGAGTGAATAATTACCACAGAGCAGCACAAAATATCAGCCCAGAAGCACCAAATAATTACCACAGAGCAGCACAAAATATCAGCCCAGAAGCACCAAATAATTACCACAGAGCATCACAAAATAGCAGCCCAACAGCGCTAAATAATTACTACACATCATCACAAAATATCACCTAAGCAGCGCCAAATAATCACCATAGAGCAGTACAAAATATCACCCCAACAGCGCCAAATAATTACCACAGAGCAGTACAAAATATCACCAACAGCAGCGCCAAATAATTACCACAGAGCAGTAGAAAATATCACCAACGCCAAATAATTACCACACAGCAGGACAAAATATCACCAACAGCAGCGCCAAATAATTACCACAGAGCAGTACAAAATATCACCAATAGCGCCAAATAATCACCATAGAGCAGTACAAAATATCACCCCAACAGCGCCAAATAATTACCACAGAGCAGTACAAAATATCACCAACAGCGCAAAATACTTACCACAGAGCAGCACAAAATATCACCAACAGCGCCAAATAATTACCACAGAGCAACACAAAATATCACCTCAGCAGCGCCAAATAATTACCACACAGTAGCACAAAATATCACCAACAGCGCCAAATAATTACCACAGAGAATCACAAAATATCACCAACAGCACCAAATAATTACCACAGTGTGGTATAAAATATCACCAACAGCACCAAATAATTACCACAGAGCAGCACAAAATATCACCAACAGCGCCAAATAATTACCATAGAGTGGTACAAAATATCAGTCCAACACCGCCAAATAATCACCACAAAGCATCACAAAATATCACCAACAGCGCCAAATAGTTACCACAGAGCAGCACAAAATATCACCTCAGCAGTGCCAAATAATTACCACAGAGCAGTACAAAATATCACCAACAGCGCCAAATAATTACCACAGAGCATCACAAAATATGACCAACAGCACCAAATAATTACCACAGAGCATCGCAAAATATCACCAACAGCGCCAAATAATCACCACAGAGCAGCACAAAATATCACCTCCGCAGCGCCAAATAGTTACCACAGAGCAGCACAAAATATCACCTCAGCAGTGCCAAATAATTACCACAGAGCAGTACAAAATATCACCAACAGCACCAAATAATTACCACAGAGCATCACAAAATATGACCAACAGCACCAAATAATTACCACAGAGCATCGCAAAATATCACCAACAGCGCCAAATAATTACCACAGAGCAGTACAAAATATCACCAACAGCGCCAAATAATTACCACAGAGCAGTACAAAATATCACCAACAGCACCAAATAATTACCACAGAGCAGTACAAAATATCACCAACAGCGCCAAATAATTACCACAGAGCAGTACAAAATATCACCAATAGCACCAAATAATTACCACAGAGCAGTACAAAATATCACCAACAGCACCAAATAATTACCACAGAGCAGTACAAAATATCACCAATAGCGCCAAATAATTACCACAGAGCAGTACAAAATATCACCTACAGCGCCAAATAATTAACGCAGAGCAGTACAAAATATCACCAATAGCGCCAAATAATTACCACAGAGCAGTACAAAATATCACCAACAGCGCCAAATTACCACAGAGCAGTACAAAATATCACCAATAGCGTCAAATAATTACCACAGAGCAGTACAAAATATCACCAACAGCGCCAAATAATTAGCACAGAGCAGTACAAAATATCACCAATAGCGCCAAATAATTACCACAGAGCAGTACAAAATATCACCAACAGCGCCAAATAATTACCACAGAGCAGTACAAAATATCACCAATAGCGCCAAATAATTACCACAGAGCAGTACAAAATATCACCAACAGCGCCAAATAATTACCACAGAGCTTCACAAAATATCACCAATAGCGCCAAATAATTACCACAGAGCAGTACAAAATATCACCTACAGCGCCAAATAATTACCACAGAGCAGCACAAAATATCACCTGAGCAGCGCCAAATAATTACCACAGAGCAGCACAAAATATCACCTCAGCAGCGCCAAATAATTACCACAGAGCAGCACAAAAAATCACCTCAACAGCGCCAAATAATTACCACAGAGCAGCACAAAATATCACCTCAGCAGCGCCAAATAATTACCACAGAGCAGCACAAAATATCACCAACAGCGCCAAATAATTACCACAGAGCATCACAAAATATCACCCCAGCAGGGCCAAATAATTACCACACAGCAGCACAAAATATCACCAACAGCGCCAAATAATTACCACAGAGCAGTACAAAATATCACCAACGGCGCCAAATAATTACCACAGAGTAGTACAAAATACCACCTCAGCAGCGCCAAATAATTACCACAGAGCAGCACATATCACCAACAGCGCCAAATAATTACCACAGAGCATCACAAAATATCACCTCAGCAGCGCCAAATAATTACCACAAAGCAGTAGAAAATATCACCTCAGCAGCGCCAAATAATTACCACAAAGCAGTACAAAATATCACCTGAGCAGCGCCAAACAATTACCACAGAGCATCACAAAATATCAGTCCAACAGCGCCAAATAATCACCACAGAGCATCACAAAATATCACCAACAGCGCCAAAAAGTTACCACAGAGCAGCACAAAATATCACCTCCGCAGCGCCAAACAATTACCACAGAGTAGTACAAAATATCAGTCCAACAGCGCCAAATAATTACCACAGAGCAGTACAAAATATCACCAGCAACGCCAAATAATTACCACAGAGCATCACAAAATATCACCTCACCAGCGCCAAATAATTACCACAGAGCAGTACAAAATATCACCAATAGCGCCAAATAATTACCACAGAGCAGTACAAAATATCACTAACAGCGCCAAATAATTACCACAGAACATCACAAAACATCACCAACAGCGCCAAATAAATACCACAGAGCAGTACAAAATATCACTAACAGCGCCAAATAATTACCACAGAGCATCACAAAACATCACCAACAGCGCCAAATAAATACCACAGAGCAGCACAAAATATCACCTCAGCAGCGCCAAAAAATTACCACAGAGCAGTACAAAATATCACCAATAGCGCCAAATAATTGCCACAGAGCATCACAAAATATCACCTCAGCAGCGCCAAATAATTACTACAGAACAGTACAAAATATTACCCCAACAGCGCCAAATAATTACCACAGAGCATCACAAAATATCACCTCAGGAGCGCCAAATAATTACCACAGAGCAGTACAAAATATCACCAACAACGCCGAATAATTACCACACAGCAGCACAAAATATCACCTCAGCAGCGCCAAATAATTACCACAGAGCAGCACAAAATATCACCTCAACAGCGCCAAATAATTACCACAGAGCAGCACAAAATATCACCTCAGCAGCGCCAAATAATTACCAAAGAGCAGCACAAAATATCACCTCCGCAGCGCCAAACAATTACCACATAGTACAAAATATCAGTCCAACAGCGCCAAACAATTACCACAGAGCATCACAAAATATTACCTCAGCAGCGCCAAATAATTACCACAGAGCAGTACAAAATATCACCTCAGCAGCAGCAAATAATTACCACAGAGCATCACAAAATATCACCAATAGTGCCAAATAATTGCCACAGAGCAGCACAAAATATCACCATCAGCGCCAAATAATTACCACAGAGCAGTACAAAATATCACCATCAGCGCCAAATAATTACCACAGAGCAGTACAAAATATCACCAACAGCACCAAATAATTACCACAGAGCATCACAAAATATCACCTCAGCAGCGCCAAACAATTACCACAGAGTAGTACAATATATCAGTCCAACAGCGCCAAATAATCACCACAGAGCAACACAAAATATCACCAACAGCGCCAAATAATTACCACAGAGCAGCACAAAATATCAGTCCAACAGCGCCAAATAATTACCACAGAACATCACAAAATATCACCAACAGCGCCAAATAAATACCACAGAGCAGCACAAAATATCACCTCAGCAGCGCCAAATAATTACCACAGAGCAGTACAAAATATCACTCCAACAGCGTCAAATAATTACCACAGAGCAGTACAAAACATCACCAACAGCACCAAATAATTACCACAGAGCATCACAAAATATCACCTCAGCAGCGCCAAACAATTACCACAGAGTAGTACAATATATCAGTCCAACAGCGCCAAATAATCACCACAGAGCAACACAAAATATCACCAACAGCGCCAAATAATTACCACAGAGCAGCACAAAATATCAGTCCAACAGCGCCAAATAATTACCACAGAGCATCACAAAACATCACCAACAGCGCCAAATAAATACCACAGAGCAGCACAAAATATCACCTCAGCAGCGCCAAATAATTACCACAGAGCAGTACAAAATATCACCAATAGCGCCAAATAATTACCACAGAGCAGTACAAAATATCACTAACAGCGCCAAATAATTACCACAGAGCATCACAAAACATCACCAACAGCGCCAAATAATCACCACAGAGTAGTACAAAATATCACCAACAGCGCCAAATAATTACCGCAGAGCAGCACAAAATATCACCAACAGCGCCAAATAATTACCACAGAGCAGCACAAAATATCACCTCAGCAGCGCCAAATAATTACCACAGAGCAGCACAAAATATCTCCCCAACAGCGCCAAATAATTACCACAGAGCAGTACAAAATATCTCCCCAACAGCGCCAAATAATTACCACACAGCAGTACAAAATGTCCCCTAAAGGGCTATTTCAGACGACCATATATCCACGCCGGCCGATATTCGGTGTCTCTCTCTGCAGGGAGAGGAGGCTGGAAGAGACAGGAGCAGTGCTCTGATCTCCCACCCCCTCTGCAGTATTTGCAATGAGAGGAGGTGGGATGGGGCGGGGCTAAGTTCTGTGAATTAGCTCCGCCCCCTGTATTGTAAATAGTGCAGAGTGGCAGAGAGGGGGCGGGATCTCAAAGCACTGCTCCCGCCTCTCCCAGCCTCCTGCCCCTGCAGAGAGGGATGCCATATATCGGCCGGCGTGAATATGCGGCCAATATACAGTCGTCTGAAATAGCCCTAACAATGCTAATATAGTATATAGTATAAAAAAGCGTAGCCACAAGTGAAGGCGTCACCCGGTCAGAGCTGCTGTAGTATAACAGGGGGTGTCGTTTAGGAATTTTTTTTATTTATTTACTACTAGAGATGAGCGAATGTACTCGTTTCGAGTAATTACTCGATCAAGCATCGCTATTTTCGAGTACTTCCGTACACGGGTGAAAAGATTCGGGGGGCACCGGGGGGGGGGGCGGCGTGGCGGAGCGGGGGGTAGCAGCGGGGAACAGGGGGGAGCTCTCTCTCCCTCTCCACCCCCAGTCCCCGCTGCAACCCCACACTCACCCACATCGCCCCCCGAATCTTTTCACCCAAGTACGTAAGTACTCGAAAATCGCGGCGCTCGGGTGAAAAAGGGGCGTGTCCGAGTACGTTTGCTCATCTCTATTTACTACATTTCTTCAATGTAGCCGAGTGCAGAGTGTATAATTACCACAGAGCAGCACAAAATATCACCTCAGCAGTGCCAAATAATTACCACACAGCAGCATAAAATATCACCAACAGCGCCAAATAATTACCACAGAGCATCACAAAATATCAGCCCAGAAGCGCCAAATAATTACCACAGAGCATCACAAAATATCACCTCAACAGCGTCAAATAATTACCACAGAGCATCGCAAAATATCTCCCCGACAGCGCCAAATTATTACTACACAGCATCACAAAATATTACCCCAGCACCGCCAAATAATTACCACACAGCAGCACAAATTGTCCCCTTACGGGCTATTTCAGACGTCATTCACGCCGGCCGATATGAGGTGTCTGTCTCTGCAGGTGGCGGAGGCCGGAAGAGCTGGGAGCAGTGCTCTGAGCTCCCGCCCACTCTCTACCTCCTCTCCACCCCATCTCCGCCCCTCTGCACTATTTGCAAGGAGAGGAGGCGGGATGGGGGTGGTGCTAAATTATGTGAATTAGCTCCGCCCCCCGTATTGCAAATAGTGCAGAGCGGCGGAGAGGAGGCTGAGAGGGGGCAAAAAGGTGGCAAAGAGGGGGCGGGAGCTCAGTGCAGTGCTCCCGACTCTTCCAGCCTCCTCCCCCTGCAGACAGAGACGCCGTATATCGGCCGGCGTGATTACGCGGCCGATATACGGTCGTCTGAAATAACCCTAAGGCCTCAGTCACACGGGCGCTTCAGCACCCGTACACCGGCGCCGATGCGCCCGTGTGACTGACACCAGCAGACGGACGTACCTGCTTCATTGCCGGTCATGTGTTCTTTCCTCTGGCGCAGCAGAGAGACGGCCATCTGCAGGTACGTCTGTCTCCTTCCTGCAGTCACACGGGCACATCGGCGCCGGTGTACGGGTGCCGATGCCCCCGTGTGACTGAGGCCTAACAGTGCTAACTAAAGTATATAGTATAAAAAAGTATAGCCAGAAGTGAAGGCGTCACCCGGTCAGAGCTGCTGTAGTATAGCGGGGGGTGTCCTTTAGGAATTTTTAACATTTATTTACTACATTTCTTCAATGTAGCCGAGTGCAGAGTGAATAATTACCACAGAGCAGCACAAAATATCAGCCCAGAAGCACCAAATAATTACCACAGAGCAGCACAAAATATCAGCCCAGAAGCACCAAATAATTACCACAGAGCATCACAAAATAGCAGCCCAACAGCGCTAAATAATTACTACACATCATCACAAAATATCACCTAAGCAGCGCCAAATAATCACCATAGAGCAGTACAAAATATCACCCCAACAGCGCCAAATAATTACCACAGAGCAGTACAAAATATCACCAACAGCAGCGCCAAATAATTACCACAGAGCAGTAGAAAATATCACCAACGCCAAATAATTACCACACAGCAGGACAAAATATCACCAACAGCAGCGCCAAATAATTACCACAGAGCAGTACAAAATATCACCAATAGCGCCAAATAATCACCATAGAGCAGTACAAAATATCACCCCAACAGCGCCAAATAATTACCACAGAGCAGTACAAAATATCACCAACAGCGCAAAATACTTACCACAGAGCAGCACAAAATATCACCAACAGCGCCAAATAATTACCACAGAGCAACACAAAATATCACCTCAGCAGCGCCAAATAATTACCACACAGTAGCACAAAATATCACCAACAGCGCCAAATAATTACCACAGAGAATCACAAAATATCACCAACAGCACCAAATAATTACCACAGTGTGGTATAAAATATCACCAACAGCACCAAATAATTACCACAGAGCAGCACAAAATATCACCAACAGCGCCAAATAATTACCATAGAGTGGTACAAAATATCAGTCCAACACCGCCAAATAATCACCACAAAGCATCACAAAATATCACCAACAGCGCCAAATAGTTACCACAGAGCAGCACAAAATATCACCTCAGCAGTGCCAAATAATTACCACAGAGCAGTACAAAATATCACCAACAGCGCCAAATAATTACCACAGAGCATCACAAAATATGACCAACAGCACCAAATAATTACCACAGAGCATCGCAAAATATCACCAACAGCGCCAAATAATCACCACAGAGCAGCACAAAATATCACCTCCGCAGCGCCAAATAGTTACCACAGAGCAGCACAAAATATCACCTCAGCAGTGCCAAATAATTACCACAGAGCAGTACAAAATATCACCAACAGCACCAAATAATTACCACAGAGCATCACAAAATATGACCAACAGCACCAAATAATTACCACAGAGCATCGCAAAATATCACCAACAGCGCCAAATAATTACCACAGAGCAGTACAAAATATCACCAACAGCGCCAAATAATTACCACAGAGCAGTACAAAATATCACCAACAGCACCAAATAATTACCACAGAGCAGTACAAAATATCACCAACAGCGCCAAATAATTACCACAGAGCAGTACAAAATATCACCAATAGCACCAAATAATTACCACAGAGCAGTACAAAATATCACCAACAGCACCAAATAATTACCACAGAGCAGTACAAAATATCACCAATAGCGCCAAATAATTACCACAGAGCAGTACAAAATATCACCTACAGCGCCAAATAATTAACGCAGAGCAGTACAAAATATCACCAATAGCGCCAAATAATTACCACAGAGCAGTACAAAATATCACCAACAGCGCCAAATTACCACAGAGCAGTACAAAATATCACCAATAGCGTCAAATAATTACCACAGAGCAGTACAAAATATCACCAACAGCGCCAAATAATTAGCACAGAGCAGTACAAAATATCACCAATAGCGCCAAATAATTACCACAGAGCAGTACAAAATATCACCAACAGCGCCAAATAATTACCACAGAGCAGTACAAAATATCACCAATAGCGCCAAATAATTACCACAGAGCAGTACAAAATATCACCAACAGCGCCAAATAATTACCACAGAGCTTCACAAAATATCACCAATAGCGCCAAATAATTACCACAGAGCAGTACAAAATATCACCTACAGCGCCAAATAATTACCACAGAGCAGCACAAAATATCACCTGAGCAGCGCCAAATAATTACCACAGAGCAGCACAAAATATCACCTCAGCAGCGCCAAATAATTACCACAGAGCAGCACAAAAAATCACCTCAACAGCGCCAAATAATTACCACAGAGCAGCACAAAATATCACCTCAGCAGCGCCAAATAATTACCACAGAGCAGCACAAAATATCACCAACAGCGCCAAATAATTACCACAGAGCATCACAAAATATCACCCCAGCAGGGCCAAATAATTACCACACAGCAGCACAAAATATCACCAACAGCGCCAAATAATTACCACAGAGCAGTACAAAATATCACCAACGGCGCCAAATAATTACCACAGAGTAGTACAAAATACCACCTCAGCAGCGCCAAATAATTACCACAGAGCAGCACATATCACCAACAGCGCCAAATAATTACCACAGAGCATCACAAAATATCACCTCAGCAGCGCCAAATAATTACCACAAAGCAGTAGAAAATATCACCTCAGCAGCGCCAAATAATTACCACAAAGCAGTACAAAATATCACCTGAGCAGCGCCAAACAATTACCACAGAGCATCACAAAATATCAGTCCAACAGCGCCAAATAATCACCACAGAGCATCACAAAATATCACCAACAGCGCCAAAAAGTTACCACAGAGCAGCACAAAATATCACCTCCGCAGCGCCAAACAATTACCACAGAGTAGTACAAAATATCAGTCCAACAGCGCCAAATAATTACCACAGAGCAGTACAAAATATCACCAGCAACGCCAAATAATTACCACAGAGCATCACAAAATATCACCTCACCAGCGCCAAATAATTACCACAGAGCAGTACAAAATATCACCAATAGCGCCAAATAATTACCACAGAGCAGTACAAAATATCAATAACAGCGCCAAATAATTACCACAGAACATCACAAAACATCACCAACAGCGCCAAATAAATACCACAGAGCAGTACAAAATATCACTAACAGCGCCAAATAATTACCACAGAGCATCACAAAACATCACCAACAGCGCCAAATAAATACCACAGAGCAGCACAAAATATCACCTCAGCAGCGCCAAAAAATTACCACAGAGCAGTACAAAATATCACCAATAGCGCCAAATAATTGCCACAGAGCATCACAAAATATCACCTCAGCAGCGCCAAATAATTACTACAGAACAGTACAAAATATTACCCCAACAGCGCCAAATAATTACCACAGAGCATCACAAAATATCACCTCAGCAGCGCCAAATAATTACCACAGAGCAGCATAAAATATCACCTCAACAGCGCCAAATAATTACCACAGAGCAGCACAAAATATCACCTCAGCAGCGCCAAATAATTACCAAAGAGCAGCACAAAATATCACCTCCGCAGCGCCAAACAATTACCACATAGTACAAAATATCAGTCCAACAGCGCCAAATAATTACCACAGAGCATCACAAAATATTACCTCAGCAGTGCCAAATAATTACCACAGAGCATCACAAGATATCACCCACCGCGCCAAATAATTACCACAGAGCAGCACAAAATATTACCTCAGGAGCGCCAAATAATTACCACAGAGCAGTACAAAATATCACCAACAACGCCGAATAATTACCACACAGCAGCACAAAATATCACCTCAGCAGCGCCAAATAATTACCACAGAGCAGCACAAAATATCACCTCAACAGCGCCAAATAATTACCACAGAGCAGCACAAAATATCACCTCAGCAGCGCCAAATAATTACCAAAGAGCAGCACAAAATATCACCTCCGCAGCGCCAAACAATTACCACATAGTACAAAATATCAGTCCAACAGCGCCAAACAATTACCACAGAGCATCACAAAATATTACCTCAGCAGCGCCAAATAATTACCACAGAGCAGTACAAAATATCACCTCAGCAGCAGCAAATAATTACCACAGAGCATCACAAAATATCACCAATAGTGCCAAATAATTGCCACAGAGCAGCACAAAATATCACCATCAGCGCCAAATAATTACCACAGAGCAGTACAAAATATCACCATCAGCGCCAAATAATTACCACAGAGCAGTACAAAATATCACCAACAGCACCAAATAATTACCACAGAGCATCACAAAATATCACCTCAGCAGCGCCAAACAATTACCACAGAGTAGTACAATATATCAGTCCAACAGCGCCAAATAATCACCACAGAGCAACACAAAATATCACCAACAGCGCCAAATAATTACCACAGAGCAGCACAAAATATCAGTCCAACAGCGCCAAATAATTACCACAGAGCATCACAAAACATCACCAACAGCGCCAAATAAATACCACAGAGCAGCACAAAATATCACCTCAGCAGCGCCAAATAATTACCACAGAGCAGTACAAAATATCACCAATAGCGCCAAATAATTACCACAGAGCAGTACAAAATATCACTAACAGCGCCAAATAATTACCACAGAGCATCACAAAACATCACCAACAGCGCCAAATAATCACCACAGAGTAGTACAAAATATTACCAACAGGAGCGCCAAATAATTACCACAGAGCAGCACAAAATATCACCTCCGCAGCGCCAAATAATTACCACACAGCAGCACAAAATATCACCAACAGCGCCAAATAATTACCACACAGCAGCACAAAATATCACCAACAGCGCCAAATAATTACCACACAGCAGCGCCAAATATTTACCACAGAGCAGTACAAAATATCACCAACAGCGCCAAATAATTACCACACAGCAGCGCCAAATAATTACCACAGAGCAGTACAAAATATCACCTCAGCAGCGCCAAATAATTACCACAGAGCAGTACAAAATATCACCTCAGCAGCGCCAAATAATTACCACACAGTAGTACAAAATATCACCAACAGCGCCAAATAATTACCACAGAGCATCACGAAATATCACCAACAGCGCCAAATAATTACCACAGAGCATCACAAAATATCACTAACACCGCCAAATAATTACCACAGAGCATCACAAAATATCACCAACAGCGCCAAATAATTACCACAGAGCATCACAAAATATCACCTCCGCAGCGCCAAATAATTACCACAGAGCAGTACAAACTATCACCAACAGCGCCAAATAATTACTACAGAACATCACAAAATATCACCAACACCGCCAAATAATTACCACAGAGCATCACAAAATATCACCAACAGCGCCAAATAATTACCACAGAGCAGCACAAAATATCACCAATAGCGCCAAATAATTACCACAGAGCAGCACAAAATATCACCTCAGCAGCGGCAAATAATTACCACAAAGCATCACAAAATATCACCTCAGCAGCGCCAAATAATTACCACAGAGCAGTACAAACTATCACCAACAGCGCCAAATAATTACCACAGAGCATCACAAAATATCACCAACAGCGCCAAATAATTACCACAGAGCATCACAAAATATCACCAACAGCGCCAAATAATCACCACAGAGTAGTACAAAATATCACCAACAGGAGCGCCAAATAATTACCACAGAGCAGCACAAAATATCACCAACAGCGCCAAATAATTACCACACAGCAGCACAAAATATCACCAACAGCGCCAAATAATTACCACAGAGCATCACAAAATATCACCAACAGCGCCAAATAATTACCACAGAGCAGCACAAAATATCACCAACAGCGCCAAATAATTACCACAGAGCAGTACAAAATATCACCAATAGCGCCAAATAATTACCACAGAGCAGTACGAAATATCACCTCAGCAGCGCCAAATAATTACCACACAGTAGTACAAAATATCACCAACAGCGCCAAATAATTACCACAGAGCATCACAAAATATCACCAACAGCGCCAAATAATTACCACAGAGCATCACAAAATATCACCTCAGCAGCGCCAAATAATTACCACAGAGCATCACAAAATATCACCAACACCGCCAAATAATTACCACAGAGCATCACAAAATATCACCAACAGCGCCAAATAATTACCACAGAGCATCACAAAATATCACCTCCGCAGCGCCAAATAATTACCACAGAGCAGTACAAACTATCACCAACAGCGCCAAATAATTACCACAGAGCAGTACGAAATATCACCTCAGCAGCGCCAAATAATAACCACACAGTAGTACAAAATATCACCAACAGCGCCAAATAATTACCACAGAGCATCACAAAATATCACCAACAGCGCCAAATAATTACCACAGAGCATCACAAAATATCACCTCAGCAGCGCCAAATAATTACCACAGAGCATCACAAAATATCACCAACACCGCCAAATATTTACCACAGAGCATCACAAAATATCACCTCCGCAGCGCCAAATAATTACCACAGAGCAGTACAAACTATCACCAACAGCGCCAAATAATTACCACAGAGCAGCACAAAATATCACCAATAGCGCCAAATAATTACCACAGAGCAGCACAAAATATCACCTCAGCAGCGCCAAATAATTACCACAGAGCATCACAAAATATCACCAACAGCGCCAAATAATTACCACAGAGCAGTACAAACTATCACCAACAGCGCCAAATAATTACCACAGAGCAGCACAAAATATCACCAACAGCGCCAAATAATCACCACAGAGTAGTACAAAATATCACCTCAGCAGCGCCAAATAATTACCACAGAGCATCACAAAATATCACCAACAGCGCCAAATAATCACCACAGAGTAGTACAAAGTATCACCAACAGGAGCGCCAAATAATTACCACAGAGCATCACAAAATATCACCAACAGCGCCAAATAATTACCACAGAGCAGTACAAAATATCACCTGAGCAGCGCCAAATAATTACCACAGAGCAGTACAAAATATCACCAATAGCGCCAAATAATTACCACAGAGCAGTACAAAATATCACCAACAGCGCCAAACAATCACCACAGAGCAGCACAAAATATCACCTCCGCAGCACCAAATTATTACCAAAGAGCAGCACAAAATATCACCTCAGCAGCAGCAAATAATTACCACAGAGCATCACAAAATATCACCAATAGTGCCAAATAATTGCCACAGAGCAGCACAAAATATCACCATCAGCGCCAAATAATTACCACAGAGCAGTACAAAATATCACCATCAGCGCCAAATAATTACCACAGAGCAGTACAAAATATCACCAACAGCACCAAATAATTACCACAGAGCATCACAAAATATCACCTCAGCAGCGCCAAACAATTACCACAGAGTAGTACAATATATCAGTCCAACAGCGCCAAATAATCACCACAGAGCAACACAAAATATCACCAACAGCGCCAAATAATTACCACAGAGCAGCACAAAATATCAGTCCAACAGCGCCAAATAATTACCACAGAGCATCACAAAACATCACCAACAGCGCCAAATAAATACCACAGAGCAGCACAAAATATCACCTCAGCAGCGCCAAATAATTACCACAGAGCAGTACAAAATATCACCAATAGCGCCAAATAATTACCACAGAGCAGTACAAAATATCACTAACAGCGCCAAATAATTACCACAGAGCATCACAAAACATCACCAACAGCGCCAAATAATCACCACAGAGTAGTACAAAATATCACCAACAGGAGCGCCAAATAATTACCACAGAGCAGCACAAAATATCACCTCCGCAGCGCCAAATAATTACCACACAGCAGCACAAAATATCACCAACAGCGCCAAATAATTACCACACAGCAGCACAAAATATCACCAACAGCGCCAAATAATTACCACACAGCAGCGCCAAATATTTACCACAGAGCAGTACAAAATATCACCAACAGCGCCAAATAATTACCACACAGCAGCGCCAAATAATTACCACAGAGCAGTACAAAATATCACCTCAGCAGCGCCAAATAATTACCACAGAGCAGTACAAAATATCACCTCAGCAGCGCCAAATAATTACCACACAGTAGTACAAAATATCACCAACAGCGCCAAATAATTACCACAGAGCATCACGAAATATCACCAACAGCGCCAAATAATTACCACAGAGCATCACAAAATATCACTAACACCGCCAAATAATTACCACAGAGCATCACAAAATATCACCAACAGCGCCAAATAATTACCACAGAGCATCACAAAATATCACCTCCGCAGCGCCAAATAATTACCACAGAGCAGTACAAACTATCACCAACAGCGCCAAATAATTACTACAGAACATCACAAAATATCACCAACACCGCCAAATAATTACCACAGAGCATCACAAAATATCACCAACAGCGCCAAATAATTACCACAGAGCAGCACAAAATATCACCAATAGCGCCAAATAATTACCACAGAGCAGCACAAAATATCACCTCAGCAGCGGCAAATAATTACCACAAAGCATCACAAAATATCACCTCAGCAGCGCCAAATAATTACCACAGAGCAGTACAAACTATCACCAACAGCGCCAAATAATTACCACAGAGCATCACAAAATATCACCAACAGCGCCAAATAATTACCACAGAGCATCACAAAATATCACCAACAGCGCCAAATAATCACCACAGAGTAGTACAAAATATCACCAACAGGAGCGCCAAATAATTACCACAGAGCAGCACAAAATATCACCAACAGCGCCAAATAATTACCACACAGCAGCACAAAATATCACCAACAGCGCCAAATAATTACCACAGAGCATCACAAAATATCACCAACAGCGCCAAATAATTACCACAGAGCAGCACAAAATATCACCAACAGCGCCAAATAATTACCACAGAGCAGTACAAAATATCACCAATAGCGCCAAATAATTACCACAGAGCAGTACGAAATATCACCTCAGCAGCGCCAAATAATTACCACACAGTAGTACAAAATATCACCAACAGCGCCAAATAATTACCACAGAGCATCACAAAATATCACCAACAGCGCCAAATAATTACCACAGAGCATCACAAAATATCACCTCAGCAGCGCCAAATAATTACCACAGAGCATCACAAAATATCACCAACACCGCCAAATAATTACCACAGAGCATCACAAAATATCACCAACAGCGCCAAATAATTACCACAGAGCATCACAAAATATCACCTCCGCAGCGCCAAATAATTACCACAGAGCAGTACAAACTATCACCAACAGCGCCAAATAATTACCACAGAGCAGTACGAAATATCACCTCAGCAGCGCCAAATAATAACCACACAGTAGTACAAAATATCACCAACAGCGCCAAATAATTACCACAGAGCATCACAAAATATCACCAACAGCGCCAAATAATTACCACAGAGCATCACAAAATATCACCTCAGCAGCGCCAAATAATTACCACAGAGCATCACAAAATATCACCAACACCGCCAAATATTTACCACAGAGCATCACAAAATATCACCTCCGCAGCGCCAAATAATTACCACAGAGCAGTACAAACTATCACCAACAGCGCCAAATAATTACCACAGAGCAGCACAAAATATCACCAATAGCGCCAAATAATTACCACAGAGCAGCACAAAATATCACCTCAGCAGCGCCAAATAATTACCACAGAGCATCACAAAATATCACCAACAGCGCCAAATAATTACCACAGAGCAGTACAAACTATCACCAACAGCGCCAAATAATTACCACAGAGCAGCACAAAATATCACCAACAGCGCCAAATAATCACCACAGAGTAGTACAAAATATCACCTCAGCAGCGCCAAATAATTACCACAGAGCATCACAAAATATCACCAACAGCGCCAAATAATCACCACAGAGTAGTACAAAGTATCACCAACAGGAGCGCCAAATAATTACCACAGAGCATCACAAAATATCACCAACAGCGCCAAATAATTACCACAGAGCAGTACAAAATATCACCTGAGCAGCGCCAAATAATTACCACAGAGCAGTACAAAATATCACCAATAGCGCCAAATAATTACCACAGAGCAGTATGAAATATCACCTCAGCAGCGCCAAATAAATACCACAGAGCAGCACAAAATATCACCAACAGCGCCAAATAATTACCACAGAGCAGTACAAAATATCACCAACAGCGCCAAATAATTACCACAGAGCAGTACAAAATATCACCAACAGCGCCAAATAATTACCACAGAGTAGTACAAAATATCACCAACAGGAGCGCCAAATAATTACCACAGAGCAGCACAAAATATCACCTCAGCAGCGCCAAATAATTACCACAGAGCAACACAAGATATCACCAACAGCGCCAAATAATTCCCACAGAGCAGCACAAAATATCACCAACAGCGCCAAATAATTACCGCAGAGCAGTACAAAATATCACCAACAGCGCCAAATAATTACCACAGAGTAGTACAAAATATCACCAACAGCACCAAATAATTCCCACAGAGCAGCACAAAATATCACCAACAGCGCCAAATAATTACCTCAGAGCAGTACAAAATATCACCTCAGCAGCGCCAAATAATTACCACAGAGCAGTACAAAATATCACCAACAGCGCCAAATAATTAGCACAGAGCAGTACAAAATATCACCAACAGCGCCAAATAATTACCGCAGAGCAGTACAAAATATCACCAACAGCGCCAAATAATTACCACAGAGCAGCACAAAATATCACCAACAGCACCAAATAATTCCCACAGAGCAGCACAAAATATCACCTCAGCAGCGCCAAATAATTACCACAGAGCAGTACAAAATATCACCAACAGCGCCAAATAATTAGCACAGAGCAGTACAAAATATCACCAACAGCGCCAAATAATTACCGCAGAGCAGTACAAAATATCACCAACAGCGCCAAATAATTACCACAGAGCAGCACAAAATATCACCAACAGCGCCAAACAATCACCACAGAGCAGCGCAAAACATTACCTAAGCAGCGCCAAATAATTACCACAGAGCAGCACGAAATATCACCTCCGCAGTAGGAATTTTTAAAATTTATTCACTACATTTCCTCAATGTAGCTGGGTGCAGAGTGTATATCATTGAAAGTCCGTCACGCAGGCTGCAGCCTGTTATTCAGCTTGTAATTTCAAGCTCAAGGTTCTAAATCAGTAATAGTGCAGGGTGTCCTTCCAATGGATGACCATCTGGTGGCAGCAGATTGTAGCTGAAATCCTGTATTTCACCAACAGTAAATGACCACCTGGTGGAGGCAGAGTGCAGCAGAAATGTAAGGCACCCCCCAGTATGAGACCACTTGGTGGCAGTAGAGGTTTTATTCAAGCAGATTGGTAGTGTGGCTCCCCCTGCTCTCCTCACCCGTGGGTATGCGTTCCCTTCACTCCACAGGCTTCAGCAGATTGTGCAGGTAAGGAGGGGAGGAGTGGGGCACTGTGCAGCTAGGGGGACTCCACAGGGCTTGCTGTTCCTCTGCACTCCTCTATGTCAGCCTCCTCCTCTATACCCTCCCCCTCCTCTCTGGAGAGCTCCACAGCTGCGGAGCACAGCAGGAGGGTTGTAATCCTTTGGGCTCTAAGGCCGCCTGCAGACGGGCGGGTAGGATCCGGCAGCGAGGATTCTCGCCGCGGGATCCGACCTGAGCGCCTGCAGAGAGCGGTGCATACTTGCCCGCGGCTCCGGCTGTTTGATGTGCGGGTGAGTGACGTTTCTGTGCGGGGCTCTCAGAGCCCCGCACAGAAATGGGACATGCCGCGGTTTGTTTGCCGCGACCTTCTGCATAGGATTGCGGTTTAACACAATCCTATGCAGGCTTGCAGCGGCGGAAATCCTGCGGGAAATCCCGCCACGGAATTTCCGCGCGTGTGCAGGCACTCTAAGACTGTGCATACCAGGACAGAGTCCAGCAGCAGTGTGTCCTGGGGCTTAGTTGTGTCCTGGGGCTTAGTTGTGTCCCAGCTCTCTATGGAGCTCCGCTGTGCAGAGGGCCTGAAGAAGGGGCTCCTATGTTACAGGACGGTTTTCTGCAGCACCGCTGCCAGCACCAGTGTGGGGAGCGGGCAGCAGCTGGGTCTCTGATCTGCTGGGCAGGAGGGCTTCATCTGGGTCTCCCGAGCACCAGCACCTGGTAATGGACGGCGGGGACTCTCAGGTCTCACAGACCACAATTCAGCCCCGTCTCCGGTAAGACCTTAAAAAGGTCTCTAAATGATCCCCAAGGGCAGGAGAAGCTGATGGGGGTCAGGATAGGCCGCCCCCGGTCCAGCAGAGGGAGGGTGACGGGGGATTTCTTAGGTTTGATGGTGCAGCTGTCCCCAGCATGTTTGTCCACCTCGCTCGCTAGGCCACGCCCCCAACAGCGCCAAATAATGACCACACATCGTCACAAAATATCACCCCAACAGCGCTAAATGCCAGTGTGGAGCACTGTGGTGATACAGGACAATCCCCTGCTCTGCCAGTAGGGGTTGTACTCCTGTATGGTGTGGCGCACTGTGGTGATACAGGACGATCCCCTGCTCTGCCAGTAGGGGTTGTACTCCTGTATGGTGTGGCGCACTCATCTACAGCTGACATCCTTGGTATCAGTTCACATCTGCAGACTGTTTGTTAGCAGTCACCCCTCCCCCAACCTGGTCTGGGTTGAGCTGGGTGGCTGCTCGTTAGTCGGCATTGACCATTAGCTCTCATGTTGCACTCTGGCCCTCTTCATTCTACCAGGGTCCATGGTGATTGAGCCGCCCTGCAGTTTATCAGATGGTGTGTTTTTGGCTTCTTTTTCTGTGAGTTATGGCTTTGTACGTTTTTTTTCTCTCACCTCTGTGATTTTAGAACAAGTAGAGATTCGTCACACTTTCGCCTCCTCCAGGGAGGTTTTTTAGCTGTCTAATGTTTAGGGGGTTTCTTGTATGCAGGAGCCGTTTCCCATTTCTTCACAGCACCTCAATGTGATTTTAGTCCCGGCTTGTGACTTCTTGGTGAATATACAGACATGTCCTTCATTCCTCTTGGCTCAACATATCCTACAGAATCCACATGGTGGCAGCACTCCTCCCTACATTGTCCTACACAGTACGGGTACTGGTGCTTCCTGTCTCCACTGCAACAATCGGTGGAGACGTGGGTTTGGCGATTGGCTATCTGGACAGAGGCTGAAGAAAGTGGTTGACAGCCGGCGGGGAACGGGGGGGGGGGAGGGGATAGAGAAAGCAGGGCCAGCGGTGGCGTGGGACAGCGCTGATGGGAATCTGGCGCCTGGAGTGACAGCAGGAGGTGGAACGGGCTGTCCTTGAGCCTATGCTTGTCTACATGCATGCAAATGTAACAGCGGGGTCCAGAGCTCAGATGGCAGGCCTGCGGGACAGACTGACGGAGGGGCCAGAAGCGGATATGGCAGCGTGGTGCAACCACACTGACAGTGGAGTGGCCCAGTACAACGGGGCCCCTCCTGATTGGTGTGTATGCTCAGTCTTGTGTTGTCAGTGTTTTTCCATGTTGCAAGATTGGTATTCATTGCATTTTTGCAGCACTGAAAGAGTTAAGTGACTGGTATGTAGATGACTGTTTTTGTATAGTTTTGTCTGTCAGGATGATAACTATCTTGGGTCTGCGCAGGAGAGAGAGAGAGTTCCATTGCAACTGTCTGTGGGTACCTTCTACCCACAGACACAGAATGGAGGAGGCTGAGAGGAGGGTCTAGCGAGTGTGGGGACTGCTACTCCCCAGCGGTTCGGCAGCATGATCTAAGTTGTGAATGTGAACTGGTCGAGTCCGAGAGCAAGAGAGAAGAAAGTGTGGCATCGGGCCGGGACCTACAGATAGCTGCGGCTGTGGTTTCTCCTGATGTCCCATGAGTCTTCCCTGTCACATCACCTGTCAAGTCGCTCCTGAACTGTTCTGTTGAGTAAAACGACCACTCGCCCATTCGTTTCAAGAGACTATGTCTTAGGGCTTATTCAGACATGCGTACTGTATATCGGCAGGGTTTTCACGCCCGGCTGATATACGCTGCCCCTCTCTGCAGGGAGAGGAGGCGGGATGGGAGCAGTGCAATGAGCTTCCACTCCCTCTCGCCACTGTTTGCAATGGGAGGGGCAGGATGGGGACGGAGCTAAGCTCCGCCCCTCCTATTGCAAATAGTGGCGAGGGGGCGGGAACTCATTGAACTGCTCCCTTCCTGTCCCATCTCCTCCCCCTGCAGAGAGGGACAGCATATATCGGCCGGACGTGAAAACAGGTCCGATATACGGACGTCTGAGTTAGCCCTTAAACCCACCCATGTGTGTGAATTTACTCCGTCACCCAGGGATCCCCCCACAGAAGCCATTGCCATACGGGAGTGGATTTACTCCTCCATTCCAGAATCCCCCGCTCTGGAAGAAACAGTGGCATCATAAGACAGAACAAAATTCAAGGTAATTCATCCCTTGGGTCCCCTTTATTAACCTCCCATCGGACGTGTCACCAGTTACCATCTGGGTGGGAGACGGTAGAGCCACTGTGACAAGGCCCAAGCTCTACCCCGCTGTCTCCTAGGCTGTGACTCGCTCCTCAGTCACTGCAAAGGCACTGCTAGAAGCTAAAAAAGGAGCCCAGTCATGAGCATACATGGCAGAAGGGCGACATGCCACAACGCCGGGTACTGTGGTCAGCTGGCGTCTTGGGAGGAATGTCAGGTAGCCAATTGGCAGCTGTGGACATTTCCTATAACTCCACCAGGACAATCCCAGGTCTCCACCAATAGTTCCGGTGGAGACAAGATGCACCAGTACCCACAGTACTTACTTGGTACAATACTATAGGTGCAAAAAAGTACAGAATATACAAACGTTTTAATGGTGACACCAGAGGTCCCAGCAGTTTTGTAACTCTGTAGCAACCTTTAAAAGAAAACAGCCTCAAAAATAAGTGTGTGCACTGCTTCTCCGAATGGAATGAAACTTTCTGTGTGTGATTGTAACGTTGATATAAGTGATTACAATATTGGAGCAAAGGCATCATTTATTGTGGAGAACTAACCCCTTTATGGGAGGCTCTAGTACCTTGTTGTACCGCCTCTAGCTTGGATGCAAGATGTGATACAAGCAGGCATTGAGGCTCTAGTACCCTGCAGTACTACCTCTATCTTTGATACAAGATGTGATACAGGGGGCATGAAGGCTCTAGTACCCTGTTATACCACCTCCAGCTTTTATACATGATGTGATACGGGTGGACATGGAGGCTCTAGTACCTTGTTGTACCGCTTCTAACTTGGATACAAGATGGTACATGGGTGGGCATAGAGGCTCTAAATACCCTGTTACAGTCTCTAGCGTGGATGTAAGATGTGATGCGGGTGGGCATGGGCGCACACAGGTTCCATATAGTATCCTGCAGCATATCATTCCATATTTGCTGTACCTGAGCCGCTAGATCATGTAAACCCATAGGCTGTAGAAGTTGGCGTCCCAGATGGTCCTATACATGTTCTATTGGTGATAAATCTGGCGACCGGGCAGAAATGGAAGTGTAACAATGTTTTGGGGGCTTCCTGTGACCCCCTTATGTGTGCCGCTGAGCATTATCCTGCTGCCTCTTGGAAGCTGCCATGAGAGGAACGCATGTGGCTGCAGGATGTCCTGAACATATCGCTGAGCTGTCTTTAAAAACAGTGTATTTAATGCTGCGCTGTGTATTTGTCACTTTTTGGGTGGTAATTTGTGCCGCACTCAGGGATGTGTTTGGCGTTTCTGGGTGCGCCACAAACATTCTGCAATTTGCGGGGAGCAAAATTATAAATTAACTGGTGGGGCTTGTGTGACATGGCTGCGTTTTAATTTCAGCCCAACCCTAATGGAGCGCCACCTATAGTAATGTCATCTCCGGTTGTGAGAGTGTGAGACAGCCTCCAATATGTGTACATTGTTCTTGTTACTGTATATAGTCCTCTACTGTGTGTTTTATTATTTGTCCACAAGAGGTCGCTATTCTACAGAAAAGATTATGGTCAAGCTGTGAGGTGACAGGACCATGGTAGCTTGTGATTGGAGCACCCGTTGCCTGGTTACAGCGTGCGCAGGGGAGGAGAAAAAATAAAAAGCGTGCGTACACTGTGAGGTGACAGTTGGTCGAGAGAGCGATCTGAGTGGAGCTACGGAAGAGGGAAGGAGGTCGTGTCCTGAGCGAGGGGAGTGTCCTGAGGGGACCGGAGCTGCAGCAGAGTGGACCAGATGCTGGACGGATGGGAGAAGACTTGCTGTAGGGGGGTTGTTGCTGAACAACCGGAGCAAGACTGGCTATTGTGTGTACAATACTGGATGCCGCTGAGGAAGTGAGTAACGGCTCTCTGCGGTACCGCACGCTTTTCTGGAGGAGCCCCTCATCCGTCTAGACTTTTTGACTGATCATACAGCAGACCGGTCTACGTACACGCAAGACACCATATCTTGGCGCCAAGTTACTTGGGACTACCTTTTGGCCTGTTGTTAGACTAGGTAGGGTTATGGACCGTGTCAGGCCACACTTCAGCGGGATGGGCATAGTGGCTGACAGGCCACATCCAGCCGTCAGTAAGAAGCTTCTGGAGAACATTCACCTGGCTATATAGCCGCTGTTCTTTATACATGTTCCTTATTGTATTGGGTCTGGGGGGTTGAGTTTGTAAGCTGTTGTTCTGCACTGCCGGTACTCAGATCACTCTCCCTTTCCTTTGTTCCTTAGTAGCGGTATTAATGGGTAACAAGGGGCAGGATTATTTAGGCCTGCCCATTAGGTAAAAGCATAGTCTATTATAGTAGCGCCCTTTGGGGAGTACAGTGCTGTACAGCACAAGGGCCTCAGCCATCTGGCTGAGTGTATGTGAGTTTTGTTGGGTTACCCATTGTTTGTGGTCATGTGGGCCACAGTGCTTTAGTAAAATTCGGTTTGCACCTGAACTGGTGTCAGAGATGTTTTCCTTGTCTGTGACTTCACTGTATCCTGGGGAGCCCACCCCGGTACACGGCTTACATGGTTACATTACAATCTGTTATGGGGGCGCCAACATTATCTCTGTCCTCACTTCTACACAACATACTGTCTATAAATAAGTCTGAAGACTGGGACAAGAAAAGCAACTGCGTATAGAAGACCCAACAAGGGTCTATCATAAAAATAGGAAACGGACAAAGCGGTGTTGATGATAGGGGTGCAGTAAGTAGCTGTGGGGGACTTAAAACAAAACTTATTTGGGAACGCCACTCATCAGTGAACAGTATTAGCAGACAGTGGCTCATATTTACTAAGACTCTATCTATTGCGGCCTAAAGAAAGGAGATGGTTACAGTGTTTTGTGTCCAATTTCTTAGTGACCAGTCTATTGTGGTTTTATGTCCTGGCTGGCTTGGCTTTAATCCATAGGGCCGTAAAAACATAGCAGCCCAATGGATTAAAGCTGCAGGGGCTGTGGGCATGACAGCTTCCTGATATTGGCTGCCAGAGGTAGCAGATAAAAAAAATAAAATCTCGGTATTTGTATAGTGCCAACTTATTCCGCAGTACTTTAAGGTAATTATTATTTATTAACCCACACCAAGCTGGGTTCTCATTTTACCGAACTCGGAAGGATGGAAGGCTGAGTCAACCTTGAGCCGGCTACCTGAGTCATGTGGGGATTGAACTTGCAACCTTCAGGTCGTGGGGGAGAGCTTACACTCTGCGCCACACGAGGCTCTGATAACCTGTCATGTCATGAGGGGCCATGATCTACAACCCCCCACCCCTCCCCCCCCCCCTTTCCCGGTCACGCGATCACTGGATAATGGCGAATGCATAAGAGTTAATAAAAAGTCAAAAAGTTAAAGTTTCAGCTTCCCTCACAGATTGGATCCATGAGGAGAGCTGAAAATACTCACGTTCGTCCTCCATGAAGTCCACGGCGTTTTGGTCCCTCCTGGACCTAATGCTATTTTCTGTGCATGTGCACCAGATGTGACTGTCGGGCGTGTGCGCAGAAGGCTGAGAGCTTTAAAATCTCCCTGGTTCTGGCTAGCACGAGTAGTCAAGAGAAGGGCGATGTCACCAAGAGCCGCTGCATACAATGTAAAATTAAAAAAAATGTAATATATACAATGTAAAGTAAAAAAAATGAAAAAAAGTTTTTCTTCTCCCTTCACGGATTTTATCTGTGATGGGAAATGAAATTATGTACCGTAGCAGGGCAATGTCAGAATGGCCTACAGAGGGTGCTAAACAGGTATTCTGATACCTGAAAAAGAGATTTAACACCTGATGGGTGTAGCAGGAATTAGCTACATAAAAGCCAGTTCCTGACAGAAGCACGGGGGAAGTGACGGCTTAGCAGCATTGGAAAGACCAGAGAAATGACTTGAGTTTGACAGGGAAAGACCACTCTAAACGCACACCCAAGTGGGGTGCGTATGGAATGTGTATGCAATATATGTTGATATCTTGTGGAATAAAGCTGGCAGAAGCCAGAACTAAAGAAACTTCAGTTTGCTGGAGCCTATTTGCATGCATGTGGTGACCATTTCCTAACCGTGAGGACAGCGATCCAAAGACGAGTGAACCACAACTTGTTACAGTACCTAAGGCCCCGGATTTATCCGTGGACTTTACTCCAGCTTCTGTGTACATGTGTTTCACCTCCCATCACAGATCTGATCCGTGACAGGAGGTGATATTACTTACCTAAGGTCTCCAGCGATGTCCCCAGACGGGATCTTTATCTAAGGACTTTTACCCAGCTTCAGTGCATACACCTGTCGGCAAAATGGTGGATGCAAGCGCAGAATCTAGGGAGAACCCAGGGAATTTTATATCTCCTTGCTCCTGGCTACTAAAGGTAGCAGGGAGTGGTCCCTTGTCACATGATCGCCGTTATCCGATGGATAATGGCGATCATGTAAAAGTTAAAATAAAGTTGAGGTTTAATCTCCCCTCTCTGATGCGATTGTTGAGGGGAGATGAATCTTCTTACCGGATGCCTCGACATACGAACCCTGATGCGATGCTCCTCCATGCGCCTTCTGCACATGTGCCCGCTGGTAAAATGCCAAACACATGCGCAGGAGCCAGTGCAGGGCCCGGGATATTTAAAATCTCCTTGCTCCGAGCTACCAAAGAGCCTTGAGCAGTAACTGGTGGCCTCATTGAGGGTCTTTGGTCATGTGATAGTTAGATTTACCTTAGGACGGTCTCGCACAACTGGAGAGAAATTGCTGGTTCCACATGCGTTTGTTCAGCGGTAATATGCGGATCAATCAAATGTATTGGATACCGGATCAGGATTATATATTCCACTTGCAGAAAACAGAACGCAGCATGTTCTATTTTACTGCAGATATCCGCAACATAGAGCCCATTGTGCTCCATGGTCGTGGCTATACCCACAGCCCAAATGCAACTACATTGTGTACCGGCTGCGGGTGTCTGCGTCATCGCTAAGTGATGGTACGGGAAATATAAACAAAAAAGGTGTACTGCGCATTACCACCTGTGTGAGTACGCAGTTCTGCGCAGTATATTACGTGACCGTAAGCAGATTCCACATACGTTCGTGTGAGTCTGGCATTCAGATTGCTGCTTGTAATACTGTATGTAATTTAATAATTTACAAGAAATCCCCGGGAACGCTCGCCTTCCTGCAGTTCCAGGAGCAGCTTGTTGAACGCCTTCTGTGTGAGACCTCCGCACCTCAGCCAGCTTACGAAGCTTCACAGAGCGCCATGATTTACACCCCATCCCTGCCACTGATGTCAAGAAATACCCCCCATAAAATCGTCGGTTGTATTGCCACATGTGCCCATCCCGACCGGACCTCCGTAATTACCCCTGTATGGTGAGCGCTATTTTTATTGTGGGCGACTTTTAATTGTTTTTTTCTTTGTTTTAGTTAAGGACGCCAGTGCCCTTGGGCACAATTTGTAGTCGTGAATGGTGAGGTCCTGAATAACAGAGTCAGATATTTTGCTTAACTTGTAAACACGGTATTATTAGATAAAGCCGGGAGATGAGGCAATTTTCTTAAACACACTCAGTGAATAAGAAATGATACACAAGTTGCAACAATAAAGAGACACTTGTGTCTAACACATTTATACACTGGGAGCTTACTCAGAATTTCTTTTCCCTATCTCTTACATATTTTCCCATAGTGTCCATCCTGACAGCAAACATGGAGGTTTCCCCACCTGTGCTTGTTGGGGCAGGAAGGAGAGTTCTTATGGCCGCCTCCCACCATCTATCTCCAGCGTTTTTTCCTGTCCCAACGGACACAGAGGGAGTTCTCTGTGCCGGAGGAAGGACTCCAGGGAAAAGCTGCAGGCCATACTCGCCAGGTGCAGTTCCTCATACTTGGCCGGTGGAGATCTCAGCAAGGCGGCAGGAGCAGCGCATAGCATCCGGCACCATCTGGATCAGTCAGGAGACTGCCGGAACCGTAGCAGGTTCAGCTGCATCTTGTGCCTAGGTCCCGATGTCTAACGACGGTCGATATGCTAAACCACCTCCAGAGCATAGTGGAGAGGCCGACAAGGGGATTGTGCCAAATGTGAGTAGTCCACTTGGACAAAACTTAAAAAAAAAAAGTCCTGTCTGTAACATGTTGGTAAAATGGCTTCTCCTATTATAAAAGGAAGCATTAAAAACAAGGGGGATAAAAAATGGATAAAGAGGTGCGCTTTGTGTACCAAAAGGTTAGAAGATCACGTCAAAAGACCAATTTGCCCTCACTCTACTTCAAAAATAGTAAAAGATGAACAGCAAAATTTACTGCAAGGGATCCACACTATGGTCTGCGAAGAGGTTCAGGCGTCACGGTCAGAACAGTTTTCTGACCCTCAGCCGGGACCGTCTAGGCAGGCCAAGAGAGCCTGCACAGGCGACTACGCATTTTCAACCCCTGAGGTATCCGAAATAGACAAGACAGATGATGAATCCTCAGAAATTTCGGCATCCATCTGGGTAGATGACGATGAAAGAAAATACTACTACTCCAATAAAAACCTGAATTAACTGGTCACCGTGGTGCACAATAACATGGAGGTCGTTGACATTCCTCAAACAAGATCTGTCCAAGATGAAATGTTTGGGCGGCTCAGAACCAGAGATAGAAAAAACTTTCTGATCGATGAATATCTAAAGAAAATTATTATGGATGAACGGCATAAGACAAAAAGGGGTTTATCTGTTCCCAAAGAGTTTAGGGATAGACTCTGATTCGCTCCTGAAGATACAGCTTTATGGCATACAATCCCAAAAGTGGACATAAAGGTAGCCAAATTGGTCAAAAAGACTTCACTACCGTTTGAAGATGGTTCTCAATTAAAAGATCCTATGGACCGGAAAATAAAATGTTTCCTTGAAGGCGCTTGGAAATCAGCATCCACCGTAATTGAAGCTAATATAGCGGCTATGTCCGTGGCAAGATCGATGTATCTCTGGTTGGATCAACTAGAAATCACATCTTCAGCAGAAAACATCTAGGGAGGAAATTCTGAATTGCACTCCATTAATTAAAAACGCAACACCATTTCTAGCTGATGCCTCAGCAGAATCCATAATGTTCTCAGCAGGAAACGCAGGGCTGGGTAACTGTCAGAACAGCATTATGGCTTAGAGCCTGGTCGGGATATACAGTATCCAAGAATAAACTATGCGCAATCCTTTTATAGG
The DNA here is from genome assembly GCF_035609145.1 of Eleutherodactylus coqui. NCBI lineage: Eukaryota > Metazoa > Chordata > Amphibia > Anura > Eleutherodactylidae > Eleutherodactylus > Eleutherodactylus coqui. The sequence continues at coordinate 7,260,654 of NC_089842.1, read as the reverse complement.
GTGAATACTTATTCGGAGTGCTTCTAGACAAGGTCTTAGAAAGAGCGCAGACAAGAAAAAAGGTTTAACAACAATTTTTTTTTTTTAAAGAAAAGTCCATCTTTCCAAAAGGAGCCAGAACAACCCAGAGGGAGGAACAATGGGAAATCAGGTAGGTGGTCTTACCCGAAAGGAAGCAAAGGTCAAAGCTCCGGCTTTACCACTAAACCTGAGCCCATATAGTTTGTGCAGTATGGGGTAGACTCCGTACCCAGGGAGATGGAGCCAGATTTCTGGTAATCCCTGGGTACTGAGAGTGATGACATAAACCTCTTATTGAATCTAAGAGGGGGTCTTTTTAGATTCAGTAAGGGGTTATTCGTTTCGGAGACTATATTTTCATTCCGCAAATTTAAAAAGAAAAGTTATGTTTCCATTCGAGAGGCAATGAGAATCTTGGGGCACATGACAGCATGCTACCTACAGTGCAATGGGAGCAATTTTACTGTAGCCCTCCAACAAAAAAATCTTGTCAACTTGGGAGAGAAATCAGTCCTCCCTGGACATGAAGTTTAAATTGCCAAGCTGTGTGGAAAAATCCTTAAATTGGTGGTTATCGCTCTCCAGACTCAAGAGGGGAGTGCAATGGTCCTTATCTCCATGCATTACTACTACTACTACTACTACTACGGACGCCAGTGGAACTGGTTGGAGAGCCCAAGTAGCAGACAGAACCGTACCAGGCTCCTTGTCAAATTACGCCAGTGCCCGGTCATCTTATTATAGAGCACTCGGGGAAATCTGGGAAATATTAGTCCGGTCCAAAAAAATGCTACAAGGGAAACACGTGAAGGTGTTGTCTGATAATATAACAGCTATATCTTTTAATTGTCACGAGAGGCACTCGATATCCGCACTTACAACGGATGGCACAAAGCATTCTATCCTGGGAAGAAAACAACCTCCTGTCTTTATCCGCAGTCCATTTAAAAGGGTCCTTAAACTACGTAGCAGATTTCCTAAGCAGGAGAAATCTGGACCCGGGAAATTAGGCTCTCAACATGAAAGTATTTCATCATCTTATGACCCCGTAGGGCTAACCGCAGATAGACTTGTTTGCAGGGAGGCAAAACTCCAAATGCCTAAAATTCTTATCTTTAAATCCTGCAGATCATCCGGTGGCACTAGACGCACATCTCAGGACCTGAGTATGACTCTGGTGTACGCTTTTTCCCCTCTTCTGTTAATTTCCCACTGTCTGCAAAAAATAGTTGGACTCCAGTAATTTTTATCGCGCCAGCCTGAACAAAAAGGCCATGGTTTCCAATGCTGAGCTCTCTGGCAATACGATCCCCCATAGCACTGCCCTCCCAGGGTCCAGTGTTCTTACAAAAAATCTGCTAGCTAAAATTGACAGCCTGGTTACTGAGAGGAAAAGACTAAAGGCCCATGTACATGGAGCGATGATCGCTCAAACGACAGTTTGAGTGACTGCTTTGAGCGATCATTATGCATAAACTATTAAGTAGCTAATCAGCTACTCAAGAGCAATTAAGTGTGCAAATGAAGCCTTAGCTGAAAGCAGTTAATAGCCGGAGCGCTCTTATCTGCATTCAGTTCCTTTGTTCTCCAGTGGGAAACAATGCTATCAGCACTACCCGTGGAGAACTGCTGATGAGGCTGAACAACGATTTTTAGGTTGGACTGAATTTAACGATCAGCTGACAGTGCCCGAAAAGTGCACGATGACCGCGCGTTTAGATGCAACAATAGTGGCTCAAACGATCACTTTTTAGCGATTTATTGATTTTTTTTTTTTTTTATTAATTTTTTTTTGACCGATCATCGCTCGGTGTAAAAGGGCCTTAAGAAGTCAGGAGCTATCTCACAAGGTAATTGATACGCTATTAAAAAGGTCATAAGGCAGTTACCGCAAGTATCTATTCCAGAGTGTGGGATAGATTTTATGCCTGGTATGAACCTGATAGTCCAGATCAAAGCAATCTGGATTATTTAAAAAGTTTAGATTTTCTTCAAGCAGGGTTAGATAAGGGCTAGAGATGAGAGAGCACCAAAATGCTTGGGTGCTCGTTGCTCGAGTCAAACTTTCCGCGATGCTCGAGAGTTCGTTTCGAGTAACGAACCCCCATTGAAGTCAATGGGCGACTCGAGCATTTTTGTATATGACCCATACTCCGCTAAGGTTTTCATTTGTGAAAATCTGGAAAACCCAAGAAAGTGATGGAAACGAGACACAAAAATGGATAGGGCAGGCGAGGGGCAACATATTGGGCTGCATCTCAGGTTCCCAGGTCCCACTATTAAGCCACAATAGCGGCAAGTGTGCCCCCCCCCCCCTAACAATTTTTACTTCGGACAAACCCTCATTAGCAAGGCACACCTTTACTAAGCACCACACTACCTCCAACCAAGCACAATCACTGCCTGCGGGACACACCGCTGCCTCTTCTCCTGGGTTACATGCTGCCCAACCCCCCCCCCCTCCCCCCCCCCCCCCCCCCCCGCACGACCCAGTGTCCACAGCGCACACCAAAGTGTCCCTACGCAGCCTTCAGCTGCCCTCATACCACACGCTGGCTGCATAGCCACATCACCCTCATGTCTATTTATAAGTGCGTCCGCCATGAGGAGGAACTGAAGGCGCACACTGCAGAGGTTTGGCATGGCCAGGGAGCTACCTTCTTTAAAAGGGGCGGGGCGATAGCCCACAATGCTGTACAGAAGCAATGAGAAATCCAATCCTGTGCCACCTCCGTCAGGAGCTGCAAACGTGGACATAGCAATGGGGAATCCATGTGCCCACACAGTATTCATTCTGTCAAGTTGTCGCATAGCTCAATCGACACCGTAAGGGGAAAGCCGTCTGCACTCTGCCCCCTACCCAAGTCAGTCAGTGTCTTTGTGCCAGACAGGTCAAACACCGCGTAATGGGAACTAAGTGGGCACCAACAGCATAGGTGGGTCCTAGGCAACCTAAGACATGAACAATTAATAAATCTGAGCGGCCAAACATGGCAGACTTGCACCGCGCCCGCGACATAGGCCTCGGCTCACAGCTTCAGCAATCGTTTTATAAATAGTCACAGGCAGGTACAACTCCGCAATGGGAATTCTGTGTGCACCCACAGCACGAGTGGCTCCCTGGAGCCCACCGGCGGTACATAAATAAATCCCATTGCAGTGCCCCGGACAGCAGAGCTAACGTCAGATAAAATACAGGTGGCCTCTGGCCCACACTGCATGCCCCAGTCAGACTGGGTTTTTTTTATAAATACACACAGGCAGGTACAACTCCCCTATGGGAAGTCCGTGTGGACCCACAGCACGGGTGGGTCCCAGGAAGCCACCGGCGGTACATAAATAAATCCCATTGCAGTGCCCTGCACATCTGAGCTAACGTCCCATTAAATACAGGTGGGCTTCGGCCCACACTGCATGCCCTAGTCAGTCTGGGTTAGTTTCTTTTGGGCCATGTACGTTTAACACCGCGATGGGAACACTTAGTGCACCCATAGTATGCACAAACCACTGTAATACTCCTGTAGCAAAGGTATAAGCTGACCAAGCTGACCCCACTAACAGTAATGTCGCAGAAGTCTAGGGAGACCCTATTAACACTTCTGTAGTAATAGTATAGACGGACCCCAGTAACATTTCAGTAGCAGCAGTATAGGCAGACCCCCTGTAACATTTCCATTACAGTAGTATAGGCAGAGCCCAGTATTAGTGAGATTTTTGTAGTAAGAGTATAGACAGACAACACCTATGTGGAAAAGCTAGTATTTTCTGAGACAAGAGAGGGGCATTTGATTGCAATGAAAAGGATATTCAAGGTACTGAAAGCCTGCACTCCTCATCTCGAGCTGAAATATGGAAAGGCTTCATTCATATGTTTTCTGTTGTCCGTTTCAAAGTGTTAGCAAATAGCAATCCAAGTTTCCGGCTACTACCACGGATCTTTCTTAGGAATTACCAAAGATGATTACAAGTAAAAGCCTCATCATCGGTCAGTACAAAATCATTCAGGGAGTATGTGGTTCTCAGCTGGCCTGCTTCCACCAAGGATCGGTGCCTGCTGCAACTCTGTCCCTTGCCCTGCAGGGATGCTGTGTTCTATAGTCACCTATATTCCGACCTCAGCTTTACGCTTATCTTTGGACTTAGCAGTACCAACAAGTTGGAAGCCACCATTGCTCTACCAGTTGGCTGAAAGCTTCAGCTAGGGATAATGGAATACTACCGCGGTTTTATTTAGTTGGTTTTCGGAATGTGGCCAGGATTAAGTGGACCGTGGCGGAGGGGTGGTGGTGGGGTTTCTTATTGTGTCGTTTTAAGGTGAAATTCTTGGATTGCCGCCAAACGGACCACTGCGAAAGCATTTGCCAAGAATGTTTTCATTGTTGGAGGAGGAGGAGGGTGAAGTTTTTGAGGCAGTACGTGTCTTGTCCACTTGTCCGTATAGACAGACCCCAGTAACATTTAATTTGCAGCAGTATAGACAGACCCCTGTAACATTTCAGTAGTAACAGTATGGACAGCTCCCAGTAACATTTCATTTGCAGCTATATAGACAGACCCCTGTAACATTTCATTTGCAGCTGTATAGACAGACCCCAGTAACATTTCAGTAGTATACGTATAGACAGACCCCAGTAACAGTTCAGTAGTATACGTATAGACAGACCCCAGTAACGTTTCATTGGCAGCAGTAGGGACAGACCCCAGTAACGTTTCATTGGCAGCAGTAGGGACAGACCCCAGTAACGTTTCATTGGCAGCAGTAGGGACAGACCCCAGTAACATTTCAGTAGCAACAGTATAGACAGACCCCTGTAACATTTACGTAGAAGCAGTATAGGGAGAGCCCATTATTAGTAATATTTCAGTAGTAGCAGTACAGACAGGCCCCAGTAACATTTCCGTAGAAGCAGTATGGGCAAAGCAGCAGATTAACATTTCCGTTGCAGCAGTATAGGGAGAGCATAGTATTTTTAACATTTCAGTAGTAGCAGTACAGACAGACCACAGTGACATTTCCGTAGAAGCAGTATAGGCAGAGCCCAGTATTAGTTACATTTCAGTAGTAGCAGTATAGACAGGCCCCAGTAACATTTCTGTAGAAGCAGTATGGGCAGAGCCCAGTATTAGTAACACTACAGTAGTAACAGTATACACAAACCAAGGTAACATTTCAGGAGCAGAAGTATCGGCAGACCGAAGTGACATTTCTGTTGAAGTATAGTCAGACCCCTGTAGCATTACTGTGGCAGAAGTATTGGTAGGCAGAAAAGAGTTACATTTCTGTAGCAAAAGTGTAGGCCAACCGCAGACACATTGGTGTAGCATGAGTGCAGGCGAAGCCCATAAAAATTACTTGGATTACATTGTAGGCGAGGGCCCCAAAAATTGGTGTACCGACAGTACAAATGTACCCCAGAAAAATTGCCCATGCCCAACCCAGAGGGCAGGTGAAACCCATTAATCGCTTAGCTTACTGTAGCTTAATTTGTAATTTGGCCTGGAGGCAGCCCAGTTAAAATAAAAATTGGTTCAGGTGGAAGTTTCAATGCTTTTAATGAGAATTGAAACGTATAAATATTGTTTACAAAAGTTATATGAGCCTTTTGGGCCACCGAAAAATTGCCCGTTCGGGGTGATTACGTGAGGTTTCAGGAGGAGCAGGAGGAGGAGGACGAGTATCATACACAGATTGACAAAGGTAAAGGTTCCCATTTTTTACGGTGATAGAGAACAATGCTAGCATCCGCGGTTGCAGCGAAAATAAGCTTTAGGTTCCGCTGGTGGAGAAGAGAAGTCTGGGGAAATCCAGGCTTTGTTCATCTTTGAGTGTAAGCCTGTCGGCACTGTCAGTTGACAGGCGGATACGCTTATCCGTGACTATTCCCCCAGCTGCACTAAACACCCTCTCTGACAAGACGCTAGCCGCAGGGCAAGCAAGCACCTCCAGGGCATACAGCGCGAGTTCGTGCCACGTGTCCAGCTTTGACACCCAGTAGTTGTACGGTACGGAGCAGAGGCGTCACGGAGGATGGTCGTACGATCGGCTACGTACACCTTCACCATCCTTTTACAGTGCTCCCTCCGACTCAGCCTTGACTGGGGAGTGGTGACATAGTCTTGCTGGGGAGCCATAAAGCTGGCAAAGGCCTTGGAGAGTGTTCCCCTGCCTGTGCTGAACATGCTGCCTGATCTCCGCGCCTCCCCTGCTACTTGGCCCTCGGAACTGCGACTTCTGCCACTAGCGCAGTCGGATGGAAAGTTTACCATCAGTTAGTCCACCAGGGCCCTGTGGTATTGCATTACTCTCGAACCCCTTTCTTCTTCGGGAATGAGAGTGGAAAGGTTCTCCTTATACCGTGGGTCGAGCAGTGTGTACACCCAGTAATCCGTAGTGGCCAGAATGCCTGTAACGCGAGGGTCACGAGAAAGGCATCCTAACATGAAGTCAGCCATGTGCGCCTGGGTACCTGTAAGCAACACATGGCTGTCCTCACTAGGAAGATCACTGCGCGGATCCTCTTCCTTCTCCTCCTCCACAGGCCATACATGCTGAATGGATGAGAGGCAAGCAGCATGGGTACCCTCTGCAGTGTGCCCAGGTGTCTCTTCCCCCTCCTCCTCCTCCTCAGGCTCCTCCCCCTCCTCCTCAATGCGCTGAGATATAGACATGAGGGTGCTCTGACCATCCAGCGACATACTGTTTTCCTCCGCCTCGGTTTCCGACCCCAAAGCGTCAGCCTTTATGCTTTGCAGGGAACTTCTCAACAGGCATAGCGGGGGAATGGTGACGCTAATGATTGCAGCATCGCCGCTCACCATCAGGGTGGCCTCCTCAAAGTTTCCAAGGACCTGGCAGATATCTGCCATCCAGGCCCGCTCCTCTGTAAAGAATTGAGGAGGCTGACTCCCACTACGCCGCCCATGTTGGAGTTGGTATTCCACTATAGCTCTACGCTGCTCATACAGCCTGGCCAACATGTGGAGCGTAGAGTTCCACCATGTGGGCACGTTGCACAGCAGTTGGTGCACTGGCAGATTAAACTGATGTTGCAGGGTCTGCAGGATGGCAGCGTCCGTGTTGGACTTGCGGAAATGTGCGCTGGCCTGGCGCACCTTGCCGAGGTGGTCTGACAAGTGTGGGTAGCCTTTCAGAAACCGCTGAACCACCAAATTAAAGACGTGGGCCAGGCATGGCACGTGCGAGAGGCTGCCGAGCTGCAGAGCCGCCACCACGTTACGGCCGTTATCACACGACCATGCCCGGTTGGAGGGTCAGCGGCGAAAGCCAGCGGTCGGTCTGCTCTGTCAGCCCATGCAACAGTTCGTGGGCCGTGTGCCTCTTCTCTCCTAAGCTGAGTAGTTTCAGCACGGCCTGCTGACGCTTGCCCACTGCTGTGCTGCCGTGCGACACTGACTGCTAGCAACAGCTGGACGCTGCGCTGAGAGACATAGCTGGATGGGGTGGAGGACAGTGGAGGTGAGGGTGTGGGTGCAGGCCGGGAGGCGGTCGTGTCTGTGTCCTGAGAGGGAGGGTTGGATCTGAATGGCAGATTGGGGCACAGGGGGAGAGGCAGTGGTGCAACCCGGAGGCGGTGAACAGCCTTCGTCCCACCTTGTGGGGTTCTTGGCCATCATATGCCTGCGCATGCTGGTGGTGGTGATGCTGTTAGTGGTGGCTCCCTGGCTGATCTTGGCACACCAAAGGTTGCACACCACTGTTTGTCGGTCGTCCGCGCTCTCAGTGAAAAACTGCCACACCTTTGAGCACCTTGGCCTCTGCACGGTGGCTTGGAGCGAGGGGGTGCTTTGGGAATCCGTTGGGGGATTATTCGCTCTGGCCCTGCCTCTACCCCTGGCCACCACACTGCCTCTTCCAACAGGTCCTGCAGCTGCACTTGCCTCCCCCTCTGAAGCCCTGTCCTCAGTTGGCTTATCACACCAGGTGGGGTCAGTCACCTCATCGTCCAGCGGCTCTTCCTCTGAATCCTCCGTGCGCTCCTCCCTCGGACTTACTGCCCTTACTACTGCTTCACTGATATACAACTGTGTCTCATCATAATCATCGACCTCCTCACCCACCGAAAGCTCTTGAGACAGTTGCCGGAAGTCCCCAGCCTCATCACTCGGACCCCGGGAACTTTCCAAAGGTTGGGCATCGGTCACTACAAACTCCTCAGGTGGGAGAGGAACCATTTTTTCCCAATCAGCGCTGGGGCCCGAAAACAGTTCCTGCGAGTCTGCCAGCTCATCAGAATGTGTCATTTTCATGGAGTGAGGAGGCTGGGAGGAAGGAGGAGCAGCAGGCAGAGGATTCAGAGTTGCAGCAGTGGACGGCGTAAAAGACAGGTTGCTGGAGACATTGCTGGATGCACTTTCTGCCATCCACGACAGGACCTGCTCACACTGCTCATTTTGTAATAAAGGTCTACGACGTGGACCCAAAAATTGTGATATGAAGCTGGGGACCCCAGAAACTTTCCTCTCTCCTACTCCCGCAGCAGCCGGCTGTGATTCACCTGGACCAGGAACTCGGCCTATACCCACACCCTCACTTGGAACTCCGCGTCCTTGCCCGCGTCCACGTCCTCTAGCCCTACCCCTACCCCTCAGCATGGTGGATTACGAATAGAGCAGACACAGAGCGGTGTAAAAAATGTTTGAATTCTTATTGGCGTGCAGTTGGAGTGAGACAGCGCTTATGTAACGCAAACTGTAGCCAGGAAAAAAATAATTCAGAAGACTGCAAGCACGCCTAACTGTGCAATATGCAATACTGATAGTCCTGAGCTCGCACCAATGCAGGCTATATTGCGCCAATGTGAGTTTCCCTGTATGGGGGTCTGTCGCCGTGCATGCAGTTTACAGCAGACACACAGCGGTGTAAAAAATTTTTGAATTCTTATTGGCCTGCAGTTGGAGTGAGACAGCGCAAACTGCAGCCAGGAAAAAAATTATTTGGAAGACTGAAAACACGCCTAGCTGTGCAATAATGAGGTACTACAACTACCAGCAGCCATGGAGTTAAATGCAGACGGTCACAGATAGCCCTAAACAGGTGCTTTTTTGGGGTACTTGTTGACAGGATTCTACAGTAGCACTGTCCCTGCCTCACCAATACTGCCCCTATACTCTGTAGAATTGGCTGCAGACTGAGAGCGCAATAGTCTGCAGAGCCCAAGATGAAAGAAAAAATTTGGTGCAAAGCTGCTCCTAGCAGCAACAACTGTAATTCACACGGTAAGATGTAGCCCTAAGGAGCACCGTTGGGGTTCTTCTACACTACCCACTGTCCCTGCCTGACCAATACTGCCCCTATACTACGTAGTACAGACTGCAGCCTGAGAACGCTATGGCCTGCACGTCCGATATAAAAAAATAAAAATAAAAAAAAATTATGCAAAACTGCTCCCAGTAGCCACAACAGTAGTGCACTAGGTGAGCTGTGGCCCTAAGAAGGACTGTTGGGGTTCTTGTAGACACTAACTCTCTCCCTATAGCAGCAGCAGCACTGTCCCTAATCTCTGCCAGTGTGTGTCTGAGGCGAGCAGCGGGCGGGAAAGATTTAAATACTCGGCGGTCACCTGATCTCGCCAGTCACTCACTGCAGGGGGGTCGGATAGGGGTGGAACCTCACTGGAGGAAGTTGTAATGCCTTCCCTGCATGTCTATTGGCCAGAAAATGGCGCTAACATTTCAGGGAAGTAAATGTTATTGACTCGAACATCGCGTGGTACTCGTCACGAGTAACGAGCATCTCGAACACCCTAATACTCGAACGAGTATCAAGCTCGGACGAGTATGCTCGCTCATCTCTAATAAGAACCTTAGTCCCAGGACCATGTGGGTTCAGGTGGCAGCCCTCAGTTCTCTGTTTGACGTTCGTCTTATAGAGAACAGGTGGATGAAAATATTTTTTAAAGGGGCAGATAGAATTAACCCATTTATAAGGAATTCTGTTCCCTCATGGGACCTTAACGTAGTACTTGAAGGATTATGTGATCCTCCCTTTTGAGTCTATTCAGGAAATTTCTCTTGTCTATTAAAGTTGCATTCTTAATAGCCATAACATCCGCTAGAAGAGTCGTTGAATTACAAGCATTATCCTGCAAAGAACCTTCTCTAAAAGTATTAGAAGGCCGAGTAGTTTTTAGAACAAGTCCTGAATTCTTTCCAAAGGTTGTTTTCTTCTTTCCACATGCAACAGTTCTTCCTTACTTTTTGCCAAAATTTTAAAAATGAAAAAGACCAGCGCCTGCATAACCTAGATGTGCGGCGGGCAGTGGTATTCTATCTACAAGCCTCACAGACATTTTGACAGTCTGAAAGGTTTTTTAATTCAGTTTCAGGGACATATCGAAGGCAAATCTGCATCAAAAGATACCATAGCAAGGTGGATTATATTAGCAATCCAAGAGACCTACAGAACCAGGGACCTGTCTGGTCCCAAAGGGAATAAAAGCCCACTCCACGTGGGCTCTTGCTTCCTCGTGGGCCAAACGCGGCGGAGCATCAGCAGAACAGATCTGCAAGGCTGCGACATGGTCAAACATCCATACTTTTTCAAGACATTATAGAGTAGACTTCCACTCTAACACAGAGATGGCCTTCCGGCGGAAGGTCTTCCAGGCAGTAGCTCCCCTTGAGAAAGTGGTGATTTGGTATTACCTCAATGTGTGCTGTCAGGATGGACGCTATGGAAAGGCAAGAATTATTTCTTACCGATTAATTCCTTTTCCATGAGTCCATCATGACAGCACATACTTTCCCACACTTGAATGATTAATGCGATTCATGTGAACATAACATGTTATTGATTGATTTATTTTACAGCAATCATAAAAGAATTGGGCCACATGTCCGTTGTGATGATTTAAAGTCACTGGAGATAGATGGTGGGAGGTGGCCTTAAGAACTCTCATTCTTCGTGTCCCAACGAGCACAGGCGGGGCAACCTCCATGTGTGCTGTCATAATGGACCCATGGAAAAGCAATTATCAGTAAAAAAATAATTCTCTTCTGTTCCTCTACTCACTGTCAAAGCTGACTCTCCTTCTCTGTTACGGTTTCTACCTTTTAATTTTTTTTTTTCTCTTGTGTTTCCCTGTTTCTCTGCTTTCTCTCTTGTTTCTCTTCTTCTCTTCCTGCTTATTCTGCTCTCTGTGTCACTTCTTTCTCACTGGCCTCTCTCCTCTCTGCTGTCCACTTCACTCTGGCACTTCTTCTTATCGCTCATTTCTCTTATCTTATATCGCTCATCTTATCTGCTGCTTCCTGCGACCGAGTTGTCCGGCTATTTATCGTCTGTCACCTGACCAGTCTGTGTGCAGCCAATCACAACCTATTTGGTTGCTAGGCTACCTGCATCATCTGAGTCTCAGGGCATTTTTTTTCTATCTTGTGCAGCTGGATAGAAACAACTGTTTGTTAGGTTACCTGCATCAGCTGTGTAAAATGACTCAGATTAACCCACTAGGGCCGATTATTATATTACCGGTCCACATAGTTAAAGAGCTCTACGGAGTGCCTTTTTGCCACTACACCTGTTTACAGACATACAGCACAGTTTAGATCATTACTTTTATCAACGATTTAGGGAATGTCAGAAAGGAAGGGGGGGGGGGATTATTTTTAGGAAATTTTAGGGACTGAAGCCTGGAATTTTTTCAGTTGTGTCCTGAAATCCAATGGGTGTTCCCTCCATTACAGGCCTAGTCATGTGTTCAGTAAGCAAATTGGGGCTACAGTGGGTATGTTTCTGAACCCAGGACTAACAGAGGTATCCATTTTGGGGTTCAACTTTTCATTCTTATGTGTGCCGTGCAAGCACTTTTATTTTTAATTACACAATTGCCAAGAAAATGTAAATCAGAATTTTTTTTCTTTGTGCTTTGCTTGGATTAATTAAAAAATTCAGTACACCCCTAGATGAATTTACTAAGGGGTCTAGCTTTCAAAATGTGGTCATTTATGGGTGTTCTCCATTGTGTTGGCCACTCAAGGGCTCTACAAGTGTGTAATGGGGCCTAAATCACCTTCAAGCAAAATGTCTGTTCTGAAAGCCACCAGCTGCTCCTTTCGGTTTGAACCCTGTTGTGCATATGGACCTATTAGGGCCACAATGGGTATGATTTTGAACACAGCACAAACAGGGGTATCCATTTTGGGTGCAAATACTCATTTTCATGTGCACTATAGAAAAATAATTGTCTTTAAAATGACCTATTTGCAAAAATATAACATTTATTTTTTTTTCTGCTCTAAATTGCATTAACTCCTGAAAAGAAACTGTTGGGTCAAAATACTCGAGACCCTCCTCAGTGAATACAACATGTTTGTTTTTTTTTTAAATGGGGTCATTTGTGGGGGTATCTAACATTCTGACACCTATGAGCCTTTGCAATCTTGGCTTGGTGTAGGAAAACAAAATGTTAATCATTAATGTTCAATTTGTATGTTTCCTAAATGGTTAAAAAAACAAAAGTTTTTTTTTTCAGTGTGCTTCCAGAATAAAGTAAACAGATGGAAATATAGATCTCATCAAAAATTACTACAGGACTGTGCTTCCCCGATAATAAGCTCTATGCTGGGAGAGGGGAGGTAGTTAAAATATAAGCCCTCCCCTGAAAATAAGTCCTAGCTATACTACATAAAGAAAAACAATCAATCACCTAGCAGGCACTGTTCGGGTCCCTCTCGCTGGTCTCCGTCACTCCGTCAGTCTTCTGTGTAGGCCTCAAAGCTGAGGGAGCATTCTGTTCCTGGTAACGGGGCTTGAATACCCCGCCTCCAGCAAGAGACTGCTGTGATTGGTTCAGGAACAGCACCTCAGCCAAACAGAGCCAGCGCGCTCTGAACTAATGACAGCCATTCAATGACTTAATTCAATGAATGCCTGTGATTGGTTTATTGAGCGTCAGCTCTGATTGGTTCAGGAACAGCACCTCAACCAATATTTGGCGCTACAAAGTCACAAGTGGAGCTACAAATTCGCACGACTTTATAGCACCACGTGCAAGGATATTTACAGGGGAAGGGGGTGCTTGATATGTGTCGTACCCCAAAATAAGCCATAGCTGCAGGAAAAAAACAAAATGCATACATCACCTAAGAAGCGCTGTCTGTCTCTGCTGCATCTTCTCCCTGGTACCTGGCACTGGTCTTCAGGCATGTCTTCAATGAATGGCTGTGCTGGGTTCATTGAGCGCTGACTCTGATTGGCTGAGCGCCACGGCACTCAGCCAATCGGAGGCAGCGCTTTTTGGAGGAGGAGATTTTCCAATCCCCGGCCAAAAGACATGTCTGAACACAAGTGCCAGGGACCGGGGAGAAGACAGGGTGCCTCTTTGGTGATATGTGGTGGTGTTTTTTTTTTTTTTGTCTTTTTTTTTTTCTGCAGCTAGGGCTTAGTTTTTAGGGCTTTGATAGTAGGATTTCCTACTGTCAAAGTTGCCTCGCATGAAAGCCGCGTTGTCATGTCATGCAACAGAGGAAGGCTCCAAAGGGAAACATGGGCTACAAAACATAGCAAGTTGTGGGCATTTTGCGAAACTTGCAAGGTTTTTGACTCACAATCTCGCATGCCACAAAATGTCCCAAATGTGTAGGAATCCATTGGAAAGCATGGGCTTCATATACATTCAATTTGTAGCATTGTCGCAACACGAGAAAATTGTGCGGCTTTGTCGCCTGTGTGAAATTGGCCTTAGTGGGACAAAAATAAAAAGTGTAAAAAGCATTTTAAAACAGTCAAAACTCCACCTTTACCCCTTAGGCTACATTCACATTGGCGAAAGTGATATTAGACTGAGAAACTCGCGCCAAGATCGCAATACTGAACATGCAATTTTTTTGCGTTTGCGAGGCACTTTCTTTGAAAAAAATGTCTCGTCACTGTAGCGTGAGTTTTTCACGCACAATGTAATCACGCATTTCACTCACCAAGAGATGTAGGTTTGCTAATTAGTAGTACCAACCCACTAAAATCACACAACTACAGCTCACCTAAGTCAATCAAGGCACTTTTCTCTCTTTTTGAGGAGAACAGGGAGTGCTAGTATATTTTGGTGATTTGTGAATTTTGTCCTCCTGAACTGTCGATTAGAACATTTGACAAACTCCTTGAGGCGGTGTACTCGAACCTCACCTTCGAACCTGAGGAGGTGTATTTCTGTGGAAGAGAGGTGCTTAGTGATTTGGTCAACAATTGGGGTGGGATAGTACCTGTGGCTGAGCATTTTCTAGCCATAACAGGACATATGAAAGTTACTATATTGAAAGGCAACTTCAAATCCCAACGTCATAGAAGAATTTTGGAATAAAAGTTTATAACCATCTTTGACACTAGACCGGAATGAATATCAGAGGGGGCTTCATGCATCAGTGGATAATATGAGAAATCTATAGACATGATAGTACACAGGCCTGGTGACCTTCTAACACCAATTCAGAGACCATAAAACTTTCACATTCCTTAGGAGTGGAATGTATTTACTCCTCTGCTTATCCTGTTCTGGTATTGTTTTAAGTGCAAATTAATCATACTATGTCTGTGCCGCATTCATGACAGGCCATATGGCACTATGGATGATCCTCCACGCAATGTATCTTTTGGCTCTCTAGATTTGCCAATGCTTGGAAAACCTTCTGCACCTGCCATACACATTCATTATCAATTTGAAGACTTTTTTTTCTTCGCCAGTGGGATTTGTGCCTTGGCAGCTTGAATGTCTCCAAGGAAGGTAATCATTTTTTTTCTGTAGCCTTTATTAGTTTCTGTGCAGAATTCATTACAGGAATTTTTTATCAAGTGCAAAGATGACCCTTGACATGTGTAGCGACCTGTGTAATTTATTTTAAAAGAATCAATTATTTGGTCATATTGGTAATTTGAATGTCTGAGTTTTTAATTTTAAAAAGGACAAATGTTTTTCCCTTCTTTATTATAGCATGATAAAAAATGGGCAGTGCTGTCTAAAATTAAAATGGTCATGCGAATTGGTCTATCATCGTCTTCATCGATACTGCATAAACCACGGGGCTTCACCAATTTTTACACATTTGTTCAAACCAGGTAAATTTAGTAATTACCAAGCCTTTTGGAGGTCTTAAGCATTAGTTCTATAGGACCCCACCGAAATCTGCCAAATGGCCACTTTATCATAGTCATGGATACAGTGGTGGCTTGTATTTAAACTATTGAGGGCCTATCCATTGTATAGGGCCTCAATTTTATTTGGTTGATGTCAATTACCTTGGGACCCTGGTGCCTTGAGGAATTTTTCCGAACTTCAGACTCTTGCAATTTGTTACATACCGTTTTTTTTCAATAATAGTCACATCAACTTCTGTCCTGGCACACCTATCTATGCGCTTCTCTTAGGCATAGAAGGTGCCCCGCATCAGAGAAACCCTGTTTCCCCCCCTTCCTAAGCTTAGAGCTTAGCATTGGAAAATAGCTGGTTACCTATTGGCTGTCTGTAATGCCTCCACTTATTGGTGAGGGAGTCCAGGGTGGGAAACCTTAACATTAGTCCCTATGCAGAGTGAGCGGAAAGGAAAAAGTGCAGGAACGGGGAGAGGAAGTGAAGGACGAGTCGAGGTGAGAAGTCTGAGGAGAAAGGGTGTTCAGCAAGATGTGGTCAGAAAGGAGGAGTATTAGCAGATTAGCCATGTGAGCAGTGTCTTTTACCAAGCCAGCAAGAGTAGCAAGGTCCCATTCTGCTCCCTTGTGAATCCTGCAGTGAGGAGATCTCAGTTGGAGGCCAGCATTCCACAAAACAGGGGGTTTCAAAACCAGGATTAGTTCAGTGGCCATCTTCAACTACTATCCAATACCTGCATCATACACATTTAGTAGACCACTAGTTAAAATATACTGAGTAACCTCTAAGAGAATAGGGAGAGCGTGTTGAAAGATCATGTTGTCAGCTTGTTTAATTCACTGCATTGTTGTTGGCTCCGCCACTGTAAAATTCAACCGTATTACACTTGTTATTACCCAAGCTTCAGTAAACCTGTATGCTTCCAGTTTACTAGTACAAGCTACTGAACTCCTCTCGTTATTCCGCCATCATTAGACTTGTAAGTTCAGATAGGAGTACTGGCGTCACCCGTGACAAAACAGCCATTCATACTAAACGTATTCTCATACGTTATCCTTGCCACTGTGTGACTGCTAAGCAGAGCACCCTTATCGCTGTTGTTGGGAGAGATTACAGAGCCACCAGTGACAAACATCTGCAGACCCCGTGGTCTCGCCCACTTTGGCACGCTCAGCTCGGTCATTGCAGAGCCACCGGTGATAACCATCTTATTCCCTGTTGTCTCCCCAGAAAGGCCTGTGCTGGGCTGCCTTGCAGCATTATTATATCATATATTATTTTTGCAGGGAACTCAAAAGGAAGGTGAAGATCTCAACTATGTAAGGCATACAGAAGTAATAGATTGCAAAAGTTTTTTGGGGAAAGTGGAAGCATCCAAAATGGGTATATAAAGGGGTTTGGCCGAGTTGTAACTTGGGTGGAAAAGCTCGTATAGCATACGCAGCCTTGGTGCCTTTGCTGAAAGAGGGCTGGCCTGCACCTATCTAATGGCATGCATTGCTGCAGGAACTTAGAGAGGTTATTATTGCATTTTATAATACTTAATGTACCGGAAGAGGTTTTTCCCACATTATAGACCTCGGTCACATTTGGGCAAACACCGTGGGGGGGCCAGCGGCTGGGCAAAATTTTAATTAAAGAAGCTAGAAACTGGCTAGTCCATCACAGAAACTGCTCCAAAATGGCCCACCTTGCCATTTAGCCTTTCCTCAGTGTAAATTTTTTACAAACGGCAGTGAGGACTGATTCATTTCCACTCCGCTGCAAACAATTGAAGACACAAAACGTCATCATTGACATGCTGTTAACCACTAGAGGTACAACAAGAAATGACTCTACCCACAAAAAACAGCAGAGGAGAAAGAGGTACAGCAAGAAATGACTCTACCCACAAATAGCTGTGTAGTAAGTGCACAGAGCCCTCTTGAATGGGGAAAAAGAAGTGCTGTTGTGGGGGATTCTCTATTGAGAGAAACAGAGGCCGCTGTCTGCAGACCTGACACCTTACGAGAGTGTGCTGTCTTCTAGGTGCACAAATCAAAGATGTGTCTGATATGTTGTCAAGACTCTTCACTCCTACAGAACAGTACCCATTCCTACGAATACATGTAAGGACAAATGACACTGCAAAAAAGGATCTGGCAACTATCTGCAGAGACTTTGAAGACCTCAGAAAGAAGGTGAAGGAACTAGGAGCACAGGTGGTCTTCTCTACCATCCTCCCAGTGGATGGCCATGGAATAAGATGGAACAGGATTCTAGAGGTGAACAACTGGCTATGTCAAGTCAGCAAAGATTTGGATTCCTAGACCATGGAGTGAATTACCTATATGGTGGACTGCTTGCTAGAAACCGGTTGCACCTTACAAAAACAGGTAAGCATATATTTGTTGGGCGCCTTGCTTCACTCATTACGAGAGCTTTAAACTAGAACAATATGGGAAGGGAAGTGAAAGGCCAGGTAAAAATATACAGCTAATACATTTGAAAACCTCGCTTTAAGAAGTGGAAAGAGACAAAAAATTCAGAAGGAAAGTAGAGGAACAAGAGAAACCGATCACAAACTAAAATGTTTTATACAAATGCACAGAGCATGGGAAACAAACAAGGGGAACTGGAGCTCCTAACACAGGAAGAGGAATATGATGTCATAGGCATCACAGAAACTTAGTGGAATGATACAAATGATTGGAATACAAGGCTTGAAGGATACAACGTATTTATAAGAAACAGACTTAATAAAAGGGGAGGAGGTTTTGCATTGTATGTTAGGAAAACATTAATCTCCACAGAGATTCAAGCTTCAGAGCATGGTAGTTCTGTAGAAACTGTTTGGGTAAGAATACAAGGAGAACATTGTGGGCATTTACTATAGGCTGCCTGGACAAGCAGAAGCTATGCATAAACTTTGGTACATCAGATGGCCAAGCTCTCAAAAAAGCACAACATAGTGATCATGGTAGATTTCACCAATCCAGACATTTGGGAATCTCTCTCCGGTAAAAAAAATGGATTCAAAAAATTCTTATCCGATCTTGCTGACAACTTTATCTTCCAAAAAGGTAGAAGAGAAAACAAGGGGATCTGCTATCTTGGACCTAATTCTTACCAACAGGTAGGAAATGTTTGAAGTCAGGGTGGCTGGGACCTTAGGAGGCAGGGATCATGCTGTAGTGGAAACCCAATATATCTATATTTTAGATTATGGACCTTTGTAGTGGACAGTGAACCTGTTTTTATATGTTTTAGCATTCTATATACTAAATGACAGTACTTTTCCCGTGCTGGCTGGTCTGATACAAATATAGATATATATTCTTTCATGTATCCAATGTATCTACTTCCTTTAATGAAACTTCTATTCTCTAAACTCTGCTGACAAGCTAGTATTTAGCAAAAACGCGCTATATTTTCTCCGTGTGTTTTGTAACTTTAGAAGAAGTAAAATCAGACATAAATAACTGCAGTCTGAAGCAGCTACCGCAATAATAACCCAAGCAGTTTTACTGGAAACTTGTGCAAATAACACGGGAAATTTATGCAATTAATAGTTCAAGCTGTAATATCCAATCATATCGGAGGAACCACACGTGGGTCCAAGACAACCCACTCATCTCGTCCTGCTACCACATGATGGCCAATAACAGATGACCGGAGGATGGAAGAATTTCAAGATGCTTATCCAATAATTAAACAATACGTTGTATCTATGTAATCTTTGACCTGCCCAGATGGGCAGATATGTTAAACTCTTTAAAAGAGGCTGCGAGCCCAACAATAAAGCAGAATTGAGGAAGCTTATACATGCTAAACCTGTGCCAGTGTGAAATCTTCTTATGCGCATAATCAGTTCATAATTAATCTGGAAGGGTGTAAACCTTCCTAATTGAGTAGGCCATGGACACAAAAAGGAAATCCACGACAACAGTTAGCAGCATTCAGAAAACCAACACCCAGCCCGGTATGTGGTGAAAATTAAAGCAAGTCTTATCTATTTTGAACATAAGACAGGTATCAGTACAGGCTTCATGCTATTATTACAGTCATAGCATACACGTTATGCACAGTCAATCATTATCAATCCATTCAAGGAGTCCTCTCAGGGGCATCTTTCCCTGTTGAGATCTTCGGCTTCTAGTGCTACAAACAAATGTCCATTCCAGGAATTATCTCAGGGCTGTAGGTGTCGATACCCTAACATACCCTCATCCCAGAGAGGGCAGCCTCCTCCAGGACTGAGCAACTTAGGAGCTATGAGTGTGGCAGGAACCAAAGCTTTTCTTTCCTTTCCTTCCACACCAGTGTTCTCTCTCATCAGGATTAGAGACCCGGTTGCATTTGCAACTTCTGTGACCCCCCCCTATAGCTATGCCAGTGGACCTGTTGCAGAACATATGGACTGTATTAAGGAATTTTGACTTTTTAGTGAACTTCTGAGCTTTTGCTTCTGTTGTCGGACACCGACTGCTGCGCCCAGCCATACACGTCTCCTGCAGTGGCCACTGCAGAGAAAATGTAGTATTACAGAATCGCTATTCACATGAATGGCCGTCCTATTATACAGGAATGGCCAAAGGTCCAACAGGATCGAAGTCACTCTTACTCATAGATGGAAGTATGACAGGCACCCCTTCCATGCTCATTGTGTACATTTATTTAACAGATATAAGTCATCAGCATTCTAACCTCATTCGCAATAACCTTCTCTGGAGGGTGAACATCATTGGTATCAAATGCATTGGTCATATCCCAGCCATTTACAAAGCCGACACCGAGGTCTTTGAAGATGATTTCTATGATGAAATAATGAACATAAGCATGAAAATCACTCGTCGTCTCAAAATCCTTCTTCATTTCGCTCGTATTCTCAGTCTTAATGATCACTTTAGTCTCCGGGCTCCGCAGGAACAGACGCTCTATAGCGAGGCGTATGTTATACAGTCTCTTAGTGAAGTAATAAATGGGGTAGGCTCGGAAATGAACTCCAACCGTCAGTATGATCACAGTTCGCTTATCACCTCTTATTAAGTCGATTTCACGTGTAATGGTGCGTTCCTCTTTCCATGATTGATATGAGCTGCTAACAAAAGGGAAGGTGTGCCGCTTCCAAGACATTTTCATATTCTGCTTTATGTCCAGGTGAAAACGTTGATATGACCAAATATCTGCATAAAGACTGAATTGTTGGAGTGCTGCAGGAAGATAGATAGATACATGAGATAGAAATTTCCAATTTTAGCATAGTCAAAGCACAATACTGTGAACACTATCACATATGTTGTTTTTTTTACTCTTTAAAACAAGATAGTAAAGCATTTTCTACTCTGCTTTCATTTCCCATTGTAGATTTATTATTCTGTGATCTGTACATGACTTTCTGGTGGCGGCCATCCAGTTACTTCTGTAATGCAGTGAACTAAGCATATACTGTCAGACTTCGCTGGAGGCAGAGTCTGATAGGCTGAGTTACATGGCAGACATGAAGGTCTTTGTCAAGCCTCCTGTTGCCATGGAAACCTATCAGCATCTCTGTCACCCGCTTACATACCGTGATCACTGTTGATCAGGGCATTGAAAGGGTTAAATGGTCAAGAATCGAGGCTTCCTCACACTCAGCTGTTACAGCAGGATCCTAGCTGGCATGAGACTGACGTGACCCAGCTCTTCCCGAAACAGGAGACCCGTGCTGGCTTAACCCTGCTCTGCTGTACAATAGCCATTGTACAGGTTTAAAGCCCCTTAGTGACTGCCGTTAAAATCAATGTGGTTGGTCACTTTGGGTTTAAAAACGTCTCTCTTAATATGTCTGGTTTAGTAATACTTGCTTTCCATAAAAGTACAAGTCTAGAGCCTATTTTCTTATAACTGCATTGTGCCATTCCTCTGTTAGTCCTGAAAATGCATGAATAAATCGACAACTGGGCATTTAGTTTCTGCCAAAGAGCATGTATACTAATAAACCCCCACATGTACCTCATTGGTAGCACAAAGAATATCCAGTTTGTACTCAATTTCTTAATATGTTCTCTCCATCATGTCCCCTGTTACAGCAGCAATTTGTTACATTCATGCAGAATGCAAGTATGGCGCTCCTTCACAGATGTCACAGCAAACTAAGACCTAATCAGTCCATAATGGACCAATATAGACATACACTATGTTGACAGAAGTATTGGAATGCACATAGAAGGTCATGAAATGGGATTTTATTCACATTTTTGAGTCTAGTGTTGGGTCGCCTTTGGCCTTGGTCACTGCAGTAACCCTCCGCGACCGCTTTCCACCAAATTCCCATAGCTGCATGGCAGGATTTGCCTCCGTTTCTTGAGAGCTTGAGATAGTGATGTGGGGGGTGATGGGTGCAGCGAGCAGGACTTGGCATGGATAGCCTGACTGGATATCCAAACTCTGATGTGGTCATAGTGGTGCCTACCCTTCGTAAAACGATGGCTCATGCAGTAGGTGGATTACACGAGGGATTTAAGCTACAACAATTAGTGGTTTGAGTAATGTTTGACGCCAGTGCCTTTTGAGTATTTCTGTTCTTGCAATGACAAAATAAAGAAACAAGTCCACGAGGGTTGTAGTAAACTGAAGGCACACAGTTTACTGAATGCTTGCAAATAAATGACAACGTTTGCACTCTTCTCCAGTAATTGATAACTTTCAAACAAGAACTTGTACAAATGACATGACATGCTTTGCTTTCTTAATTCTCCCCCCTAGAGAAGGATGGGGGCTACCAGGCTAAGTTATCTGGCGACTGTACTGTAAGGTTATTTGTGGAGGAATGGAGGGAATAATGTAGTCGCTCCTGTGAACACACTGACTGCTGCATGTACAGGGTCAAGATAAGCTCACAATTGAATTGACTGCTTTTCCTTCCAGATTCAGCGGGGTCGGCCCTGACTTAGACTCCTCAAGCAGGGATGAAAAAGACTCCGCTTTCCTTTAGTTCTCCCCTCCAGCTGACTCCATGACTACACATTCTGGCTGGCTGGTCTCTAGACCAACTTAACTAGCTTCCATGCTAGACTAGACCACGCTTCAGACTTCCAAAAAGCCCCTATCAACACCCAAGTTCTCTCTCTTATATCTCCCCACCAACCAATCCTAGGCTAGGGGAAAAACCTACTACCCTATCCCAGGACTAACTAGGGATGACTGACAAGACAGAGTGGATGAGGTAGAATAATGCAAAGTCATGCACAAGTTAGTTAGGACAAACACCAGACATTAACACTTAAGTGAGCCAGTTAAGGCCAATACACATAAACAGACATTAAGACACCGACAACCATACATACGCATTGACATTCCACACGAGAATAAGTGCTATGGGGGCCCCGAACTCTGGGCCACTACATGAGCTTAAAGAGGTCTCCATAAATGAGGCTGCACTGCCAGGGATATACCAATATGATACCTTTTTATACCTAATGCTCACACTACTGACATTAAAAATGGGACAAAATCTACAAGCCAAAAGGCCTCAATTATCAAAACTATTAGCAGTAAAACTGTCTGTGTTGTCCACAGCAACCAATCACAGCACAGCTTCTTTTTTCTTATGCTGTTGTGGTAAAATCAGAGTTACACCGTTTTTGGTTGATATGAGCAACAGGGACATTTTACTATTAAATGGGTTTGATAAATGAGGCCCAAAAGTCTTTGCACTTCTCTTTCACGTGGTGCTCATTACATCCGTCACTCATCGTCATTTTATCATATTGATTTAAATGTAGGGGGATTGAACAGAACATTCTGTATTACACTTTAGAGCCCTTCACAGTAATAGACAAGCAAACTACAATACTTTATTAATAATGGTTAAAGGGGTTGTCTCACGAAAGCAAGTGGGGTTAAGTACTTCTGTATGGCTATATTAATGCACTTTGTAATATACATCGTGCATTAATTATGAGCCATACAGAAGTTATTCACTTACCTGCTCCGTTGCTGGCGTCCCCGTCTCCATGGCTCTGTCTAATTTCGGTGTCTTCTTGCTTTTTTAGACGCGCTTGCGCAGATGGGTCTTCTCCCTTCGGCTCGGCACCATCGGCGTTTTGGCTCCGCCCCTTGTACGCATCATCGCGTAGCTCCGCCCCATCACATGTGCCGATTCCAGCCTCCTGATTGGCTGGAATCGGCACATGTGACGGGGGCGGAGCTACGCGATGACGCGTACAAGGGGGCGGAGCCGAGCCGAAGGGAGAAGACCCATCTGCGCAAGCGCGTCTAAAAAAGCAAGAAGACACCGAAATTAGACGGAGCCATGGAGACGGGGACGCCAGCAACGGAGCAGGTAAGTGAATAACTTCTGTATGGCTCATAATTAATGCACGATGTATATTACAAAGTGCATTAATATGGCCATACAGAAGTACTTAACCCCACTTGCTTTCGCGAGACAACCCCTTTAAAGTCTCACGGGCCTACACGAACAGACTCTCATACCCCGATGGTTGAATTGATATCTCAAGGAGTCTTGGACCGATTTCAGATATAATTGGTCCAAGCGCATGAGATGAACATCTCTTAAATAGGAGCTATGTCCATCATGAGTATATGAGAGACTCCGATTGGAACTGTCAGTATCAGGGCAGAGCTTGATCAAAGCTCTGCCAGATATAATAGCCGGAGAGAGTATTGCTCAATCACCAAAGACAGAGTGATGGTCAATAGATGATGGACCGAATCACTCGGAGTGGGTATAGCTTGATAAAAAAAAACTATTCCTCCGGATATTTAAATTAAGTGAATACTTCCCCTCAGTGGTAAGACCAGATGTTTGCTCAGTACAACTATGGAGGGGGTCTATTCACAATGTTATAGTTGATAGGTCACACATCATGAATGATTACTTAATTTAAGTTCATGGTTCTTAATCTAGGTTCAACGCATTTCCATGTCTGATGTTGACATTTCATTAGGAACCTCAGTAATGATGTCAGTGTTGGATCATGAGATTGATAGCGCCTCCGGCCTGTTTACCAATAGAGCTATCTCTCATAAAGGCTTATATATCCAAATAACACATTATTTATCCTGCATGGTGAATGGTGTCTGAACGAAAAATACACAACGTCAAGAAAATGTTTTTGAAAAAGGGATTAAAACGTTGTATGAACTTCAAAATGGTACCAATAGAAACTACAGGGCGTAGAATTTTTTTTAAAGTTTTTTTTTAGTACATCCTATAATACAATAAATAGAACCACTGAAAAATACAACCCTCAGACAGCTACGTCAACAGATAAATAAGAGTTATGATTTTTTGAGAGTGGGGAAGAAAACCAAAAATGAAAAAAAGGGAAGCGTCATTAAGGGGTTAACACATTTGGGATTCAAACTTGTAATTTTTATTGCTTCGTAAGAAAAAAAACTTACTTTTGATTTTGCCAAGAATGTACTCATACCACTGCTTTACGATGGAGTCTCCGAACATGTGAATAAACTTCCCCTTCAGGCACTTGTCCAATTCTTCCAGGCTGCTGTATGTCAGAGTGCTGCACCCCTTCGGATACCACACATTCTCCACAGCATATCCGCTGGGATACTCCAACTTCAGACCAATTTTGCATTTTTCTTCAACTGAAGTATTGTCTGGTAAGATAAAATCACCGGTGTACAATCCATGAAAGTGCTCCATTACATCTATGAGAATGAAGGTGCTTCTACATGCGCTATTTTGATGCAGTTTTCTTTGTCATTTATAAAGTCGATGTCAGGAATGAGTCGGAAATAAGAGAAATTTTTCTCCCTTTTTTTTTTTCTCTGGGTTTGGCATTAAAAACTGCCTCAAAACAGCCCATGGGAAAGTCCCCCAACAGGGAGTACACAGGTTAAAAGGTCAATGCCCCCCCCCCTTTTTTTTGCCTTCCTCTGGATCAACAAGGGTGTGGAAACAGGCTGAACTAGATGGACATTGACATTTGCCTTTTTTCAAATGTAGTCAAGGTTATGTCACCAGCAGCACTATGGGGTCAGCTCAAGCTTCCCTGGTATCTTTCAAAGCCGTGTCAATCAGCGAGGAGGGAAAGCAATGCAAAGCCCAGCAGGGTCTGGATCACGACCCACAACGGAAATCCAAAGACAAATACGAACCAGGCAGCATCAGATGTATGAAAAAATGTTCTCTTTATTCCTCCATAAAAGACTGGGCATGTTTCGACCCAGCTTGGGGTCTTTATCAAGCTGAGTTGAAATGTTGCCAGTCTTTTATGGAGGAATAAAGAGAACATTTTTTCATACATCTGCTGCTGCCTGGTTCGTATTCGTCTTTGGATTTGCCTTTTTTCAGCCTTCATACTATGTATGTTACTGCACCGTTCTTCCATAGTTGGTGATTGATGAAACTTCAAGTCTCAAAATATTTCACCATTCCATGTGTAACTTGCAGCATCAGTACAATGCCTCTGGAGTGCCACCTACTGGATAGTAACTTCTAACAGGCCTTACAACATCAGGGGACAATACAGAGCTCTCATCCATGATTTGTTTATACCCAGGACTGTGACCGTAACAAGGGAGCGCTCTACGACTAGTAGAAAGAAGGTTTCTACACCGACATAGAAGGGGGTTCTTTATTGTAAGAGCAGTGAGACTATTGAACTCTCTTCCTGAGGATGCGGTGATGACAAATTCGATAAAAGAGTATACGAGGGGCCTGGATGTCTTTGAGTGGCACAATATTATATGTTTTGTAATCATTAACAACAAAGGGCTTGTTGATCCGGGGATTATTCCAATTGCCAGATTTAAGTTAGGAAGGATTTTTTTCCCTTAAAAGGGGAAAATTGGCTCCTACCTCATTGGGATTTTTTTTGCCTTCTTCTGGATCAACATTGGGGGTTAATAGGCTGAACTGGATGGACAGGTGTCTTTTTTTCGACCTTTCATACTATTAGCATGACTAAGGATATAAGCCAAGCAAGAGTTTTCTCCAGAAGAATAATATACCCATGGCCAGCCTTAGTTATGTGTGACCTGTGCAGCTTGTAAGGGGGGTAGCAGTGGGTGTAGTTTGGGAGCAATGATCCCCACTTTAGACCTGCCTAGTCAGATTTTCTTACTCCACGTAACAGTGCTTTGTAAAACTATATGAATCATCCTCTTTCTCTCTCCACCTTCTCTCCTCTGATGCTCTAAGGCACCGTTGTCAGCCCATTAGTACCCTCACAACACAATCGATTAGCTCTGCTACTATAGGTTATAAGCTTGTTAGTACCCCAGAGTTGGGGTCCCACAGCATTGTTGTTGTTGCCTAGTGTAAAGGTGTGTGTATATGTTTGTCAAAGTGTGTAACTATGTTAAATTGTGTGTATGTGACTTTAAATGGTCCATTAAGAGTTTGTTTGGTGTTCCTACTAGCACTGTATGACTGTGCATAGTGTCACCTAACCTCCTCTCGTCCTGTCAGTCGCCCCCAGCTAGCCTGGGACTGGGAAGAGAGATTCCTCTTAGTTCAGGATTAGTTAGTGGGAAGACTATAAAAGACAGAGTGAGCGGGGTTAGCCAGTTTAGCCTGTTCAGAAGAGACTGAAGGAGACCGGAGAGGAATGGGGGCCCGTCTACTCTAGCCAGTGCGGTGGTAAATAACATCCAAAGTGTGAGTACGATCCCAAATTATGATGGAGAGTTAGCAGAGGAAAGAGAAGAGAGACAGAGGCAGACGAAGAAAGACAGAAGTCAGTAATCTAAGTGTCAAGCAATAGTCAAAGGGAGGAAAAGCTGGAAGCCAATGTCAGTCCCCTGAGAGAAGTGTCAGTAGCATTTTGTGTCTGCGAGTGTAATGAAAGTCTAAGATCTACCTCAAGTGAATATAATGCAAGTGATGTAACTACTGCAAAACTTAGTACTCTCTGTCCCCCTGCAAATAAAAGTGTTCGAGTTGTTCTCACCATCCACAGTCAGTGGCTTGAAGTCTCTTCCCATCATCAACACCCTGCACTGAGATACCACACTAACGCTTCAGGGACAAGGATTACTACCCCCATTATTGTTTAGTTCTCCACTTTTTGTATTTTTAGTTTTTTTTTCGAAATGGGTCCCTATTGGAGATGAGCGAACCTACTCGTTTCGAGTAATTACTCGATTGAGCACCGCGATTTTCGAGTACTTCAGCACTCGGATGAAAAGATTCGGGGGGCGCCGGGGGCAGGGGGAGGTGTGGCGGCGCGGGGGGTAGCAGCGGGGAACAGGGGGGAGCCCTCTCTCTCTCCCTCTCCCCCCCCCCCCCCCACTTCCCGCTGCAACCCCCCACTCACCCACGGGGCCCCCCGAATCTTTTCGCCCGAGTACGGAAGTACTCGAAAATCGCGGTACTCGGGCGAAAAAGGGGCGTGGCCGAGTAGGCTCGCTCATCTCTAGTCCCTATCCACATATGGACTAGCGTCACGATAATGTAACATCTTACCCTACCCGACTCTTTTATCATTTTTTACCACTGCTGTAGTCTGATCTTAGGATGAGCATTTTTGTCCACTACCAGTAGAAGCAGCAGAACCTCAGTGACTGCCATCTCATTTTCCCCCCCTTGCTGCTTAAAGCCTCCTACATCTGGGTTGGTCACTGCACTTGGTTCTGGTGCATTATGTATATTATGAGGCTTGTTCTGGTGCTGCATTTATGTTCTGAGCTTGGTTCTGGTGCTGTATTTATGTTCTGAGCTTTGCTCTGGTGCTGTATTTATGTTCTGAACTTGGCTCCGGTGCTGTATTTATGTTCTGAACTTGGCTCCGGTGCTGTATTTATGTTCTGAGCTTGGCTCCGGTGCTGTATTTATGTTCTGAGCTTGGCTCTGGTGCTGCATTTATGTTCTGAGCTTGGTTCTGGTGCTGCATTTATTTATGGGGCTGCTCTGCTGTCAGTATGCTACTGCCTTGCTGCTCTCTGCACAGGAAAAATACAGACAGACAGCCTATCAGTACAATATATACAGTATATAATTTTTCTGTCCATATGAGAGTGTTGGGGAGGTGCTATCTAACCTAAGGCCGGCACTGAAGATACCAATCTACTGACAGCTGATTTTGAAATCTTCTGTGGAGAACTTGGCAAATTGTTCTTGCTGGTTTTGTGATCTTGTAGCAGAACTTGCCAGTTATAATTACATTGCTATGGGACTGCAATATCAACTTTGGCAGCAAGAATTCGTCCACCATTAAGGGACTGACTTCTATGGTTTGAATTGTTTGTATCAGAGACTCAGGATCCTGTGAGAAGCAGACACAGGACGTGGGTGGCAATTCAGTATGGCAGGTTTTAGGAGCTTTTTGGCACCCAGAGAGGACTGCAGGCCATGCGGTACAGATGTATATTCCCAGGGCGTTGGATGGTTTTAGGAAGCACCTGGGAGAAGCTACAATAAGATAAGCCTGACAGAGAGAGTGACGGTCTGCAGTGGCTTAACAGTGTTGGAGGAGCCGAGCATCACACCAGCATCTGAGGAGAGCAACAGTCTTCAAATCAGGATCAAACATGGGACCGCCCCCCCTGAAGTAGTGCACACTAAAAGATACCAGCTGGTGTAGTTTCTTCACCGGACTGATGCCAGCGACTTCCATTAGTGACATCACAACAATGGCTGCTGCATGTGTGGTTATATCAGCCACAAGGGATAGACACCGGGCGAGGTTTATGGATTTACTTGTGATTAATGTCAGGGTATTCGTGACTCCTTCATAACATACTAGATAAACCAAAGTAGTCTTTCACCTTACATGCACAATTTTGCACTTGTTAAACTGTGTAATAATCTGTTTACTGCCTGAAAGTTCTTACTTCCCATATCTTCAAATCTTCACTGGTCCTTAATTAAACTGTTATTTTATTATTTGTACCAGTCTTGCCTTCTTGCTCAGCATTGTATCCCCCATACCTTGGAAGCTACCCATTCTGGTCCGCTACAACCTAAGTGTTAATCTCCACATATGTAGAGATCAGCCACACTTACAAAATCAGCTTTTCCAGGGATTCACTGAACTGGATCACCCATTTTGATTTGTAACAATGTATCATCAAGTAAACCAAGAGTATTTGTGACTTAGAACTTGTGGTTCTTCTACTTCCAAACTGTTTTTGGTTGTTCAAGAATTGTACTTACTGTGGTTGCAATGCGAAACATTAATAGGGGGAAAATCTCTGGGAATTTCCGCTCTGACACTGGACCTTGAAATGCAAAAGAAATGGTTATTCTTTTACTCTAGTCTATTTCCCAGCAGGAAATGGAAATTAAGTGGTTCATATAACTGAGCTACTCTAGTAAGTTGTTACATCCCTAAAACTGAACCCCTAACCAGGACCAGCCTTAGGTTAGAGTCTGCACCATCCTGCAGTCGGAGTCAGCTGTGACTGACAGGGGTTAACAGCGGAGATAAATAGCTGCGTTATAGGGGCCCCGTGTGGCGCAGAGTGTTAAGCTCTTGCTCACGACCTGAAGATTGTGAGTTCAAGGTTGACTCAGCCTTCCATCCATCTGAGGTCGGTAAAATGAGTATCCAGCTTGCTCGGGGGTAATAAGTAAATTACCTAAAAGCACTGCAGAATAAGTTGGCGCTATACAAATAACAAGTGTCCCCCCCCCCCCCTCCCCATAGCCCCCTTGGCTCAAGCACCCCGCAGCGACATAAAAAGTGTAAAAATAAAAAAGCGATAAGAATACTAAAAAAAACACCTAAATCCACCCCACCCCCAAACTAACTCTTTTGTGCACCTCCCCCTCTTTGTTTTAAAAAGAAAAATGAAAACGAACCCACCATATATTTGGTATTCTCATTTGTATCTGTAACAACCTGCACACTAAATTGAAAATTGTATTAAAAGACTGAGCCAAAATGCTTACCTTGTTCATGTAAACATGTTCTTGTTAGAGTCTCTTTTTTTTTTTTTTTTACTTTTCCATGGCCGGAGTTCTGTGAGGGCTTGTTTTTTACATGACATTTGGCTTTTTGATCACTTTTATCGCATTTTTTGCGGAGGCAAAATGAACAAAATAAGCATTCTGGCTCAGGTTTCTGTTTATTTTTTTAATTTTAACACTTTTTGTCTTGCAGGATACATAGTGGGTTCAACTGATTGTATAGATCATAATGCTAAGAGGGGGAATTGTGCAAAAAGGGGTTTGTTTTTTGTTAATATTTTTTTTTACTCTTCTTATCTATTTATTTATTTTTAATGGCCCTGTAGGGGACTTGAACCACAAAAATTATGATCACTATGATAATGCATTGCAGTACTTCAATAGTGATCACAGGCCATGGCAGGGGCAAATGCAATGGCAACCCATTGGCCCTCAGCATTTACGAAGTGGAAGGCCATTGACATCACAGAGGGAGTGTGCTCTTTATATGCCTTGATCTACATTGATTGTGACATATAAGGTGTTAACAGCGGGGAATGTTGTTCTCATTGATACTAGCTGTTGCAGCAGGAGGCCAGCTGTTCGTTACAGGTAGCTCCAACTGTGGCTTGGTGTGAGCTTACTCCTGAGTACATGCCATGCATAGGATATAGACTTTAAGTTCTGTTGATTTAGTGTCCCCCAGCCAGGATATCAATTTACGTCCTGTGACATTAAGAGATTAAGCTAAATGCCATAAATGCTAATGTTTAGTGGGGAAATGTGGTGAGTGATGGTTATAGTACAAATGCTGATGATTGTAACAGTGCAGTTAGTTTATTATAGCAGTCTTTGTTTTAACCTCTGTGGACATGTGTTTTAGTGACCTGGAAGTGTGGCACTACAGTACAAAAGTACTTTAAGTGCAACTAAAAGCAACTGTCCTAACTACCAGCTCATTTAGCAAAGGGCAATTATGCTCGATCTTGTTTAATAAGAAGATGGAGTCAGGATAGGGAACTAAATAGTTAAGTCAGCTCAAGAATTCCACTGTCATAGATCAGGTAGCTAAAATAAGATCCTTCAGTGGAAGGAGGAAAGGGGACTTCCTGTCTCTCTTATTTGTGATGTAGGAGAGAATTATAGCAGTGTGAGGAGGTGGAAATGAGATGGGTCAGTGTGAAGAGAGAGTGAGGGAGAAGAGGAGGAAGATGTCTGCAGCCAGTTGAGGCTATCATTACTGCTGGTATCCTCCCTCTGTCCTGTAACTAGAGATGCGTAATTACCACTGCAAAAAGCTCTGGTGTAGCTAATTAATCACCCACTACACTGAAAGAGAAGGCTGCTGTTCTCTTCAAAACCTGAAATCCCTTTTAAGCCAAGCTTCCATCAAACACTCAGCACAGTTGCAGAATTGCCAGTTGCAGCGACGAGACATCCTTCAGACAAGAGAGTGAGTACTGGAGTTTTAGCTCATGTGGCAGGTTGGCAAATTACTGTTAGATTTTAGGGGGTTATCAGTCATAGTTAGTTCTTTCTCTATAGCTCCTCTTATCATGGGTGCTACCCGCCAGGGCGTGTCTATCCATGTATCAAATTTTCAATTGTGTATATGCAAGTTCTACTGTTAAATATTCCTTGCTGATGGCCACGTTTCAAAAGTAAATGATGTGCCCGCAGTTCACTTACGTACGTGAGTTAGTCTTTTTTAAATCAGACACTGGTGTCACGTTCTACTTCCATTAGTCGTTCATATGCTGCTGTTCCCCTTCATCTGTGCGCAAGATTACATAGAGCACACTGCACTCATCGCCACAGTAACACGGCTTCTCAGTCACCTCTTAGAAACCACCCAGAGAGTGTAGGGCTCTACCTGCTTGATGCACGCTGCAGTGTCAGTG
Source organism: Eleutherodactylus coqui (assembly GCF_035609145.1). Taxonomy (NCBI): domain Eukaryota; kingdom Metazoa; phylum Chordata; class Amphibia; order Anura; family Eleutherodactylidae; genus Eleutherodactylus; species Eleutherodactylus coqui. Next base: position 7,228,789 of record NC_089842.1, on the reverse strand, counting down.
GTCTTGAGTCCAATCATGGTGGCCATACTGATGGTTTGCATAAACAGTCACCATACTGGGTGAAGCATGTGCATCTGATGGACAAATAGTAGGGCACATCTCACCTTGGATGGTGGTGTCTGTCAGGGGCATACATAGAAAAGGCTGTACCCCACAAGAATTTTCCCCCTCTCCATATACAAACATGAAGGATGCAGGCAATGACTGGTGGCAGCAGAGCGCGCTGAGGCAGAAGCGCTGAAGGAGGTGCCGGGGGGCAGAAAGGGGAGAGCGGAGCAGGAGCCGGCGCCTAGAGGCCACCAGGAGTCCAGCACTGGCAGAAGTTTTATCCAAGGGGAGCGCGGCAGAACTGGAGCAGAGCCGGTGAGCAGAGCAGCAGGTACCAAAACAGGAGGGCAGAGAGAGCGGCCACCGGGAGAGCTGGTGACGTCACCAGGAGGAGTGGAGAAGCTACAGCAGGAGCCGATAAGTATCTTTTGTGTGTGTTTGTGAATCTAAGTGTGTGTCTTCTAGTGTATCCTAGTTGTGTCTTCTGTGTGTGTGTGTCTGTGTCTGGGGGTCTAAGTGTTTGTGGGGGAAAACATTTTTTTGTGTGTGTGTGTGAGCGGTTGTGCAGAGGCGGCAGCGACTGAGCGGTTGCGTGAGAGCGTCAACATGTAAGTGGTTGCGCAGAGGCGGCAGCGAGTGAGTGGTTGCACGAGAGCGCCAGCGTGTGGGTGGTTGCGCAGAGGCGGCAGCGGGTGAGCGGTTGAGTAGAGACGGCAGCGGTTGAGTTGAGGCAGCAGCGTGTGAGCGGTTTAGTGGAGGCGGCAGTGTGTGAGCGGTTGAGCGGAGGCGGCAGCGTGTGAGCGGTTGAGCGGAGGCGGCAGCGCGTGAGCGGTTGCGCGGAGGCGGCAGCGCGTGAGCGGTTGCGCGGAGGCGGCAGCGCGTGAGCGGTTGCGCGGAGGCGGCAGCGCGTGAGCGGTTGCGCGGAGGCGGCAGCGCGTGAGCGGTTGCGCGGAGGCGGCAGCGCGTGAGCGGCTGCGCGGAGGCGGCAGCGCGTGAGCGGCTGCGCGGAGGCGGCAGCGCGTGAGCGGTTGCGCGGAGGCGGCAGCGCGTGAGCGGTTGCGCGGAGGCGGCAGCGCGTGAGCAGAGTGTGAACAAGTCTATCTTCACTACTTTCACAATTAAATTGTAGATCCCCATTAGGATGAGCTCCATGTCTGGCAATGTCATCCAGTGTGCTACTTGTGCAATGTATGCGGTCCTTGACCAGCCGATCGAGGGTGCATACTGTTGCGCCCAAATTCTGGATCTAAATGAGCAACTGGCAACACTAAGAGCCATTGACAACATGGAAAGGAGTTTGCTGCTCACTGAGCAGGCACTCGCTGGGGTAAAGGCGGGGGCGGATGGTAGTACGGAAGTGCAGGGGGAGCAGGCAGCTAGCTGGGTGACAGATAGGAGGTGTAGAGGGAATAGTACCAGGGGGGATGGTCCTAAACATGTCTGCAACGTTGGCAGATGAGGAGGATGCCATTACAGAGCCAGCACTGAATGCCAGGGGGATGACTGCTCTAGTGAGACGGGGATGGGGAGTGCAGGGCAGGCTAGGCAGGTCCCAGTGGTGGGGGATTCAATTATAAGGGGGATAGATAGGGCAATCTGCCATAAAGACCGGGATCGTTGAACAGTGTGTTGTCTTCCTGGCGCCCGAGTTCGACACATCGCGGATCGGATCGACAGATTACTGGGAGGGGCTGGTGAGGATCCAGCGGTCATGGTGCACGTTGGCACCAATGAACAAGTTAGAGGTCAATGGAGGGCCCTCAAAAATGATTTCAGGGACTTAGGGTCCAAGCTTAGGGCAAGGACCTCCAGGGTAGTTTTCTCAGAAATACTACCTGTACCTAAAGCCACACTAGAAAGGCAGCAGGATCTTAGGGTGGTAAACAAGTGGCTCCGGAGTTGGTGTAAGAAGGAGGGATTTGGGTTCCTGGAGAACTCGGCTGACTTTGCTGTCGGCTACAGGCTTTACCATAGGGACGGGCTGCATCTTAATGGGGAGGGTGCAGCTGTGCTGGGGGAAAAAATGGCTAGAAGGCTGGAGGACTGTTTAAACTAGGGACTGGGGGGGAGGGTAAAATGAGAAATAGTAGGGTAGCCAGTGTAACTAGAGACCCGGGTCCAAGCAAGGGGAATGGGGGTCGAGCAGGGGAAGGGGTTAGTACAGTTAGAACTGATAGATCAGCCATTAGTACGAATAACAACAAAACAAATTGAAAAAAAAAAAAAAGATATAAATTGTATGACGAATGCAAGAAGTCTGGTCGGTAATGTGGGTGAGCTTGAAGCGGGAATGACTGATGAAAATTATGATATAGTCGGAATAACGGAAACATGGCTTGATGATAAGTGCGATTGGGCGGCGAATTTGCAGGGGTACAATCTCTTCAGAAGAGACCGAAGGAACCAGAAAGGGGGAGGGGTATGTCTGTACGTCAAATCGAACTTAAAGCCGAGGCTACGGGAGAATATAGGAGTAGGAGAAGAACAGGTGAAATCTCTGTGGGTAGAAATACAGGGAGGAAAAAATAACAAAATCCTGATAGGGGTCTTCTATCGACCACCAAAAGCAACAGAAGAAACTGAAAACTTACTATTAAGGCAGATAGAAGAGGTGTCAAACCGCAATGAAGTAATTATCATGGGGGACTTTAATTACCCAGGTATAACATGGGAGGACGAGACCTGCAAATCACATAGGGGTGGGAAAAGTTTAAAAGGATCCTAATCTCCTCATGCGAGCAGTTCATTCCCTTTAAAAATAAAAGAATCTCAACTAAAAGGAAACCAATGTGGCTCAACAAGACGGTAAGAGAGGCAATAAACGATAAAAAGAAAGCGTTCAAATTACTAAAGCAACAAGGCAGCAAAGAAGCACTAAAATCATACAGGGAAAAAAACAAAATATGCAAAGATAGGATCAAAACTGCCAAGGAGGAAGCAGAAAGCCTGATCGCCAAAGAGAGCAAAAACAACCCGAAGCTATTTTTCAACTATATTAACAGCAAAAGGATTTGCAGGGAGAGCACTGGCCCTTTAAAAAATAATGCAGGAGAGATCATTGAAGATGATGGAGGGAAGGCAAATCTACTAAACAGTTTCTTCTCAAGTGTATTCACAAACGAAGAGGAAATGCCACATGAGATGCAAGGGAATAAAATGAACCCCTCACAAAATATGTCATACCTAACGCAAGGGGAAGTGCGGAACCGATTAAAGAAGACTAAAATCGATAAATCGCCAGGCCCAGATGGAATACACCCAAGGATACTAAAGGAACTAAGTGACGAGATAGCTAGGCCGTTATATCTAGTATTTCTAACACTATTAAGTCCGGTGTAGTACCATTGGATTGGCGCATTGCCAACGTGGTTCCAATTTACAAAAAGGGGAGCAAAAGTGAGCCTGGTAACTACAGGCCAGTAAGTCTCACTTCAGTAACAAGAAACATTTTCGAGGGGATTCTGAGAGACGCCATCGATGAGTACCTCAAGGAGAACAAGGAAATAACTCCTCACCAGCATGGATTCATGAAGGGTCGCTAATGTCAGACAAATCTGATCAGTTTCTACGACGAAGTAAGCTCTAGGCTGGACCTCGGAGAATCTATTGATCTCGTATATCTGGACTTCTCTAAAGCATTTGACACCGTGCCACATAATAGGCTAATATACAAAATGAGAAGCTCGGATTGAGCGAAAACGTGTGTATCTGGGTAAAGAAATAGATTGGAGATAGAAAACACAGGGTGATAATAAATGGTTCATACTCAGATTGGGCCACCGTCGCTAGTTGGGTGCCACAGGGCAACAGAGGACAATGTGCGGCTACAAACGGACCTGGATAATCTGGGGGCTTGGGCAGAAAAATGGCAAATGAAGTTCAATGTCGATAAATGTAAGACTATGCACATGGGCAACAAAAACGGGTGTCACGAATATTCAATTAATGGAGTACCGCTAGGGAAAAGCGATATGGAAAAAGGACCTGGGGGTACTGGTGGACTGTAGACTAAACTGGAGTAACCAATGCCAGTCAGCTGCTGCAAAGGCAAAAAAAGTCTTGGGTTGTATTAAAAGAGGTATAGGGGCGAAGGATGAGAACATCATTCTTCCATTATATAAGGCACTAGCCAGGCCCCACATGGAATACTGCTCACAGTTCTGGTCATCGGTGCTCAGGAAAGATGTTACAGTACTGGAGGGGGTTCAAAGAAGAGCAACTAAACTAATACATGGAACAAAGGGACTTGAATACCCAGAGAGGCTATCCAAATTGGGATTATTTACTTTAGAAAAAAGCTAAGGGGCGACCAAATAACTCTGTATAAATACATGAGGGGACAATACAAGGATCTCTCCCATGTTCTGTTTACACCCAGGACTGCGACGGTAACAAGAGGGCATTCGTTGCATTTAGAGGAAAGCAGGTTTCTTCACCAACATAGAAAGGGGTTCTTTACTGTAAGAGCAGTTAGACTGTGGAACTCTCTGCCGGAGGAAGTGGTGATGGCAAAATCCATAGAGGAGTTTTAAAAGGGAACTGGATGTCTTTCTGGAGAGGAAGGATATTATAGGTTATAAATCTTAGGTCAATTGTTAATCCGGGTTACAGGTAGGTAGGAAATATTAGGGATTGATCCAGGGATCACTCTGATTGCCATTAGGGAATCGGGAAGGAATTTTTTTCCCCAAAAGGGCTATTTGGCTTCTGCTCTTGGGTTTTTTTTTTGCCTTCCTCTGGATCAACACAGGAGGACAGACAGGCTGGACTAGATGGACATTGTCTTCATTCGGCCTAACGAACTATGTTACTATGTTACTTTTTATGTTACATGCAACCAAAGACAATCTTCATTTTCTAAAGTCGTGCACTTACTTGTCAAATAAGCTCTTCTGAACTGGAGTGAGTAACGTCCTGTCATTTCTCCACCAGCTCTTCACTTCACTCAGGGATTCACAACTGAAATTCTGAGGTCGAACACAATAAAAGAATTCTTCATCTCGCACATCTTTATACTCACACAGTTCTTGCTTTTTGTCCAGATCAAATCCACATTTCACCTCACTCTGTGCCCCTGGTTTTGTGAACCTCCCTGAATGGTCTACATAGCCATGCCATTTATTTCTAGAAGTCCACAAGGCTGATGCCGCTTCACTTGGATGCATTAGAAACACATTAATATTAACTTTCCCTTCCCAGAACAATATGAAATGGATGTGATAGGTTCCATTATTGAAATCCTCAATCCTTCCTGAGGATCCCGCCACAAGCTCTGGTGTTGATATTCTTGCTCTTAGATAGTCTCCTCCATATGTTTTCTTCTTCCCCAAGTAATCATACACATCTACCTGAACGGTTAAATGGTCTCCGACACAATAACTGTCCTTTGGGTTGTTTAAGTAGACTTTGCTATTTTTTGCACTGGTTGCATTTGATTTATCAGTGATGTTTATCTTGGGAATCCTTTGATCTATCTGAATGAAAATTTTCTCTATGGTCATTTGAATTTTGGATGCACGTTGGACCTCTGTAGTTGAACACATCATGGGAATCGCTGGTCTGAAATACTGAAACAGTAAAATATTTTAGATTTCTATCCTTTTTAGCACATCCTCTGACTGTCCAAAAAAGTTGAACAGGAATGCGTTGAGTTTCTTATGAGGCTGAATGACAAAATCATTGAACATGCATCTGACTTACCGTATGTTGTTATAACCGAAGATCCAGTTGACTTGGATCTTCGGTTATGCATTAATCAAGGTCAGGTTTTGAATTCCCTCTTTTGTAAAGAAACTGCTATGAACAGTCTTTCAAGATTTGACAGTTTCCACCTCCCTCATACGAAATCGGTTTGCCTCTTGGTCAGTTTCTCAGATTCAGATGAAATTGCACCCATTTCGATCACTTCATTAAGGAATTTGAAGACCTTATATGTCTTTTCAAGGGCCGGGTATATCCCAGAAATTAGTATCTACTGTCTATCATGTGGCTTGTTCCAAATATCAATAGGAATTGATACCACCCAATGAAAAAAAATATGGATTCGGATCTAAGATTTACAACCTAAAATAATCAGTGGAAAGATCTAAGAAAATTGGAATGTTTTCAGGTCCGACTATCATATTAAATCATTGAATCGTACAACGAGATGTACCCCGAATTCAAAAGATAAGCTGATTCGCAGCCATTTGGTTAGGCCACCTTTGTGTCGTGGTAGGGGCATTAAAAGCTCTAGGCTCATTTCCTTGTGGAGATTGAACTATTTGTTAGTATGTGATATCTTCTAAGCAGTTTATAATCCACTTGATGGCAAAGCATACCCTTTAAGGTGATATGCCATTTGCAATCACATCATGTGATTTATGCCATCACTTTTTCATATCCAGGTGTATATGTGGGACGAACATCCAAAGAATTGAAATAGAGAATACAAAAACATCTGGCTACCATCTCTCAATGTGATCTTAACCATCAGAAGACCCTTACCTCAGTGGCCACACATTTTCTAAAATATCACCAGGGCAAGCCAAAGTGTCTCAAGTATACGTTTTGGAAAGAAGCATAACGAACCTCCGCCACCAAGACTACACTGGGGGGTGACGGGCATGACCTGACCGAGAGAGAAGATGGCAGTATAGTCTCGGAGCTCCGTGCTGGAATCCACCTAACAGCTACTCCATAGCGACAAATGGGACTCTTACCCTTCAAAAGAAAACCTCCTGCTAGCTCTCACTGCGGGGATGTCAAGATGCAGAGCCTCCCGCTCACAGCCGCAGCGGCTGGACGAGTTCTTTACAGTGCCGGAGGCTCCGCGTGCTGGCAATGTGATTCCTCCGCCCCCTGCTCCCCCCTTCACTGACAGGCATGAGGGAGAACAAAGCGGCAATTACAGATTCCGCTGAAGGATCATCGCCGGAGCAGACACAAAAAGGAGGGGTGAGTAATCTCTGTATCTCCCCAGTATGTGATAACCCTGGGGAGCAAAAGGTGAAGCTCACATTCTCACACAATAGCCAAAATGGCGGCGTAAACCTCACCCCACAGATCACAAGGTGCCTCTTCTTCTGCAAGTCTGCTTAAACAGCATCCCAGACAGGAAGACACTGACCCTTCTGCATTTGAATCACCCTCTCTAAGGAAATATATTAAATCTATGCCATCATCATCCCAGCCAGTTTCTGAGTCTTTTATAAAAGATATGGTAATGGATTTGAGTGACTCTTTCCAACTGAGTTTTAAATCTCTTAACACATCACTTACAGCCACCGTAGAAGCTATAGGTGAAAACAAAATGGGCGAAATCACCCAGTCGCACAATGCACTGAACGATGCACAATATGATTTGGTCAACGAAGTTAACCAGTTTAAAGGAAAACTTGCAGATCTGGAGGATAGAAATAGACGTAACAACGTCAAATTCCGAGGGATTTCTTAATCTATCACATCTGAAATTCCGAACTATATAAAACAACTTATGCGCACACTACTTCCTGATGCGAATCCACAAGACCTAATCATAGATAGAGCTCATAGGCTATCTTGACCTAAATTTCTTGCCAAGTCTACTCCAAGAGACATAGCCAGGATTCATTTTTACCACGCTAAAGATGCTCTAATGTTGGCTGCTTGCAAATTAAATCATCTACCATCTTCCTACTCGGACATTAACCTATATGCAGATTTATCCCAAGCTACTATGATTGCAAGAAAAAAAAATTCTGAACTCACTCTGACCCTGCGACAAGCTAAAATTCCCTATAAATGTGGTTTTCCTACTAAAATCTTGATCCACAAAGATGACACCACCCATGTTATTCTCAAACCTGAGGATGCTATTCCACCACTCAAATCTTGGGAACTTAATTTGCCCGGCTCACAACGTCCTCAGTTAGCATCAAAATTTCTAAGAAAGCAAGCACAAGATTGGATCCAAAAATGATACTTATTTTATTACGCTGGATTTAGAAGCCCAAATCCTGGATCTTAATGAGCAACTGGCAACACTGAGAGCCAGTGACATTATGGAAAGGAGTTTGCTGCTCCCTAAGCAGACACTCGCTGGGGTAGAGGCGGGGGCAGATGATAGTACGGAAGAGCAGGGGGAGCAGGCAGTCAGCTGGGTGACAGATAGAAGGAAGGGTAGAGGAAAGAAAAACAGGGAGGCTAGTCCTGAACTGGCACAACCCAACAAGTCTGCAACATTGGCAGATGAGGGGGGTGCCATTACAGAGCCAGCACCGATGCAGCACGAGATGCCCTCTGAACGCCAGGGGGATGACTGCTCCAGTGAGAAGGGGACGGGGAGCGTAGGGCAGGCTAGACTGGTCTGAGTGGTGGGGGACTCAATTATAAGGGGGACAGAGAGGGCAATCTGCCATAAAGACCGGGATCGTCGAACAGTGTGTTGTCTTCCTGGCGCTCGAGTTCGACACATCACAGATCGGATTGACAGATTACTGGGAGGGGCTGGTGAGGATCCAGCGGTCATGGCGCACATTGGCACTAATGAACAAATTAGAGGTCAATGGAGGGCGCTCAAAAATGATCTCAGGGACTTAGGGTCCAAGCTTAGGGCGAGGACCTCCAGGGTAGTTTTCTCAGAAATACTACCTGTACCTAAAGCCACACTAGAAAGGCAGCAGGATCTTAGGGAGGCAAATAAGTGGCTCCGGAGTTGGTGTAAGAAGGAGGGATTTGGGTTCCTGGAGAACTGGGCTGACTTTACTGTCGGCTACAGGCTCTACCATAGGGACGGCTGCATCTCAATGGGGAGGGTGCAGCTGTGCTGGGGGAGAAGGTGGCTAGAAAGCTGGAGGAGTGTTTAAACTAGGGACTGGGGGAGGGCAAAAAGAGAAACAAGGGGTTTGCTAGCGTAGCTAGTGACCTGGGTCTAAGTAATGGTAATGGGGGTCGAGCAGGAGGCGGGGTTAGTACAGTTAGAACTCACAGATCATCCAATAGTACTATTAGTAGCAAAATTAATTAAAAAAAAAAAAACGACCATATAAATAGTATAGCTACGAATGCAAGAAGTCTGATTGGTAAAGTGGGTAAGCTTGAAGCAAGAATGACTAATAAAAACTACTACATAGTTTAAATAACAGAAACATGGCTTGATGATAAGTGCAATTGGTTGGTGAATTTAGAAGGCTACAATCTCTTCAGAAGAGACCGTGGAAACCAGGGAAACCAGAAAAGGGGAGGGGTATGTCTGTATGTTAAATCGTACTTCATGCCGAAGCTAGGGGAAGATATAGGGGCAGGAGACGAACATGTAGAATCTCTGTGGGTAGAGATACAGGGAGGAAGAAATAACAAAATCCTGATAGGGGTTTTCTATTGGCCACCCAAGATGATAGAAGAAACTGAAACCTTACTATTAAGGCAGATAGAAGAGGTGTCAAACCGCAATGAAGTAATTGTCATGGGGGACTTTAATTATCCGGATATAATATGGGATTAACGAGACCTGCAAATCTCACAGGGGTGATAAGCTCTTGAGAACAATTAAAGATAACTACCTTACCCAACTTGTGCGGGAGCCAGCGAGAGGGAGGGCCACTCTGGACTTAGTACTAACTAACAAACCAGACCGAATAATGGGGGTACAGGTTGAGTGGCACTTGGGGAACAGTGACCATAATATAATTAACTTCCAGCTGTCATTCAAGAAGAAGCATTGTCAGGGGGCGACAAATAAACTAAACTTTAGTAAAGCAAAATTTGATTAGCTTAGAACTACTATCGGTAACATTAATTGGGACAACATCCTCAAAAATAACAATATAGCCGACAAATGAGAGAAGTTTAAAAGCATCCTAATTACCTCATGTGAGCAGTTCATACCCTTTAAAAACAAAAGAGCTGTAAAAGGAAACCAATGTGGCTCGACAAGACTGTAAGGGGGGCAATAACTGAAAAAAAAAAAAGCGTTTAAACTACTAAAACAAAAAGGCGGCGAGGAAGCGCTAAAATCATATAGGGAAAAAAAACAAAATATGTAAAGAAAAGATCAAAATTGCCAAGGAAGAGGCAGAAAGACTGATTTCCAAAGAGAGCAAAAACAACCCAAAACTATTCTTCAATTATATTAACAGTCCTTTAACCCCTTGAGTGGCACACCCGGAAATTTTCCGGGACGAGCTCCACTGCTCATAGCGACATAGCCCGGAAGATTTCCGGGCTATGTATCACTATGGGAGCTGCAGAGCACAATGCCACAAGCTGTGACAGTGTGCTCTGCCTGCACTGTCCCACAGAGAACAAAGCAAGGGCTTTGAAAATCCAGCAGAAGATATTGCCGATATGCCGGCAATCTCCTGCTTTGTTTACAGGTTGCCATAGAGACCATCGGCTTGTCAGAAGCAAGCCGATGGTCTCTGTGGCAGGGAGAGCTTGGCTGTCAGAGGACAGCTAGGTACCAGCTCTTACAGCAGAGATCAGAGAAAACCTCCGATCTCTGCTGTGTTAACCCTTTACATGCTGCAGTCTATGTGACTGCAGCATGTAAAGGGCTGTCACTGCAGCATGTAAAGGGCTGTCACCATCGGACCCCCGGAATGTGATCAGGGGGTCCTGATGGGTCCCTGTGGAAGTCCCCTAAAGGGACAAAAAAAAACAAATTTTAAAAAAAGTTAAAAAATTATAAAAAAATAATAGCACTTGTCTTCCTTTACTTTGTAAAAAATCAAAAATACAATCACACATGTGGTATCCATGCGTCATAATGACCCAGAGAAGGAAGTTAATTTATTATTTAACCCCTTAATGACATGGGCCCTTTTTTTCTTTTTTCCCCATTTCTCTTCCCCCCCCCCTGTTTAAAGAATCACAACTTGTCCCGCAAAAAACAAGCCCTTATATAGCCATGTCAATGGAAAAATGAAAAAGTTATGGCTCTTGAGACGCAACTGCAAAATTAGTTGAAATTCAATGATTAGACCATTTTAAAAAACTTGCCCTGGTGGGCACGACAGGGTGGTAGGAAACCCGCCACTCAAGGGGTTAACAAATAATGCAGGAGAATCCATTGAAGATGATGGAGGGATGGCAAACATATTAAAGAGTTTCTTTTCAAGTTAATTCACAAATGAAAAGGAAATGCCACATGAGATGCAGGGAAATAAAATGACCCCCCCCCCACACACACACACACACAAAATATTACATATCTAACACAGGAGAAAGTGCTGAATCTGTTAAAGAAGATTAAAATCGATAAATCGCCAGGCCCAGATGGAATACACCCAAGGGTTCTAAGGGAACTAAGTGATGTGATAGCTAGGCCGCTATTTCTAATATTTAAGGACAATATCAAGACCGGAGTTGTACCACTGGATTGGCGCATTGCCAATGTAGTTCCAATATACAAAAAGGGGACCAAAAGAGAGCCTGGTAACTACAGGCCGGTAAGTCTCACTTCACTAACTGGAAAAATATTTGAGGGGTTTCTGAGAGACACCATCATACAATACCCCAAGTAGAACAATAGAATAACTCCACACCAGCATGATCATGAAGGGGCGATCATGTCAGACCAATCTGATCAGCTTCTACGATAAAGTAAGTTCTAGGCTGGACCTGGGAGAGTCTGATGATCTTGTATTTCTGGATTTCTCTAAAGCATTTGACACCGTGACGCATAATAGGCTGATATACAAAATGAGGCAGCTTGGATTGGGTGAAAACGTGTGCATCTGGGTAAAAAACTGGCTCAGAGATAGAAAACAGAGGGTAATAAATGGTTCATACTAAGATTGGGCCACCGTCACTAGCAGGGTGCCACAGAGTTCTGTATTAGGCCCCATTCTGTTCAATATATTTATCAACGACCTGATAGAGGGGCTGCACAGTAAAATATCAATATTTGCAGATGACTAGAGATGAGCGAGCGTACTCGTCCGAGCTTGATACTCGTTCGAATATTAGGGTGTTCGAGATGCTCGTTACTCGATACGAGTACCACGCGATGTTCGAGTTACTTTCACTTTCATCTCTGAGACATTTGCGCGCTTTTCTGGCCAATAGAAAGACATGGAAGGCATTACAACTTCCTCCTGTGACGTTCCAGCCCTATACCACCCCCCTGCAGTGAGTGGCTGGGGAGATCAGGTGACACCCGAGTATTAAAATCTGCCCCTCCCGCGGCTCGCCACAGATGCATTCTGACATAGATCAGGGAAAGTGCTGCTGATGCTGCTGCTATAGGGAGAGCGTTAGGTGTTATCTTAGGCTTCAAGAACCCCAACGGTCCTTCTTAGGGCCACATCTGACCGTGTGCAGTACTGTTGAGGCTGCTTTTAGCAGTGTTACACAATTTTTTTTTTTGTATATCGGGCGTGCAGACCACTGCGTCCTCAGTCTGCAGTCATTGTACAGAGTATAGGGGCAGAACTGGTGAGGCAGGGACAGTGGGAAAGGTGAAAGAGATATACTGTCTATATAGGCAGTGGGCTTTTTCAAAAAAATTGGGGAAAAATACTATATTTGGGCTGCCTGTGACCGTCTTCAGTGTACTGCGTGTCTGCTGGGGGTAGTAGTCCTAATTAATACGCAGCTAAGCGTTACAGCAGGCTTGCGCAAGATTGTTTCCTGGCTCTGCTATGCATGTTGCATCACCACCGTCATAGTGCCAGAGGGAAACAGTATACATAATATACGCTGCATACAGTATCTGTCTGGTGTTTCAGCTCACCATTTAAAAAAAGTGAAGCAAAATACTTAAGGCCTACCACTGCCCTTTGGCCACTTGACTGCTTCTGCGCTGTGAATTCCACTAGCTGAGTCATACGCATCTACGTCTCACTATAGGCGTGCGCAAAATTGTTTCCTGGCTCTGCTGTGCCCGTTACATCACCGCCATCATAGCGCCAGAGGGAAACAGTATACATAATATACGCTGCATACAGTATCTGTCTAGTGTTTCAGCTCACCATTTAAAAAAAAGTGAAGCAAAATACTTAACCCTTTCCAATCCAATGTGAGTAAAAGAAATGAAAAAGGAGGGTGGAGCAAGACCCAGTGAGGGTAGTGGAAAATTTATGGAGTACAAAGAGTTTTCAATGATTGAGTATTTTGAATGGTGGAGGTGCTGCCAACCAGATGACGCTCCACCAGTGTGGGCGTAAGTGTAGCGAAAAGGATGTGAAAAGAACTGGTATGGAGGCGCAACACTCTAAGCTACTAGAAGATGTAGATCAAAGTCCAATGTGTGATGGTGAAAGCACTTCTTTTTTATTATTTTTTCAGAAATTAAAAACCAGCAATGGAATACGCGTTTCGGGGAAGAACCCCTTCGTCAGTTCGGCTGGATAGGACTGTGTGATAAGTACAAATAGATAATGGAGGAGTGATTAACAAAGAAAGGGGAGGAGAGGGGGGAAAAAAAGAACAAAATTCATATACATAATGAAGTCTCACAAATGTGTCAATAAGAACAATAAATATATGATGAAAACATCGATCTGAACAGTGATAAGATATATAGGAGACAAAAAACATAAAAGAATATGAGCATCCGTACATGTAAATTAACATGAGATTTATACAAAACAAATATCTGTTAAAATAGGATGAAGACAATCCGGAGTAAAATACCAATCTTAAAAGTACCAATATGAGAGCGGATAGACTCAAAATCGTGTGGTTGCTTTCAGCTGAATGGGATGACTACAGAATTAAAATGCATGTACAGCCTATTGGGAAATATGAAATGATTGCTACACCCAAGGGGGTGCATAAATAAATGTGTATATGTATGTAAAAATGAGAAGAAAAAAAAAAATCTATTGGAAAGCTACTTCAGAATGGTGTGCATTGAAAGCATTGGGTTCATGGTGTGGGATAAAGTTAGGAAGAGAAAAAAAAAAAAAGGGGGGGGGGGAGAAGAGACACCTTTATGTAACCAACAAAAATGAGAATAAAACTAATTAGAAATTGAGATAAGGGGCTCACCAACAGGATGCCTAGGGGTGACACGATTCCAAAGATGTATAGAATGTGTCGGAGGTCCTGAAAATGAAGAATTGTCAGATTAGGGAAGATGTATGGATAATATATGGCAGAGGTTCTAGCAGGGTAATTAGGTGCAGGGGGACAGTTAGATTGAACTGAGCACTGGAGGGATTTTTTTGCTCCTGATAAAGTCATACTAGGAAGGAAGGGGAAGGGGGGAGGGGGAGGGAAAGGAATTGATGTGTAAATCTATGTTATAGGATAAAAGAGAAGTTTGCTTACCTGTGTACAGGAGGACAGGGGAGAAAAAAAAATGCTTTAACAAGGGAGCTGAGGACAAGACAGGGGTATAAATACCTGAGAGAGAAGGCGGGAAAAATAATTCAATGTTGATAGGCTTGACTAAAAAGGGGGCGTGGTTACAGGGTGCATGGATGGATTAGGGAGTTGGGAGGGGGATTCATGTACAAGGTAATTCCTATTGTTTGGTTAGTAAAGGGAGGGAGGTGTGGAGTAAGAAGAGGACTATGCTGGGGGTAAGGCAAATAAGGAAAAACTAAACAATGTCTCTACAGTGACACCTATTGGAATGCAGCAATCCTGCAAATCAATGTTAATCTGGGGAAAGAAGGAAAGAGAGAGAGGGAAAAAAAAAAAATAAATAAATAAAATAAAAAATAAATTAAAAAAAAAAAAAAATTAAAAAAAAATAAATTAAAAAAATAAAATAAAAAAAAAATAAAAAAATAAATAAATAAAAATAAATAAATAAATAAAAATATAAAAAAATAATAATAATAAAAAAAATAAAATAAATAAATAAAAAAATAAAACCAATCAACTGTCAAAAATGCTTTCCAAACTCTCATTAAGGCCCATAGGTATAAGCGTGTTCAGTTTAAATATCCAAAATATTTCTCGTTTTCTCAGAATTTCAAATCTATTCCTTACATGGGCGGGTATTTGTTCTAAAACTGTTACAGAAAATACTTTAAAATCATTATTATGGACTGCGGTCCCATGCCTGGAAACACTATGGTTTGGATAGCTATTCTTGGTGTTTGATCTATGCTTGTTAATGCGACTTCTCAAGGTCTGGGTGGTGCGTCCAATATACTGAAGCTTGCAGGGACATTCTAGTAGATAGATTACATACGTAGATGAGCAGTTTAGAAATGATTTGATAGAAAATGTCTCTTTTGTCGTACAACTCGTAAAACTAGATCTTTTGTGGCAGATATTGTCACAACACATGCAGCTTTTCTTGCCGCATCGGAAACATCCAACTAATTTAGGAAAAAAGGTTCTCTCCTATAATGGATGTGGTCTGCTGGTTCTAAGGTTACTGGGGGCTAAGGAGGTTTTGAGGGTGCACGCTCTTCTGAACGTAATGCGTGGTTTAGGTGGTAAGTGACTGGAAAGGAATGGGTCCTGGAGCAATACTGGCCAATATTTTTCTAGTATTGTGCGCACCCGAGTATGACATGGGTTATAGGTGGTAATGAAATTATGGTGAAAGTCAGTGAGCTTTTCAGTAGGGATCTTAATGTCTCCAGGAGTGTCATATTTAGCTCTATTAAAGGCTGTGTCCACCAATTTTTTAGGGTAATATTTTTGTTTGAATCTTTGTCTCAAAATCAAGCTCTGAGTTTTGTAATCCTCGATCTTGGTACAGTTGCGCCTAATGCGTCTTGCCTTACCCCCAGCATAGTCCTCTTCTTACTCCACACCTCCCTCCCTTTACTAACCAAACAATAGGAATTACCTTGTACATGAATCCCCCTCCCAACTCCCTAATCCATCCATGCACCCTGTAACCACGCCCCCTTTTTAGTCAAGCCTATCAACATTGAATTATTTTTCCCGCCCTCTCTCTCAGGTATTTATACCCCTGTCTTGTCCTCAGCTCCCTTGTTAAAGCATTTTTTTTTCTCCCCTGTCCTCCTGTACACAGGTAAGCAAACTTCTCTTTTATCCTATAACATAGATTTACACATCAATTCCTTTCCCTCCCCCTCCCCCCCTTCCCCTTCCTTCCTAGTATGACTTTATCAGGAGCAAAAAGATCCCTCCAGTGCTCAGTTCAATCTAACTGTCCCCCTGCACCTAATTACCCTGCTAGAACCTCTGCCATATATTATCCATACATCTTCCCTAATCTGACAATTCTTCATTTTCAGGACCTCCGACACATTCTATACATCTTTGGAATCGTGTCACCCCTAGGCATCCTGTTGGTGAGCCCCTTATCTCAATTTCTAATTAGTTTTATGCTCATTTTTGTTGGTTACATAAAGGTGTCCCTTCTCCCCCCCCCCCCCTTTTTTTTTTTTTTTCTCTTCCTAACTTTATCCCACACCATGAACCCAATGCTGTCAATGCACACCATTCTGAAGTAGCTTTCCAATAGATTTTATTTTTTTTTTTCTTCTCATTTTTACATACATATACACATTTATTTATGCACCCCCTTGGGTGTAGCAATCATTTCATATTTCCCAATAGGCTGTACATGCATTTTAATTCTGTAGTCATCCCATTCAGCTGAAAGCAACCACACGATTTTGAGTCTATCCGCTCTCATATTGGTACTTTTAAGATGGGTATTTTACTCAGGATTGTCTTCATCCTATTTTAACAGATATTTGTTTTGTATAAATCTCATGTTAATTTACATGTACGGATGCTCATATTCTTTTATGTTTTTTGTCTCATATATATTTTATCACTGTTCAGATCGATGTTTTCATCGTATATTTATTGTTCTTATTGACACATTTGTGAGACTTCATTATGTATATGAATTTTGTTCTTTTTTTCCCCCCCTCTCCTCCCCTTTCTTTGTTAATCACTCCTCCATTATCTATTTGTACTTATCACACAGTCCTATCCAGCCGAACTGACGAAGGGGTTCTTCCCCGAAACGCGTATTCCATTGCTGGTTTTTAATTTCTGAAAAAATAATAAAAAAGAAGTGCTTTCACCATCACACATTGGACTTTGATCTACATCTTCTAGTAGCTTAGAGTGTTGCGCCTCCATACCAGTTCTTTTCACATCCTTTTCGCTTTCCAATCCAATGTCGGGCCTGCCCCGACATCATCCTATTCCTCCACAGCTCCAATGTCGGGGCAGGCCCGACATTGCAGTGCAGGAGTAGATCTGCACCCGATCAGCAGACACATCGGGTGCAGATACACTCCTGCACTGGTCCCCATCGAGGACCCCCTAGGAGAAGGCAGAAAGGGTTTTTAAGCCTTTCTGCCTTCTCCTTTACACATTACATAGCGTTCAATTAGCGCTATGTAATACATAGAGATTCCGGCCGGCCGGCGATCATGTGACCGCCGGTGTTACCTGAGCCCCGGCGGTCACATGAACTCCGAGCCGGGAGCCTGCACTGTGGGACCTGCTTACCTGACCGGCGTCTTGCGCGTTCTCCTTCTGTCTCCCGGCCCGGCGATCATGTGACCGCCATGTGCCACCTGACCCCAGCGGTAACATGATCGCCAAGCCGGGAGGCAGAAGGAGAATGCGGAAGACGCCGGACAGGTAAGCAGGTCCCTCCACGGTGCAGTGAGCACCTGCACCCTCCTGAACTCTGTCAGTTCAGGAGGGTGCAGCGAAAATGTATTTTTTCTCACCCATTTTCCCCAGCTCCAATTTATTTGGAGCTGGGGAGAATGGGTGAGAAAAAATAAAAGAATTGGAAAGGGTTAAGGCCTACCACTGCCCTCTGGCCACTTGACTGCTTCTGCGCTGTGAATTCCACTAGCTGAGTCATACGCACCTACGTCTCACTACAGGCGTGCGCAAAATTGTTTCCTGGCTCTGCTGTGCCCGTTACATCACCACCGTCATAGCGCCAGAGGGAAACAGTATACATAATATACGCTGCATACAGTATCTGTCTGGTGTTTCAGCTCACCATTTAAAAAAAGTGAAGCAAAATACTTAAGGCCTACCACTGCCCTTTGGCCACTTGACTGCTTCTGCACTGTGAATTCCACTAGCTGAGTCAAATGCACCTACAGTACGTCTCACTACAGGCGTGCGCAAAATTGTTTCCTGGCTCTGCTGTGCATTCCGTAAGGGAAATCAGCCTCCAACCACAGGCCAATAAGCGGCACATTTAATTACAGCGTTCTGTTTCTGCTAATCTCGTAATACACCATGCTGAGGGGTAGGGGTAGGCCTAGAGGACGTGGACGCGGGCGAGGACGCGGAGGCCCAAGTCAGGGTGTGGGCACAGACCGAGCTCCTGATCCAGGTGTATCGCAGCCGACTGCTGCGGGATTAGGAGAGATAAAAACTATTTCACAGAAGCAGGTAAGTCTATAGAAACTTTAGTTATGCCCTTCACAGTTATAGACTAAAATAATATTTTTATTAAGATCCTTGTTTTAAAAAACATATATGGGCTATACGGACTCACATAACATAAACACAAAGGGATGTCACAGTATCCCTTCCACACAACAACTGATGATTTTTTAGGGGTAGGAAGGTCCTGATGGTAGTAGATGACAGGGACACTTCGTAGTGTGATCAAGATTGACCAATTATGATGAAACCTACAAAAGGTAGTAATAGACTCATAGGATTGTCCACAGATATTTGATTATAGTCTGGGAGATATATATGAGTCCATTAGTTCCGCTCAACTTCGGGCTCAATTCGGGCTCAACGCGTTTCCCCACAGTTTTAGTGGTTCATCAGGAGCAAGGCCTCTATCGGGCTAACTACTTATGTTGTTGTACACAGTTTTGTGTTGCGTGATAGATAGAAAAAATGTAGTTAAGCAACCTCTGATACAGAATAAGTTTGCATACAATGTGGGATCCCTTCGGCACTGTATGTTGTCCAACAGATAGACCACTAGAATTAGAGGAGAGGAGAGACTTATTCCTCCTCTATAGAAGTTACACCGGCATTTAGTTCTTCTTAGTATGGTACAGTTGCAGACTATAAGCACTAGCATTAACTGATAAAATGCTGATAACAGTCACCTATCAATGACGGAAGGTGCTGCATATAGCAGTTGTATCAGTTGCTTATAGTTAATCCAAAAAATTGTTTTGATTCGGATTATGACTTATTATTTTCAGTCACTGAGAGCACTGCAGACGCCTATCTAGGCAGATTTATTTCCTAAAAGAAGAGACGTCTGTGATCAATATCAAACTGCCCTAGTCCACTATGTTGCATATGAGACCTATAGCAACATAGATGGAGATCAGCCTATTACATAAGGCTGTCTTAGGCCAATTCAGATGTAATAAGTTGTTTTTCTTATTCTAGGTGCTTAATGCACCATTTATTGGCTCAAAGGGCTAATAGCTATGTTGCATGCAAAATCAGCAGCAGCGTAGGTACTTGATGCACCATTCAATGGCTTAAAGGGTTAACAGCTATGTTGCATGCAAGATCAGCAGCAGCATAGGTAAAGATCAGCCAATTTGATAAGGCTGTCTTTTAGCCAATTTTAAAGTAGTCTGATTGATCTTTTGCTCAAAGTGCAGAGTGCACCAAAAATTCTAGTATCTATCTTTTAGGTCTAATTATATATCGAGGTTGAAGAAGATAAAAAATAAAGCAAATAATAAAGCAAATAATAAGGAGATGCAGCGTCTGTGGCCCTGATGGCTCACCATCAGGGCCACAGACGCTGCATCTCCTTATTATTTGCTTTATTATTTGCTTTATTTTTTATCTTCTTCAACCTCGATATATAATTAGACCTAAAAGATAGATACTAGAATTTTTGGTGCACTCTGCACTTTGAGCAAAAGATCAATCAGACTACTTTAAAATTGGCTAAAAGACAGCCTTATCAAATTGGCTGATCTTTACCTATGCTGCTGCTGATCTTGCATGCAACATAGCTGTTAACCCTTTAAGCCATTGAATGGTGCATCAAGTACCTACGCTGCTGCTGATTTTGCATGCAACATAGCTATTAGCCCTTTGAGCCAATAAATGGTGCATTAAGCACCTAGAATAAGAAAAACAACTTATTACATCTGAATTGGCCTAAGACAGCCTTATGTAATAGGCTGATCTCCATCTATGTTGCTATAGGTCTCATATGCAACATAGTGGACTAGGGCAGTTTGATATTGATCACAGACGTCTCTTCTTTTAGGAAATAAATCTGCCTAGATAGGCGTCTGCAGTGCTCTCAGTGACTGAAAATAATAAGTCATAATCCGAATCAAAAAAATTTTTTGGATTAACTATAAGCAACTGATACAACTGCTATATGCAGCACCTTCCGTCATTGATAGGTGACTGTTATCAGCATTTTATCAGTTAATGCTAGTGCTTATAGTCTGCAACTGTACCATACTAAGAAGAACTAAATGCCGGTGTAACTTCTATAGAGGAGGAATAAGTCTCTCCTCTCCTCTAATTCTAGTGGTCTATCTGTTGGACAACATACAGTGCCGAAGGGATCCCACATTGTATGCAAACTTATTCTGTATCAGAGGTTGCTTAACTACATTTTTTTCTATCTATCACGCAACACAAAACTGTGTACAACAACATAAGTAGTTAGCCCGATAGAGGCCTTGCTCCTGATGAACCACTAAAACTGTGGGGAAACGCGTTGAGCCCGAATTGAGCCCGAAGTTGAGCGGAACTAATGGACTCATATATATCTCCCAGACTATAATCAAATATCTGTGGACAATCCTATGAGTCTATTACTACCTTTTGTAGGTTTCATCATAATTGGTCAATCTTGATCACACTACGAAGTGTCCCTGTCATCTACTACCATCAGGACCTTCCTACCCCTAAAAAATCATCAGTTGTTGTGTGGAAGGGATACTGTGACATCCCTTTGTGTTTATGTTATGTGAGTCCGTATAGCCCATATATGTTTTTTAAAACAAGGATCTTAATAAAAATATTATTTTAGTCTATAACTGTGAAGGGATTAGGAGAGAGGCACGTTTCTGGCGTCCCCACATTCATCTCACAATTAATGGGTCCACGCGGTAGACCTTTATTAGAAAATGAGCAGTGTGAGCAGGTCCTGTCGTGGATGGC
This sequence comes from Eleutherodactylus coqui, assembly GCF_035609145.1. Classification (NCBI taxonomy): domain Eukaryota; kingdom Metazoa; phylum Chordata; class Amphibia; order Anura; family Eleutherodactylidae; genus Eleutherodactylus; species Eleutherodactylus coqui. The sequence goes on along the minus strand of NC_089842.1, from coordinate 7,207,732 downwards.
AGAAAGTGCATCCAGCAATCTATCGACCACCCAGAGTTCTACGCCGTCCACTGCTGCAACTCTGAATCCTCTGGCTGCTGCTCCTCCTTCCTCTCAGCCTCCTCACTCCATTACAATGACACATTCTGAGGAGCAGGCAGACTCCCAGGAACTGTTCTCGGGCCCCTGCCCAGAATGGGCAGCAATGGTTCCTCTCCCACCAGAGGAGTTTGTCGTGACCAATGCCCAACCTTTGGAAAGTTCCCGGGGTTCGGGGGAGGAGGCTGGGGACTTCCGGCAACTGTCTCAAGAGCTTTCAGTGGGTGAGGAGGACGATGACGATGAGACACAGTTGTCTATCACTCAGGTAGTAGTAATTGCAGTAAGTCCGCGGGAGTTGCGCACAGAGGATTCGGAGGAAGAGCAGCTGGACGATGAGGTGACTGACCCCACCTGGTTTGCTAAGCCTACTGAGGACAGGTCTTCAGAGGGGGGGGGGGGCAAGTGCAGCAGCAGGGCAGGTTGGAAGATTCAGTGCGGTGACCAGGGGTAGAGGCAGGGCCAGACCGAATAATCCACCAACTGTTTTCCAAAGCGCCCCCTCACGCCATGCCACCCTACAGAGGCCGAGGTGCTCAAAGGTGTGGCAGTTTTTCACTGAGAGTGCAGACGGCTGATTAACTGTGGTGTGCAAGGTTTGTCGCGCCAAGATCAACTGAGGAGCCACCACCACCGCCTCACCACCACCAGCATGCGCAGACATATGATGGCCAAGCACCCCACAAGGTGGGACGAAGGCCGTTCAGCGCCTCCGGTTTGCACCACTGCCTCTCCCCCTGTGCCAACCTGCCACTGAGATCCAACCCCCCTCTCAGGACACAGGCACTACCGTCTCCCGGCCTGCACCCACACCCTCACCTCCGCTGTCCTCGGCCCCATCCAGCAATGTCTCTCAGCGCAGCGTCCAGACGTCGCTAGCGCAACTGTTTGAGTGCAAGCGCAAGTACGCCCCCACGCACCCGCATGCTCAAGCGTTAAACGTGCACATAGCCAAATTGATCAGCCTGGAGATGCTGCCGTATAGGTTTGTGGAAACGGAGGCTTTCAAAAACATGATGGCGGTGGCGGCCCCGCGCTACTCAGTTCCCAGTCGCTACTACTTTTCCCGATGTGCCGTCCCAGCCCTGCACGATCACGTCTCACGCAACATTGTACGCGCCCTCACCAACGCAGTTACTGCCAAGGTCCACTTAACAACGGACACATGGACAAGCACAGGCGGGCAGGGCCACTATATCTCCCTGACGGCACATTGGGTAAATTTAGTGGAAGCTGGGACCGAGTCAGAGCCTGGGACCGCTCACGTCCTACCCACCCCCAGAATTGCGGGCCCCAGATCGGTGCTGGTATCTGCGGCGGTGTATGCTTCCTCCACTAAACCACCCTCCTCCTCCTCCTCCTACGCAACCTCTGTCTCGCAATCAAGATGTGTCAGCAGCAGCACGTCACCAGCAGTCGGTGTCACGCGGCCTGGCAGCACAGCGGTGGGCAAGCGTCAGCAGGCCGCGCTGAAACTACTCAGCTTAGGAGAGAAGAGGCACACGCCCCATGAACTGCTGCAGGGTCTGACAGAGCAGACCGACCGTTGGCTTTCGCCGCTGAGCCTCCAACCGGGCATGGTCGTGTGTGACAACGGCCGTAACCTGCTGGTGGCTCTGCAGCTCAGCAGCCTCACGCACGTGCCATGCCTGGCCCACGTCTTTAAATTGGTGGTTCAGCGCTTTCTGAAAAGCTACCCATGCTTGTCAGACCTGCTTGGAAAGGTGCGTCGGCTCAGCGCACACTTCCGCAAGTCCAAGACGGACGCTGCCACCCTGCACACCCTGCAACATCGGTTTAATCTGCCAGTGCACCGACTGCTGTGCGACGTGCCCACACGGTGGAACTCTACGCTCCACATGTTGGCCAGGCTCTATGAGCAGCGTAGAGCTATAGTGGAATACCAACTCCAACATGGGCGGCGCAGTGGGAGTCAGCCTCCTCAATTCTTTACAGAAGTGTGGGCCTGGTTGGCAGACATCTGCCAGGTCCTTGGAAACTTTGAGGAGTCTACCCACATGGTGAGTGGCGATGCTGCAATCATTAGCGTCACCATTCCTCTGCTATGCCTCTTGAGAAGTTCCCTGCAAAGCATAAAGGCAGACGCTTTGCGCTCGGAAACAGAGGCGGGGGAAGACAGTATGTCGCTGGATAGTCAGAGCACCCTCATGTCTATATCTCAGCGCGTTGAGGAGGAGGAGGAGGAGGGGGAGGAGCATGAGGAGGAGGGGGAAGAGACAGCTTGGCCCACTGCTGAGGGTACCCATGCTGCTTGCCTGTCATCCTTTCAGCGTGTATGGCCTGAGGAGGAGGGGGAGGAGGATCCTGAAAGTGATCTTCCTAGTGAGGACAGCCATGTGTTGCGTACAGGTACCCTGGCACACATGGCTGACTTCGTGTTAGGATGCCTTTCTCGTGACCCTCGCGTTACACGCATTCTGGCCACTACGGATTACTGGGTGTACACACTGCTCGACCCACGGTATAAGGAGAAACTTTCCACTCTCATACTCGAAGAGGAAAGGGGTTCGAGAGTGATGCTATACCACAGGACCCTGGCGGACAAACTGATGGTAAAATTCCCATCCGACAGCGCTAGTGCCAGAGGACGCAGTTCCGAGGGCCAGGTAGCAGGGGAGGCGCGGAGATCAGGCAGCATGTACAGCGCAGGCAGGGGAACACTCTCCAAGGCCTTTGACAGCTTTATGGCTCCCCAGCAAGACTGTGTCACCGCTCCCCAGTCAAGGCTGAGTCGGCGGGAGCACAGTAAAAGGATCGTGAGGGAGTACGTAGCCGATCGCACGACCGTCCTCCGTGAAGCCTCTGCCCCCTACAACTACTGGGTGTCGAAGCTGGGCACGTGGCCTGAACTCGCGCTGTATGCCCTGGAGGTGCTTGCTTGTCCTGCGGCTAGCGTCTTGTCAGAGAGGGTGTTTAGTGCGGCTGGGGGAATCATCACAGATAAGCGTACCCACCTGTTAACCGACAGTGCCGACAGGCTTGCACTCATCAAGATGAACAAAGCCTGGATTTCCCCAGACTTCTCTTCTCCACCAGCGGACAGCAGCGATATCTAAGCAATACGTAGGCTGCACCCGCGGATGGAAGCATCGTTCTCTATCACCATCAAAAATGGGGACCTTTTAGCTTCATCAATCTGTGTATTATATTCATCCTACTCCTCCTGCTCCTCCTTCTGAAACCTCACGTAATCACGCCGAACGGGCAATTTTTCTCAGGCCACAAGGCTGAGTCATATAACTTTTGTAAACAATGTTTATACGTTTCAATTCTCATTAAAGCGTTGAAACTTTCACCTCAACCAATTTTTATTTTAACTGGGCTGCCTACAGGCCTAGTTAGAAATTAAGCCACATTAACCAAAGCGATTAATGGGTTTAACCTGCCCTCTTGGTTGGGCATGGGCAATTTTTCTGAGGTACATTAGTCATTAGTACTGTTGGTACACCGATTTTTTTGGGGCCCTCGCTTACAGTGTAATCCTAGTAATTTTTAGCCCACCTGCATTAAACCTGACGTTACCTCAGCTGTGCTGGGCACTGCAATTGGATATATTTATGTACCGCCGGTGGCTTCCTGGCACCCACCCATGCTGTCGGTCCACACAGAGTTGTAACTGCATGTGTCCACTTCTAAAGAACCCCAGTCTGACTGGGGCATGCAGTGTGGGCCGAAGCCCACCTGCATTAAACCGGACGTTACCTCAGCTGTGCTGGGCACTGCAATGGGATTTATTTATGTACCGCCGGTGGGTTCCAGGGAGCCACCCATGCTGTGGGTCCACAGGGACTTCACAATAGGGAGTTGTACCTGCCTGTGTCTACTTATAAAAAACTCCAGTCTGACTGGGGCATGCAGTGTGGACCGAAGCCCACCTGCATTTAATCTGACGTTAGCTCTGCTGTCCAGGGCACTGCAATGGAATACATTTATGTACAGCCGGTGGGTTTCAGGGAGCCACCCATGCTGTGGGTGCACACGGTATTTCCATTGCGGAGTTGTACCTGCCTGTGACTATTTATAAAAAACCCCGGTCTGACTGGGGCATGCAGACACCTTGACAGAATGAATACTGTGTGGCACATGGATTCCCCATTGCTATGCCCACGTGTGCAGCTCCTGATGGAGGTGGCACAGCATTGGATTTCTCATTGCTTCTGTACAGCATTATGGGCTATCACCCCGTCCCTTTTAAAGAGGGTCGCTGCCTGGCCGTGCCAACCCTCTGCAGTGTGTGCCTGTGGTTCCTCCTCATGGCAGACGCACTTATAAATAGACATGAGGGTGGTGTGGCTATGAGGCCAGCGTGTGGCATGAGGGCAGCTGAAGGCTGCACAAGGACACTTTGGTGTGCACTGCGGACGCTAGGTCGTGCGGGGGGGGGGGGGGGGGTTTGGGCAGCATGTAACCCAGGAGAAGTGGCAGCGGAGTGTCATGCAGGCAGTGATTGTGCTTTGTTGGAGGTAGTGTGGGGCTTAGCTAAGGTATACCTTGCTAATGAGGGTTTTTTAGAAGTAAAAATTGTTGGGAGGGGGGGCCACTCTTGCCGCTATTGTGGCTTAATAGTGGGACCTGGGAACTTGAGGTGCAGCCCAACATGTAGCCCCTCGCCTGCCCTATCCGTTGCTGTGTCGTTCCCATCACTTTCTTGAATTGCCCTGATTTTCACAAATGAAAACCTCAGCGAGTATCGGCGATATACAAAAATGCTCGGGTAGCCCATTGACTTAAATGGGGTATGTTACTCGAAACGAACCCTCGAGCATCGCGAAAAGTTAGTCTCGAGTAACGAGCACCTGAGCATTTTGGTGCTCGCTCATCTCTAGAGATGACACAAAATTATACAAGATAATTAATGCACCTGAGGACAATGTATGGCTGCAAATGGACCGAGATAAGCTGGGGGCTTGGGCAGAAAAATGGCAAATGAAGTTTATTGTTGACAAATGTATGGTTGTGCACATGGGCAGGAGAAACAGATGTCACTAATATTCACTGAATTGGGTACTGCTAGGGAAAAGTGATATGGAAAAAGACCTGGGGGTACTAGTGGACTGTAGATTTAACTGGAGCAACCAATGCCAGTCAGCTGCTGCAAAAGTCTTTGGGTGCATTAAAAGAGGTATAAGGGTGAGGGACGAGAACATTATTCTCCAGCTATATAAGGCACTTGTTAGGCCCCACATGAAATACTGCGTACAGTTCTGGACACCGGTGCTTAGGAAAGATGTTGCAGTGCTTGAGGGGGTTCAAAGAAGGGTAACTAAACTAATACATGGAATGACGGGACTGGAATACCCAGAGAGGCTATCAAAATTAGGATAATGTACCCTGGAAAAAAGACGACTAAGGGACGATCAAATAACCATGTATAATACATGAGGGGACAATACAAGGATCTCTTCCATGATCTGTTTATACCCAGGACTGCGACGGTAACAAGAGGACATCCGCTACGTCTAGAAGAAAGCAGGTTTCATCACCAACACAGAAAAGGGTTCTTTACTGTAAGAGCAGTTAGACTGTGGAACTCTCTACTTGATGACGTGGTGATGGGAAAATCCATAGAGGAATTTAAGAGGGGACTAGATGTCTTTCTGGAGCAGAAGGATGTTACAGGATATAGATTTTAGGGGAGCAGCGGGTTGTTGACTCGGGCCTTACAGACAGGTAGGAACTATTAACAGGATGAACTAGATGGACGTTGTCTTCATTCGGCCTAGCTTCCTATGTTACTATCCCAAACTGCACCTATATAGGGGATTCTGGAAGCTCCCTAGCAGGCAAACTTTTCGTCCCCACCCTCCATTGATCAGTAGCCTGTTAAATTTTACACATATGTTCTGGAACAGATGTTGTTTAACCTGCAATGCAATGCATATGTTGGTTTTTGCTCTTGTTTATGTTTTTAAATATAATCTACCAGTCTTTTTGAAATGTCCACATATCTATGCTTGTGTTTTGAAATATCAAGAAGTGGGTAAAATATTATCTCTAAATACTAATCGGCTGAATTCGCCTTTTAAGAGATCCTCACTGTGGAAATAAGCCCTATCTATGGATGCTGATATCATATGTGCACAGGAAACTCACTTCGCAATCTCCACATGTCCAAAATTTTCGCACAAAAAATTTCCAAAAAATCTATCTAGCATGCTCCTCCAAAAAACAGGCAGGAGTTATGATAGCTTTTAAAGATTCCCTACAGGTTGATATCACGTCACAAGAAATAGATGTCAAGGGCAGATACTTGATCTTAACAGGCTTTTTAAACCATAAGCCTTTCACATTGGTCAATTTATACACCCCAAACAATGCTCAAATAAGTTTCTTAAATAAAACTATCAAAAAAGTAAGGAGACGCGAGGTGGTTAACCTTATTATATGCGGTGACTTAAATACTGTACCAGATAAGTTGTCTGATTCTACAAGGATACCCCTGAGAACGACGACTTCCCTGCTCCCCTGGCTTCATAAAGACGCACTATTTGACACTTTTAGATGCCTAGGTCCCTCCTCTAGGGAATTTACTTTCTATTCACCAAGACATAAAACCTTCTGAAGAATAGATTTCATTCTGGTGAATAGAGCTGTCCTCTCCCTAGTTACATCGGCACAAGTTGGGATAGCAACTTGGTCTGATCATGCCCCTGTCTCAATTTCTGTTGTTTTGGAAGAATTCGGTAAACGACCTAAGACATGGAGAAACAGCGAGTTTTTAATGAAACTCCCGAAATATCACTCTATTATAATGTCCTCTCTGAAAGATTACTTCAAAAATAACTCTATCCCTGAAATATCTCTGCTTACTTTTTGGAATGCACATAAGGCTGTTATCAGAGGGGTCCTTATTAAAATCAGCGCCCAACACAAGAGGGAAAAAACTCAACAAATTAACAGACTAATAACACAAATTTCTACTATTGAAGACCAACTTTCTAATGCTCCTTCTGAATCCCTAAATAAGGAATTATTAACTTTGAGACAGGCGCTTAGATCTAAGCTAATGGACAACTTTGACAAAGCAATGCGAGCTAAACTGTCGTCCTTTTACGCATCCAACAACAAACCTTCACGCATGTTGGCCAATCTTGTAAAAAAAAAAAAAAGTACAAAAATCCAAAATCCCATATATAATTGACCCCAAAAACCCAACAGTGAAACTATACCATCCCTCTCACATCACAGAAACCTTTTGCCAATACTATGAAAAACTTTACAACTTAAAAGATGACAAAAACACTCCTCAACCCACTAGTGAAGCCATTGCGAAATTTTTGAGTGATATTAAACTTCCAACTCTCTCAGACTCTCAACTACAAATTCTTAATAACCCTATGTTACCTACAGAAATAATAGATACTATTAAAACCTTAAAACCTCAAAAAGCCCCAGGCCCTGATGGTTTTTCTAATGACTACTGAGCTATTTTCTACCATACTTGTCCCACATATGTCACACGCCTTTAACCAAGGAATCACATGTGGTTCTTTCCCTAAAGAAAATCTAGAAGCAACAATTGTAACAATCCCTAAACCAGGAAAAGACCCTACTTCCCCCTCCAATTTTAGACCTATTTTTTCTTTTATACTGCGATATTAAGATTTATGCTAAAGTGATAGCTCAGAGGCTCTTAAAGGGGTTGTCCCGCGCCGAAACGTTTTTTTTTTTTAACCCCCCCCCCCCCCCCCCCCGTTCGGCGCAAGACAACCCCGATGCAGGGGTTAAAAAAACACACCGGGTAGTACTTACCCGAATCCCGGCGGTCCGGCGTCTTCATACTCACCTGCTGAAGATGGCCGCCGGGATCCTGTCTCTCTGTGGACCGCAGGGCTTCTGTGCGGTCCATTGCCGATTCCAGCCTCCTGATTGGCTGGAATCGGCATGTGACGGGGCGGAGCTACACGGAGCCGGCATTCTGCACGAGCGGCCCCATTGAAGACAGCAGAAGACCCGGACTGCGCAAGCGCGGCTAATTTGGCCATTAGAGGCCGAAAATTAGTCGGCACCATGGAGACGAGGACGCCAGCAACGGAGCAGGTAAGTATAAAACTTTTGATAACTTCTGTATGGCTCATAATTAATGCACAATGTACATTACAAAGTGCATTAATATGGCCATACAGAAGTGTATAGACCCACTTGCTGCCGCGGGACAACCCCTTTAAGTATCCTGCCCCACATTATACACTCGGATCAAGTAGCATTCACAAAGGGAAGACAGGCCTCTGATAGAACTAGAATAATTCTAAATATCCTATACAAACTTGAACACACACACCACCCAGCAGTTGTGGTTACCCTTGATGCTGAAAAAGCATTTGACAGATTACATTGGGGATACACATTTGTCACCTTAAATAAATTTGGATTCTCAGGGAATATACTTAAAGCTATTCGAGCTTTATATACCTCTCCCTCAGCAAAAGTTCTAGCTGACGGCTTACTCTCCTTTTCCATATCCAACGGCACTTGCCAGAGCTGTCCTCTATCACCCTTATGATTTACTCTGATAATGAAACCTCTTGCGGAAACCAGAAGAACTAATTCGGACATACAGGGAATTGTTGCTGGACCTAAGCAACATAAAATCAGTTTCTTCTCATACTAACTAATCCTCTCACGTCTTTGCGGAAAACCTAAACAATTTTGACTAAATTTGCTGAAATATCCTACTATAAACTAAATATTAATAAATCACAGATCTTGGAGACAATTTATAAAAAGACATACAATCAGAATTCCCATTTAAATGGCAAACCAAGAGCATCCCTTATTTGGGGATAAATTTATGTTTCCCCACTTCAGATCTGATTACCGTCAACTTTCCCTCACTTCTTGCGGATATTCAGATAGAACTAGACACGTTCTTAACCTACCCTATCACCTGGCTAGGCCGAGCCTCTATTTACAAAATAACAATACTACCAAAAATTCTCCATCTTTTCCGTACACTTGCTGTGCCAATCCCAAAGCAAACTTTAATCTCTTTTCGAAGACAACTTTCTAACTATATATGGCAAAGCAAACTACCCAGAAAAACATTTAGGAAGTCTATCTTTAAACATACCAAGGAGGTTTGGGTTTCCCTAATCTAGAAACAAATTTAATCTATTACAAATCCACAGTGTTGAGCCATCTGTCATCCCGGGTTCAACATAACCGAAAGCTAAGCTGGCCCTCAATAGAATTAGATCATTAAAACTTTTACTGTATGTGGCATCGATTGGCGCCTCTCATCTGGCTCTTGTGAAGTTCCTGAATGTTCTAAATATGCCTCCTGCGATGAGAGCCTCCCTGGAAGCCTGGTTTGACTTGATTCAACAAGCCAGCAAAAATATATTTCGGCCCCTTCCAAATATACATAATGCAACTCTAGAATATTTCATTTCCAATCTACAACTTAAACCATGGACCAAATCTGGCCTATGTTACATATCTAATCTTGTCTCTAGAAGCGGCCCTCTTCCTTTTATGCTGTTAAAGCTTAAATACCAGCTATCAAATGTAAAAGCATACAGGTATATACAGGTGACTTCCTTTATACAGACCTACCATATCCACAACCTTGGGGTTCTAGATATAATCTATTCCTTTCTAAACTCTTCCCAAATAAAGCTTTCTACTCGAGCATTCTCGATGTGGAAATCTCACCTTATCAACTGGGAAAAAGACTTAGGTGAAAAAATCACCACTATTCACTGGCATGAAGCTTTTAGGTGGGCAGAACAAGCTTCGCAAGTTGCTAAATTGATTGAGACCTATTTAAAATTCTTGACGCGCTGGTATTACATTCCCTCCCTATTAGCTAAAAGAGGCATAACCGCCGACGCCCAATGCTGGAGAGGTTGTGGACACCTTGATTCTTTGTTACACATCTTCTGGTCATGCCCACAACTGCGCCCTTTTGGGAGGGATGTCTATAGGCCCATTTATAAGGTCTCAGGCCTCAATCCCCCTTTCACTCCAGAAATAGCTCTATTGCTTTTAGACCCTGGTAAAATTTCTCTCCCTTTAAAAAAACTTATAGGACATATTTTATTAAGTGCTAAATCTCTGATTGCTAAGAAATGGAGATCTGATACCTTACCTAATTTAAGAGATCTAACCCAACTGGTAGCTAAACACAGCATATATGAGAAGATTATAGCCCTTCGTAATAATGACATCTTGCGATACAACGAAATGTGGAATTCTTGGTTGAATTTTTCTTCCTTCTAAACAAAGATTCTGGTAGACTTTGTTATTAAAGTTTCAAGGTTGAAATCCTTATTTTCTTACCTCTTCCCCTTCCCCTTCCCCTCCCTCCCCACCCCTCCTCTACAGCCTCTTGTTCAGTAAATAAAAATGTCTGTACTATTTTTGTACATTTTCAGATGAATCACATTTTGAAGAAATGCTGCATGTTTGCTGTTAAGGCTTGACATATATATGCTCTGTATTTGTAATTTTGCATGAGACCAATAAAAATTAATGATTTAAAAAAAAAAAAGACTGGCAATCTTTTATGGTCAGAATCTGGTTGGGTTTACCTTGGGTTTCGTGTTTCCTGCTGGGATGAATGAGGAGTTGACTTTCACAGGGTTTTTTGGTAGATACAGATAATAATTAACCTTTTTATTCAGGCATCTGACCATCTACCTAGTAATACCCTTTGGATTGGTTCCCATTGTGATTTACAATTGGATATCTATTACATGGAAATATGGAAGATGTTTGGAAGATCTGCAAATAAGTTTTGTCTGGGATGCCAATATCTGATTATTTAAATATGTTTATTTGCTTTTATAACTTTAGTTTTTATTCTATGTGTTGGGGGGCCTCACAGGGTGGTTCCCCTCGTGCAGTTTTCCAACACACTGATATTTTGATATTTGTTTATAATGTGACATTTTGTATATTTTTGTTTGAGGTTTGGGGATGCTGTCAGTCATTAATCATTATTTGAAAAGATTTTTTTTAGAGATTATTCACCTCATTCATTCATTCTGTGATACATGCACCATATCGGCTGTTATTCTGTATGGGCTGTGTGTAAGGTTAACGGTGCAGGGTTTTGCCCTGATATAATTACGGCTATATTCCCCACACAATCAAAATTGTATGTACGGAATGTAATTTTCTCACTTTCCGGTGTCATAGAAACGTGAAATTTGGCAAGAGCATTGATTATGTCATAAATAGGAAAAGCTAATTGGTCCTAACTCGAATATTCAATTCTAGCGCCAAAGAATTAGCGTCCAAATTTTGCGTACGGAATGTAATTTTCTCACTTTCCGGTGTCATAGAAATGTGAAATTTGGCACGATTTGATTATGTCATAAATAGGAAAAGCTAATGGGTCCCACCTCGATTGTTCAATTCTAAGCGCAAAAGAATTAGTGTCCACATTTTACGTATGGAATCTAATTCTCTCACTTCCTGATGTCATTGTATATAAAGGAAACATCGCATGTTTACCTCCCGTGGTGTTTCCTGGGTAACGCAGAGAACTATGCAAAATGGTGAACATATGTTTTTCCGGTATCTCTAAAGTAACGACGACTTCATAAGATTTCCGTGTGAACACCAGATAAACACCAGTACCAAATTAACTCGGGCGAAGCCGGGTATATCAGCTAGTTATAGTATATGGACTAATTCAATGACTTGACCGTAAACGTGCTTTGATATCTGTGCTGAATACCACACCTCTATCTCACTCTTCATTTTACGTAATTTTTGCCCGCTGGGACATCGTTGAGGACGCTTAATGTCATGATAACACTATATTTAATGTAGTGCAGGTATTACATGGGTATCCCTGGGGAAGCTGTGGGAGTATAGCGATACGCAAGGGGATTTCCTTCTCTGCAGCCCTTGGCTCATTTGCCTATACATTTTCTTCTCCCTGGCAGCATCCCCAACCTTTATCATGGGGTTCAGTAACTTCACGTGTCTCTGTATTGGATGTTTGTTATATCATATTACTAAATTATTTTGTGTTTCTTTTCTACATAAAGTACAAAAAAAAATTCTTATTGTGTATTTTACTAGAGATGAGCGAACGTACTCGTTCGAGTATTAGCGTGTTCGAGATGCTCGTTACTAGAGGCGAGCACCACGCGATGTTCGAGTTACTTTCACTTTTATCTCTGATACGTTAGCGCGCTTTTCTGGCCAATAGAAAGACAGGGAAGGCATTACAACTTCCCCCTGCGACGTTCAAGCCCTATACTACCCCCCTGCAGTGAGTGGCTGGCGAGATCAGGTGTCACCCGAGTATATAAATCAGCCCCTCCCACGGCTCGCCACAGATGCATTCTGACATAGATCAGGGAAAGTGCTGCTGATGGTGGAGCTGCTATAGGGAGAGTGTTAGGAGTTATTTTAGGCTTCAAGAACCCCAACGGTCCTCCTTAGCGCCACATCTAACCGTGTGCAGTACTGTTGAGGCTGCTTTTTGCAGTGTTGCACTTTTTTTTTTTTTTTTTTGTATATCGGCCGTGCAGAGCATTGCGTCCAGAGCATTGCGTCCTGCAGTAATTTTACATAGTCCAGGGCCAGTAGTGGTGAGGCAGGGACAGAAGACATATACAGTCTATATAGGCAGTGGGCTTTTCCAAAAAAATTTGGGAAAAAAAAATCTATTTGGGCTGCCTGTGACCGTCCTCAGGGTACTGCGTCTCTGCTGGGGGTAGTTGTCCTAATTCAAACGCAGCCAGCTAAGTGTTACAGCAGGCTTGTGCAAAATTCTTTCCTGGCTCTGCTGTGCGTTCCGTAAGCGAAGTCAGCCTCCAACCACAGGCCAATATGCGGCACATTTAATTACAGCGTTCTGTTTCTGCACTACTGGTAATACAGCATGCTGAGGGGTAGGGGTAGGCCTAGAAGACGTGAACGCGGGCGAGGACGCGGAGGCCCAAGTCAGGGTGAGGGCACAGGCCGAGCCAGTGCGGTGGCCAGGGGTAGAGGCAGGGCCAGACCAAATAATCCACCAACTGTTTCCCAAAGCGCCCCCTCACGCCATGCCACCCTGCAGAGGCCAAGGTGCTCTAAGGTGTGGCAGTTTTTTACAGACACGCCTGACGACCGACGAACAGTGGTGTGCAACCTTTGTCGCGCCAAGATCAGCTGGGGAGCCACCACCACCAGCATGCGCAGTCATATGATGGCCAAGCACCCCACAAGGTGGGGCGAAGGCCGTTCACCGCCTCCGGTTTGCACCACTGCCTCTCCCCCTGTGCCCCAACCTGCCACTGAGATCCAACCCCCCTCTGAGGACACAGGCACTACCGTCTCCTGGCCTGCACCCACACCCTCACCTCCGCTGTTCTTGGCCCCATCCAGCAATGTCTCTCAGCGCAGCGTCCAGACGTCGCTAGCGCAACTGTTTGAGCGCAAGCGCAAGTACGCCGCCACGCACCCGCACGCTCAAGCATTAAACGTGCATATAGCCAAATTGATCAGCCTGGAGATGCTGCCGTATAGGCTTGTGGAAACGGAGGCTTTCAAAAGCATGAGGGTCGCCACTACTTTTCCCGATGTGCCGTCCCAGCCCTGCACGACCACGTCTCCCGCAACATTGTACGCGCCCTCACCAACGCGGTTACTGCCAAGGTCCACTTAACAACGGACACGTGGACAAGCACAGGCGGGCAGGGCCACTATATCTCCCTGACCGCACATTGGGTGAATTTAGTGGAGGCTGGGACCGAGTCAGAGCCTGGGACCGCTCACGTCCTACCCACCCCCAGAATTGCGGGCCCCAGCTCGGTGCTGGTATCTGCGGCGGTGTATGCTTCCTCCACTAAACCACCCTCCTCCTCCTCCTCCTACGCAACCTCTGTCTCGCAATCAAGATGTGTCAGCAGCAGCAGCACGTCGCCAGCAGTCGCTGTTGCGCGGCGTGGCAGCACAGCGGTGGGCAAGCGTCAGCAGGCCATGCTGAAACTACTCAGCTTAGGAAAGAATGGCACACGACCCACAAACTGCTACAGGGTCTGACAGAGCAGACCGACCGCTGGCTTTCGCCGCTGAGCCTCCAACCTGGCATGGTCGTGTGTGACAACGGCCGTAACCTGGTGGCGGCTCTGCAGCTCAGCAGCCTCACGCACGTGCCATGCCTGGCCCATGTCTTTAATTTGGTGGTTCAGCGCTTTCTGAAAAGCTACCCACACTTGTCATACCTGCTCGGAAAGGTGCGCCAGATCAGCGCACATTTCCGCAAGTCCAAGACGGACGCTGCCACTCTGCGGACCCTGCAACATCGGTTTAATCTGCCAGTGCACCGACTGCTGTGCGACGTGCCCATACGGTGGAACTCTACGCTCCACATGTTGGCCAGGCTCTATGAGCAGCGTAGAGCTATAGTGGAATACCAACTCCAACATGGGCGGCGTAGTGGGAGTCAGCCTCCTCAATTCTTTACAGAAGAGTGGGCCTGGTTGGCAGCCATTTGCCAGGTCCTTGGAAACTTTGAGGAGTCTACCCAGATGGTGAGCGGGGATGCTGCAATCATTAGCGTCACCATTCCTCTGCTATGCCTCTTGAGAAGTTCCCTGCAAAGCATAAAGGCAGACGCTTTGCACTCGGAAACGGAGGTGGGGGAAGACAGTATGTCGCTGGATAGTCAGAGCACCCTCATGTCTAAATCTCAGCGCGTTGAGGAGGAGGGGGAGGAGCCTGAGGAGGAGGGGGAAGAGACAGCTTGGCCAACTGCTGAGGGTACCCATGCTGCTTGCCTGTCATCCTTTCAGCGTGTATGGCCTGAGGAGGAGGAGGATCCTGAAAGTGATCTTCCTAGTGAGGACAGCCATGTGTTGCGTACAGGTACCCTGGCACACATGGCTGACTTCATGTTAAGATGCCTTTCTCGAGACCCTCGCGTTACACGCATTCTGGCCACTACGGATTACTGGGTGTACACACTGCTCGACCCACGGTATAAGGAGAAACTTTCCACTCTCATACCCGAAGAGGAAAAGGGGTTCGAGAGTGATGCTATACCACAGGACCCTGGCGGACAAACTGATGGTAACATTCCCATCCGACAGCGCTAGTAGCAGAAGGCGCAGTTCCGAGGGCCAGGTAGCAGGGGAGCAGAGATCAGGCAGCATGTACAGCGCAGGCAGGAGAACATTCTCCAAGGCCTTTGCCAGCTTTATGGCTTTCCAGCAAGACTGTGTCACCGCTCCCCAGTCAAGGCTGAGTCGGCGGCAGCACTGTAAAATGATGGTGAGGGAGTACATAGCCGATCGCACGACCGTCCTTGGTGACGCCTCTGCCCCCTACAACTACTGGGTGTCGAAGCTGGACACGTGGCCTGAACTCGCGCTGTATGCCCTGGAGGTGCTTGCTTGTCCTGCGGCTAGCGTCTTGTCAGAGAGGGTGTTTAGTGCGGCTGGGGGAATCATCACGGATAAGCGTACCCGCCTGTCAACTGACAGTGCCGACAGGCTTACACTCATCAAGATGAACAAAGCCTGGATTTCCCCAGACTTCTCTTCTCCACCAGCGGACAGCAGCGATACCTAAGCAATACGTAGGCTGCACCCGCAGATGGAAGCATCGTTCTCTATCACCATCAAAAACGTGGACCTTTTAGCTTCATCAATCTGTGTATTGTATTCATCCTCCTCCTCCTGCTCCTCCTCCTGAAACCTCATGTAATCACGCCGAACGGGCAATTTTTCTTAGGCCCACAAGGCTCAGTCATATAATTTTTGTAAACAATTTTTATACGTTTCAATGCTCATTAAAGCGTTGAAACTTTCACCTGAACCAATTTTTATTTTAACTGGGCTGCCTTCAGGCCTAGTTACCAATTAAGCCACATTAACCAAAGCGATTAATGGGTTTCACCTGCCCTCTTGGTTGGGCATGGGCAATTTTTCTGAGGTACATTAGTACTGTTGGTACACCAATTTTTTTGGGCCCTCGCCTACAGTGTAATCCAATTAATTTTTTGCCCACCTGCATTAAAGCTGACGTTACATCAGCTGTGCTGGGCACTGCAATGGGATATATTAATGCACCGCCAGTGGCTTCCTGGGACCCACCCATGCTGTCGGTCCACATGAACTTCCCATTAGGGAGATGTACGTGCCTGTGTATACTTATAAAAAACTCGAGCCTGACTGGGGCATGCAGTTTGGGCCGAAGCCCACCTGCATTAAACCTGACGTTAGCTTTGCTGTACAGGGCACTGCAATGGGATATATTTATGTTCCGCCGGTGGCTTCCTGGGACCCACCCATGCTGTCGGTCCACACAGAGTTGTAGCTGCATGTGTCCACTTCTAAAGAACCCCAGTCTGACTGGGGCATGCAGTGTGGGCCGAAGCCCACCTGCATTAAACATGACATTACCTCAGCTGTGCTGGGCACTGCAATGGGATATATTTATGTACCGCCAGTGGGTTCCAGGGAGCCACCCATGCTGTCGGTCCACACGGACTTCACAATAGGGAGTTGTACCTGCCTGTGTCTACTTATAAAAAACCCCAGTCTGACTGGGGCATGCAGTGTGGGCCGAAGCCCACCTGCATTTAATCTGACGTTAGCTCTGCTGTCCAGGGCACTGCAATGGGATACATTTATGTACAGTCGGTGGGTTCCAGGGAGCCACCCATGCTGTGGGTGCACACGGAATTCCCATTGCGGAGTTGTACCTGCCTGTGACTATTTATAAAAAACCGCGGTCTGACTGGGGCATGCAGACACCTTGACAGAATGAATAGTGTGTGGCACATAGGTTCCCCATTGCTATGCCCACGTGTGCAGCTCCCGATGGTGGTGGCACAGGATTATATTTCTCATTGCTTCTGTACAGCATTGTGGGCTATCGCCCCGCCCCTTTTAAAGAGGGCCGCTGCCTAGCCGTGCCAACCCTCTGCAGTGTGTGCCTGTGGTTCCTCCTCATGGCAGACGCACTTATAAATAGACATGAGGGTGGTGTGGCATGAGGGCAGCTAAAGGCTGCGCAGGGACACTTTTGTGTGCGCTGTGGACACTGGGTCGTGCGGGGGGGGGGGGGGGGGGGTGGGCAGCATGTAACCAAGGAGAAGTGGCAGCGGAGTGTCATGCAGGCAGTGATTGTGCTTTGTTGGAGGTAGTGTGGTGCTTAGCTAAGGTATGCATTGCTAATGAGGGCTTTTCAGAAGTAAAAATTGTTGGGAGAGGGGGGGGCCCACTCTTGCCGCTATTGTGGTTTAATAGTGGGACCTGGGAACTTGAGATGCAGCCCAACATGTAGCCCCTCGCCTGCCCTATCCATTGCTGTGTCGTTCCCATCACTTTCTTGAATTGCCCAGATTTTCACAAATGGAAACCTTAGAGAGCATCGCCGATATACACAAATGCTCGGGTCGCCCATTGACTTCAATGGGGTTCGTTATTCGAAACGAACCCTCGAGCATCGCGATAATTTCGTCCCGAGTAACGAGCACCCGAGCATTTTGGTGCTCGCTCATCTCTATATTTTACATTTTATTGTTAGTAGTGTTCTTTTTGTTTTGCACTACAGACAATTTTTGTATATCTTATGGGGTGTATGTTTACCCTTCATAATTGACAAGTTGGGAGTATAGTCTTTATTTCTACTTGTTAGGCCGCCTGCACACGAGCGTTCCGGATTCCGCTAGCGGATTTTCACGCGCGTATGGTACCTAAATGTGCTTGCGGATAGGTGTGGATGCGTGAAAAATCACGAGCGGATATACGCGGATGTGTTGCGGAAAAAAACGCGCAGAAAAACCAGCAGACACCCCTTATTGTAAACCCAACCCCTAGAGAACTGCCCATTCCTTGGAAAACAGCTTAAAAACCAACATCCAGACTCCGTTTTGTCCCTCTTGCTTGTGCGAGCACCGTTAAATTATTGATGTCTTTGTGGGCATGGTTGATCCATGTAACTTTTTTCAGGCGCTTCTCCAGCGTGACTTTATTTCAGTCACTGCAAAAAAATTCACAAGAGGAATTCATTACTACAGATTTTGCATTCTTACATCCTGCATTGGCAAGAAATACTACCTATCTCCCTCTACACATTGCTGGTGTCTGCTGAACAAGGCTATTAACCCAATAAATGCCGCTTCAGCGGCACCAGTGGAAAATACAACTGTTCCCGCAAAAAACAAACAGGGAGGGCTTAGTAACTTGGGTGCATCCTGGCGGCTGATGCACCCGTCTTCCTGCACAAGACGGCCGCAATGCAGGATGGATGTCTTTCCTCAGAGCTGGAGGAAAGAACACAAGTCCGGCAATGGAGCCGGTCATGTGCTCTTTTCTGCCAGCGTTGCGGAGAGCCGCCCGTCCTGCAGTGTGACCGTTTTGGTATCGCTGCATCCGTAAAAGTCTGATCTATCAAAGTAATGTATGATTTACCCTGCACGGTGAATGTGGTAAAAAAAATAAAGAAAGAAACTACGCCCGAAATGCACTTTTTCGGTCACCCTATTTCCGAGAAAAAATGTAATAAAAGGCTGATGGCTGGTGGCTGCAGGCTGGTGCCTTGTGGCAGGCTGGTGGCTTGTGGCTGCTGTCTGGTGGATGAGGTGACTGGAAGGACAGTGCTGCTGCTGAAATTTGCCTGTGAAGCTCTGTGCTGTGTGTTGGGACGCCTCCTACCATGCCTACTTCCTGTAGTCATAGCAACCAGTGACTCCATCCGCAGCTGCACTGCGGATGTACTGCGTGAAAAAACGCACCCATTCACTTGTATTGGAGGCTTCACGTGCAGAATCCGACCCAAATTAGAACAGGTCGCAGATTTTTTCAAGCGCGTGAAAAAACGCGATACAAATCCGTCCATCTGGGGACAACTGCGGATCCTCATAGGAGTATATTGGCTGCGGTCTGGGGCAGATAATGTGCCTAAAATAACGCGCTGGAAATTCGTTCGTGTGCAGGCACCCTTATATGATATATTGTCAATGTTTTTAGTGTTTTTATGCTTGTTTCTTGTGTGTTTGTCAATATAATATACATTTGTATCTTTATTTTTGGTGTGCAATTTTTATATACTGTTGTATTTTTTTTCTTGTCATACTTTGTTGATTGACACAGTAGCAGCGCCCCACCTTATTTATTTATTTTGATGTTCATTCCCCCCTTTTTTTGGTAAGAAAAGCAAAAAGGTGAGACTTCAGCCGGCAAAAGAGCATAAAAACTGTGTCACTGACCAGCGGAAAAACATTGCCTGCCCAGATGAATCTAGATCTCTATTGCACCGTGCTGATAGGGGGGTCATGAGAACAAGGCTATCTGCTTCCTACAGAAATCAGCTTAGTGCATGAGTGTAATGACCCAGTGAACAGGTAGTTCCAGGTGGCAGCTGCTCCTTGATCTACTATTGATGGCCCGTCCTAAGAATACTCAACAGTTTACTACTAGATAACCGCTTTTAAAGAAAAACTACCCATATGTAGGTGAACTATCCTGTGGAGATGTGTAAAAAAGAGTTTACATATAATTACTGTTTACATTCATTCACTTCATACACAGCAATGTTATGTCACAAAGCCATATCTGGCAAATAAATAGAGCCTAAATGTAACATTTGATGTTATTATGATGTCTGGTGACCAATTTGTGTTATTGCAACAAAGTATTGCCTCCTATAGTATATTCTCTAATTTATTAGTTGCAGGTCATGTGATTGAGGTCCTGTAACTTCCTGAAAACCAGTGCGTGATGCAGATAAGTTTTAGTGTTGCAGAGAGTGACTGCAGGCCCTCCAAGCCGACCCTATTGGGAGAGAGAGCTGCTGAGGGCACAGAAGTGAAACACAGTGAGAGGCGCTTACAGCTGCGGGCCATCAGTGGCTCCTGTGAGGGCGGGTGAATGAAAGGAGCAGCTACACCAGACACCACTATCAGGAACTGGCAAGTGAAACATTGATGGACTTTTATTACTGAGTTATGGACATACTTAAAGGGTTATTCCGGGTTGTGAAGTGAATAAAAAAAAAATCCAGATATGAAAGGTGTTTGCACTATGCTTATGCACAGCTGATTATGGGTGTAAATCGCGCAGCTTCTACTTTCTTATCCTGTCTTTCATTTCTGATGTTTCCCCATGTTGCCATTTTCCAAGATGGCCGCCGCATCCCTGCATAGAAAAAAAGCCATCAGTGGCAGTTCTTACTGACGACCCCCAACCTGTAGCGCTGGAATGCCTACAGCTGATATACAGGGTCACCTGGGGATAAACACTTGTGAAGTGCCGGGAGAAGGGGATGGTTTATAGAGCTGCAGACACAAAATACAAAGCAGAACCACATTATAAACTTCAGTACCATTTAATCAGCATTCACTTGACAGCAGCTTTGTGTAACCAGAATACTCCCTTAAAGAAAACTTTTCACCATAAACTGACTTCTGGCGCTGTTAGGACAGATGACAGGCAGACGGGTGCTGTATTTTTCATACTCAACTGCTTCCTGGTTCTCATGGTGCCCGCCTGTAAAGTCTGCATGCCGGACTAAATTCCGTGTCTTTTCAAACCCCTCTGCATGTTCTCTCCTATACAAGTCTATGGCAGAGCGCATACACAGGACTCTGAAAGAGTCAGATTTTCGACTGATGCACAGACTTCATATGGGGACATTGCAGGAACCGGGAAGTGGGTGAGTATGAATAATACAGCACTCAGCTCCCTGTCAACTCCCCTGGCAGCACCATAAGTCAGTTTACAGTGCTTTAGGCAGGTAACAGGTTCCCTTTAACAACAATTGCACGTGGAGACCGCTCTCTGAGACAGGAGTACAGTGTGCACACTTAAGAACAGCTAGAACTGCACTTTAACCTTGGAGTGATGAATCACCATTATTTGGAGCTCAGGACTAATGCTGCTAGCCCTCATTCTGTTGTTTCGTGGGGAATACTCCCCAAGAGAGGTGCAGGGTACCCGAACCACTAATAGAAGCCATATTACTGGACTCCAAGGATTGAGAGGATTTGTTTACCTTGTTAATAATAAAATAGTAGGACTATTCAAAGAAAACCTAAGCTGTCTTGGTTTCACAGTGCAATGTTACCTCATTATAACTAATAGATCATACTTGTAATAGAACTTCAGGATCTAAAACACATTGTTATACAATTCTCTTAATTGTTTTGCTACCAAACCCACTTATTTTGTACCTATTTAGTATTTAAAGGGCCATACTGGTGATTTTCTTTTCATTTGTTATGCAGACAAACCTCTAGTTTCATTGGTAATCCGTCCGAAACCTGAAACCAATGAAACCCGAGGCAATTATTTCCATAGGAATCAATGTAAATCAAATTAATTCGTTCTAGACATTCCAAAACACCCACCAAACGACATTTTTTACAGCGTTTAGCGCTGCTTTTTCAGAACAGTGCTAAACGCTGTACAACACTTTCTTTCATTTCAATAGGGCTGTTGCAAATAAGGGAGATGGAATAATACCTCCACAACACCACCTTCAAGCCAAAGTAAGACTCTTTATACAAGCCTTGTAATATTGACTGAGAATTAAAAGCAAAGCCAGACTTCATGCACAGACAGCTGTTTCAGGGTTTTTGCCCTTCATCAGCGTACAGTAGGAGTCTGGCTTTGCTAGTGGGAGGCCTGGGATGGGGGTCAGAAACACTACCTTTTCTCCTTAGGGAGAGCACTTAGACTGTGAGTGATGAGACTTAAAAGGCCATGCATGCTCCTCTGGGTAATATGCAAATAAGTAAGATGGAATAATACCTCCACAGTGCCACCTATGGAAGGCAGCATTGGAAGGAATGCCGCCTTCCAATAGGTGGCACTTTGGAGGTATGCTTCCATTTCTCTTATTTGCATATTACCCAGAGGAGCATGAATTGCCTTTTGAGTCTCCTCACTCAGGGGGCTGTTACACAAGAGTTTTCAGCCCTGCGACACCCATCATTGGAATGAATGGACAGCGTTAAAGACGCTAGCTACACTGCCTGCGAGAAGAAAAAAGTCAATACTTGCCTTGCGGCTGCTGTTGGTATCCGGGGGGGGGGGGGGTGCTCTCCGGACCTCCATACAGGCTGCTGGGCACTTATCAAGCCAGCAGAACATCTTGCTAGTGACGGGGATTAAAATCCCCCACCTCCAGCAAGAGATTGCTCTGATTGGCTGAGTCGGCTGAGTGACAGCCCGCTCAGCCAATCACAGCCAGTGGCTGTGGTTGGACAGCGAGGTCATGTGGGCCGGCGGCCGCCAGCAAAGCTAGAAGTAGCTGGCAAAAGTAGAGGCAAAATTCTGCCTGGAAAAATCGGCAAAACTGGAAACTGGCGAAAGAAGAAGGCAATGTAAGTAGATGTATGACTCTATGGCTATTCCCCATTCAGTATATATAAGTTGGCTAGTATTACCTTGGTTAGTTGTCTCTGTCTAAAACTCCTGGCCTCTTTTTTTCCCTCAGATAGTCATGTGATCTCAGTTCTGACCAGCTCCGATCTACTTGGAGTTATGAATTTGCTATTCATATTCTCAGTCGGTGTGATGGTGTTACATAAAACTACCACAGCAACTGTGTTGAGGGGGAGACAGCCACTCTTATCACAGTTACTGATGATGATCACACAGGCACTGGTGTAACTATAGGGGATGCGGTTGCACAAGGGCCGAGGAGCTTCAGGGGGCCCATAAGGCCTCTTTTCTCCATATAGGGAGCCCAGTACTATGTAAAAAACATAATAGTTGGGGGCCCTGTTACAGGTTTTGCATTGGGGCCCAGGAGCTTCAAGTTACGCCTCTGCTCGTAAAATATGCAGTAAACAGCAAATATGTATGTACATGCAAATTTTCTGTCTATGTTAAATCTTCACAGACTATATTGGTACCTATTACATATGTGTGTGTGTCCCAATAGCAATTAATAGGCTTGTAGCATCGCGTATTACAGGTGTAAAAAAAATACTTGTGCAATACGCGGCCAACATCTGCCCTTATGGGTGAGGTCTAACTCTCAGGATGGCGGCTGGCAGGAGGCCTGAAATACATAGAGTAGACCTCCGAAGTGTGAGAGACAATCAGGCAATCAGACATGGAAAAATGTGTTTACGCTGGAGTGGCAATAAATACTGTAAACTGTGTCTTTGTGCCTCCGCTTTCTCTGCGCATCCACAGCCACACAACACATAGTCATCTTTACTAGAGATGAGCGAGCACCAAAATGCTCGGGTGCTCGTTGCTCGAGTCGAACTTTCCGCGATGCTCGAGGGTTTATTTCGAGTAACGAACCCCATTGAAGTCAATGGGCGACTCGAGCATTTTTGTATATGACCCATGCTCCGCTAAGGTTTTCATTGGTGAAAATCTGGAAAACCCAAGAAAGTGATGGAAACGACACAGAAACGGATAGGGCAGGCGAGGGGCAACATACTGGGCTGCATCTCAGGTTCCCAGGCCATTATTAAGCCACAATAGCGGCAAGAGTGCCCCCCCCCCCCAACAATTTGTACTTCGAACAAACCCTCATTAGCAAGGCACACCTTAGCTAAGCACCACACTACCTCCAACTAAGCACAAGCGCTGCCTGCGGGACACACCGCTGCCTCTTCTCCTGGGTTACATGCTGCCCAACCCCCCCCCCCCCCCCGCACGACCCTGCGTCCACAGCACACACAGAAGTGTCCCTGCGCAGCCTTCAGCTGCCCTCATGCCACGCCACCCTCATGTCTATTTGTAAGTGCATCTGCCATGAGGAGGAACCGGAGGCACACACTGCAGAGGGTTGGCAGGGCCAGGCAGCGGCCCTCTTTAAAAGGGGTGGGGCGATATCCCACAATGCTGTACAGAAGCAATGAGAAATCCAATCCTGTGCCACCTCCGTCAGGAGCTGCAAATGTGGGCATAGTAATGGGGAATCCATGTGCCACACAGTATTCATTCTGTCAAGGTCTCGCATAGCTCAATCGACACTGCAAGGAGAAAGCCGTCTGCACTCTGCCCCCTACCCAAGTCAGTCAGAGGAGTAGGACGGGGATGTTTTTGAGGCAGTACGTGTCCTGTCCCCGTGTCCATGGTTATATGCACCTTCCCAGTGACCGCGTCGCTGAAGAGTTTTTGCGCCTGGGTACCTAGTAGCACGGCCTCGCCACCATCATGTCTTTGGGAAGCCTCCGTAGTAGCAGTATAGTCAGACCCCAGTAACAGTTACATAGAAGCAGTATTGGCTAAGCAGCAGATTCACATTTCCCTCGCAGCAGTGTAGGGAGAGCACAGCATTTGTAACTTTTTAGCACTAGCAGTATAGTCAGACCCCAGTAACACTTACGTAGAAGCAGTATGGGCAAAGCAGCAGATTCACATTTCGCTGGCAGCAGTGTAGGGAGAGCACAGCATTTGTAACATTTCAGTAGTAGCAGTATAGTCAGACCCCAGTAACAGTTACGTAGAAGCAGTATGGGCAAAGCAGCAGATTCATATTTCCCTGGCAGCAGTGTAGGGAGAGCACAGCATTTGTAACATTTCAGTAGTAGCCTTTTGGCCCACAGAAAAATTGCCCGTTCGCGGTGATTACGAGAGGTTTCAGGAGGAGGAGCCGGAGAAGGAGGACGAATATCATACACAGATTGACAAAGGTCTTTAGGTAGCGCTGCTGTCCGCTGGTGGAGAACAAAAGTCTCCATAGTGGCCAGAATGTGTCTAACGCGAGGGTCACGAGAAAGGCATGCTAACATAAAGTCAGCCATGTGTGCCAGGGTACCTGTATGCAACATATGGCTGTCCTCACTAGGAAAATCACTTTGAGTATCCTCCTCCTCCTCCTCCTCAGGCCATACACACTGAATGGATGAGAGGCAAGCAGCATGGGTACCCTCTGCAGTGGGCCCAGCTGTCTCTTCCTCCTCAGGCTCCTCCCCCTCCTCCTCCACGCGCTGAGATATAGACATGAAGGTGCTCTGACTATCCAGCGACATACTGTCTTCCCCCGCCTCCGTTTCCGCCCGCAAAGCATCAGCCTTTATGCTTTGCAGGGAACTTCTCAACAGGCATAGCAGGGGAATTGTGACGCTAATGATTGCAGCATCGCCGCTCACCATCAGGGTGGACTCCTCAAAGTTTCCAAGGACCTGGCAGATATCTGTCATCCAGGCCCACTCCTCTGTAAAGAATTGAGGAGGCTGACTCCCACTACGCCGCCCATGTTGGAGTTGGTATTCTACTATAGCTCTACGTTGCTCATACAGCCGGGACAACATGTGAAGCATAGAGTTCCACCGTGTGGGCATGTCGCAAAGCAGTCGGTGCAGTGGCAGATTAAACCGATGTTGCAGGGTGGCAGCGTCCGTGTTGGACTTGCAGAAATGTGCGCAGAGCCGGCGCACCTTTCCGAGCAGGTATGACAAGCGTGGGTAGCTTTTCAGAAAGCGCTGAACCACCAAATTAAAGACGTGGGCCAGGCATGGCACGTGCGTGAGGCTGCTGAGCTGCAGAGCCACCACCAGGTTACAGCCGTTGTCACACACGACCATGCCCGGTTGAAGGCTCAGTGGCAAAAGCCAGCGGTCGGTCTGCTCTGTCAGACTGTGCAACAGTTTGTGGGCTGTGTGCCTCTTCTCTCCTAAGCTGAGTAGTTTCAGCACGGCCTGCTGACGCTTGCCCACCGCTGTGCTACCGCGCCGCGCGACACCGACTGCTGGCGACGTGCTGCTGCTGACAAATCTTGATTGCGAGGTAGCGGTTGATTTGGAGGAGGAGGAGGAAGGTTTAGTGGAGGTGGCATACACCGCCGCAGATACCAGCACCGATCTGGGGCCCGCAATTCTGGGGGTAAATGAGCGGTCCCAGGCTCTGACTCGGTCCCAGCCTCCACTAAATTCACCCAATGTGCCGTCAGGGAGATATAGTGGCCCTGCCCGCCCTTTAATATCAAAACTCTCATATCTCCTATGTTATGAAGGGTGGTTTCAAGTCACAAAACCACAGAAGAATTTGGGAATATAAATTGATAACAACCTTTGACACGCTGAATACTGGGTTAAATTATTCCCCAGGATTTATGCGTGAATGGGAAGTGTGAGACATTTATTATACAGATAAGACCCCCATCAACAATAATTCAGGGACCATAAACTTTCACTCCCTTATCAGTGTTTAGCTAAAAATGCCAGTGTACCTCTTGTAGCAATTTTAGCCTGCGACCTCACCCCCCCCCCAACAGTAATTTAGGGACCATAAAACTTTCACTCCGCTATCAGTGCCTAGCCAAAAAAAGTTTGTTTGTTGTTGCAGAATTCCTTTTAAGTGTGAACCAATCACATCCATATCTGTGCCTTGTCATAAGTATGTATGTTATAAGTGTGTATAAATATGCATGCCTCTTCAGATCCAATCCATAAGCCTGAAGAAGAACCCTGCGTTGGTTCGGAAGCTCGCTATTATTACATCATGTATTTTTGTTAGCCATTAAAAGGTATCATATCTACAAGATTACGTCGTTTCTCTTGCTGAGAACAATCACATTTTGCTCTACTGGCTAACACGGTACCAGATCTTTATTTTCATTGCACTTTCAATGTATGGGCGCCTGACACACCGTGCAATTGTCAGACAAGACAGCACGCGTATAACACAGAGCGGCGTAGAAAATTTGTGGTTTCTTGGCGTACACTTAGAGGCAGACTGAGCTGACGCAACGCAAAGTGTGGACAGAAAAATATTTAAATGAAGGCTGCACTTAGGCCTTGCTGTGCACTATGCAGTTTGGATGGACATGAAGTCCCACAGGCCATGCAGGCAAATGCACTGGGTCACCGGTAGCCGTAAAAAGGATTTCTTTTTTAAATCTCCTGTTTTTTCTAGGCAATGCAGGCTGAGGCTATGCAGTGTGTATTGTACTTTAAATGTGTGGGCGCCTGACACACCGTACAATTGTCAGACAAGACAGCACGCGTATAACACAGAGCGGCGTAGAAAATTTGTGGTTTCTTGGCGACACTTAGAGGCAGACTGAGCTGACGCAACGCAAAGTGCGGACAGAAAAATATTTAATTGAAGGCTGCATGCAGGCTCTGCTGTGCAATACTGAGGTACTACAACTACCAGCAACCACGGAGTTAAATGCACCCGGTTACAGGTTGCCCTAAGAAGAACCGTTGGGGTTCTTGTAGACAGGATTCTACACTACCACTGTCCCTGCCTGACCAATACTGCCCCTATACTAAAGTACAGCCTGCAGCCTGAGAACGCTATAGCCTGTACGCCCGATATACATAAAAAAAAAAAATGTGCAAAACTGCTCACAGCAGCCACAACAGTAATGCACTAGGTGAGCTGTGGCCCTAAGAAGGACCGTTGGGGTTCTTGAAGACGCTAACACTGTCCCTATAGCAGCACCTGCACTTTCCCTGATTTCTCTTAGCGTGTGTCTGTGGCGAGCCGCGGGCGGGGCTGATTTAAATACTCGGGGGTCACTTGATCTCGCCAGCCACTCACTGCAGGGGGGTGGGATAGGGCTGGAACGTCACAGGAGGAAGTTGTAATGCCTTCCCTGTGTTTCTATTGGGCAGAAAAGGGAAGGAAATGTAATTGAGTCGAGTGCCGCGTGGTGCTCGTCTCGAGTAACGAGCGTCTCGAACACCCTAATACTCGAACGAGTATCAAGCTCGGACGAGTATGCTCGCTCATCTCTAATCTTTACTTAAGCAATCCACAATATAATTACCTTTTTTAATGTGTGATGGATGACAGAGGTCAGAAGAATAATAATAACGGTAAAAGCCAGGAATCTCTTGGACATTGCTGTGTTGGCCATTAGACCTGAGGAAGACAGAAAGTTCCTTGTTGAAACAAATCCTACAAAATAACCTGTTTGGATGGAAATTAAATACAGAAAATGATGACAGGATTGGCAGAAAATGAATTGTTTGGAAAAGATTCATCCAGCATGAACCACTTCATGAAGAGAAATAAACCTATGGATGTCAGAATTAGTGTTGCGCATCGTGATTACATCCAATAAAATAGAGCTAATTTTTGTAAAATCAGATCAAATTAACCGACCCGAATTTTTCTGAAAATCACAGAAAAATGGCTTTGCCCTGAGAGTTTGTCTGTTCCCCCTCAATGAATGTGTCTCATTGGTTAGCATTGTTACCTTGCAGTGTAGGGATCCTAGGTTCAAATCTCATCAAGGACAGCATCCCCATGAATTTTGAAAAACTACATCCAGGTTTTGCTCTTGGTCAGGTTTTTAAATATAATCTCTTTTTAGTAAGAAATGTTTAATAAAACATATAAGTCTGAGAATCATATCTATAGAGATTGTTTAACCATACAGGAAGAAACGTACATTTATGATTGAGACACGCAGGTCTCACAAGAGATACAATCTGTCACAGTTTAAAACGACCATAAATGTTCTCAGAAATATATATATTCTATAAGAATTGTGTCTTTTAAGCACACCATAAAACAATGGTGATATCAATGACCATAAAATCAGTTACCTATAAACCAATAAAAGGGAGAAAGGTGAAGGTGGGAGAGGTAGAGAGTCATCTACGCTAGTTGTTAATAGAGTCTGGCCTGAAGACTTGCTATTTGGTTATTTATGAGGTATTTCCTCTGTAACGGAATGTTAAGCCCTCAGTGGATGAAGGGGATGTGTTTGAGTAAAGCAAAAGTTGGTTACCAGATTTATATTATTGTGACCTTCTGGATATTTTTTTAAATCAATCCATGGTGACCAAATGGGTATTATTGCATCTTGTCACCACCAGGAAGTGTGGGTGGTGACAAGATAGTAGGTGCTTGACAGGGGGGGTAACGCCCCCTGTTCCTGATAGGCTGTTATTTCCGTGGCTCACTGCAGGTTCTGGCACTCACTGCGGTCTTCTGGTTCTTAGTATGTGAGTGTAGGGGCTGGCGGCGCCCTCCCCCCAGCAGCGCCCCAGTGGCTGTGTCCTCTTCCTAGCAGAGCTTCTGTCACTCTGTTGCCGCCTGCACTGTCCCCTCTGGTGGCCGCCGCCTCCCCCATTATCGCTCCTGTGCTGTGGCCTCCCTTTCCTGAGCCAATGTCACTGTCCCCTGCGGCATCATTGGCATCGCACTTCCTGCAGCACCACAGCAATCACTGGCGGCTGTGACTATCCCCGGCGGCTGGAGTGTCAAGAACATCAGCATGGCTCACTTGTAGCGGCCTGCAAGGAAGAAGTGGAGAAGCATTGCTCCACACTTGTCAGCGGTAAAATGCGCTGGCGGGGCTTACTGAGATGTTTTTGCAGCCAACACTGTAAGTCACCCCACATTAATAAGCAGCCTGTCCTTGGGCCAAACACTGCCCTGATTTTAGCCTTCCCAGAACGGTTACTATTAGGGGTGCTTTGAGGTTAGGCTTAAATTATTATTTTTTTTACATTAAAGCCTTGTGAGGTAATAATGTAAGCCTAACTGCTACACTAATCCCTATCCATCCTGGCAAAGCAAAAATCACAGACCTTACAGAAGTCACCAATCAGGAGTTGGAGGTGTGACGGGCGTTTCTGCATCCAAGCCCTGTCAAACTCCTTGCTTCCTGGTGGTGACAAGATACAATAATACTGACCAAATAGTTAGAAATGTATTTCTGGTGCCGTTCTCCCAGCTTATAAGTTTCTCAAAGCAGTATATTTGGTGTATTTTGTTTTCCCATTGGGTTAGGGAAGAGGGTTCTTCCACCACATTAGAGGGATGAGTAGTTTGGCTGCAGATACTAGGATTGTTGGCAGGGAGTTTTTTCTTGGTGTAAAGTTTTTAGATGGTTGCCAAAGTAATACCTCCTTCGGTGCCAATTTTAATGAGGTTGAATAGGTTTTGTCAGATTAAGCTCTGATTGGCTGTAAGCCAGTGGAGTGACTGTTGGGAGGCAGTTAATGGTGCAGGTCAGGGGAGTGAAGAGAGAGAGAGAGGTAGTAGAAGAGTCGTGTCATAGTAATGATGAGAAGATAGTCAGTGAGATTTCAGTCAGATCAGAACAGTAAAGTGCCCAGTCGGCTGTTAAACAAGTGAATCATATAGTTAGTCAGTGTGACCATGTGTGTAGTTGAGAGGAGTTAGTCAGACAAGTGAGAGAGATAGTAAAAACCTTCAGGTGTCCATCAGAGAGTGAGAGAGAGACAGTGTTAGTGTGTATAGAGAGTGACTTAGGATTACCGGGAGAAGCAAGATCCCTGTCAGTATTGCAGTCAGGGAGCTGCTGGAAGCTACCGGAAGAGTTGGTGGGTCTAGAGGCGAGTTGTGGCCTGTCACAGGAGAGTCCCTGTGAGGTAGCCAAGAAAAAGGTATATAATGCTCACAGTTCACGCCACTGAAGAGCCATTAAACCGGTCCAAGGTAAAGTAACATCAGTGTCATCTGTGACCCAGAGCGTCATCTCTGTCTTTAACCTGAAGAATCCCATGTAGATTATTCCTGTTATTGATACTCCTAACATGTACAAAAGAGAATCACTTTTCATGAGAGGCTTGTATGTGTGCACTGATATATGATCGCTACTGACATCAACAAAGAAATTGAAAAGTAAGTTACGTTTTAAACCCTGGTTCTTGTGATTTCTTAACTGCATCACATTTAGCATCCTTGTTGCAATGTAGCGCTGGCATCACGATTTACGAAGAAGGCCATTATGGCTCTGTCGCAGACGACAGGGAGTCTCTTCAGAACACCTAAGCAGCCGCCTCTTTCACAGATGTTGTTCTCAGTCAGATTTGAACCTAGGAACTCAGTACTATAAGGCAACATTGCTAATGACTGAGCTGCCATGCTTCTTCTTTCTTCTTCCTTTTACTTCCTCTTCCTTCAGAGGAGAAGGAGAAAAAGTGGAAGGAGAAGGAGGAAAGAATGAGGAGATCGAGAAGCAGGAGACAAAGTAGGATAAAAAGATCTGCTTCTACTCATTTTATTCTCCTTCTCTGGAGATGGAAAAACCAAGAGGAAACTTGGTTGCTCGGTTGTTAGTACTGTTGACTTGCAGTGCTGGAGTCCAATGTTCAAATCTAGCAAAGTGCAACATATGTATGCGGCTTTTATATTCTTTTTGTGTTTACTCTTCTCCTTATTGTCCTCCCCTGGAGAAGAAAGAACAAGTATGGTGGCTCAGCTGTTAGCACTGCTACTTTGCAGCGCTGAAGTTCTAGTTTCAAATATGTCCAAGGGCAACATATGGATGGAGGTTCTTTGTGTTTAATGTGGTGGCCATTCATTAAAGATGAATCACCATCATCTTCACCTTTTAGTTGCATTGCGTTTTTAACATTAGAAAGTCCCATTGACAATTAGAAAAAAAATGCAGCGAATTCGCAGCGGAAAAAAGAACGCTAGTGGGTAGTCACCCTTAGGGAAGTTTTTTGAGGCAAATTAGTGCATCCGATTTTTACTCCCTTTGATTTTAAAGGGGCTTTACAAGAATGACAAGTTCTCCCCTATCCACAGAATATCCACAGGATAGGGGATAACTTGCTAATGGGTTGGTATCTCACCGGAGACCCCAAACGATCTCGAGAATGGGACTCCCGTCTCCTGTTCTCCTATGACTGAAGGGGTTGTTTCCTCTCCAGCAGTGACATCACTCAGAATGGAGTGCTGGCCGAGCATACGTGGTTAGCGCTCCATTCATTTTAACGAGAGTGCCGAAAATACCTGAGTGGAAGAAGCAACCCCTGCAGTGACAGAAGACTAGGACACATGTTATCCTCTATCACTTCAAAGAGGCTAAAGGGACACCGCAGATGCATACACACCCGAGACACTAGGACAGATGCCATTGATCTGACACGGAATTACGTAGATTTTTGTAACAAATCTTTGTCAAATCTACACAAGAAAATTGTCCCATTTATTTGAATGAGAATCCACACTGCAAAAAAAAAAAACACATAAATTCTTGACGTTGATTTCCGGCGAAATATACGTCGGGAATTCCACAAAAGCTAAATCCATGTGCGAATCCATGGCAAACATAGGGGCCAATCCATAGCAGAAACACGTGGCTTTACAAATTATTTTTTACTGTTTTCGAGGTGAAATCTGCGCTGAAAAACCCAACATGGATTCCACTACAGTATATGCGACTGTCATTGAATAGCTAACCTAGCGCCGGCTTTCATTGGCTGATGCCATGCTCAGTTAGCCAATCAAGCATTAGTTTTCTGGAGGCGGGGCATTCAAGTTATGGCGTTCAGAAGATGGTGTCAGAAAATAATTTAAAAAGACATATTGTAAAAGTAGTACAGCACAAAAACTATATACATTTGGTATCGTAGTGATCATACTGACTTACAGAATAAAGTTATGCATTTTTGCTGCAATGTGTACACCGTAGAAACAAGAATTCCACCCACCCTTCCATCCCCAAAGATGGTTAAATTACATTTTTTTTTCCATTTCACTCCACTTAGAATTTTTTTTAAGTTTTTCAATATATTATATGGTACATTAAACAGTAATATTCAAAAATACAACTCGACCTGCAAAAAAACCCAGCCCTCAGACAGTGAGGTCGATGGATAAATAAGAGTTATGTTTTTATGAAAGTTGGGAGGACAATCCAGGAATGGGGAAAAAAATAGCTGCGTCATGGGGGGGGGGGGGGGGGGGGGGGGGGGGGGGGGTTAAAATGCTAAAGAAAAAAATGTTGGCTCTGTAGAAAAGATCATTCCAACAATCACACACAGAACAATAACGGAAATGGACTTTTCAGCAATTAAACAAAATGGCTCCAGTCTACAGATGCATTCAACCCATTCAGCATGGACGGCGGCCACGTTGCTGACTTCCTGCACAACTCTATATAATCACCGCAGAAATGTCAGCAGCGTGAGCACCACATACCGTCAGCTACTGAAACAAGTTGTCATTGATGATAATAAGTGTGAAACGGCGGTGCGACATTCATTATCATTCCTTCTGATTCATTAACCAAACTGTGGGAAGTCTGCAATAGGTTCAGCAGAAACAAAGACAAAATATTCCTGGCGTGTAACTTATGGCGATGCTGTGTACTGACGTTAGTGTAGTTTTATTGCTGAGGTTTCGCTGATCTTCTGGAGGAATGTAGTATTGTTCTGAACAATGAGATCATAAATGGGAGTCTAACAAGGAAGCAGCAAGAAGAAAATTACTGATCTTGATATAGAAATCACAGTCATTGAAAAAGAGAATTTGGAAATAGGGGCCACCAGAGAACAAATGGCCCCAAGTAGCTTGCAGGGATGCATGCTTGTCCCTGTGTTACCCATTCTCCTTGCTGTGGTGTTACTGCACCCCTGCAGTGAGGAGTATACTGGACGGGGCGCTCGTCTTGCAAGTGCTCCTTGACTTTCAGTGGGACTCATGAGATAGGTGAAGAGGCGACCCAACAGCCGTAGATCCTGGTCCTGGTGTTACTTCATGAGTGCAATGCAGTAGTGGCTGCTGGATGGTCTATCCTGGGGCTTCTAGCCCCATTGAAAATGTGTGGAGCACCAACCCTTGACTAGCCCTCTATTTACAGTGATCTCATTGTAGGGAGAGAAGCAAACCCCACAGTGACAGGCAGGGCGTGACAGGGAAGTTCAGTTCTCGAGATCGACGGGGGTCTCCGTGGTGAGACCTCCAGTGATCAGCAAGTTGTCCCCTATCCTGTGGATCGGGCATAATTTGTAATTGTGGTATATTTTTTTAAAGGGAATGTGTAATCAGAAATTGACCTATTGTATGAACCGGGGGTGAATACTTCTGAGACTGCAGGAGTCGGTGAAAGTGGCATTTTGTCGTGAATTTCAAGAAACTACTTGTTATATCAGTTGTGCTGAGTGATTTAAATTGTTCTGTGCAGAAGCAGCGCTGCGCCTTTTTTAAAATTCCCCAATATCTGTTAGATTATTAGAATAAAAAACATCTGATAATAATGAGGTTCTCGCTCTCGGGCTCCTCTTCGGTTTTCAGTGGCCGGAGCTGAAGAAAACCTAGGAGTAAGAAGATTCTGCATTTTAAATCTATTCATGGGTCTGCTCAACGGTTAACCAGAATGAAACCTGCAAGTACAAAAAGGTAATATTGACTCTAGAAATGGTGAGAAGGATGGCATTTGGAAAGAGAGGCTCAAGTTTTGATACAGCACAGGGTCTGTGGTCCAGGCCACCCTAGAGGTTAGCTCCAGCTGCACTTCTACAGTCTGACTCCAGTGGAGGAGTCCTGAGCCCACTCCTGATACAGCCTACTGCACTAGGAGCCCCAGGATAGACCTTCGAGCAGCCGCTACTTCATTGCATTCATGAAGTAACACCAGGACCGTGATCTATGGCTGTTGAGTCGGCTTTTCAGTGTGTTGGTCTAGCAAGTCGCATGCTGCGCCTTTACTTACCGCTTCTGTCCCTTCTTCCACTCAGTCTGAATGTGTAAGCAGATTGTCTTCTTCTGTAGATTTGCCGGCTCTAACAGTGTTCTAAGGTCAAGTAATGGTGCCCTTGTTGGCGTGCTTTCAGAAACTAAACATACAGGTACTGTAGCTCACCTGAGGTTAACTCTCCAGTGCCTGGATGTATGATAGGAATCCTCACCAGACGCTTTAGTTACAGCTTTTCTGCACCATCTTCAGGGATCCTGTGGTGAATTCATCTTATGGGACTTCAGAAGCAAATGTGGTAAGTGACATATGACTGGTTGAAGCACAAGATGTGAGATCTTCGTCTGTTATAAAGGTCCATTAAGGGCCCATTTGATGTTGACGGTGAGAGAGAAGATGTGGAGACATGAATATGTTGAAGTCTTCTCGCTGCTTCCTCTTGAGAACTATAATGGGGACAAAGGCAAATCTGATAAAAGCAATAAGGAAGAGAAAGAAAGTCCTTGCTCTTATGTGATACCATGGACCTTTTTGAATTGGCTCCAGGTCTTTACAATTTTTGCTAGTATCAAAGCCTTAAAGAAAGTATATTGGAAACAGCTCACCCACATGTTATCCTGATCCCACCCAAGTTTACTCAGTCCAATGCAGGGAACCTTCAGACTGCTCAGTTCCAGTACAATGATGAAAAAACTATTAAAGGATCCAGCACTAGCATATCCATAAAATAACAAGTTTTATTTAAACATGATTAAAATCCGTACAGGAACATGTCTAGGAAAAAGCTAAGAGTTTCAGGCTGACGCTGTACAGCCCTTTATCATGGTGCCCTAATGAAGGGCTGTACAGAGTTAGCCTGAAACGCGTACCTTTTTCCTAGACATGTTCTTGTATAGTTTTTAATTATGTTAAAATAAAACTTGTGATTTTATAGATATTTTGTTGCTGGATCCTTTAACAGTGTCGAAGCCTAGAGACTTTGTGGGAGACTTGCGTGGTAATGGGATGCAGTCTGTTCCCACAGCATAAGGTCGTATGACCATCACTGCAAAGGGACCATGTTGACATAGGTTTGTGGATGTGCCTCACAGTGGCAACACACATAAAGCATCAGCCCATTCATAGTGGATTGGATATGGCTAGATAGTGGCAGCTTGGGTCCAAATCCTCCACTTGTGAGAGAAGCCATAATATTTCTAGAATATATTGTAAGATTGCCCTAGGAATACTCCAGGTTATATAAACATAATTCTAATTGCCAAAGGCAAAAAATACCCATAGGTAATATTCCCTAAAATCTAAGTGCTTTATTAATCAAAAACAGACAAGATCAACATCAAGAAATATAAAATAAAGGGTCAAATGGTGGTAGCAATATAGTGTGACCAACAGTCATCAATCAGTATTGTGTGTGTGATTGTGCATATACACACTTAAACATAGGACTGGATGGACAACTTCCAAGAGCCTATGTAAAAAAAATTTGTTGATCGGCACCACCAAAACCCTATTAAAAGTTTAACCTATAGCTACCCCGACCTGTTTGGCCTTACGGCGTCCTCAGGGGGAGCAACATCCACTATAGTCCTCACATTTTTGAGCGTTATTGTCTGGACCCTGTAAATGTGCATCATCTTCAGGCTGCCACAAAGGAAGACTACCAGGGTGAATGGACTGCACCTGTTTCACAAAGGCTACAGTAGCAATTGAATGAATCTGAGAATATAGTCCTTTTGGAGGACTGCTCATCTATTACCGAGGAGAGATGGTAACTCCCATAGATGATGGATATTGTTCTGATGGTTGAGGAATGAGATTGGAGCTGAACATTGCACTGCTGATAACTAAAGCGTTGCTGTTTGTAGTTTTTGTGCTCTGAGTAACTTGAAGATTTATTGCCAGTTTGAGTAAAGGTTACCCAACTGCTCATTTCCTTGAATAAGTACACTGTCAAAAGTACAGTGTGTAATATTACCGAGGGTGTGGTGTTGAGAAGTGTGCAAGCACAATACAGACTTTTTTAATTGTGAGCAGACAGTTCTTTGAACCAGTTTCAAATGTGAGATAAGCTGAAGCTGAGTTACAATGGAGAAAACGGAGTCTTGCACACATTCTATGGCTTCGTTGTCAATTTTGAGTTGAATTTGGCCATTTTTTGCAGTTGTCATAATTATTGTCGTTTTGAAATTCAGGTAGAGGCCCATTTTTTCACTTTCAGTTTTAATCTTACATATCAGCTGCTTCAGACCAGCTTCTGATGAGTTGTGTCATCTTCGTAATGGAGATTGTGGATGTTTCTGCCACCTATTCTCACCCCGGATTCCCCGGTTTTCTGTCTCAGCAAGTGTGTGCAGAAGGTTACAAGGAAATTTCATTGAAAGAATGTTTATATGCAGTGATTTAAAAGTTGTCTGAGACAAGGAGAATTTGTGATTTTTGTGTGTGTGTGTGTGTGAGTGTGAAGGGCCTGCGTACTAGTTATATTGTTTTATATATGAGATGTGTACTGTCGCAGCACTTAATCTGAAGTATGAGAGTGAGGGTCTAACAGATAGTCGGAGTACAAGGGGCGTAACTAGATGATACAGAGAAAGGGAGGGAAGAAAAATATGTAATGGTTTTGCTCCTCCTCGATACAGACCGGACTAGCAAAGAAACAAACAAAAAAGTATGTGATATGCACAATAAAAGTATATGGCGTATTCAAAATATTGGCTTTTACCTATTTGAATATTGTTGAAGTATGATGAGATAATTCTGTACTTGTGCAACCTGATGTGTACATTGCAAACCAAATCAAATTATGAAAAACAATGTGGGTAGTTTTATGGTGTCTGAGGCCTGCTTAGTCAACTTATTAGCCTAGACATACTTCCAGTGATACTAGCAGAAATTGAATATCCCCCAAACGGAATTGGGCCATAATGAACCAGCAGTTAACCACCATTTGTGCAGCTTCTATAGTTACAGATTATGAATTTTTTCCCTATCTACAACAAGTTTTTATGCAGATTCCAGTGGTGTTGTGGCTCTCTTATTGTCATGGTCCCCCATGCAGGTATTGAAATCCTGCATTGAGCACAAATTTAAAAATTCTTCAGCTACCGGATTCACTAAGTATAAGGAAAGTGAAACTGGGGGTCTTGAAAATGTTGTTAAAACTCGCATTCTAATGCAGATATCGATGCATAAGATTTTAACACAATTCCTAGTTAGTGACACTGCACCTGTAAATCTGATAGGGCAGATGTGCTACAAGCCTTGCAAGCCACTTTATTTCTCCCTTGATGGTACTGTTACTCTCGCCTCTGAGGAGGATGAACAGTTAATTTGCTTGTTAAAAGCTTTTGTCTTCTTGGAAAAATCTAACATGTCAACACACCCTGCAGACAGCTGAGCTTACTCAGTTCCCATAGACACTAGCAAGA
The DNA here is from genome assembly GCF_035609145.1 of Eleutherodactylus coqui. NCBI lineage: Eukaryota > Metazoa > Chordata > Amphibia > Anura > Eleutherodactylidae > Eleutherodactylus > Eleutherodactylus coqui. The sequence continues at coordinate 7,169,924 of NC_089842.1, read as the reverse complement.
CAAATATTGGGAAACGTCCAGTCCCACCTGTCTTGGTCAAGCTGAAAGAAGGGGCTGGGCTTCCTCTCACACCTTAGTACCCCTGAGCCCAGCACAGGAGGCAGCCATTGAATTAACAATTCATGCCTTACTACAGACCTGGTGTTATGACTGCATAGGACGTGCTGGACCAGCAACTGCAGACATGCACAATACTTGCTCACAGTGCGGCGCCCAAAACAAACTGGCAAATAATAAATGGGAAGTCTTTCCCTAAACACGTAATGAATGAGGGAGAGGGCCCTGCCTAATACAGCAGACTGATCGCGTCGATAAATGCTGGCCTGCACTCATTCCTGGGACCTAATTAACTCTCCTTGGCCAAACTGATAAAGGGCAAAGCAAAATAAAACATGGCACTTAGTTTTAGTAGAATAAGCCACAGCACACAGAGCTGTCCGAAGTAAGGAATCGTGGACAACACGCTGACCACGGGAGCTACTCACTGCCGGCTTAGATAGCGAGCAGTAAATGACAATTTACAGCACCTTAGCTTCCTCTCTATCCCAGCTAAATAGCTAGCTAATCATCCACAGATGTGTGCACATTCTGTCACACCTACTAAGCAAGAAGGTGCAGAAGCATGTCTAAAACCCGCAACGGACTCCGTCAACCCGGCAGCGATCCCAGCACTGCTGCAGCACCTGGGCCATATAAAGAAACCATCTCTCCTTGTAATACTTCACTATATCTAGTTAAAAACAAAAAGGCCAGCCCCCTACTGCCACTCATTTTATGGTTGTGGATCTAGAAAATGCTTTCCTTGGGGCCCCTGTGCTAAAGTGGCAGCTTTCTGCGAGTGATACATCTAGATTGTGGTTGATTGTTTTAGCAAGATGGGTCATTTTTTGTGTTTATCCTTGGCATATCATCTGGAGACTAATGGCCGGACAGAGAGATGTAACCAGAGTCTGGAAGAGTACTTGCAGTATTATATCTCAGATTGGAGGATGGGTCAGGGTTTTTGCCTTTAGCTGAATTTGCACTTAACAATAGATCATTAAAATCTATAGGACTTCTCCTTTCTTTTGTAACTATGGGTTCCATCCATGTTCTGGTCCATTTTCTAAAAATGTGTTGTAGGTACCGGAGGAAAATCAGTTCTCCTCTAACATTGAGGCAATGTGGGAAAATATTCAGAAGAATCTACAGAGGGCGGTTCAAAATTTCAAGTGGGTAGTGGAAAATAGGTGTTCTGAGGGGAGTAATTTCTTGGTGGGACACCTAGTGTGCTTGTTGACTAAGAACATAAAACACAAACAACAGTCCTTCAAGTTAGGTCCACAGTTTATCGGCACTTTCAAAATCATTGAAAAATCATTGGAAAAATATCTTTAATGGACCCTACCAGATCCAGTTGACAAATGTCACTTCAGTCAAATTGGAAGGAGAAGACAAACAGATACACGCGAGCCCCTGCAAGAACGTCTTCACTCCTGAAACAAAAAAAGACTTTTGTCACTGTTGATACATGCTGCAATACACACACGGACTCAAAAATGTGTTGAAAGATTATTAGAATAATGCGTTTGTTAAAAATCATGAAATACTTGTAACATTTGAAGATACAGAAAACTGAACAATTGTTGGATATGCACTCATGCTCCTATAGCATCCTCCTTTACGAATAAGGGGCTATACTTCTTATGTGGGAGGAGATCGGGTCATGGTTTAATAAAATTATTGGTACCCCTAAGTTGTTACAAACACACCAGAGCATAACTGCCCCAATAATGGTTGGAGCATGGGTCGGAGACCCGTGGTTGGTTCTTAATTGCCCATGGACTGGGGATCATCATGCCATCTCATTTGCCTAGGAAAATGCTACTATAGACTGATCTCTCCTGGGCAAAGTGTGTGGGTGTGTTTATGTTCCAAATTATAGGACAACTGTGTTTATGAAATATGTCCTCTATTGGTATTGCAATGGATTACCTTATAAACATGCAGAATGTGTGGGACAACATAACACGGTTGAAAATTGGGCCATAGCATGTCCTGCTCTTTGGATGACAGTTGTCTGCCATTCTAGATCACATGGTAATAGCCATGCCACTTAAGTGTTACCACATGATGGTCTGTCATAAATGGTAAGCCTTGAATACACACTCAATAGAGTTGCGGAAAATTAGTGAGCCTCATATAATGTCTATGAGCATGGTTAACAGGATGGTCTATTTGCCTATTCATACTAATGCCCCAGTTAGATAGGATGAGCTGTTGGGCAAATGATGCCTGACAGTGCATCCCAGTGATGCTTGCTCCTGTGCTGTTACACAGGAGTGAGTATCGCTGAAAGTGCTTCTGGCATGGAGGCAAAGCGAGCCGGGGAGCTCTCTTCTGCCGCCCACTCCATTCACTTTAAACAGACAGCCTTTCGAAAAAGAACAACTGCTGTTTGCACTGAACAGCTCGTAGTTCAGTTTTCTGCATGTAGCAACTGAATGACGTAACAACTGTAGTTCAGTCACTGCATGTATTTACCTGGGACGACTATCATTCAAATTCATGTGGGAGCGCCGGAATTTAAACAATTCTGAACGATAATCGTACCATATAAATGGCCCTTATAAATGAAAGATTAGTTAGTGAAAGCTACAGACTATCTAGATTATCAAAATGCCACAGTATCAGTTGCTGGTTAGTAAAACTAATGCCATTCAAGCTTAATTGATTAAAAAAGAATAAAATAGGTCAGCACTACCCAATGGAAACATATCCCAATAGAAACATATATATATATATATATATATATATATATATATATATATATATATATATACCTATAATCAATACTCTAACCACATTAATAATGCAAGGTTCTTGGTATATAAGTTGTAGGAGGGACAGAAGATAAATAGGTGTGCACAACCAGGTGAAGGCAGCCAAAACGTCACAATATTTGTACAAAAAAGAATAAAATAGGTCAGCACCACCCAATAGAAATATATCTCAATAGAAATATATAGGTGTACGTTAAACCACGGCTGCAACATACAATAAAAGCCAAGACCAAAAATAGCAACAGCACACAAAATAAATTTACTATCAGAAGTATATATACCTATAATCAATACTCTAACCACATTAAATAATGCAAGGTTCTTAGTATATAATTTGATTGATTGTTGTTACTAACACACAACAGTTCTTGATTATTTTACAGCTGCCCAAGATTGGCATATGCCAGTATGCCCCATCTACCAACATCCAGGTGACCAGGCTTTCAGATGGGTCTCCTAACACTAATACCAGGTGGTCTAATCTTAACCTGGGAAACCTTTAAGAATGTATTTTTCTTGGGTCTGAGCTCACACCTAAAACCAAGGAAAGTAGGATACCATATCTGGGTGGGCGTGCATGACCAAGTGGAGGCAGCCACAACTCCACCATCATACTTTTTGTACAAAATAAAAAAGAAAATAAGTAGGCACTTCCCAATAGAAATCTATAGGTGCACATTAAACAAGCAGAATGTTTAACAGTCACAAAATCCTCCATTGTTTCCTCCGGGTGGGAGGTGCGTTCACCTATAGCTATGACATCACTGTGAATAGAAGAAATGGCTTCCCTAATATCTTTCTGAATGGTGTCTTTCAGATCCAGGACCATGGCTTGCAATGCCTTAGATGAGGTGTGAGCTTCATCTTCCCTGGTCAAGGTATTTGGATAATCTAATAGCGGCACTTTTTTGATCTGTGAGGGGGAGGAGCATGGCCTAGAGGATTTCATCCTCCTATCTTGGGGTATGGGGGAGAATGGGACAGCCATTTGAAGTTTAGCCTCTCACAAGAGAGGGAAATTCTGAGACTCTTTAGAATGAGAGCATGGAAGCAATGGAACCTGAGGTATAATGGACGACCCAGTGGAGTCGGGGGCGTCCGTTCCCTATTGTGGAGAAGTTTGTTTTGCCAACTGGAAAACAAGTTCAGATATGGCTTTAAGGAAGAAAAAGCGGGTTGATACAGCAAAATGTATTAATGCAAATAAATAAATGATCAAATCAAACAAATTTACATAAAAATAGGTGAAATTGCATAAACATTTTAGTAAGCAATAGTTAAACAAGGGTTACATCAATACTTACATCACCAAGAGCCTTGGGAATACTTATCTGCTTTGTACATCAACCGGAGAAGCAACGGTGAAAAGCCAAAGGGCATCTTGGGAACCACACTGTGAGAGGGTATTCCTCATCACAGGCCCAAATACTTCTAACTTCCCAAAACCCTGTCCTGTCTTTTATACTTTTTATGATTTATTGCTTGAGTTGTGTGTTGGAAAAAGGTGACAATCCAAATTGACCATTAACTAGATCAGGCAAACAAAACTGATTCCTAAAACAATGGTAGCACCAAGCTCTAAGTATACTTAAGGCTCTAGTTCAGTCTTAAGACAATGATGATAGATTTGCATGATTAATTAGACAATAGATCACAAGACTCTATAGACAATGAGATAGAATTACAAGACAATGGAGAAACTATGTGAGGATATTAACATGGTCTCCAGCAAGTTTATAAGACTCAGATATACAATCCTTACAATTTATACATTACATGGCTGTATGGGTACAAGATGAAGGACTACAAACAGCCAGTTATATTTGCACCACAAACTCTTTGGCTATTTGTAGCCACTATAACTCAAAAAAAATATACAACTGTTTTACAATGTGATCAAGATACATAAAATCAACATACAATTTAGGACTGGAATATACATTTTGACATAACATGGTTTAATTATCGAATTCTATGAATGAATGATTAGCAGCTTACAAATGTTTCCTACAAATGTTCCATATGTTTCATATCAATGATACGTTCACCTTTATTACACTATTCCCTATCTTTTCATTTGCTAGCAATGTGGGGGGTCTTCAATGGAGACCAGTGCTGATGTTGCCTGAGTCCAAATTCAAAGGAAAGTTATAACAAGTACTCGAGGAGAACCATAAGAAGCCACTATACACACAGCCCAGGGGATCAAATGAGTTCTGCTTTATTTGGAGAAACACACAGCTTATATAGACCATCGCCCGCGCAGGGTGCGACTTTGAAGAATTACTTAATCAAGTGACTAGTTTGGAAAACAGAATATTAGCACATTTCATTCTTGCGAAAACAACGTATCTTAGAAAGGAAACACATTTACTGCGGTTCGGGTGCATCCGACCACAAACTGTCAGTAACGAAACTTATCCACTTTAGTTCGTTATCTGGTGCAAGGTCCGGACTAAAATAAGAAACTTCTAAACTTCTAAATTTCTCTTCTCATATTAGGTTACTCAGAAACAAGAGTAACCTTTAACAATCCCCAATTTGGACATCAGAGCCACCATTATCTCCTGGCTCTGTCACCCGTTGGATCCGGCTCCAGCCGGATCCCCAGGTAGAAATGGTGCACTCTATGTCCATCTATGGTATCAAGACATTTAGATGGGTGCAGAAAATCGGCTTTCAGTACATTTAGCTATGCATGAAATTATTACCTTTATTGCAATATATACACATAAGATTATCATTACCACTTGTTATATACTTTGTAGAATTCCCATGAACCAACCTCCTAACCTCGAGAACCAATTGGCAGGGTTAAGAAAGCTAAACCATCCCTGATCTTTATCTTGTTTTATGCTGGCAGCTATTTTCAATATACCTTTTGACATATGATTCTATATCCAAGTTCTATTAGCAACTTCCGAATGTTTTCCATATTTTTCATTTCCATAATATATTACATATACAACCAGGTAATCTAATGTCACATTTATTACACTGTTCCCTATATTTTCATTTGCTATCAACATAAAACCAATCTTGTCAAATCTGGGCTTGAAAAACAAAAAAAAAAAAAACGTTAGATGTTGAATACAAATGTCTCTTTCTGTAAAATTGTTTCTTCTTCTCTTGATCTTCTTTAGATCCTAAACCTATAGGATCTCCGATGCAGGGAAGCAAGGAAGGATTATTATGCCCTCACTGCTTTTCCTGGTTAGCCAAAGAACAGACCCTAAGTAGGAATCTGTCCTCGCTAGAGATGAGCGAACGTACTCGTCCGAGCTTGATGCTCGGGCGAATATTAGGGTGTTCGGGATGCTCATTACTCTTAACGAGTACCACGCAATGTTCGGGTTACTTTCAGTTTCCTCTCTGAGACGTTAGCGCGCTTTTCTGGCCAATTGAAAGACAGGGAAGGCATTACAACTTCCCCCTGCAGTGAGTGGCTGGGGAGATCAGATGTCACCCAAGTATAAAAGTCGGCCCCTCCCGCGGCTCGCCTCAGATGCCTTGTGACTGAGTTAGCTGAGGGAAAGTGCTGCTGCTGGTGCTGCTGTAGGGAGAGTGTTAGGAGTGAGTGTAGGCTTCAAGAACCCCAACGATCCTTCTCAGGGCCACATCTATCCGTGTGCAGTACTGTGGAGGGTGCTGTTAGCAGTGTTGCACCATTTTTTTTTTTTCAAAATCGGCTGTCTGCAGAGCATTGCGCCCTGCAGTAATAGTCCAGGGACAGAAGTGGTGGTTAGGCAGGGAGAGTGTTAGGAGTGAGTGTAGGCTTCAAGAACCCCAACGGTCCTTCTTAGGGCCACATTTAACCGTGTGCAGTACTGTGCAGGCTGCTGTTAGCAGTGTTGCATTTTTTTTTTTTTCAAAATCGGCTGTGCAGAGCATTGCGCCCTGCAGTAATACTACAGGGACAGAATTGTGTAGGCAGGGCCAGAAGACATATATTATTGATTGAATATACGCAGTGGGCCTTTTCTTTTTAAAAAAAGGGAAAAATTCTATGTGCCCTGCCTCTGTCAGTCCTCAGCGTTCTGTGTACGTGTGTGGTGGGTGGAGATAGTAAAAAATTCATACGCAGCCAGCTACGTTTAACAGCAGGCTTGCGCCAATTTATTTCCTGCCTTCCTGGGAAAAATCACCGCTCTGCTGCACTTCATATTACTGCATTTCTGTAGAACAGATTTCTTATCTGATTGAATATAGTCAGTGGGCCTTTTCTTTTAAAAAAAAGGGAAAAATTCTATGTGCCCTGCCTTTGTCAGTCCTCAGCGTTCTGGGTACGTGTGTGGTGGGTGCAGAACGTTAACAAAAAACATACGCAGCCAGCTACGTTTAACAGCAGGCTTGCGCCAATTTCTTTCCTGCCTGGGAAAAATCACCGCTCTGCTGTAGTTAATAACTCTGCAACCCTGCAGTTCTCTGACACATTTGCAGGGCCAGAAGACATATATTATTGATTGAATATACGCAGTGGGCCTTTTCTTTACCAAAAAAAAGGGAAACATTCTATTTGGCCTGCCTCTGACAGTCCTCAGCGTTCTGGGTATGTGTGTGGTGGGTGCAGAACGTTAACAAAAAACATACGCAGCCAGCTACGTTTAACAGCAGGCTTGCGCCAATTTCTTTCCTGCCTGGGAAAAATCACCGCTCTGCTGTAGTTAATAACTCTGCAATCCTGCAGTTCTGTGACACATTTGCAGGGCCAGAAGACATATATTATTGATTGAATATACGCAGTGGGCCTTTTCTTTACCAAAAAAAAGGGAAACATTCTATTTGGCCTGCCTCTGACAGTCCTCAGCGTTCTGGGTACGTGTGTGGTGGGTGCAGAACGTTAACAAAAAACATACGCAGCCAGCTACGTTTAACAGCAGGCTTGCGCCAATTTCTTTCCTGCCTGGGAAATCAAATCACTGGTAATACACCATGCTGAGGGGTAGGGGTAGGCCTATAGGATGTGGATGCGGGCGAGGACGTGGAGGCCCAAGTCAGGGTGTGGGCACAGGCCGAGCCAGTGCGGTGGCCAGGGGTAGAGGCAGGGCCAGACCGAATAATCCACCAACTGTTTCCCAAAGCGCCCCCTCGCGCCATGCCACCCTGCAGAGGTCAAGGTGCTCTACGGTGTGGCAGTTTTTCACAGAGACGCCTGACGACCGACGAACAGTGGTGTGCGACCTTTGTCGCGCCAAGATCAGCTGGGGAGGCACCACCAACAGCATGCGCAGGCATATGATGGCCAAGCACCCCACAAGGTGGGACGATGCCCGTTCACCGCCTCCGGTTTGCACCACTGCCTCTCCCCCTGTGCCCCAACCTGCCACTGAGATCCAACCCCCCTCTGAGGACACAGGCACTACCGTCTCCTGGCCTGCACCCACACCCTCACCTCCGCTGTCCTCGGCCCCATCCAGCAATGTCTCTCAGCGTAGCGTCCAGACGTCGCTAGCGCCACAGTTTGAGCGCAAGCGCAAGTACGACGCCACGCACACGCACGCTCAAGCGTTAAACGTGCACATTGCAAAATTGATCAGCCTGGAGATGCTGCCGTATAGGCTTGTGGAAACGGAGGCTTTCAAAAGCATGATGGCGGCGGCGGCCCCGCGCTACTCGGTTCCCAGTCGCCACTACTTTTCCCGATGTGCCGTCCCAGCCCTGCACGACCACGTCTCCTGCAACATTGTACGCGCCCTCACCAACGCGGTTACTGCCAAGGTCCACTTAACAACAGACACGTGGACAAGCACAGGCGGGCAGGGCCACTACATCTCCCTGACGGCACATTGGGTGAATTTAGTGCAGGCTGGGACCGCTCACATCCTACCCACCCCCTGAATTGCGTGCCCCAGCTCGGTGGTCGTATCTGCGGGGGTGTATGCTTCCTCCACTAAACCACCCTCCTCCTCCTCCTCCTACGTAACCTCTGTCTCGCAATCAAGATGTGTCAGCAGCAGCAAGTCGCCAGCAGTTGGTGTCACGCGGCGTGGCAGCACAGCGGTGGGCAAGCGTCAGCAGGCCGTGCTGAAACTACTCAGCTTAGGAGAGAAGAGGCACACGGCCCACAAACTACTGCAGGGTCTGACAGAGTAGACCGACCGCTGGCTTGCGCCGCTGAGCCTCCAACCGGGCATGGTCATGTGTGACAACGGCCGTAAACTGGTGGCGGCTCTGCAGCTCGGCAGCCTCACGCAAGTGCCATGCCTGGCCCATGTGTTTAATTTGGTGGTTCAGCGCTTTCTGAAAAGTTACCCCCACTTGTCATACCTGCTCGGAAAGGTGCGCCAGCTCTGCGCACATTTCCGCAAATCACACACGCACGCTGCCACCCTGCGGACCCTGCAACATCGGTTTAATCTGCCAGTGCACCGACTGCTGCGCGACGTGCCCACACAGTGGAACTCTACGCTCCACATGTTGGCCAGACTCTATGAGCAGCGTAGAGCTATAGTGGAATACCAACTCCAACTTGCGCGGCACAGTGGGAGTCAGCCTCCTCAATTATTTACAGAAGAGTGGGCCTGGTTGGCAGCCATCTGCCAGGTCCTTGGAAAGTTTGAGGAGTCTACCCAGATGGTGAGCGGCGATGCTGCAATCATTAGCGTCACCATTCCTCTGCTATGCATCTTGAGAAGTTCCCTGCAAAGCATAAAGGCAGACGCTTTGCGCTCGGAAACAGAGCCGGGGGAAGACAGTATGTCGCTGGATAGTCAGAGCACCCTCCTGTCTATATCTCAGCGCGTTCAGGAGGAGGAGGAGGAGCATGAGGAGGATGAGGAGGAGGGGGAAGAGACAGCTTGGCCCACTGCTGACGGTACCCATGCTGCTTGCCTGTCATCCTTTCAGCGTGTATGGCCTGAGGAGGAGGAGGAGGAGGAGGAGGAGGATCCTGAAAGTGATCTTCCTAGTGAAGACAGCCAGCGTATGGACAGATGCAGCATTCACTTAGAGAAGATAAAATTTCAAATCACAATTGCAAAAGTCCAAATATCCTGGTGGAAATAACTCAGTTCATAAATTTTCTCAGTCCCAAATAAACTTGATGCAGAATAAATCAGTCTATGGCAAATCAAACAAAAACAAAATCACAATCTGGGGCCTTGTGTGCTTTTCTTCACCCCTTCATAAAAATAGATGAAATAAAAAATCTGTAGGTCAAATTTATCAATAAAACAATCTCTGCCCAGAGGGACTGCAGTAATTTTCTGTTGTAGCAAATGAATATTTCTAATATTCCTAATTAGAGATGAGCGAACGTACTCGTTACGAGTACTTACGCACCCGAGTACCGCCATTTTCGAGTACTGCAGTACTCGCGCGTAAAGATTCGGGGGGCGCCGGAGGGCGGGGAGAGGCGCGGCGGTGCGGGGGGGAGCAGCGGGGAACAGGGGGGAGCCCTCTCTCTCTCCCTTTCCCCCCCACTCCCCACTGCTACCCCCCCGTGCCGCCACGGCGCCCCCCGAATTTTTTCGCCCGAGTACGGAAGTACTCGGAAATCGCGGTATTCGGGCGAAAAAGGGGCGTGGCCGAGCACGTTCGATCATCTCTATTCCTAATCTTTCTACATTTCAGCACAAATACCTTCTACATACAGTAGACATATAACTCAAGAATTTTACTATGTAAACAAACAATATAATATCAAACATTGCAAATCAATCAAGTTTACAATAGAATAATCTTAGATTGATCAATATCATCATCAGTACAGTTACTTATTTTTCACATGTTATCAAACACTGCGAACATAAGTTAAGCAAATTTTATAACACAATATTCCTAGATTTGTCATGGTCCTCTTCATTAGTAGTTATGTATTTACCATATCCTAGCAAACAGTCACAATTATGTGTATCTCACACTCACACTTATTAGGGTCCCAATCAACTCCCGCCTTGGCCACTACAGTATTTCTTATTTACTCTATCATTTCCCTTGCTCTCCGGTGACTGCCACTGCGTGTGTGCTTTAACCTTTATTATGGCCACCTGTTCTGGCAACATGATGGCCTGCATTAATCTACTTACTGATACACCATTCTTAATGGGCTTGCCTTGTGCCGTGAGAAAGCTCCTGCACCACCAGATGGGTCCATAACCGTGTGCAGTACCAAAGGCGTACCTGGAGTCAGTGTAGATGTTAGCAGTGGTACCTCTTTCAATCGTACAGGCCTCAGTTAGAGCACAGAGCTCAGCCTCCTGCGCTGACATGTGTGGCGGCAGTGGTTTTTGTACAAGCATCTCATTCAGTGTGACTACTTCAAAACCTGTTACAAACCTTCCTTCGTCATTCAGGTATCTAGATCCATCCACAAACATTTCAAGGTGGGGGTTTAGGAGAGGTTTGTCAGTGACATGTGCAAACCCAGCTGTCTCCTGCTCCATGAGCGCTGCACAATCATGCTGGTGTTCTGCGTCAAAGGCCTCCTCCTCATCATCAGTCAAAGAATTTGCAAAAAGCTGGTCCCCTGATCTTACTCCCCCATTTGAATCAGTGTCACCTAATGGTAATAAGGTGGCCGGATTCAAAGTGGTGCAACGTTGAAATGAGACATTGAATGAAGAGTGTACTGCAAGTTCCATTTTGATCTGTCTAGCAAGGGACAGATGTCTACGGCTTACCTGTGTCAGGATACCATGTATGTCATGTGGGGTGTAGATCACCATGGTGTGATCTAGGACAACGTCAGAACTTTTGTCCAGTAGCGCCTGAACTGCTAGAACCGCTCGGACGCATGATGGAGACCCTCTAGCCACCACGTCAAGATGGGCACTGTAGTATGCTACAGGTCGCTTTTTGTCACCATGCATTTGTGTCAGTACAGCGGTGGCGTGTCCTGCCATCTCAGTGACGTACATTTGGGAAGGTTTGTCATAGTCTAGCAGCCCCAGTGCGGGTGCACTGGTTGTCTGTACTTTCCCCCGCGGGGTGAGGGCAAATGGCCGTGAACCCAAACAGTCGTACAGAGGCTGCATGGTCATGGAGGCAGAGTGTATCCATGGCCGACCGTATGAAACCAGTCCCCAGAAGGTACGCAACTGGGCATGGGAGGTGGGAAGTTGCATGTCACTTACCACCTTCGTGCGCTCCGACGTCAGGTGTTTAGTGCCTGGACCTAGGCAGTGGCCCAGGAACACTACGTGAGATTTGCAGAACTGAAGTTTGTCTTTACTGGCTTTACTGATGGAGGAAACACAAAAGGCTTAGTGATGCATTGAGGCAACTATTTGGGTCAGGAGCACATAAAAGTAAATCATCAACATATTACAAGAGGGCGGTGCCCCCGGGAATTGGCCAGGCGTCTAATACCAGCTTCATGCATCTGGTGAACTGGTTTTGGGCTATTCTGAGCCCTTATGGCAGCACTGTCCAACAGTACTGCTTTCCTCTGAAAGTAAATGCAAACAAATACTGACAGTCTGGCTGGCCCTTTATACCCTTTTTTTTTTCACGGGAACATAAGGGGTATTGCCTGGGAAGACACATTCCTTAAGGGAGACAGTGTCTGCAATTGCATCTTCCTGGACATGTGCCAGGGGGTACTGACGGACCAAGGGGGCTTTTTCCCCTTCCTTTAGGTAAACCATTACCGGTGGGACTGACAGTCTGCCGAGGTCCGTCTGTTTGGTAGCCCAAAGGCTCGAAAGAACGACACTAAGAACTTGTTTCTCTGCGTGCGTAAGAGTGAAGACAGGGAGAGGTGTCGCTAGGTCTGCTGCCATCCGACAGAAGGTCGGGTGAATTTCAGACCCGGGGTGTATGCGAGCCTCACCGGACGGGTGAAGTTCGATACAACATCCCAAGGGTCATTGCACCGATTACCGCTAGACAATCAGGCTGGTATTCTATTTAAAATAGATCAGAACCTTGTTGCAAAAAAAATAAAAATAAAAATTGCTGACCTGCAATACCTAGATCACCTATGTCAGATGTCCAGTTCCTTGGGCTAAGCAATGACCCAGGAGAACAACCGTTGGTTTGCAGAATTGGAGTTTGTCTTGGAGGTAGCTTACTATTTGTCAGGACCTGCGGAAAGCTGAGTTTCTGCAGTAGCTATCAAGACAAACACATGAGCCGGATCCACCAAGAGAGCAGTTAGTTTACAAAACTCTTCTGAACTGTCACCTGAGGTCTCAACCCGTACCGATCCATCTGGTGAGAATTTGATGGATGCAGATAAGGCTTGTAAGATATCAGTACAAATAACAGAGACATGAATTACAACAAGGCAGAATAATCCAAAAACATCTATCCACATTGGAATATTATATTCTTTAAGCAAATTCATTATTAATCTGATCCTGCCTGCAATGTCTCATCAAATTTGAGAAGAAAAAAACTTTTCCTAACTGCCCAAGCTTCTCACCGCCATCCCTTTCGGAGGAGAGAGGGATGAAACATTACGTACTTTTACATCATCTAGCTCCACCCCTTCGATACTGGTCGTTTGCATGTCTCTCCTACAGAACATTCTCTCAGAGACAGTACAGTGCTAACAGCATTTAGCAGTAATACAGACGTCCAACCAATCACAGAACTGACAGTTACACAAAAAGCAAAAATATACCTTAAAATCCCTATATGTTTTCTATTTTTAAGACCGTATAATTCACGTAATTCATTACAAGTTTCTTATTTCATCAACGTTTGTCTTCCTTTCTATGGCACTGAATTTTATCTCTCTATGAAACAGAACAATAACTAGGATTTTAGAAAGCAGCCAGAACATTCAGACTTTAAACAACATTAATCATTAGTAATTATAAGAGGTAAATTTCTCTGGAGGATATGAAACACAGACGGCAGGGAATAGTTAAACACATAGAAAAGAAAACATGCTAAGAACTTCTAACAGCACAACATTTTCCGCATTTTAAACCCTTGTATTCTTAAAAGCCCCCACAGATGTGAGTGGGGTATAACTCCCTTACACTTGTATGAAGGAGACTAAGACGTACAACAAAGATTAGATTACATAACACCAAGACATACAAGACAAACAATAGTGGTTATTTGTCACATAATTGTCCACAGATTCTGCATGAACTTGCTTTATGTCCCAAAGGAACACAAGCTATAAGAGGATTCCCTTTCTCTAATAACCCCTTACTGCCGTATCTACACTTGCCTCAATCCATCTGTCTAACATACTTTTATCCAACCTTTTTGTCTATCTCTGAATCTTTCCCAAACTTGCTGGTCTAAAACTCCCAAAATTCTAAACACCTGCTTTTCTCAACAACTTACTACATTCTCTCCCCACGACTAACTTGCTTTCTCTGTCTTTTGCTATTTCTCTAGCTGTTTTCCATATAGGCATACCCCTTGCTCTGTACGTTTCCCATCTGTTTGTATATTTTATAAGCTTGTCTGCATACGTCTCCCCCTTCCCTCTCCTTGATTATCTCTATGGGAGTCAAATAAGTCTTAGACTGTTCAGACCCCATTTTGATTTGTCACACAGACCTTATTTTTATTATTATTATTATTTTTTATGTATTTATTCCTCCACCACGAAGGTAATTTATTTCCCACTATTCATCACTAAGTATACAGGACCTTATATTACACAGTACACTAAGGACCCCTGGTCCCTGGTCCTGGAATAGTTTTACGGACTCACTACAGCAGTCACTACTTAGGGGGGTTTAGGGGAGACCAGACCTCTCCTCTAAGGGAACATCTGGTGATATTATAACAGATTCAGTAAAAGCAAATTATGGCAAAAATGACACAGACTATCAACGTACAGATTTCAACAATTACTGCAGGCAACATGGCATGAAAATATACCAGTAGTGAGTTCTTCCGTCTAATACAGTCTCATGAACAAACTACACAAAGAGGCGGGGAACCTGAAAATAACACATGCAGCGACTAACCTTCTGTCAACAGTAGACACGAGTCAGGGCAGCCCAGAGCTGAAAATGGCAAGTCAAAGGCTTACCCTACACCGGTGTTTTGTAGATCTGGGGTCCCGTGATCCTGGTCCTGGGTTGTTGGCAGTTGGTGTTGTCAGGTATCGGCTGCAGGTGAAGAGGAGTCCCCGCCCCACGTTGGGAAGCCAAGTAAACTGTGGGGGGTCTTCAATGGAGACCAGTGCTGATGTTGCCTGAGTCCAAATTCAAAGGAAAGTTATAACGAGTACTCGAGGAGAACCATAAGAAGCCACTATACACACAGCCCAGGGGATCAAATGAGTTCTGCTTTATTTGGAGAAACACACAGCTTATATAGACCGTCGCCCGCGCAGGGTGCGACTTTGAAGAATGACTTAATCAAGTGACTAGTTTGGAAAACAGAATATTAGCACATTTCATTCTTGCGAAAACAACGTATCTTAGAAAGGAAACACATTTGCTGCGGTTCGGGTGCATCCGACCACAAACTGTCAGTAACGAAACTTATCCACTTTAGTTCGTTATCTGGTGCAAGGTCCGGACTAAAATAAGGAACTTCTTAACTTCTAAATTTCTCTTCTCATATTAGGTTACTCAGAAACAAGATTAACCCTTAACAGCAACATAAAACAAATCTTGTCAAATCTGGGCTTGAGGAAAAATGAAAAATTCAAAAAACAGTCAATACAAATGTCTCTTTTTGCAAAAGTGTCTCCCCTACACTTGATCTTCTTTAGACCCTTAACCTACAGGGTCTCTGATGCGGGGAAGCAGGGGATTATTATACCCTTACTGTTTTCCCTGGTTAGCCAAAGAACAGACCCTAAGCAGGAATTTGTTCCTGCCTATTACATTGGTGTCAATCAATCTTCTCCATTCTCCATGTCCATGACTATAGAGCCCCTTTATTCTTTATAAATTCAACAGTTGCCGATGCCCTCTGTACACCATGTTGTTGCCCAAGATCTTCAGGGAGGAGCTGTGATGCTTAGTCCTCCTTTGATGCCATCAGCTGGTGGTTGTTCTGCAGAAGACTGAGGATCACCCCACTTTAGCAGCAGTCGGGCACATTTGTTAGTTCTTCAGGCTCAGTTGGATAGTCACAGCATACGGGCAGATGCAGCATGCACTTAGAGAAGATGAAAATTTTAAATCACACTTGGAAAGTCCCAATGTCCTGGCGGAAATAACTCAGTTACACAGTCCCAAATAAACTTGAAAAATTAATTCAGTCCATGGTAGATTAAACAAAACCAAAAGCAAAATCGCAGTCCTGGACCTTGTGTGCTTTTCTTCACCCCTTCATAAAAATAGATAAAACAAAATTCTGTAGGTCTAATTTATCAATGAAACAAACTCTGCCCGGAGTGACGTGATACGTTTTCTGCTGTAGCAAATGAATATTTCTAATATTCCTAATCTTTCTACATTACAGCACAAATACCTTCTATATACAGTAGACATAGAACTCAAGAATTCTTAGTCATTTAAACAAATAGCATAATATCAAATATTGCAAGTCCAATCAATCAAGTTAACAATACAATATCCTTAGATTTATCATCATCATCATCAGTACAATTACTTATTTATCATATGTTATCAAATACTACGAACCAAATTAATCAAACTTTGTAGCTCAATAATCTTAGATTTGTCATGATCACGTTTCTACAATTAGATTGTTATGCAATATACATTCACATAATTTTCATAACTTTCCCACAAAGCAAAACCCAAATAGATACACTATTATTCCAACCCATGCAAATGAATTTGTACATAACGATATCCCAGCACGCAGGCATTGATCATGCGCATCTCACACTAACTTTCCCTATCTTCCATCCATTCAATATGCAGTAAAGTTTCTGATCTACACAAATAAGCAAACATTTCAGAAACCCCACATTTGTATTGTGTTCTGCATGGTCTCAGACTTGTAGGTGCAAACATGTTATCAGGATCCACAAACAATTAACATATGCAAACAATTTACATGTAGACAGACCACAGACAAACATTGTATGGCAACACAGCACACAATAAGGATATCACCAACCTGAGGTGAAAAATGAAACCAGCTCAGCAAGGCCCGGATCAAAGCCAGAAATAGTAGACAGTGTACTCCATACATCCCACAGACAAACATTAGACATTGAACAAGGGTTTTCCTACAGCTAATATGCGAAAAAAATGTCTGTTTTTTCAACACATGAGTTCTTCTGAACTCCATATGCACTGGAGCACCAAAAAATGAAAATTCAAAAAACCTTGTTAAAATTTAGGTTGTTCTTCATTGCTTTCACAATGGATAGTGAATAGAAATGAGCGAACGTACTCGTCCGAGCTTGATACTCGTTCGAGTATTAGCGTGCTCGAGATGCTCGTTACTAGAGGCTAGCACCACGCGATGTTCGAGTTACTTTCACTTTCATCTCTGAGACGTTAGCGCGCTTTTCTGGCCAATAGAAAGACAGGGAAGGCATTACAACTTCCTCCTGCGACGTTCAAGCCCTATACCACCCCCCTGCAGTGAGTGGCTGGCGAGATCAGGTGTCACCTGAGTATATAAATCGGCCCCTCCCGCGGCTCGCCACAGATGCATTCTGACATCGTTCAGGGAAAGTGCTGTCTTGCTAAAGTTGCTATAGGGAGAGTGTTAGGAGTTATTTTAGGCTTCAAGAACCCCAACGGTCCTTCTTAGGGCCACATCTGACCGTGTGCAGTAGTGTGGAGGCTGCTTTTTGCAGTGTTGCACATTTTTTTTTGTATATCGGCCGTGCAGAGCATTGCGTCCTCAGTCTGCAGTAATTTTACATAGTATAGGGCCAGTAGTGCTGAGGCAGGGACAGTGAAAAAGGTGAAAGACATATACTGTCTATATAGGCAGTTGGCTTTTCCCAAAAAAATTGGGAAAAAACATTCTATTTGGGCTGCCTGTGACTGTCCTGAGTGTACTGCGTCTCTGCTGGGGGTAGTAGTCCTAATTAATACGCAGCCAGCTAAGTGTTACAGCAGGCTTGCGCAAAATTCTTTCCTGGCTCTGCGTTGCCCGTCACATCACCGCTGTCATCCTGTCCAGAGGGAAACAGTCTGCAATAATTTTACATAGCTTGGCCCACTGCTGAGGGTACCCATGCTGCTTGCCTGTCATCCTTTCAGCGTGTATGGCCTGAGGAGGAGGAGGAGGAGGAGGATCCTGAAAGCGATCTTCCTAGTGAGGACAGCCATGTGTTGCGTACAGGTACCCTGGCACACATGGCTGACTTCATGTTAAGATGCCTCTCATACCCGAAGAGGAAAGGGGTTCGAGAGTGATGCTATACCACAGGACCCTGGCGGACAAACTGATGGTAAAATTCCCATCCGACAGCGCTAGTGACCGAAGGCACAGTTCCGAGGGCCAGGTAGCAGGGGAGGCGCGGAGATCAGGCAGCATGTACAGCACAGGCAGGGGAACACTCTCTAAGGCCTTTGACAGCTTTTTGGCTCCCCAGCAAGACTGTGTCACCGCTCCCCAGTCAAGGCTGTGTCGGCGGGAGGACTGTAAAAGGATGGTGAGGGAGTACGTAGCCGATCGCACGACCGTCCTCGGTGACGCCTCTGCCCCCTACAACTACTGGGTGTCGAAGCTGGACACGTGGCCTGAACTAGCGCTGTATGCCCTGGAGGTGCTTGCTTGTCCTGCGGCTAGCGTCTTGTCAGAGAGGGTGTTTAGTGCGGCTGGGGGAATCATCACGGATAAGCGTACCCGCCTGTCAACCGACAGTGCCGACAGGCTTACACTCATCAAGATGAACAAAGCCTGGATTTCCCCAGACTTCTCTTCTCCACCAGCGGACAGCAGCGATACCTAAACAATACGTAGGCTGCACCCGCGGATGGAAGCATCGTTCTCTATCACCATCAAAAACAGGGACCTTTTAGCTTCATCAATCTGTGTATTCTATTCATCCTCCTCCTCCTGCTCCTCCTCCTGAAACCTCACGTAATCACGACGAACGTGCATTTTTTCTTAGGCCCACAAGGCTCAGTCATATAATTTTTGTAAACAATTTTTATACGTTTCAATGCTCATTAAAGCGTTGAAACTTGCACCTGAACCAATTTTTATTTTAACAGGGCTGCCTCCAGGCCTAGTTACAAATTAAGCCACATTAACCAAAGCGATTAATGGGTTTCACCTGCCCTCTTGGTTGGGCATGGGCAATTTTTCTGAGGTACATTAGTACTGTTGGTACACCAATTTTTTTGGGCCCTCGCCTGCAGTGTAATCCAATTTATTTTTTGCCCACCTGCATTAAAGCTGACGTTACAGGGGTTGGGCAGCATGTAACCCAGGAGAAGTGGCAGCGGAGTGTCATGCAGGCAGTGATTGTGCTTTGTTGGAGGTAGTGTGGTGCTTAGCTAAGGTAAGCATTGCTAATGAGGGCTTTTCAGAAGTAAACATTGTTGGGGGGGGGGGGCACTCTTGCCACTATTGTGGCTTAATAGTGGGACCTGGGAACTTGAGATTTAGCCCAACATGTAGCCCCTCGCCTGCCCTATCCGTTGCTGTGTCGTTCCCATCACTTTCTTGAATTGCCCAGATTTTCACAAATGGAAACCTTAGTGAGCATCGGCGATATACAAAAATGCTCGGGTCGCCCATTGACTTCAATGGGGTTCGTTATTCGAAACGAACCCTCGAGCTTCGCGAAATTTTCATCCCGAGTAACGAGCACCCGAGCATTTTGGTGCTCGCTCATCTCTAATAGTGAAACAAAGCTAACACTGTCTATTCTATCTATTGTTTGGTGACATCACTTGTCAATGAATAACCACAGTTCTGCTCTTGTATTATTACAAGCAAACATTAGCATTTCCCTTCCTCCAAAGAAACAGTCTTGACTTCTGCTCTGTAAAATAAAACCTATCATTAGAAAGGGAAAAAAAACATATAAAACATTTAGTTTTCAAAACCAAAGATCTCAGCCGGCACATCATCATCCTAGTATTCCTTGCCTGAATATTTCTCCTGTTAGCTTAAAAGGGAAAATGAAAGACAAAAACACAGTGAGACAAACATCACATTAAAGAACAGATTATTCCGATCATTATAATCTTTCCACATTGATGGAGTTGGATGTCTATCTGGTACTTTTTTCCTGAATTCTTCCCCCGGGTCATATAATCCCATTTTCTTATACATTCTCTACATGTCATTAGTACAGATCCTGTCTATATTCTCCCGTGGGACCCCATCTTTTATTAAAACTGGGAACATCTCTTTCCTGCCCACTCTATCTTGATTCACTTGAGTTCTATTAGGATTGGGATTATGATCTGGTTGTGACTCCTCCTCTTTTTCCTGTTTTAATACTTTCATCAATGATCTTACCTCTGAATAAAAATCCTCTAACCTCGATGCAGTGGGTTTTTCCGGCGACATGGAAGGAGGGTTGTCTCTCTTGCCATGCACCCCGGTTGTGGAATTTCTCCATCTTTAACCCTTTCCAATCCAATTTGTATCCTGGTTTTCCTAGGGGGCTTACTCTTTTTCTGCCATAATACAACGGCGCTATATGCTGGCTAAAGCCAGTACTGCATGAGGTGACACGTTGGATAGGCTCCTACAGCAGAGAGGCTGGCAATATACAGTAAGAGAACCCTGACGGACGTCTTCCAACATCGGAGCTGTACAGCCTTAAATCATAATGTCTTCAGAGGTCAGACAGTGGATTGGAAAGGGTTAATCATTCCCTTTTTATTTTGGGACCCCAGTTTCTTATTAAGCCCTCTTTCTTGGTACATCCTCCACATGTCTCCTGTACTTATGCCATCTATTGTATCTCTCATCTTCCAATAATGCAACAAACATTTATTTTCTGGAAACCCGATTCTTACTATTAATACTATGTTCCCTGTCTCCTCTTTCCCTGTTAGAAAATTGCTGGGGGCCCCATTCTCCCAAACCTCCCAATTTTCTGACAGCCTCCAGGACGGCTCCTGTCTCCCGCTCAGTCTGATTGAACAATAAAGCCATTATAACAGACTTGTACGGTGGCGGGGCACATTTAATAACTTTATTCCTTACAACCACAGGGGGCAACTGTATCATTACATCTGCATGTCCCACAACAATAGCTGCTTTCATGATCTCTTCTTTAATACGCTGAATACAATCTCTTACTGTATACCACTGTCTATCATTAGAAGGCCAATCAGCTTCACTGGGATATTTCTTATTACACCCCCTGGCTACTACAGCTAAGACATTTGTTAACCCTTTTTGTCCAAGATTAGTGTAATCACGGAATGCTGCTTGAACATTTGGTTCATGACTAAGGATGAATAAGAGAAAAGCCAACAGCACAGCTTCAGAGCTAAATAAAGCCGGACAGATATATGCACAGCCACCGTGACAGTCCTGATCCAGAAAGGACCCCAATCGTCAATCCATGTAGATAAGAAAGATGGCAGTATCCGTGGTGCAATTAAAACGTTGATTTTATTCCTCCAAATGACGTACAATGTTTCGACCTTTTTCAAGTATAACACTTACGCCTCCCCCCCATGAGGTAAGTGTATAACTTCTGTATGGCTCATATTTAATGCACGATGTATATTACAAAGTGCATTAATATGGCCATACAGAAGTGTATAACCCCACTTGCTGCCGCGGGACAACCCCTTTAAGCTTTCTGTGCAGTCCCAGGCACATTCAAGGATTTACTAGGATCCCCCCAATCCAGTTTCAGGGTATCCACACACTATGGGCAGCTAGAGGAGACCCAGGGCTCATGCTTAATGGGGGATTGAACAACCTCGGAGAAAGCATATGTTTATCCAATTGGATTTGTCCTTCTAGCTGAACATCTGTAGTGGTGGTCAGGAACACTTCTCATGGACCGTCAAGTCTCGGTTCTAGAGCTTTGTGGACTTGTCTTTTGGTAACAACCCAATCTCCTAGTTTAACAGAATGAGTTCCTTCGCTCTCAGGATCTGGAAGGGAAATAAACGCTCGAAAATATACACTAGTTAGGCATTTTGTGAGAGTAATAGCATATTTGGCAAGCTACCATGCTGCATCTGGAGTTATTGTGGAAAATACAATCCTAATCTTGGGCCAACCCCAAAATTACCTTATATGACTGAGGCCTATTCTGTCAGCTGTGTACCTTACAGAAAAGAGTGCCAGGGGTTGGCATTCGGTCCATGGTTTATTGAGCTCTGCCATGGCCTTCTGGATCTTTGCTTTTAAAGTACCATTTAATCTCTCAGCTCTACCACTCCTATGAGGATGGTACGGAGCATGAAAGGCCTGTTCTACCTCCAATGCTTTCATTACTTCCTGCATCACTTCTCCCGTGAAAGGAGTGCCTTGGTCACTCTCAATTGTCTCTGGTACATCATGCCTGTGTACCACCTCAGAGATCAGTTCTTGGCGGTGGCGTTTGTGAGTGTGTAGGCCAGACCGGCCATGTTGGCCACCCTGAGAACAGGTCTTGGCAGACCAGAACATACTTGTACCTACCCACCCTTGGCAGTTGGATGTAGTCTATTTGAAGACACTGTAATGGGTAGTCGGGATGAGGGGTTCACTTCATAGGATTCTTTACAGACCTACCCATGTTGTTATGTGCACAAATCAGGCAGCCCTGTGTGTGTTTAGCTGCTGTAATGCTAAATCCTGGTGCATAGCAGTGACTAGCAACCACATCTGTCATAGCTGTTTTTGACAGGTGTGTATTTCCATGGGAGGCCAGAGCCATGATGGGATAGAGGGCCTGTGGAAAACAGAGCTTTGTGGATATCATCTATGCATCTCCAGGTGTCTCTGCTTCTCCTTCTGGTTCCCATTATTCATTATATTCCCTTTGATTACCTGTTTTTGTAACGGAATCAACAGGCCATAATCCATGAAAGGTTACGTTTGAGGAGGTACCGCCCAACCCCTGAACGATCAAGTCTGGGATTCTGTTCGGCTGTCTTGTCTTTGCTGTCCTTGGAGTGGCCTTTTATTTTGTTTTATGGCCCCTCTCTTGGTCAGCAAGAGGGCTTCCATCAGTGCTTGTACACCTTTACTGTTTTTAATTGGCTGTCAAGAAAGACATCGCTCTCCAGATGGGTCCGTAGTCATAAGCAATGCCAAAGGCGTGGCGTGAGTCTGTATAGATGCTAACCATTTTTCTTTGAGCATGCTTGCACGCTTCTTCCAGAGCCCGCAATTCAGCTTCTTGGGCTGACATGTGAGGTGCAAGGGGTTCAGCCTTGACCACATCATGTAAGAAGAGCACAGCATAACCTGTATAGAACATGCCTTCTGGACCATACCTCAAACCATTCACAAAAAGTGCAAAATCAGGGTTGTCTACTGACTGAACTACAACATGACTGAATCCTGCTGTCTCCTGTGGCATTAGCTATGCATAGTCATAGCTATAAGGAAAGCTATCAGAAGATTTACCCCCCTTCTTCCCCTCCTTTTCCAGATGCAGCAAAGTAGGTGGGTTGAGGGTAGGGCAGTGCTGAACGGTCATGTTGTCTGGCATAAGTAGAGCACACTGTGAAATGCTGTGGACAAATGTTTGAGCTGAACCTGTGGCAGTATTGCTGTTACATCATGGGGGCTGATACTGTCACAGGAAAATTGAAACCTAGCTCAGAACTTTTATTCAGCATGGCCTGACCTGCTGCAACTGTTTTTAACACAAGAGGATTCACCACAAGCAACATTTCTGTACAGTACAGCCTGAAGGGCTTAGTATAGTCCAGTATCTCCAGGGCTGAAAGAAAAGAAAAAGAAATACTGGACCACAATGTTCAAGATGTGATTTTTTTTCTCCAATGCGTGGTGAGTCAAGCAGAAAGGTTTACTGGGCAATCATCTACAAATAAATACACGGCAGCTCTATGTTTATCACTGCTTATCCTGAACTTCTGAGTTCATGAATAAAATGCCAGAGCTGCAGTGAAAACTGACACTTACATATGCAAAGGCATAAATAAGAGGGAGCAAATGTGAGGATGAAATGCTACCAAAACAAAAGGGATGGGAGCAGATATTGGCTTTTATATGACGGAGCATAATAATAATATTGGGAAAGAAAAAAAAAAACGTAAATAATTCTTTAAAAAATACCCTCCAATTCCCTTGATGCCATTTGCAGGATGAAATACACATCCCATCATGAGTGGCCATTAGTGTCTTATGCATAGGGGAGAGAAATCTTCAGCCCCAGTCAATATCTGCATTAGGAATAGGAGTTTAAGCAACATTTACAAAACCAACAGATCCACAGTACTTTTGGTTAATTACATTCTGCATCACACATTTTCCATTCATATTAACTAAGCAAAGAAATCAACACACAAGACTGTCAAACCTACGAGAGCAATCTCTGCCTCCAATTGCATCCTATTGACCAACACACTACACACAACATGTTTACAGCGTGGGATACCATTTTACTCAATTCCTACTACTACCTCCCTCCAGAATTTCTCTTGTCATGGACAAAAGGAAGAAGAAAAAAAACTTTAACTATTTCTAATAGTAGAGCTGTACAACAGATTTCACAGTTAGCGTTAGTATCACTTTAATATTTTTCCCATAATAGGAACACTCAGGTCTCACATAGAGGTTAAGTTACCAGTAGATCTACCCTCTCTCCACATTATTGCTGATACAAGTAAACTCACTGGTCGTGGAATGAGCCTTTCAATCAACAACTTATTTCTCTTACATGCCATTATTACACTGAAAACACAACAATAACACCATTTAACAATTATACACGCTTCAAAACAATCACAGAACTTACATTTACACAAGTAACAGCAATAATATACCTTAAGATTCTTGTATCTTTCCTATTGAACTTCCTATTTGCACAAACTGTTACTAATACACTGTAATTCACTTCATTCATTTCTGTCTTTAGCACAATCCACTATTTAACATTGCACTACTCTATCTTCAAACCAGATGGATATACCTGGATGTGAAGGTAACTTGGGGAACAGTGTCTGTCTGAGTGTGTTGTGCCAACAGTTAAGTACAGTGAAGGCTCCAGTGTGATCTGGGGACGTTTTACATGACATAGGCCGCCTGCAGACGAGCGGAAATCCCGCCGCGGGATTTCCGCCGCTCAAAGTCTGCATAGGAGTGCATTACAATACGCACTCCTATGCAGACGGCCGCGGTTTGGCCGCGCGAAATCTCGCGCGGCAAACAAACCGCGGCATGTTCTAATTTTCTGCGGGGCACGCACTCACCTGGCCGCCGGCTCCGGTCTGCGCATGCGCCGGCTGCGCGGCAGCCGGCACATCAAAGAGCCGGGGCCGCCAGGCGCGGGTGAGTACGCGCTCGTCCCTGCAGGCTCTGGGGTCGGATCGCGCGGGGAGATTTCTCGCTGCCGGATCCGACCCGCTCGTCTGCAGGCGGCCATAGTATCAGTCCGTTGATTGTAGTAGTAAGAACCATGAACCCTGTTAGCACAATATTTGCTAGTTGGTATGTTTTCAGCTTACAAATCACACACAGCATTGAATGTAATAGGAAGTTGTCTGATTTATTAATCAGCAGAAGTATTTATACAAAGAAATTTGAAAATGAGACTAGAAGATGCCTCACTTGTAAATAATTATAGTTTACTCTAATTCATTTATTATCATTGGTTATTAGAACCTCAGCAAGTGCAGGGACGTCTGTCTGTAGGCAGGACTTCTCTCAGGCCGATTCAAGCTGTTTCTCATGAGATCTTAGTAAACGGCCTTGTTTTCCTCTGAATGTTTCTATGATAATATCTCAATCTAGACTAAGGAAAGAAAGAGAGATGGAGAAACACGGATACAGGATGTATTATGGCTTCTCTTACAACTCGAAGCTCGACAGTAAAGACTATTTTGTGCTGCCAACAATTCTTTGGGAATGGTCAGCCATACTTCCACCAAGACAACATGCCTTGTCACAAATCCAACGCTGTTTTACATTGTTTTAAGAATATAGATATTCCACTATTGGACAGGCCTGAACAGGAATCGCAACCTGAACCCTACTGAACATCTTTGGGATGAACTGGAAAGTCGGGTCAGGAAATATGAACAGCGTCCATCTTCTTTGAGAGAGCTTCTAGTTATACCTCAGTCTGCAGTGCATTAGACAGCGGTCTCACCGCGAAACAGTACTCTAATATTTCCTTGGCCACTGCAAAGAATTTCAGTTATACCTTTCTCAGTCTGCAGTGCATTACGCAGAGTTTAAGGAAAGAGCTGCTGAGATAGGGAAAGTGTTACAGTCAGGATCCTCTGTACAAGAACCACAATGGTCCTTCTCAGGGCTACTCCTTATCGTGTGCATTATAGTTGTGGCTGGTTGGGAGCAGTAATGCACCTTTAAAAAAAAAAAAAATTAAAAATTAGCCCTGTGCAGAGCCTTTCAGTTATACTGTTCTCAGTCTGTAGTGCATTAGACAGAGGTCTCACTGCAAAACAGTACTCTAATATTTCCTAGGCTACTGCAAAGCCTTTCAGTTATACCGTTCTCAGTCTGGAGTGCATTAGACAGAGGTCTCACTGCGAAACAGTACTCTAATATTTTCTAGGCCACTGCAAAACCTTTGAGCTCTGCCACTGTGTAGAGTGTCTCACAATACGCTTTCCTTGGGGGGGTTGAGATAGCCGCAGTTGCCAGCACTATCCACTGGCTTAAGAGTTTTCTCCCACTCCATACAGCCTCTTTTATTTACAAGTCTCTGTGAGCTGTAAATGACCCCTAGGTATCAGCGCAAGACAGTGGTTTAATTTTTTCAAGTCACAGCATAGAGCCTCCGCTATCTACAAGTCTCTGTGTGCAAATTAGCCACAGTTGTTAGCACTGTCCAGTGGGGTAATTTATTTGGGCCCTGCTCTATCCTTAATCCGCCATGATGAGGAGTAGGGGTAAGGGTCGAGGACGCGGACGCAGGTGTCCAAGTCAGGGTGTCGGCACAGGCCGAGTTCCTGGGCGGGGTGAATCACAGCCGTCTGCTGAGGGATTAGGAGAGAGGCAAGTTTCTAGGCTCCTCAGCTTCATATCACAATTTGCGGGTCTGCATGGTAGACCTTTATTACAAGCAGAGCAGTGCAAGCAGGTCCTGTCGTGGATCGCAGATAACGCGTCCAGCAATGTGTCGAACCCCCAGTCTTCTACACAGTCCACTACTCTCGGCCTAAGGACTGCACCTCTGAATCCTCTGGCTGCTCCTCCTTCCTCCCACCCTCCTCACTCCATGAAAATGACAGAATCTAAGCAGGCAGACTCCCAGGAACTGTTCTCGGGTCCCTGCCCTGAGTGGGAAAAAACTGTTCCTCTCTCACCTGAGGAGTTTGTCGTGATCGATGCCTAACCTTTGGAAAGTTCCCGGAGTCCGGGTGATAAGGCTGGGGACTTCCGGCAACTGTCTCAAGAGCTTTTTGTGGATGAGGATAATGAGACACAGTTGTCTGTCAGTGAGGCAGTAGTAAGCGCAGTAAGTCCGAGGGAGGAGCGCACAGAGGATACGAAGGAAGAGCTGCTGGACGATGAGGTGACTGACCCCACCTGGCTTGCTAAGCCTACTGAAGACAGGGCTTCAGAAGAGGAGGCAAGTGCAGCAGCAGGACAGGTTGGAAGAGACAGTGGGGTGGCCAGGGGGAGTGGCAGGCCCAGAGCCAAGAATCCCCCAACTGTTTCCCACAGCACCCCCTTGCGGCAAGTCTCCGTGCAGAGGGCTAGGTGTTCAAAGGTGTGCATGTTTTTTAATGAGAGTGCGGACGACCGACGAACAGTGGTGTGCAACCTGTGCCGCACCAAGATTAGCCGGGGAGCCACCACTACCAGCCTCACCACCACCAGCATGTGCAGGCATATGATGGCCAAGCACCCCACAAGGTGGGACGAAGGACACTCACCACCTCCGGGTCGCACCACTGTCTCTTCCCCTGTGCCACAACCTGCCACACAGATCCAATCCCCCTCTCAGGACGCAGGCACGAGCGCCTCCCAGCCTGCACCCACACCCTCACCTCCACTCCATCCAGCAATGTCTCTCAGCGCAGTGTTCAGCTGTCGCTAACACAAGCGTTGGAGCAAAAGCAAAAATACACAGCCACCCACCTTGCATGCACAAGCTGTAAACGTACACATTACCAAATTAATCAGCCTGGAGATGCTGCGATACAGGCTTGTGAAAACGGAGGCTTTCAAAAACATGATGGCGGCGGCGGTCCTGCGCTACTCGGTCCCCCGTCACCACTATTTTTCCTGGTGTGCCGTCTCCGTCCTACACCAGTAACATAAACCGTGCCCTCACCAATGCGGTTACTGGGAAGGTCCACTTAACCATGGACACGTGGGCAAGTACTGGTGGGCAAGGACACTATATCTCCCTGACGGCACATTGGGTGAACTTGGTGGAGGCTGGGACCGAGTCAGAGCCTGGGTCTGCTCACATCCTACCCACACCCAGAATAGTGGGTTCTACCTCGGTGCTGGTATCTGCGGCGTATAATGGCACCTCTCCCAAACCCCCCTCCTCCTCCGCCACCTCTACCTCTCAATTAAGAAGTGTAAGCATGTCGCCAGCAGTTGGTAGAGTGTGGCAGCACAGCGGTGGGCAAGCGTCAGCAAGCCGTGCTGAAACTAATCAGCTTAAGTGAAAAGAGGCACATGACCCCCGAGCTGTTACATAGTCTGATAGAGCAAAGCGACCTCTGGCTTTTGCCACTGAGCCTCCAACCAGGCGTGGTCATGTGTGACAGCGGCTGTAACCTGGTGGCAGCTCGGCAGCCTCACACACGTACCTTGGCTGGCCCACGTCTTCAATCCGGTGGTTCAGCGGTTTCTGAAAAACTACCCCTACTTGTCTGACCTCCTCGTCAAGGTACGCCGCGTCTGCGCACATTTCTGCAAGTGCACCATGGATGCTGCCACCCTGAGATCCCTACAACATCATTTTCAGCTGCCAGAGCAGCGACTGCTGTGCGACATTCCCACGCACTGAAATTCTACATGTTGGCAAGGCTGTATAAGGGCACTTGTGAAATACCAGCTGCAACATGGGCAGTGTAGTGGTAGTCAAGCTCCGCAGTTCTTTACAGAGGAGTGGGCTTAGATGGCAGACATCTGCCAGGTCCTTGGAAACTTTGAGGACTCTACCCAAATGGTGAGCGGCGATGCGGCCATCATTAGCGTTACCATCCCTCTGCTTTGCCTGCTGAGAAGTTCGCTGCTAAGCATAAAGGCCGACGCTTTGCGGTTAGGACAGGAGACGGGGGATGACAGTATGTCACTTGATAGCCAGACCACCCTCATATCTATATCTCAGCACGTTTTGGAGGGGGAGGGGGAGGAGGGGGAAGAGACAGCTGGCCACACAGCATAGGGTATCCATGCTGCTTATCTCTCATCTGTTCAGCGTGTATGGGCTGAAGAGGAGGAGGAGAGTCCTGAAAGTCATCCTCCTAGTAAGGACAGCGATGTATTGCGTACTGGGACTCTGGCACACATGGCTGACTTCATGTTAGGCTGCCTTTTCCGTGACCCTCGCGTTAGACACATTCTGGCCAACACAGATTACTGGGTGTACACCCTTCTAGACCCACGGTATAAGGAGAACCTTTCCACTCTCATTCCCGAAGAGGAAAGGAGTACGAAAATGATGCAATACCACAGGGCCCTGGTGGAAAAAGTGATGCTAAAGTTCCCATCTGGCAGCGCCAGCGGCAGAAGACGCAGTTCTGAGGGCCAACTAGCAGGGGAGTCATGGGGATCAGGCAGCATGTCCAGCGCAGGTGGGGAAACACTCTCCAAGGCCTTTGCCAGTTTTATGGTTCCCCAGCAAGACTGTATCCTAACTCTCCAGTCAAGGCTGAGTCGGATGGAGCAATGTAAAAAGATGGTGAGGGAGTACATAGCTGATCATACCACTGTCCTCCATGATCCCTCTGCTTCATACAACTATTGGGTGTCAAAGCTGGACACGTGACACAAACTTGCGCTGTATGCCCTGGAGGTGCTGGCCTGCCCTGCCACTAGTGTCTTGTCAGAGATGGTGTTTAGTGCAGCTGGGGGGATCATCATGGATAAGCGTACCCACCTGTCAACTGCCAGTGCCGACATGCTTACACTCATAAAGATGAACAAAGGCTGAATTTTCCCGGACTTCTCTTCTCCACAGGCGGAAAGCAGCGGAACCTAATGATTCTTTTAGCTGCAACAGGAGAAATATGCATCCTCTCTCTAACCCCCAAAAAGGGGAGAAGCAGCTTGGTCTATACCTTTCGGAACTTACTCCTCCTCCTCCTAAAACAGCATGTCATCACGCTGAGCCGCCAATTTTTCAGCAGGCCCAAAGGCTCTGTTAAAACCAATGTTTTCAGAGGGGTGCCTCCAGGCTCTGTTACAAATAAAGCAGCAATGAGCTGCTTCTTTAAAAAATGTTTATGGCTTTCATCTGCCCTCGCGGTTAAGCAATTTTTAAGGGGTACACTTGTACTCTTGGTACACCATTTTTTTAGGCCCTCGCCTATATTCTTAGCCAACAAATTTTTCCTGCCTTCGCCCACACTCCTGGCAAACACATTTTTTCAGGTGTTCGCCTATACTCTTGGTACACCAATGTTTGAGGGGTTCGCCTATACCCTTGCAACAGAAATGTTTCAGGGGTCCGCCTATACACTTGCTACAAAAAAAGATTTGAGGGGTTCGCCTATACTCTTGCAACAGAAAGGTTTCAGGGGTCCGCCTATACTCTTGCTGCAGAAATATTTCGGGGGTTCGCCTATACTCTTGCTACAGAAATGTTTCAGGGGTCTGCCTATAGACTTGCTACAGAAAGGCTTGAGGGATTCGCCTATACTCTTGCAACTGAAAATTTACAGGGGTTTGGATATACTCTTGCTAGAGAAATGTTTTGGGGGTTTGCCTATACTCTTGCTACAGAAATGTTGCGGGGGTTCGCCTATACTCTTGCAACAGAAAAGTTTCAGGGGTCTGTCTATACACTTGCTGCTAAGGGGTTTGGGGGGTCTGCCTATACACTTGGCAAACAAAATTTTTAAGGTGTTCGCCTATACTCTTGGTACATCAATGTTTGAGGGGTTTGCCTATACTCTTGCAACAGAAATATTTCAGGGGTCTGCCTATACACTTGTTACAGAAAGGTTTGAGGGGTTCGCCTATACTCTTGCTACAGAAATGTTTCGGGGGTTTGCCTATACTCTGGCTACAGAAATGTTGTGGGGGCTCGCCTATACTCTTGCAACAGAAAAGTTTCAGGGGTCCGCCTATACACTTGCTACTAAGAGGTTTGGGGGGGTCCACCTATACACTTGCTACTAAAAGGTTTTAGGGGTTTGCCTATATACTTGCTACTAAGAGGTTTGGGGGGTCTGCCTATACACTTGCTACTAGAAGGTTTGAGGGGTTCGCCTATACTCTTGCAACAGAAAAGTTTCATGGGTCCACCTATACACTTGCTACTGAAAGGTTTGAGGGGTTCGCCTATACATTTGCTACTAAGAGGTTTGGGGGGTCTGCCTATACACTTGCTACTAAAAGGTTTGAAGGTTTCGTCTATACTCTTGCAACAGAAAAGTTTCAGGGATCCACCTATACACTTGCTACAGAAAGGTTTGAGGGGTTCGCCTATACTGTGGATGCACAAAGGTTTCCCATAGCAGTGTTCAGCTGTCTGGTAGAAATACACAGAATGACTAGGGCAGAAGTGTGGGCTGAGGTCCTTCGCGGGGTGAAACTCTGCCATGTGTGAATACTGTGATTTCTTCATGTGTAATACTGTTTTTTTAGTTTCATGGGCACTCCTATGCTATGGGTGCGCAAAGACTTCCCATTGCGGTGTTTTACCTATCTGGCACAAATACACTGAATGACTTGGGTAGAGTGCAGAATGCAGACGGCTTTCCCAGCACGGTGTTCAGCTATCTGACACATACACACAATAAAGTGTGTGGGGACACATGGATTTCCCATAGCTATGTAACTCACGGAACCTTGGGTCACACAAGGTGGAGGCTGGGACCAAGCCTGACCCAGGGCCCTCTCACAAGCTTCACAAAAAGAGTATTGTGGATCCTACCTCTGTCATGGTTTCTTGGGCTAATTATGCCACCTCCTCCTCCTGCTTGGGGTTTGGGGATCAGCATTGGTCGACATGTATTTCCTCTCGTGTAACCACAGATATCTGAGACACTCGTTTGGACAAATCAAAAGAAGCGTGACTGAATTCAGGAGACGTTAACAGCTGTACAAGCAT
Organism: Eleutherodactylus coqui; assembly: GCF_035609145.1. NCBI lineage: Eukaryota > Metazoa > Chordata > Amphibia > Anura > Eleutherodactylidae > Eleutherodactylus > Eleutherodactylus coqui. Next base: position 7,137,920 of record NC_089842.1, on the reverse strand, counting down.
CCAAGTCTGCTTTATGCCCACGATTGCTGAGGGTGTGGGAAGAGGCCGAAGTCCTGGGGGAAATGCAACTGCGCCAGGTTTGGCCTGTGGAACTTCTTTAGGTTCATCCAGTCTTTGAAGCGATGAAAGCAACCGTAACTGATTTAATGAGACGCTCACAGCTGTACTAGCATCCGAGTTAGCTTTATGCCCACGATTACTGAGGATGTGTGCAGCGGCCGAAGTTCTTGGGGGAGGGGGATGATGCAACTGCGCCAGGTTTGGTCTATGGAACTTCTTTGTGGTTCATCCTGTCTTTGGAGCGATGAAAGCAACTGTAACTGAATTAATGAGACGTTCACAGCCGTACTAGCATGCCAGTCTGCTTTATGGCCACGATTACTGAGGGTGTGTACAGAGGCCGAAGTCCTGGGAGGATGATGCAACTGCACCAGGTTTGGCCTGCGGAACATCTTTGTTGTTCATCCAGTTTTTGGAGCAATGAAAGCAACTGTAACTGATTTAATGAGACGTTCACAGCTGTACTAGCATCCGAGTCCGCTTTATGCCCATGATTACTGAGGGTGTGGGCAGAGGCTGAAGTCCTGGGGAGAATGCAACTGCGCCAGGTTTGGCGTGTGGAACTTCTTTGTGGTTCATCCAGTCTTTGGAGCGATTAAAGCAACTGTAACTGATTTATTGAGACGTTCACAGCTGCACGAGCATCCGAGTCCGCTTTATGCCCACAATTACTGAGGGTGTGGGCAGACGCCGAAGTACTGGGCGGGAATGCAACTCCACCAGATTTGGCTTGGGGAACTTCCTTGTGGTTCATCCAGTCTTTGGAGCACTGAAAGCAACCGTAACTTATTTAATGAGACTTTCACAGCTGTACTAGCATCTGAGTCTGCTTTATGCCCACGATTGCTGAGGGTGTATGCAGAGGTCCTGGGCGGGGTGAAACTCTGCCATGTTTGGGCACTGTAATTGCTTCATCTTTAATATTTTCCTTGGGTTTCATGGGCTCGCATATGTTGTGGGTGCACAAAGATTTCCCACTGTGGCGTTTTAGCTATCTGGCACAAGTACACTGAATGACTTCGGTAGGGAACAGAAGGCTTTCCCATTGCGGTGTTCAGCTATCTGACACCTATACAGAATGAAGTGTGTGGGGACACATGGATTTCCCATAGCTATGTAACTCACGGCACCCTGGATAACAGATGTCAATGCGACTTTCTAATGTTAAAAACGCATCGCACAAAAATCGCAAATTTGCATGCCGTGATTTTTGTGGGATGCAATTTTAACATTAGAAAGTCCTATTAACATTTGCGTTAAAAAAAACGCAGCGATATTGCAATCGCCAGTGAGTGTGAGCCCCTATAGGTATGAAATGTAAAATATATAGATATTTTCTCTTTTCTATAGAAGCACTCACTTCTTTGGGAGGTCCCCTCTTTGGAGACCCCCATTTGTCGAAAGATGGAACTCTCTTAAGGCTCTGTGGCTCTGAAATCCCGTCGGTGGAAATTTCTTAAGTCTCATCTTTCGACAAAGGGGGGTCTCCAAGGAGGGGACCTCCCAAAGAAGTAAGTGCTTCTATAGAAAAGAGAAAATATCTATATATTTTACATTTCATACCTATAAGAAGCACGGGACTACAAGTTTTTTGTTTCTTTTTTGTTACGTATTTCTAATAATATTTTGTAAATTCAATACAAACCGTTTTTTTTAATCTTTTGAATCATCCGTATTGGTGTATAATTTCTTTATCACTTCTAAGTAAACTCTGCGTCTCTGGTTGACTAGAATTGTTTGCTGGTATTATTTTTTCTTTACATGTACACATATTTATTTGATATTGACAAGAGACATTAGCATCACAAATTTATTCATTCGCAATCCTCATTATAGCCTTATATGACCGTTAGGGGTGTCGGTGCTTGGGTCTGTATTGGGTGACAACCTCCGCAGCTAGAACTAATCCAATATTTTCCTTCAAATTTACCCTACCAGATTCAGGCCATGACACATGCGCGAAGCTGGGGAAAGGTCTGTGGATAAAGATCCTGTCCGAGGCCTTAGGTAAGTAATTTCTCCTCTTCTCATAGATCTGTTCAATGGCGGGATGTAAAACTTTAAACTTTTCTTTACTTTTACATGGATAACGGCGATCACGTGACCAGGGACCACATACCACGGCCTCTTGTAAAATCTCCAGGCTCTTGGCTATGTTTTGTAGTCAGGAGCAGGAAGATTTTAAATTACCAAGGTAATTCGTAACTTTTGTACCTCCCTCTACTATTTGGGCATGTGCGCAGAAGATGGGGCCTTAGGTACGTAATTTCATCTGGGGGCCTTAGGTACGTAAATCTGGGGGCATGAGGTACATCATTTCATCTCCCCTCATGGATATGATCCGTGACGGGAGATGAAACTTAAACTTCTTAACTTTCTTTAATACATTCTTTTTACTTTACATGACCACCATTATCCATTGGATCATGGTGATCATGTGACCGGGAACCGCATACAGCGGCTCCAGGTGACATCTCACTGCTCTTGGCTACTCTAATGCTAGCTGGGAGCAGGGAGATTTTAAATCTCCCGGGCTGTCCGGCCTTCTGCGCATGCGCCCGATATTTTACGTTTGGTGCGCATGCGCAGAAGACGGTCTCAGGTCCTGGAAGGACCAGAACATCACGGGAGATCGCGGAGAATGGAGATGAGTAGTTTTAAGTTCCCCACATGGATCCGATCCTGAAACTAACTTTTTTATACTTTTTATGGCCCTATGGATTAAAGCCCAGCCAGTATGTAAAAACACAAATGGCTGGTCACTAAAGGGTTAAACAACAGTCCTTCAAAATCAGTGAGAAGATCAATGCAGTTTCTTTTAGCTTGGAGCTTCCGGACTTCTTCAGGATAGCTAATGTGTTTCGCAAGTCACTATTAAAACAATATATTAATCCTGGGGTTGGTTTCTCCCCTCGTGCCCTGGTTGAAGTTGATGAAGATCCTAATTTTGAGAATAGTAGCATTATATTCTCCTGCCACTTAAGGAACACACTACAATATTTGGTTAATTGGCAGGGATATGGGCCAGAGGAAAGGAAGTAGGTCCGGGCCGTGGATGTCAAAGTGCATCTTCCCATTAAAAGCTATCATAACCATAACCCTGGTAGACCGGGGCCTAAAGGTCTGGAGGCCCCTTCTGGAAGGGAAGATACTCTAGGGTCAGTTTGAGCTTGACTGTGCATTTGGTCTTCTTTGTGTTAGCTGTTGGTGTACACCTGGGGGCAATTAGGGAGGGTTTTTAGTTTCCCCCTGGACTGGGTTTTGTGCTGGTCAATTTCACTGAAGTCTCCTTCTGCTATGGATTGTAGACATCTCTGGATCTTGTTTCTGTGGTTCTTTCAGCAGCTCTTCAGATAACTTCAGAGATTTACTACTGAGATTTATTGTTTGAGGTTTTGGCTACTTTTATGGTGGTTTTTCGTTTTGTATCTAACAGGGTTGGTGAGTGGCACAGGCATGAGGGTGGATGTGTCCTTATCAGGACGGACCACCCACTAGTAGGCAGAGGTTGTCACCCTCTAGTTCCCTTTAGGGAAAGTTTCTCTCCTTTATTTATTTTTCCTCATACTTCAGGGGGTTCCTGGTAATATGTTGTGAACGTTTCCAGAAAGTTTATATTTTGGTTTCAAATTATTGTACGGACAAAGAAGACTCGTACTGTGCCATGGAAATTAGAATATTTAGTGAACTTCTGTGCTTCTACTGTCAGTAATGCACGCTGCAGTCAAACATGCATGCCCTCAGCACATGAATGGTCATACTATAATACGAGAATGGCCAAAGGTCCAGCAGGAGGGAAGTCACTCTTACTCATAGATGGAAGTATGACGGGCATCTCTCCCGTGTTCATTGTGCATTTATTTAACAGATATAAGTCATCAGCATTCTAACCTCATTCGCAATAACCTTCTCCGGAGGGTGCCTAGCATTGGTATCAAATGCATTGGTCATATCCCAGCCATTTACAAAGCCGACACCGAGGTCCTTGAAAATGATCTCTATGATGAAATAATGAACATAAGCATGAAAATCACTCATAGACTCAAACTCTTTTTTCATTTCGCCTGTATTCTCAGTCTTAATGATCACTTTAGTCTCCGGGCTTCTCAGGAACAGACGCTCTATAGCGAGGCGTATGTTATACAGTCTCTTAATGAAGTAATAAATGGGGTAGGCTCGGAAATGGATTCCAACCGTCAGTATGATCACAGTTCGCTTATCACCTCTTATTAAGTCGATTTCACGTGTAATGGTGCGTTCCTCTTTCCATGAGTGATAGAAGACATTAAGAAAAGGGAAGGTGTGCCGCTTCCAAGACATTTTCATATTCTGCTTTATATCCAGGTGAAATCGTTGATATGCCCAACTATCTTCATAAAGACTGAATTGTTCGAGTGCTGCAAAAAGATAGATGGATACATGAGAGATAGATAGATAGATAGATAGATAGATAGATAGATAGATAGATACATTTCACACGCTCATATTTTTTGGGATGTGGTTGTGTTCACAACTATCCAATCACATTTAGACTCCTGATAACTAGTAATCTGCACTCCGCTGCCATTATTTACAGGGGTTCTGATGTCCCCATATAAAGTTCAGGTCTTCTAGGAGGATTTTCCTGACATTTTCTTAGTTGGTCAATAAAAATCTTGCAGAACATAAAAGGGTTCAGATTGTTGAAAAGTGTCAGTCAGTAGAAGGCGGCCAACACATCTCCAAGACATTACATGTACCATGGGGCACAGGGAAGATGTCATCCAGAAGTAGATTACATTTGGCATAACAGTGACCTCTCCAAGAACTGGATGTCCCTCAAAAATTGATGAAAAAACAAAGAAAACTGGTGCTGGAGAATGTCAAGAGGCCAATGGCAACATTAAAGGAGCTGCAGGAGTTTCTGGAAAGTACTGATTGTGTAGTCATATGACAACCATCTCCCGTATTCTTCATATGTCTGGGCTGTGGGATTTGGGGGCAAGACAGAAGGTTTTTCTAATAAAGAAAAATATCCAAGCCTGACTATGTTTTACTAAAAGCTCCATCCCATCTTACCTTCATTCTGTAGGTCAATAGGATTATAGATATACCACATTTATATAGTATATTTTAATTTATTACTATTTTTGCAAATAAAATCACTTTTTTTCATCATGTGGAAAAAAAGCTAAATATTTTCATTCATTATGTTATTATGAGTACAGTGGGCGATACCTATCATATGTACTTTTTTATTTTTTGTTGTGTTTTTACTGGGGAATTTTTTTAACTTTACACTTGATTTTTTTAAACTACACTTTATTGCAATTTTTTATAATTTTATTTTTATTAAAGAGATTTTTTCTATAAAAAGGAGAAGGGAAGGTTACAAAGGAACAGAGAAAGAGGAGAAAGAAAAAAATAGAATTAAAAAAGGAAAAAAAGGGGAGAACATCAAGTAAACAGAAGCCATACATTTCCAGGGCTAGCTATACAATTCAAGTTTGCGTACACTTTTTTTAAATGTCAGATGTCTAAACATGTATTCTAAAAAAAAGAGAAGGAACATTGCTATATCTTTCGGCGGGCCACAGTTAGTACAACAGAGCCCCACTAAGCTTGTGTACAGTTGACCCAGTGCAGGGGGTCGCTAGCCGTCCGTCCATCCACCAACCTCGTGAACCACGCCTAAGCAGGCTTAGAGGTCCTAAAGTCTATCCATGGAGCCCATGTGGCTAGCCAGGAAGAATTCTTGGTATATCTACAAGAGTAAAAATTACTTCCAGGTGAAATGCTTGATTGACTGAGTTTATGACCTCTGAGGTTGAAGGAGCCTCAGTCTACTTCCAGTGGCTGGTAATCGTTAACCGCGATGCCAAAATAATGTGAGAACTGAGTCAATAGGGGACAGCCTGTTAGGATTCAGGAAACAGAGGGCCAGCGCTGGGTTTATTGAAGTGTTACAATGGTACCAATAGTTGTCTATTGGTACCATTTTGGAGTACATGCAGCTTTATTCGTAAATTTAAATTGGGTGCAGAAAGGAAAAGGGTGGGGCAAATGCAAAGGTTACTAAACACAAATATTTCTCATATCATGCTGTCGGAATTAACATTTCTAATAAAAATCAAAATACTGGGAAAGAAAAAAAGAAAGAGAAGAGGAAGTGGAAAGGAAAGAGGGAGGGAAAACAGGATATATTTTCAGGTAACTGTTTTGAGATCTAAATTGTAAGTTGTACAGGAGATATGTTTTAATGAGGAGGAATATTGCTGGCTGGTAAACATGTTTGAGGAGGGAGTCATTTATTCCTGTAAGAAATCTTCTTGGTCCATGTTTTGAAAAAATTCTCTGTCTCTCCTTCCTGCAAATATCTATTTTTTTTCAAAGCTGTTTATTATGCAAATCTCATTAAGCCATTACTGGATGCTAGGGGGGACTGTTACTCTCCAATACCTGGGAATTAGTATTTTTGCTGCGTCTTGGAGGAATGGCTTTCTCTTTTGGATTCCATCTGAGGGGATATGTTTAGCAGGAGAAGCTTAGGTGTGAGTAATACTTCAAATCCAAGAATCAAGTTAAATATATTTTGTATTTCATGCCAGAATGGGAGCAGCGATGGGCATGTGTTGTGTCAGTGTGAGTCACTATGCTGGTGTTTTGGCTTTTCTATGCATTGTGTTCCCTGACCCTGTGGTTCTGGGTGCGTTGAAAGTGCACCTAGAGGTGATTAGGGAGGGTTTTGCTTCCTCCTCATCTTGGGCTCTGTGCTGTTCAATTGCTTTAGCAGTGTCCTTTTGGAAGCAAAGGAGATCATAGCTGGATGCAGTGGATACTCCAGAGTTTGGAGTTTCAGCTTGCTACTTTAAAATATGCTCTGGGTTTTGATTATTTGTGGAGTGTTCACTAGGATTGTTTGTTCTTTATTTCCATGTATCAGGGTTAGAGAGTACCCCAGGTTCCAGCGTGAGTGCGTCCTTATCAGGACAGTACACTCACTATTTAGGTAGGGACGTTCACATTTTAGAGTCCCACAAGGATAGTACTCATTTCCTTTATTTCTCTTTTCCATTAACTGTTTGCTTTCTGGGATCTGTGGTGTTAACAGTTCCCATGCGTTTATTTCAGAACTACAGTTACCACTCATTGTTAGTGGGTGTGACAGATTGAACATCCATACGGTTTATTCCTGTGGGATTTTGCTAGGGTTTAGTCATGGATCCCATAGAAGCTGTCTCCAACCAACTCATATTGCTGACGATTGAGGTCGCTGATGTTAAACAGTGACAATCAGTTCAAGAAGATTTGGTGAAGCAACCAAAGTTTGATTTACCTGACCGATTTTTAGGGAACAAGACCTGGTTGGGATTGCTAAGAGAGGAGGGATTCCTGTTCTGATCTTGGCGTTGGATGCTGAGAACGCTTTCACTGGGGATACTTGAGGGCAACCCTAGAGAAGAGAAATTTGTCTTCTTGGGGCCCATCAAATATCGGAGATCCTTTCTCTGTATTCGGCACCATCTTTTCCTCAGGCTGTGTCTCGCCATCATTTGCCATCTCTAATGGCACTAGACAAGGCTGTCCCCTATCGCCCTTAATATTCGTTCTCCTTATGGAACCACTAGCAGAGCAGATCAGATGCAACAAGGACATAGAGGGGATTAAAAAAACTTCTCAAGAGCATAAGATAGTTCTTTATGTGGATGAGGTAATACTAGCAGTCACAAACCCCATTACTTCTCTAGCACAGGCCCAAGTCACTCTAGTCCGTTTTAGTGAAGTCTCATACTATAGAGTGAACAACCCAAAATCCCAGATGCTAAACGTTGGATTAGATGCAAAGACTAAGCCACCTATAAAAAACTCATTCCCATACGCTTGGAATGAAAATGTCATACCCTATCTAGGTATCAGCATTACATACCCTGCCCCCCCCCCCCCCAGCTTTGCTTTGCACTCTCAAAATAAATCCCCACAAATGTAGTTGTGGGAACTGGACCTCAAGCAGCAATACAGCATGGGAGTTTGGAGATGGGCTCTGCCCTCGCTTGGACTAAGAAGGTCTCGCATGGTATCATGAATTAGAATTCTCGCAGAAAATATTTCTGTGCTGGTACCTGACACTGGGAAGGCTGGCTAGAACAAATGAAGATATCTCTGAGATGTGCTGAAGAGGGTGCGGGGAGAAGGGCATGTTTTGCCCGGTTACACGCTCCATCTGGAATGCAGTATTCAATCTCATTCATTCTGTAACACTTCAATTTACAAATTTGCCAAATATGCAAAAAGAAAAATAAAAGTTATGGCGGTCAGTAAACAATTTTGTTATGTTCCTCCCAAATATGGTGGAATTGCTTTTTTTAAAATTTCACTCCACTTGAAGATTTTTAAATGTTTTTCAGTACATTATATGATACATTAAATAGCACCACTAAAAATACAACTTGTCCCACAAAAAACAACCCTCCGACAGCAGCGTCAATGGATAAATAAAAGCGTTATAATTTTTTTGAGAGTGGGGAGGAAAAACCGAAAATGAAAAATACAAAAGAAGAGTCATTAAGGGGTTAACTCATATGGGATTCAAACTTGCAAGGTTTACTCCTTTGTGAGAAACAAAACGTACCTTTGATTTTGCCCACCATGTACTCATACCACTGCTTTAAGGTGGAGTCTCCAAGCATGTGAATAAACTTCCCCTTCAGGCACTTGTCCAATTCTTCCAGGCTGTTATATGTCAAAGTGCTGCACCCCTTCGGATACCACACGTTCTTCATAGCATATCCGCTGGGATACTCCAACTTCAGACCAATTTTGCATCTTTCTTCAATGGAAGTATTGTCTGGTAAGATAAAATCACCGGTGTACAATCCATGAAAGTGCTCCATTACATCTATGAGAATGAGGGTGCTTCCACATGTGCCATTTTGATAGAGTTCTTTTACATCATTTATTACGGTGATCTCAGAAGTTGATCGTAGATAGAGAAAAAAGTTTGGAATTGAAATCTGCCTCTAAACAGCACATATGAGAGTTCCCCGATACGACAACACAGTTTCAAAGGTCACTGCACCGTTCTTTTATAGTTGGTGATGGATGAAACTTTTCTACCATCAAGTCTCAAAATATTTCACCATTCCATATGTAACTTGTAGCATCAGTACAATGCCTCTGCAGTGCCACCTATTGGATAGTAACATCTAACAGGCCTTACAACATGACTAAAATATAAGCCAAAAAAAGTTCTCATGAAGAATAATATACCCATGGCCGGCCTTACTTAGGCTGGCTGCACATAGGAGCCCACAGCAGAATCTGACCCTGTGCCCTGCCAGCATCCGCGCATACCTGTCATCCTTACAACATGACTTAGGCCGCTCTCATACAGCCCACTTCTTACTCCATGTGACAGTGCCTTGTGAAACTACATGAATCATCCTCTTTCTGGTGCTCCAAGACACTGTTATCAGCCCATCAGTGCCCCCTCAATACAATCGATTAGTTCTAATACTGTATGTTTTAAGCTTGGTTCTGGTGTATTATTTATGTTATGAGGTTGGTTCTGATGCTGCATTTATGTACTAAGCTTGGTTCTTCTCCCGGATGGGAGAGGAGAGACCTGACAGATCCCGCCTCTATCTCCATTGTTGCAGATCGACTGTTCCGAATGCCTCACTGCTATGACAACGTGTCACAGCAGAGCCTTGATCAATAACTCTAGCAAGATTCCGAGTGTGAAGTCACCAGATTACAGGTGGATTTGTAACCAGCTTTCCCGGGGCCCTGCCACATGCAAACCAAAAGAACAAATCACCCCCTGATCTGGCATAATACACTCCGGCAGGTTACAATGCCTCTCTCACACACACACACACACACAAACACACACAAACACACACACACACTGCCACCACCAGCTGCTAAGGGAAGCTGGGACCAAGACTGAATTATGAACACAATCTTTTGCGTTCATAGTTTGTTTTAAAACGGACAAGGCTTAACTAATAAATTGCAGATTTATTCTAGAAAAAGACTAGTAGGCAGATACCCATATGCTGACAGCTGTTTCAGAGTTCTTGCCCCTCATCGGTGCAGAGTAGGACTCTGATGAAAGGCCTGTGATGTGGGTTTGGGTGGCTATTGTTTCTTCTTGTGGAAAGAATAAAGTAAACATGAAGGCCTTTTTAAAATCTTCTCTGGATAACTTAGCAAGTTGTTTTTTTGCTGGTTTTGTGACCTTGTAGCAGAAGCCACCTGTTATAATTGCATTTCTTTGAGACTGAAATGTCAACTTTGGCAACAAAAGGGCGCCCACCAGTAAGGAACTGACTTCTATGGTCTGAATTGTTTCTGCGAGAGACTTTGTATTCTTTGAGAAGCGGACAGTGGAAGAGGGCGGGGCCTCTACAGCATGAGTTTTAGGAGCTTTTTGGCACCCAGAGAGGACTGCAGGTCATGAGGTACAGAGGTATACCTGCAGGGTGTTGGATGTTTTCAAAAAGCAGCTGGGAGAACCAACAAGAAGCTCAGAATGCCAGAGAGAGTGACAGTTTGCAGTGGCGTAACAGTGTTGGAGGAGCATCACACCAACATTTGAGGAGAGCAACAGAGTCTTTGCATCAGAATCAAACCCAGGAACACTTCTTTAATCAGCTGTATTGCCAGCTCCATTAAATTTAATGGGATAGCATCATTCTCCTCTGCCACGGCTGTAACAGCTGTGGCAGAGGAGAACGATCTATAGTATATGTTCTCAATGAGGTCTGCGCTGCTGCCGCCGGCCCCATTGAGCACATATATAGAACACAGCGAAGCGCAGAACGCAAATAGGCGCGTTCAGCGAATCGTTGTGTCCTATAATTGATCGCACATCCGCATAAAAAGCGGACATGTGACCGATCCCATTGGGATGCATTTGGTCTATAGATCTGCAGATTGCAAGCGCGTCTGCAGATCGGACCAAAAAACGGTTGTGTGACCGAGGCCTTAGACTGTTCTCTACTGCTAACTTGTCACAAATCTTTGCAGAAGAGCACTCACTCCACTTTTGCAAGAAGGGAAGAAGACAACCCTTGCACTGCACCTTGCACACATACATATTTCACAAGGTTACATGACATACAATAAGATACATTTCTCAGACATAACCCAGACATTAACCCATCCAGTGCTGCAGAGGTGCAATACACATCAAATGCATACAACATAGAAGACACTGACAATACAATTGCACAAGAGAAACCAGGTAATCTTGTAGACCGGATACCTTTTAATGGCCAACAAAAATACATGATGTTACAGCAAGCTTTTGGGTTCTTTTTATTGGCACTTCATCAGGCTAATAAAATTGGTTTGGATGGGACACAAATATACCAAGATCTGCAAGACCTGCTCACATGTACTGACTTGGGACAGGATACGGATCCCCAACACACAGCAGGACAAAAAGATCCCTGGGACATTCACATGTTCCACATCCAATGTTGTGTACCTGATCCTGTCCAGTAAATGTCCTGTTGGAGGACTTTATATTGAGGAAAGAGGACAAAAACTGAGAGCCAGGATGAGATCTCATCACCACTCAATTGGAGAGGAAAAGACAGAATTACCTGTGGCAAAACATTTTTGTGGTCCCAAACATAGCATAGAGCAGAGAGTTATTATAGTGAAGGGCAACACAGCGTCACAAAATAATTTGGGAGAATAAGTGTTAGAATTGGGGTTACCACCAGGGGAGCGGGGACCCGGGCTGGTGTTTCTGTCCGGGGTTCTCCCACTCTGGTGGTTGGTCGCGGCGGCCAGCGGTGCACCCTACATTGCGTCCACTGGTCGGCCACGTGGCACTCTGGTCAGTGCGCGCCGCCGGGGAGAGGCTGTTTTATGAACCCCCCCGGTTGTCTTGTGACTCCTCCCTGCTCTCTGGGCGGGGAGTTCTACATGTAAACCTGGTCGGCCAGTCTCTTATTGCCAGTGTTTGGTTTTTATCCATTCTGCCGACACCCACCGACACCCTGGCCAGCCCTAACAGAAACACTGGCCATATTGTTGCTGGGAACCTGTTTCGACCCTGATATGGAGGCTGTTGCGGCCCTTGCTAATCAGGTGCAAGCCTTAACTGGGTTGGTGCAATATTTGTCCGCTCATCTCCAGCATCAGGAGCAGACCACTGCTGGTTCTCCAGTCACCATTGCTGCAGCTCCGGACTCGGGGGTCAAACCCAGGGTTGCGCTACCTGACGTGTTTTCGGATGACCATAAGATGTTCTTCGTTTTCCGTGAAGCGTGCCGGCTATATTTCGAATTACGCCCCCACTTATCGGGTTCAGAGTACCAAAGGGTGGGCATAGTAATTTCATGCTTGAGAGGCAACCGACAACACTGGGCATTTTCGCTGCCCTCCAACTCACGACCCTGCTAATCGGTTGATGCCTATATTGTGGAGGTCCAGGTCATCGGGTCGCCAGCTGCTGCAAGAAACAGCCGTTGGAAAATTTCTGCTCCTAGGCGATGTCCGGAGGGACAAATGGAAGACAGCGTTGAACACTCCGTTGGGGCATTTTAAATGTCTAGTCATGCCTTTCGGGTTATGTAACGCGCCAGCTATGTTTCAAGGTTTTATGAATACCATTTTCCATGACATTCTTGGCGCGTTCATGGTTGTTTATTTGGATGACATTCTGGTATTCTCTCCTGATTGGGAGAGTCGTGTCAGGCATTTTGGGACCGTGCTGTCCCGTCTTCGGGCCCATCAATTGTATGCTAAGTTGGAGAAATGCCTTTTTGGTCAAGGCCATCGCTGATTGGGTGCAACACATCAACTTAAAGGTGTTACATAGCTTTTTGGAGTTCGCAAACTTCTATTGGAAATTCATTAAGAACTTTTCGGTGGTGGCCAAACCCTTGACTGACTTGACCAAGAAGGGGCTAGAGTGGATTCCTGGCCGAGGGAGGCAGTGGAGACCTTTGCACTTCCCTGGAGCTGGGTGGCCATTTGTATTGGTGGCCACAAATGTTTCGGTGCGTTCGGGAGTTTGTTAGGTCCTGCCCAATCTGTGTTCAAGGGAAGAGTGTACGGATATGACCAGAAGGTCCGCTTTGTCCTCTTCCCTTTTCGGAGAGGCCATGGACCCATCTGTGGATGGATTTTATTACTGACTTGCCCGAATCCCAGGGATGCTCGCTCATCTTGGTAGTCGTTGATAGATTTTACAAAATGGCACATTTTACTGCTATTAAGAAGCTTCCCTCCGTACCTGAGTTAGCCACCATTTTAATCAGGGAGATTGTGCTCCTGCATGGGGTCCCTCAGGATATTGTTTCCCATTGGGGAGTCCAATTTGTTGCCCGGTTTTGGAGGCCGTTTTGTAAGAATATCGGTATCGGGTTGGTTCAGTACCTCAGAATGTATGTGAGTGATTGTCAGAGTCTCTGGGTCATTTATCTTGCGTTGGCGGAATTTGCTATCAATAATCATACTCATTCAGCATCTGGTGTGTCTCCCTTTTTCTGTAATTTCGGTTTTAACCCCAGGTTCACGGTGTCCTTCCTCTCTTCCTCTAACAATCCATCTGCAGATGCTCAGGTTCAGGATTTACGGGAGGTGTGGGAGAAGGTGCAGGGCAATTTGGAGCAGTCTAGGGATGCAGTGCTTAGGAGGAGCAGAGGTACACATACTATCTCTGAGCCTTTGTCTGTGGGACAGCTGGTGTACCTATCTTCTAAGAACCTGAAGTTAAAGGTGCATTCATTGAAGCTGGCTCCCTGATTTGTGAGTCCTTTTCTTGTCACTGGGGTTATTGTTTATATGGCATACGAGTTGGCACAACCTGACACGTGGAGAATCCACAGGGTTTTCCACAAATTGCTCCTCAAGAGGTATGTTCCTCCAGTTCCTTCCGGGGTTGCCCTACTCTGGTGGTTGGTCGTGGCGGCCGGCAGTGCACCCCGCATTGTGCGCGGGCGTGCCCATCCACTGGTCGGCCGCATGGCACTCTAGTCAGTGCGCGCCGCCAGGGGGAGGCTGTTTGAGGATTCCCCTCGGTGGTCATGTGACTTCTTCCCACCCTCTGGGCGGGTAGTTCTACATAAAAAACCTGGTCGGCCAGTCTCTCATTGCCAGTGTTTGTTTTTGATCTGTTGTGCCGACATCGCTATCTCTGACTTGACTTCTAGTGTTTGACTACTGCTTGCCTCTGACTTCGCCTCTGATTATTCTTCGGTACTGCTCATGTGTTTTCTGGTTCTGACCCTGCCTGGCATTGACTATTCTCTGGTTGCTGATTACGTCCTGTTAGCTTCAGGTTCCCACCTGTTTATCTCCCAGTCCCTCCTTCCCCGGATCCCTGACACTAGTGCAGCATACGGACCATCACCCAGTTGTCACCCTGGGGCTTAGCCCAGGGGGGCAAGTAGGTAGGGACATGGGAGAGCGTTGGCATAGGGAGTCCCTGTCCATCTGCCCTGGCCAGCCCTAACAATAAGTTTATTGCCCTGTCTGATTCAAAGAATGGAATTAACCTCATTCTGGGATTCTTGTATAGGTGGAGAATATGCAAGGTCTGAAGAAGGTCAAGATCTTTTTTTTCTTTTCATAAAAATTTGGAAATTAATTGTAAAAATGTTGCCATCCCATAGGTGGTGCTGCAAAGGTAGTGTTTCCATCTCCTATGTGCAGTTTGTAAAGTAGAGATAACAGACGTCATAAAACTGTCACATTCCTCAGCTCCGTGGACTGATTAAGTATTTATCTCTTTGCTCAGATTGTCTGGTGGTGTTTTAAGTCTCAAATTTCTGTGTGTGAACACTTATTTAGATCAAGAGGGGTGTCCCCCCTCCCCTCTGCATTTGTATGTTATATTTGCGTTCATCCAAACCAGTTTCATAAGCCTGATGAAGAGTCAATAAGAACCCGAAAGCTTGCTGTAGCATTATTTTTTTTTTCTAGCCATTAAAATGTATCAGATCTACAAGATCACCTAGTTTCTCTTACTGAGAACAATCACACTTTACTTTACTGGCTAACACGGTACCAAACCTTTTCTTCAGATTGCACAAGACAAACATTTGCAATCAAGGAGGGGCCAAGCTAACTTTGGGCCACTACAGTAGCATAAGCCCATGCTTTACAGTGACTCATCTTTGGGGTGCTGTGGATCCTCAGGGGCGTGGTTTACAAACTGTTTTTGGTTTTCGGTTTTCCTAGAATTGTACTTACTGCGGTTGCAGCGCATTACATTGATAGAAGGAAAATCTCTGGAAATTTCAGCTCTGACACTGGAACTTGAAATCAATGCAAAAAAAAAAAAAGATTACTCTGTTTTCCAAGCAGTAAGAAGGAAAATTCTTATTACTGAACTTCTCTAGCAAGTTATTACTTCCCTAAAACTAAATATCTAACCCAGACCAGCTTTAAGTTAGATGGTAGCCTGTGCAAAATTTTTGTTGGCACCTGTTAGCGCAATGCAACGTTAGGACTTTTACCTACTATTTTTTTTACGTTGCGATATCGCTGCGTTTTTTAATGCAAATGTCAATGGGACTTTCTAATGTTAAAATCGCATCGCACAAACATGCGATTTTTGTGCGAGCGATTTTAACATTAGAAAGTCCCATTGAAAAAAATCACAGCGATATTGCAGCGATAAAAAAACACTTCTTTTTCTGTGACCTCCCAAGATAACCTCACATTGCTCTGTCTGCCCATGATGTCCAAACGAAGTTAAACTTGTAAAGATACAGGAAGACAAAGAATATCAGAAAGAGACAGTGATAGAATTATGGCTTCTCTCACTCCCCCTCCCACGTAATGCAACAGGACGTAACTTTACATGCTGTGGATGGCACAGACCCAGAAAAGAGCCTTTACCATCTCGCAGAGCGACCTGGCTGTGATTGACAGCAGCAGAGATTCGTGAGAATTCCAATGTCCACTGTTAACCCCATTACATGCTAACAGAGGCGTAACTTGAATCTCCAGGGCCCCAATGCAAAACCTGTAACAGGACCCCCAACTATAATGCTTTATACATAGTACTAGGCTCCCTCTAAGGAAAAGAGTGGTCATATGGGCCTGCCTAGGCTCCTGGGACCGGTTGCAACCGCATCACCTGCATCCCCTATAGTTACACCAGTGCATGCCATGATTAATGTAGATCGTGGCATTGAATAGAGTCCATAGAGGGAGCATGCTCCCTTTGTGATGTCATTGACTCTTTGCCATGTAATCGTAGAGGTCTGATGGATTGTCATGGCAAACAGACGCCAGATCGTGACGTTTGGGCCTGTCTTCGCCTGTGATTACACAAGAACTGCAATACATTGTCATAGCGATCATAGCTTTTCTGATTCAAGTACCCTACAGGGATATAAAAAGTGTAAAAGAAATAGTAAAAAAAAAACAAAAAAACCCATTCTTTTTAGCGTACTTTAAAGTCTTCGCATAAAAAAATAATAAAGGAAAAAGAAAAGAACACATATTTGGTATCTTCATTGGTATCTGTAACAGCCATATAAAATAAATTGAACACACTATTTATCCTGCATGGCAAAAACTATATATAAAAAAAACGAATAAAAAACTAAATCTCTAGACTAGGGATCTCTCCCATCATCGGTTTATACCCAGGACTGCGACGGTAACAAGAGGGCATCCGCTACGTCTAGAAGAAAGCAGGTTTCATCACCAACACAGAAAAGGGTTCTTTACTGTAAGAGCAGTGAGATTGTGGAACTCTCTGCCTGAGGATGTGGTGATGGCAAAATCCATAAAGGAGTTTAAGAGGGGACTAGATGTCTTTCTAGAGCAGAAGGATATTACAGGATATAGATTTCAGGTGACCAGGGGGATGTTGATTTGGGTATACAGACAGGTAGGAACTACTAGAAGTTGATCCAGGGATTAGTCTGACTGCCATTAGGGAGTCAGGAAGGAATTTTTCCCCTAATAGGGCTAATTGGCTTCTGCATCTTGTGTTTTTTTTGCCTTCCTCTGGATCAACAAGGAGGTTAAATAGGCTTATCTACTATATCACTATGTAAATCCTTATTTTGCCTCCCAAAAAAAACTCAGTAAGGGCTCTCACCCACCACTGTTTTTTTAACACGATTGTCAATGGAACTTTCTAATGTTAAAAATTAGAGATGAGCGAGCCTACTCGTCCGAGTATTAGGGTGCTCGAGATGCTCGTTACTCGGGACGAGCACCACGCGGTACTCGTCTCGATTAAACGAGCTCTGACCATTGACTTCAATGGAGCCGGCAATACAGCCGGCTCCATTGAAAGCAATGGGCTGCCGTCGAGCACGGGATGAATTTTCGGGAAGGGCTTAAAAATATAAGCCCTTACCTGAAACATCCTAAAATGTGTAAAAAAAAAAAATAATTATACTCACCTTTCCGCTGCAGCCGGAGTTCAGCCGCGTCTTGCCGGCAGTTCTCCTGAACTGCTGTGACTAATATTCAGCAGCCGGGGATTTAAAATCCCCGCCTGCTGAATGAGCTGCCTCCGATTGGTCACAGCCTCACCAATCAGAGGCAGCTCTCACTCACACCCATTCATGAATTCATGAATTTTGGTGCTCGCTCATCTCTATTAAAAATGCATCACAAGTTGGTGCAGTGCAATTTTTTTGCTATGTGTTTTTAACATTAGAAAGTCCCATTGACAACTGCGTCAAAAAAGATCAATGTACCTCCAAATGGTACCAATAAAAACCACAGCTCATCATGCAAAAAACAAGCCCTTTCAGAGCTTCATTGCTTGAAAAAGAAAAGTTTTGTGACTTTGAATGAAATGATAGAAAAGAAAAAATTACTTTTCCAAAAAACATTATGAGCTTGAAGTAGAAACTAAAGAAAGCCTTCCACATTCCATGACCCTGACTTTGAGGTGAAAGATGATACACCGCACAGACTGAGTCAAGTGAAATTGGGTGATCTCATTCGAGAACTTGACTTGTCAAAGGAGAAGGCGGAACTTCTAGGGTGAAGACTACAGGAATGGAATCTTCTCCAACGTGATGTCAGGATCTCACAGTACAGAGAACGTCAGAGGGATCGGCTTCATTTTTTTGAGAAGAAAAACAATCTGGTTATTTGCTGCGATGTTAATGGCTTGATGAAATGCTTGAATTTGAACCATAATCCTACTGAATGGAGGCTATTCATAGACTTCTCCAGGCTTAGTTTGAAAGCTGTATTACTTCACAACGGCAACCGTCTTCCTTTATTCCTGTTGGTCAGGCAATTCACATAAAGGAGACTTATGTAAACATGACAGCCCTCCTCGACTCAATGAAATATGCTGAACACAAGTGGGAAATCTGTGTCGATCTAAAAGTCATCGCTGTACTCTTAGCGGTACACTAAATACTGTTGCTTTTTATGTATGTGGGACAATAGGGATAGGAAATCACATTACATTCAAGCAGACTGGCCTGCAAGAAATCTTGACTCTACCGAGAAAAATGTTGTTGCCGAGCCTCTCGTGGACTCAAAAGATGTTCTTCTTCCACCACTTCATATAAAGCTGGGTTTAATGAAAAATGTTGTCAAAGGTATGAACCAGGAAGGACCGGCATTAAGTACTTAAAAGACAACTTTCCTATATTGAGTAATGCAAAGGTTAAGGAAGGCATTTTTGTTGGGCTACAAATTTGACCACTTGTAAAGGATCCTGTGTTTGACCAAGTTTTGGAGGGAGAAGAAAGGAAGCTTGGCAAGCCTTAAAGGGAGTTATTCATGGATTCTTAGGCAACAAAAGAGATGATAACTACACTCAGTGGGTGACAGTACTTCTGGAAAAATACCATCAACTTGGATGTAACATGTCCCTTAAAATCCATTTTCCCCACTCCCACCTAGACTTTTTCCCTCCTAGTCGTGCAGTTGTCAGTGATGAAAGATTCCACCAGGATATTTCTGTAATAGAACAAAGATATCAGGGCCGTTGGAATGAAGCAATGCTTGCGGATTACTGCTGGTCCGTGTGTAGGGATGCTCCAGAACTCACTAACAAGAGGCAAGCCAAAAGAAAACGATCTCATAAGGTCACCACAAGATTCTCTTCACACTGAACCACCTGCCGGGAATTCTTCCATCAATTTAGTTCTCTTAAAATGTAACTGTCGTTAAAAAAATTTAAAATACGCTTTCAATCTTGTTAGCATATGTAATGAAAATGTATCATTTTCTCTTAATCCGTTAAAATAACTTACTTCCACCTACAGTATATTATATCACAGAAACTGGAGCGAATCAAACTTTTTCCTTTGTTATATTCATTTTTCTCACCCCAAAATTAGTAAGATTTGACTCATGAAGTTAAGGAAACATTTCAAAATATTTTTTGGGTTGGCCAGTGATTGGAGCGGAGGATGGCTCCTATATAGGGTTGGTGAGATGACAGCTGATGAGTAATTAAATTGTTGGGTTTAACTGTAGCATTTGCACTGATGGTAGAGAGTAGCAGCTTGTTATTTGTGATTTACAAGATTTTCAATGTTCCCAAGGTATAATATGTACGGGCAAAGGAAGACAAGTTGTATTCAGGGCTTTTTCCTCCCTGTTGGCTCTGCACTGTGGCTGTACAAAGGACAGCAAGCAATGGTTCTTCTATGCCTCAACCAAGATGGCTGCTGTTGTATTGGCTGGGCTGGGAGTTAAAATGGTGGTGCCGAGGGTGATAAAACACATGGCAAATGTCTCACAGAGTCCTCACACAGATTTGGCTAGGGAACTATTCTCTCTCCTGAGAGCCTCGCCAGGCTGAAGGTGTAGTCACAGTTCCAGCCAGCTGAGAGAAAAAGGAGGGACGGGGGGGTGGGGGTGGAGGGTGACTCCTCCCCTGTGTCCCACTGTCCCGCAGTGAACAGCAGAGCTAAGTGGCAGCTGGGACAGCACAGCTGCCTGGCACGACACCGCCAGCGGCACTAAGGGAGGCAGTAGAGGCGATCCCCTTCAATGGGTCAATCCCTGGTGCCAACAGCGGTACCTTTGCTGGCGAACTTTCTGAGGCTCTGGGGTCTAAGTGGGCCAGAATAGGCTGTGGGGGTCTAGCTATGGGGGCCGCAGTCAGCGCTGTGTGAAAGCGCCTGAGGATTCACTCGGGGTGCAGCGGAGTAGTGCCTGGTGCTGAGGCCTGTCCCTCAGAGCCAAACAGGGCAAATATAGCAATGGATGTGGCTTCTTCTGTAGGAGCTCCGGAGACCAGTGTCCGCACTCCCCCTCTCTGTGTGACTTCTGCTTGGTGGCAGCAAGCCTCCACCTACCTGTACTTAGTACAAAGGGAGCTTCTGTCAGTACTCCAATTTAGTCCCCTCCGCAGCTCTTATTGATTTTAAGAGGGAGGGGGGTCTCTCCTTCTCCCCAGACCAGCAAAATGGCGGCCACTGTGATCCCATAATTTAGTGACCTCAAGATGGTGGCCCCAGGGGTTGCAGAGCCTGACAGCAATCCCAGACAAAGGGGAGGGGGGAATCCCCACTACTGAACCCCGTGGTCTCCGTTCACAGCAGTGGCATGGCCGGCAGAGCACTGCAGAGAGCTGATGAAGGGATTTCCTCTTCAGCGGTGGGACCAGTGGCACCGCGGGCAGTACAGGAAGAGCTGCAGGTGCGGTGATGATCTTCCGGGCGGCTGACCGACACTCACCCAAGGAGGGGAGAGTGGAAGGAGCAGTGATCTCTGCAATCTGGTGAGATGGAGGGCTCAGGTCCTAACAGGCAGCGGCTGTTTATGGCGACTTTTGGCCGGCGGCACCAAGATCCCAGCGACCGCAGTGAGCCTACAGTAAGCGCTGCGGCTTTGTGTCAGATTCTCCGCTCCTGTAGTGCTCACCTAGGATGGAGAAGCTGCAGTATCAGGGTGCAGAGCTCTGGGGAGGCTATTGGGTACCAAAAATCAGCAAAAACTTTCAGGATTCTGGAGGAGCGATGAAACTATGCGACCTCTCACTCCATGTGCTAAGCCACGCCACTTTTATTGCGTTGTTTTGGGAGGTGAAATGAACAAAATAAGAATTTTGGCTCAGTTTTTAAAATTTGTTTGTTTCTACTATTTATCTTGCACAGCAAAATATGTATGCTCACTTTATTGAACAGGTTGTTACAAATACAATTATGTTTTTGCATTCTTTTTTTTTTTAATACGAAGAGGGGAATTTTTTTGTTTTTTTTCATTTATTTTCTTTTTACTCTTATCATTTTTTTTACACTTTATATGTCCCTGTAGTGTACTTGAGGCAGAAAAGCTATGATCTCTATGCATTGCTGTACTTCTGGCTAATCTAAAAAAATACATATGCATGTGTATTATATGAAATTTTTGAACCTGTAAACCTCATCCTGAGGGGCACATTCATGCAAATTTTAGGAGAGATATTTTGAATATAATTGCTGGTGTACTTCTTGAAATTTGGAATCAGCAATAAGGCTACTGGAATCCAAGTTCTCTCACTTGTCCAAATTAATTAGATCATGCCTCAAAGGTAGCAAATCATTACGAAAGTTTAGTGCTGACGACTGAATACATAATGTCACGTGTGCATACATTAATTACTTTTTATATGAGTAAGGACCGCAGATACATTAACTTAATATGGTCTCCAGGAAACGCTCAAACCTCCAGTATGAAGGACAGCTCAGTCCATCATACGCCGCTTCATGATATTTGAACTATACTGTATTAACCCCTGAATAACAAGTATAACCCAGATCATCCTAATTAGAGATGAGCGAACGTACTCGTCCGAGCTTGATATTCGTGCGAATATTAGGGTGTTCGGGATGCTCGTTACTTTTAACGAGCACCACGCGGTGTTCGGGTTACTTTCAGTTTCCTCTCTGAGACGTTAGCGCGCTTTTCTGGCCAATTGAAAGACAGGGAAGGCATTACAACTTCCCCCTGTGATGTTCAAGCCCTATACCACCCCCCTGCTGTGAGTGGCTGGGGAGATCTGATGTCACCCGAGTATAAAAGTCGGCCCCTCCCGCGGCTCGCCTCAGATGTCTTGTAAGTTAGCTGAGGGAAAGTACTATCGTGCTGGTGCTGCTGTAGGGAGAGTGTTAGGAGTGAGTGTAGGCTTCAAGAACCCCAACGGTCCTTCTCAGGGCCACATCTATCCGTGTGCAGTACTGTGGAGGGTGCTGTTAGCAGTGTTGCACAAATTTTTTTTTTTTTTCAAAATCGGCAGTCTGCAGAGCATTGCGCCTTGCAGTAATAGTCCAAGGACAGAAGTGGTGGTTAGGTAGGGAGAGTGTTAGGAGTGAGTGTAGGCTTCAAGAACCCCAACGTTCCTTCTTAGGGCCACATCTATCCGTGTGCAGTACTGTGCAGGCTGCTGTTAGCAGTGTTGCATATTTTTTTCTTTTCAAAATCGGCTGTCTGCAGAGCATTGCGCCTTGCAGTAATACTACAGGGAGAGAATTGTGTAGGCAGGGCCAGAAGACATATCTTATCTGATTGAATATAGTCAGTGGGCCCTCCGTTTCCCAAAAAGGGAAAAATTGTATTTGTCCTGCAGGCTTGCACCAATTTATTTGCTGCCTGTGAAAAGTCTCCGCTCTGCTGCACTTCATATAACTGCATTTCTGTGCAACACATATCTTATCTGATTGAATATAGTCAGTGGGCCCTCCGTTTCCCAAAAAGGGAAAAATTGTATTTGTCCTGCAGGCTTGCGCCAATTTATTTGCTGCCTGTGAAAAGTCTCTGCTCTGCTGCACTTCATATAACTGCATTTCTGTGCAACACATATCTTATCTGATTGAATATAGTCAGTGGGCCCTCCGTTTCCCAAAAAGGGAAAAATTGTATTTGTCCTGCAGGCTTGCGCCAATTTATTTGCTGCCTGTGAAAAGTCTCCGCTCTGCTGCACTTCATATAACTGCATTTCTGTGCAACACATATCTTATCTGATTGAATATAGTCAGTGGGCCCTCCGTTTCCCAAAAAGGGAAAAATTGTATTTGTCCTGCAGGCTTGCGCCAATTTATTTGCTGCCTGGGAAATCACTGGTAATACAGCATGCTGAGGGGTAGGGGTAAGCCTAGAGGACGTGGCCGAGGACGCGTAGGCCCAAGTGAGGGTGTGGGCACAGGGCGAGCTCCTGATCAAGGTGTATCGCAGCCGACTGCTGCGCGATTAGGAGAGAGGCACGTTTCTGGCGTCCCCACATTCATCGCCCAATTAATGGGTCCACGCGGGAGACCTTTATTAGAAAATGAGCAGTGTGAGCAGGTCCTGTCGTGGATGGCAGAAAGTGCTTCGACCAAGCTATCATCTACCCACAGTTCTGCGCCGTCCAGTGCTGCAAATCCAAATCCTCTGGCTGCTACTTCTCCTTCCTCCCAGCCTCCTCACTCCACTACAATGACACATGCTCAGGAGCGGGCAGACTCCCAGGAACTGTTCTCGGGCCCCTGCTCAGATTGGGCAGCAGTGGTTCCTCTCCAAGCAGAGGAGTTTATCGTCACTGATGCCCAACCATTCGAAAGTTCCCGGGGTCTGGGGGATGAGGCTGAGGACTTCCGCTAACTGTCTCAAGACCTTTCAGTGGGTGAGGAGGACGATGACGATGAGACACAGTTGTCTTGCAGTGAGGTAGTAGTAAGGGCAGTAAGTCCGAGGGAGGAGCGCACAGAGGATTCGGAGGAAGAGCAGCAGGACGAAGAGGTGACTGACCCCACCTGGTGTGCAACGCCTACACAGGACAGGTCTTCAGAGGGGGAGGCACGAGCAGCAGCAGGGCAGGTTGCAAGAGGCAGTGCGGTGGCCAGGGGTAGAGGCAGGGCCAGACCGAATAATCCACCAAGTGTTTCCCAAAGCGCCGCCTCGCGCCATGCCACCCTGCAGAGGCCGAGGTGCTCTAAGGTCTGGCAGTTTTTCACAGAGACGCCTGACGACCGACGAACAGTGGTGTGCAACCTTTGTCGTGCCAAGATCAGCCGGGGAGCCACCACCAACAGCCTCACCACCACCATCATGCGCAGACATATGATGGCCAAGCACCCCACAAGGTGGGACGAAGGCCGTTCATCACCTCCGGTTTGCACCACTGCCTCTCCCCCTGTGCCCCAACCTGCCACTGAGATCCAACCCCGGTCTCAGGACACAGGCACTACCGTCTCCTGGCCTGCACCCACACCCTCACCTCCGCTGTCCTCGGCCCTATCCATCAATGTCTCGCACCGCACCGTCCAGCCGTCGCTAGCGCAACTGTTTGAGCGCAAGTACGCCGCCACGCACCCGCACGCTCAAGCGTTAACCGTCCACATAGCCAAATTTATCAGCCTTGAGATGCTGCCGTATAGGGTTGTGGAAACGGAGTCCTTCAAAAGTATGATGGCGGCGGCGGCCCCGCGCTACTCAGTTCCCAGTCGCCACTACTTTTCCCGATGTGCCGTCCCAGCCCTGCACGACCACGTCTCCCGCAACATTGTACGCACCCTCACCAACGCGGTTACTGCCAAGGTCCACTTAACAACGGACACGTGGACAAGCACAGGCGGGCAGGGCCACTACATCTCCCTGACGGCACATTGGGTGAATTTAGTGGAGGCTGGGACCGCTCACGTCCTACCCACCCCCAGAATTGTGGGCCCCAGCTCGGTGCTGGTATCTGCGGCGGTGTATGCTTCCTCCACTAAAGCACCCTCCTCCTCCTCCTCCTCCGCAAGCTCTGTCTCGCAATCAAGATGTGTCAGCAGCAGCAGCACGTCGCCAGCAGTCGGTGTCGCGCGGCGTGGCAGCACAGCGGTGGGCAAATGTCAGCAGGCCGTGCTGAAACTACTCAGCTTAGGAGATAAGAGGCACACGGCCCACGAACTGCTGCAGGGTCTGACAGAGCAGACCGACCGCTGGCTTGCGCCGCTGAGCCTCCAACCGGGCATGGTCGTGTGTGACAACGGCCGTAACCTGGTGGCGGCTCTGCAGCTCGGCAGCCTCACGCACGTGCCATGCCTGGCCCACGTCTTTAATTTGGTGGTTCAGCGCTTTCTGAAAAGCTACCCACGCTTGTCAGACCTGCTCGTAAAGGTGCGCCGGCTCTGCGCACATTTCTGCAAGTCCCACACGGACGCTGCCACCCTGCGCACCCTGCAACATCGCTTTAATCTGCCAGTGCACCGACTGCTGTGCGACGTGCCCACACGGTGGAACTCTACGCTCCACATGTTGGCCAGGCTCTATGAGCAGCGTAGAGCTATAGTGGAATACCAACTCCAACATGGGCGGCGCAGTGGGAGTCAGCCTCCTCAATTATTTTCAGAAGAGTGGGCCTGGTTGGCAGACATCTGCCAGGTCCTTGGAAACTTTGAGCAGTCTACCCAGGTGGTGAGCGGCGATGCTGCAATCATTAGCGTCACCATTCCTCTGCTATGCATCTTGAGAAGTTCCCTGCAAAGCATAAAGGCAGCCGCTTTGCGCTCGGAAACAGAGCCGGGGGAAGACAGTATGTCGCTGGACAGTCAGAGCACCCTCCTGTCTATATCTCAGCGCGTTCAGGAGGAGGAGGAGGAGCATGAGGAGGATGAGGAAGAGGGGGAAGAGACAGCTTGGCCCACTGCTGACGGTACCCATGCTGCTTGCCTGTCATCATTTCAGCGTGTATGGCCTGAGGAGGAGGAGGAGGAGGAGGAGGATGAGGAGGAGGATCCTGAAAGTGATCTTCCTAGTGAAGACAGCCATGTGTTGCGTACAGGTACCCTGGCACACATGGCTGACTTCATGTTAGGATGCCTTTCTCGTGACCCTCGCGTTACACGCATTCTGGCCACTACGGATTACTGGGTGTACACACTGCTCGACCCACGCTATAAGGAGAACCTTCCCACTCTCATTCCCGAAGAGGAAAGGGGTTCGAGAGTGTTGCTATACCACAGGACCCTTGCGGACAAGCTGATGGTAAAATTCCCACCCGACAGCGCTAGTGGCAGAAGGCGCAGTTCCGAGGGCCAGGTAGCAGGGGAGGTGCGGAGATCGAGCAGCATGTACAGCCCAGGCAGTGCAACAGTCTTTAAGGGCCTGGACAGCTTTATGGCTCCCCAGCAAGACTGTGTCACCGCTCCCCAGTCAAGGCTGAGTCGGCGGGAGCACTGTAAAAGGATGGTGAGGGAGTACGTAGCCGATCGCACGACCGTCTTCCGTGACGCCTCTGCCACCTACAACTACTGGGTGTCGAAGCTGGACACGTGGCCTGAACTCGCGCTGTATGCCCTGGAGGTGCTTGCTTGTCTTGCGGCTAGCGTCTTGTCGGAGAGGGTGTTTAGTGCGGCTGGGGGAATCATCACAGATAAGCGTACCCGCCTGTCAACCGACAGTGCCGACAGGCTAACACTCATCAAGATGAACAAAGCCTGGATTTCCCCAGACTTCTCTTCTCCACCAGCGGACAGCAGCGATACCTAAGCAATACGTAGGCTGCACCCGCGGATGGAAGCTACGTTCTCTCTCACCATCAAAAACGGGGACATTTCTGCTGCATCAATCTGTCTATAATATTCCTCCTCCTCCTCCTGCTCCTCCTCCTGAAACCTCACGTAATCACGCTGAACGGGCAATTTTTCTTAGGGCCACAAGACTCACTCATATAATTTTTCTAAAATTTTTTTATACGTTTCAATGCTCTTAAAAGCGTTGGAACTTTAACTTGAACCAATTTTTCGTTAAACTGGGCTGCCTCCAGGCCTAGTTACCACTTAAGCCACATTAACCAAAGCGATTAATGGGTTTCACCTGCCATCTTGGTTGGGCATGGCCAATTTTTACTGTGGTACATTAGTACTGTTGGTACACCAATTTTTTTGGGCCCTCACCTACAGTGTAATCATAGCAATTTCTATGTTCTTCGCCTGCACTCATGGTACAGAAAGGTGTGTGGGTTTGGCCTACACTTTAGCTACATAAATGTAACTTGGGCCTTGGCTATACTGCAGCTACTGAAATGGAACTAAGACTGCGCTCCCACTATACTGCTGCTTCGGAATTGTTCCTGGGGCCTGTGTAGGCTGCTACTATTACTTAAATGGAACTTAGACTATGCTCCTCCTATACTGCTGCTTTGGAATTGTTACTGGGGCCTGTCTTGAGTGCTACTATTACTGAAATGGAATGAAGACTGCGCTCCCACTATACTGCTGCTTCGGAATTGTTACTGGTGCCTGTCTTGAGTGCTACTATTACTGAAATGGAACGAAGACTGCGCTCCCACTATACTGCTGCTTCGGAATTGTTACTGGGGCCTGTCTTGAGTGCTACTATTACTGAAATGGAACTAATACTGTGCTCCCCCTATAATGCTGCTAGTGATATTTAAGTGGGGCCTGTCCTAATGCTACAGCTGAAATGTTACAAATTATGGGGTCTGCCTATACCGCTGCTAATGGTATGTCTCTGGGGTGTGAAAACAGAGGCTTCCCAAAGACATGATGGCGGCGAGGCCATTTCCCACCAATGCAGTTACTGTTAAGGTGCATATAACCACGGACACGTGGAGAGGACACGTAGTGCCTCAAAAACATCCCCCTCCTCCTCCAACAATGAAAACATTCTTGGCAAATGCCTTTGCATTGGTTCGTCTGGTGGCAGTCCAAGAATTTCACCTTTACCGACACAACAAGAGAGCCCCCCCACCATCCCCCCGCCACGGCCCACTTAATCCTGGCCACATTCCGAAAACTAACAAAAAAAACCGCGCTACTAGGTCCGCAGTCACCACCACATTACCACCAACGCGGTTACTGTTAAGGTGCATATAACCACGGACACGTGGAGAGGACATGTAGTGCCTCAAAAACATCCCCCTCCTCCTCCAACAATGAAAACATTCTTGGCAAATGCCTTTGCATTGGTTCGTCTGGTGGCAGTCCAAGAATTTCACCTTTACCGACACAACAAGAGAGCCCCCCCACCATCCTCCCGCCACGGCCCACTTAATCCTGGCCACATTCCGAAAACCAACAAAATACAACCACACTACCAGGTCCGCAGTCACCACCACATTACCACCAACGAGGTTACTGTTAAGGTACATATTACCAGTCTGACTGGGGCATGCAGACACCTTGACAGAATGAATAGTGTGTGGCACATAGGTTCCCCATTGCTATGCCCACGTGTGCAGCTCCTGATGGCGGTGGCACAGGATTATATTTCTCATTGCTTCTGTACAGCATTGTGGGCTATCGCCCCGCCCCTTTTAAAGAGGGTCGCTGCCTAGCCATGCCAACCCTCTGCAGTGTGTGCCTGCAGTTCCTCGTCATGGCAGACGCACTTATAAATAGACATGAGGGTGGTGTGGCATGAGGGCAGCTGAAGGCTGCGCAGGGACAGTTTGGTGTGCGCTGTGGACACTGCGTCGTGCAGGGGGGAGGGGGGTTGGGCAGCATGTAACCCAGGAGAAGTGGCAGCAGAGTGTCATGCAGGCAGTGATTGTGCTTTGTTGTAGGTAGTGTGGTGCTTAGCTAAGGTATGCCATGCTAATGAGGGCTTTTCAGAAGTAAAAGTTGTTGGGAGGGGGGGGGCACTCTTGCCGGTATTGTGGCTTAATAGTGGGACCTGTGAACTTGAGATGCAGCCCAACATGTAGCCCCTCGCCTGCCCTATCCGTTGCTGTGTCGTTCCCATCACTTTCTTGAATTGCCCAGATTTTCACACATGGAAACCTTAGCGAGCATCGGCGAAATACAAAAATGCTCGGGTCGCCCATTGACTTCAATGGGGTTCGTTATTCGAAACGAACCCTCGAGCATTGCGAAAATTTCGTCCCGAGTAACGAGCACCCGAGCATTTTGGTGCTCGCTCATCTCTAATCCTAATGCTTTCACATAAGTGTAAGTGTATCCCATGCAACCAAAGACAATCTTCATTTTCTAAAGTGTGCACTTACTTGTCAAATAAGCTCTTCTGAACTGGAGTGAGTAACGTCCTATCAGTTCTCCGCCAGCTCCTCACTTCACTCAGGGATTCACAACTGAAATTCTGAGGTCTGATACAATAAAAGAATTCTTCATCTCGCACATCTTTATACTCACACAGTCCTTGCTTTTTGTCCAGATCAAATCCACATTTCACCTGACTCTGTGCCCCTGGTTTTGTGAACTTCCCTAAATGGTCTACATAGCCATGCCATTCATTTCTAGAAGTCCACAAGGCTGATGCCGCTTCACTTGAATGCATTAG
Organism: Eleutherodactylus coqui; assembly: GCF_035609145.1. Taxonomy (NCBI): domain Eukaryota; kingdom Metazoa; phylum Chordata; class Amphibia; order Anura; family Eleutherodactylidae; genus Eleutherodactylus; species Eleutherodactylus coqui. The sequence continues at coordinate 7,108,703 of NC_089842.1, read as the reverse complement.
AAGCACATTAATATTAACTTTCCCTTCCCAGAACAATATGAAATGGATGTGATAGGTTCCATTCTTGAAATCCTCAATCCTTCCCGAGGACCCCGCCACAAGCTCTGGTGTTGATATTCTTGCTCTTAGATAGTCTCCTCCATATGTTTTCTTCATCCCCGAGTAATCATACACATCTACCTGAACGGTTAAATGGTCTCCGACACAATAACTGTCCTTTGGATTGTTTAAGTAGACTTTGCTATTTTTTGCACTGGTTGCTTTCGATTTATCAGTGATGTTTATCTTGGGAATCCTTTGATCTATCTGAATGAAGATTTTCTCTATGGTCATTTGAATTTTGGATGCACGTTGGACCTCTGTAGTTGAACACATCATGGGAATCGCTGGTCTGAAATACTGAAACAGTAAAACATTTTAGATTTCTATCCTATTCCGCACATCCTCTGACTGTCCAAAAACATTTCACTGCAGAGATATTAAAATAATTTATTTTGGTCCTAAATAGCGCAAACGTTTGCAAAATAAATGTAAAAATAGACATTAATCTACACCGAAAGGCCCCTTTATCAGATCCCACTTTGGTGCTTCCCTGTATGGAAATGATCATTGTGACCCCGGAGTGCGGCATAAAATCACATGACAAGTTTTCTGTGGATCAGTTTTAGTGTGAATCCACATTAGATGGAAAATCCAGCGATCTGAGTGTCTTTGGAGTTGGTGTAAGGAAGGGTTTGGGTTCCTGGAGAACTGGGCTGACTTTGCTGTCAGCTACAGGCTCTACCGTAGGGATGGGCTGCATCTTAATGGGGAGGGTGCAGCTGTGCTGCAGGAGAAGATGGCTAGAAGGCTGTAGGAGTGTTTAAACTAGGGACTTGGGGGTAGGGCAAAAAGATAAACGGGGGTAGACAGTGTCGATAGCCACCTTAGTCCAAATAATGGGAATGGGGGTCGAGCAAGGGGTGGGGTTAGTACAGTTTTATCGATTAAAATTGATAAATCGACGGGTCCAGATGGAATACACCCAAGGGTCCTAAGGGAACAAAGTGTGATAGCTAGACCACTATTTCCTATAATTATGGACACTCTCAAGACCGGGGTTGTACCATTGGATTGGTGCATTGCCAACGTGGTTCCAGTTTACAAAAAGGGGTCCAAAACAGAGCCTGGTAACTACAGACCGGTAAGTCTCACTTCAATAACTGGAAAAATATTCTAGGGGTTTCTAAGAGACCCCATCGAAGAATACCTCAAGGAGAACAACGGAATAACTCCTCACCAGCATGGATTCATGAAGGATCGATCATGTCAGACCAATCTGATCAGGTTTTACGATGAAGTAAGTTCTAAGCTGGACCTGGGAGAGTCTATTGATCTCGTATATCTGGATTTCTCTAAAGTATTTGACACCGTGCCACATAACAGGCTGATATATAAAATGAGGCAGCTTGGATTGGGTGAAAACGTGTGTATCTGGGTAAAGAAGAGATAGAAAACACAGGGTGATAATAAATGGTTCATACTCAGATTGGGCCACCGTCGCTAGTTGGGTGCCACAGGGCTAGGTGCTAGGCCCCATTCTGTTCAATATATTTATTAATGACCTGATAGAGCGGCTGCACAGTAAAATTTCAATATATGCAGATGATACAAAACTATATAAGACAATTAATACAATTGAGGATAATGTGCGGCTGCAAATGAACCTAGGCAGGCTGGGGGCTTGGGCAGAAAAATGGCAAATGAAGTTCAATGTTGATAAATGTAAGGTTCTGTACATGGGCAGGAGAAACGGATGTCACCAGTATACACTAAATGGGGTACTAATAGGGAAAAGTGATATGGAAAAAGACCTGGGGGTACAAGTGGATTGTAGATTTAACTGGAGCAACCAATGCCAGTCAGCTGCTGCAAAAGCTAATGGAGTCTTGGGGTGTATTAAAAGAGGTATAGGGGCGAAGGATGAGAACACTATTCTTCCACTATATAAGGCATTTATCAGGCCCCACATGAAATACTGTGTACAGTTCTGGACACCGGTGCTTAGGAAGAATGTTACAGTGCTTGAGGGGGTTCAAAGAAGGGGAACTAAACTAATAAATGAGAATTAGGATTATTCACCCTGAAAAAAAAATGTGGTTAAGGGGCGGTAAAATAACTGTATAAATACATGACGGGACAATACAAGGATCTCTCCCATGATCTGTTTATACCCAGGACAGCATCGGTAACAAGAGGGCATCCACTACATCTAGAAGAAAGCAGGTTTCATCACCAACACAGAAGGGGGTTCTTTACTGTAAAAGCAGTGAGACTGTGGAACTCTCTACCTGAGGACGTGGTGATGGCAAAAACCATTGAGGAGTTTAAGAGGGGACTAGACCTCTTTCTCGAGCGGAAGGATATTACAGGATATAGACATTAGATGTCCAGTGGGTGTGTAGCTCCGGGTCTTACAGTCAGGTAGGAACTATCAAAGGTAGATCCAGGGATTATTCTGATTGCCATTATGGAGTCGGGAAGGAATTTTCTTCCAAATGGGCTAATTGGCTTCCGCCTCTGGGTTTTTGCCTTCCTCTGGATCAATTAGGGGGTGGAAATAGGCTGCACTATATGGATATTGTCTTCATTCACCCTAACATACTATGTTACTATGAGTGACTACCATGAGGCCCGGTCACCGGTGCTAGACTAGCTGGGGTTAGGATTTCTTGCTGCCAGCCACATGGAGTTTTCTCATAAATGGGAAGATGAAACAATACCTCCACCTACTGGAAGGCAGCATTCCTTCAAGTAAATGTCAGACTTTTTAAGAGGCCTTGTTACAATGACTGGGAATTGTGAATCTAACTCAGAATCTTCTTCATAAGAAGAAGGTGACTATGCACAGACAGCTAATTCGGGGTGATTGCACCTCATCAGTGTGCAGCAGGTTTCTGGCTTGGCTAGTGAGAGGCCTATAGATGTGAGGCAGGACAGTTCCCCTTGTGCCGTTTTTCAACACACTGAATTTTATTAGTTTTTCTGTTATGTGATATTTTCAGTATTTTTGTTTGAGGTTGGGGTGTTATGCGTTATTATTAATTAGTTTTTATATATATATTTTTTTCTTATTCACCTAATTTATTCACTCTGTGAATACATGCACCGTTGTTTTGTATGGTCTGTATGTGGGGTTAATGGTGCAGGGTTCGGCAGTGATCTCATTATGCTTATATGCATAATATGGTCATTCGTGCATATGTTTGCTAATGCCTTTGCATGCGTCATTCTTGATATCATAATGTATGTTATAGTAATAATGTATATATTATAAGGAAAATTTTATCTTTTCATATATTTCTCACATCAGCTTATGCAAATGTGTGTATATATATATATATAGAGAGAGATATATTGGTATATCTTCCTTCTTAGTGAATAGCTAGCATATAAATGGTTAACTTTTTCTTGCTATACACTGATATGTATTAGATGCTGGCAGATACTCCTATATAGCTATTCCTGACTTAGGCCTCATGTCCACGGGGAAAATCAGGCCCGCTACGGATTCTCCATGGAGAATCCGTAGCGGGTCCCTTCTGCCCCGCGGACATGAGCGCTGAAAATAAGAATAAATCAGAATAAACTTACCTCCCGCACGCTCCGGATCCTTGCTTCGCTGCCGCGTCATCTTCTCTGCGTCGCGGCCGGATCTTCTTTCTTCGGCCCGGCGGATGCGCAGGATGACGTCGGTGACGTGCCCCGCGCATGCGCCGTCCCAAAGCAAAATGATCCGGCCGCGACTGAGAGAAGATGGCACCGCGGCGAAGAGAAGAAACGGAGCGGGTGAGTAAAATCTGATTTTTGTCTCCCGCGGATCCGGACGGCTTCCATAGGCTTCAATAGAAGCCCGCGGGAGCTGTCCCCGCGGGAGACCCGCATGAAAATGGAGCATGCTCCATTTTTAAAAAAATCACTTTTATTGACCATCCGCGGGTATTTATCTGCCCGCGGGTGGTCAATGCATCCCTATGGGGTGCGGATCCGCGTGCAGGAGAAGAGTTAAAATCTGCTGCGGATTTTAATTCTTCTTTTGCCCGTGGACATGAGGCTTTAAGAATGTCCCGAGACAGCGGGTTCTGACCCCCTTCATTCAGAGAGGAGCTACTAGAACACTGAACACAGAATCATTTTTGTTTCTTAGGAATCGCGTGTTTTAGTAGCAGCATACACCTTAAAGCGTTAACATTAAGGATAAGCGAGTATACTCGCTAAGGGGCTACCCGTTTGAGTAATGTGCCTTAGACGAGTATCTCCCTGCTCATCCATAAAGATTCGGGGACCGCCACGGCTGACAGGTGAGTTGCGGTGGGGAGCAGGGGAGAGCGGGCGGGAGAGAAGGAGAGAGAGATCTCCCCTCCGTTCCTCCCCGCTCTCCCCCACAGCTCCCCGCCCCGCGGCGGCCCCCCAAATCTTTAAGGACGAGCAGGGAGATACTCGTCTAAGGCACATTACTCGAACGAGTAGTGCCTTAGCGAGTATATTCGCTCATTCTTAGTTAACATATGTTAATCATTAGAGTCATTATAAGCTAAGCCAACTGTGTAGATCGTAACCACCCTAACCTTGCTTACATGGTAAAGTGTGCGTATATATATATATATTTATTCATTCACACATGTGTCTGCCTTATAGTAAACTTAAAATACCTGTCGTGCGGATCCAGAGCGATCAGCCTTGACACGGCACATAGCGAGCTTGGAGTCAGCCACACAGGTATAGATAATTAATTTATCTTACCGTGTTCTGATGGTTTGTTGGGCCCGCCAAGTCCAAGGTTGCCTATGTCCGCGCATTGTTTCCGATTGTCACTAGATCCTATCGACCACTCCCAGTACGGGCCACCAACTGTCGTGGATTTCCTTTTTGTCTCCATAGCCTACTCAATTAGGAATATTTACACCCTTCCAGATTAATTATGAATTGATTATGCGCATAAGAAGATTTCCCACTGACACAGGTTCAGCATGTATAAGCTTCCTCAATTCTGCTTTATTGTTGGGCGCGCAGCCTCTTTTAAAGAATTTAACATATCTGCCCATCTGGGCAGGTCAAAGATTACATAGATACAACGTATTGTTTAATTATTGGATAAGCATCTTGAAATTCTTCCATCCTCCGGTCATCTGTTATTGGCCATTATGTGGTAGCAGGACGAGATGAGTGGGTTGTCTTGGACCCACGTGTGGTTCCTCCGATATGATTGGATATTACAGCTTGAACTATTAATTGCATAAATTTCCTGAGTTATTTGCATAAGTTTCCAGTAAAACTGCTTGGGTTATTATTGCGGTAGCTGCTTCAGACTGCAGTTATTTATGTCTGATTTTACTTCTTTTAAAGTTACAAAACCCACGGAGAAAATATAGCGTGTTTTTGCTAAATACTAGCTTGTCAGCAGAGTTTAGAGAATAGAAGTTTCATTAAAGGAAGTAGATACATTGGATACATGAAAGAATATATATCTATATTTGTATCAGAATAGCCAGCAATGGAAAAGTACTGTCATTTAGTATACAGAATGCTAAACATATAAAAACAGGTTCACTGTCCACTACAAAGGTCCAAAATCCAAAATATAGATATATTGGGTTTCCACTACACCAACTTTTCTCCAAAGCAGCACCAGTTCACTGGACTGCACTACCCAAAACTTTCTGGGCGATCCCTGACTTACACAACTTTAGGCGTGCTCTAAAAGCACACACCTTCAGGGAGGCATACCATATCTTCTAAACCAAACCCATCTTTACTCTACCTGATAACGTGCTCCCTGCTCTACTGACTGCAGTACCAGCTAATCACAATTAATTTGTCGATCTTTTTTTAGCCCCTTGTATAGCCTATAATATTACTAAACTATTTTGTATTTCTTTTCTACATTTTTTTTGCATTTTTCGTTTATTTCTTAGGCCTCCTTCACACAGGTGTTTGCAAAAACGATGCTTTTACTGTGGTTTCAGCAGTGTTTTGTCAGCGTTTTGACTGCGTTTTTAGCACAGCTGAAAATGCAGCCAAGAAAGTTGAATTCCAGAACTGATTGAGGAACACCTTGTACTCACCTAGCAGGTGCTGTCCGGGTCCTCTCCGCTGTTCTCTGAGATCCCTGCAGACTTCTGGGCACTTCTCATAGCCGACAGAGCATCGCTTGATGGTACCGGGGTTTTAAGATCCCACCTGCAGCAAGAGATTGCTCTGATTGGCTGGACAGCGCCTGCTAGGTGAGTATTGCTTTTTTCTTTTCACGCAGTGTAGCTTTTAGTGTAGGGCTTATATTTCAAGCCTCACCACCCGAAAATCAGGATAGCAACCTGTGTTTCACGCTGCCAAAACCGCGGTACCAAAATGTGCTGCATTTTCAGCTGCGCTGAAACCGCTGCCCATTCATTTCAATGGGCGACACACAGCTGAAAATGGCCAAAAATAGAACATACATTGCTTTAAAAGCACAGGATTAAAAATGCTGCGTGTGAGCAGCCCCATTGAAGTGAATGGGAGAATTGTACAGCGTTTAGCGCAGTGGTGAAAATGCAGCGCTAAACGCTGTACAAAAATGCCCATGTGGGGGAGGCCTTAGTGTCTATTTTACATTTTATATTTAGTAGTGTTCTTTTTGTTTTGTACTACAGGCCTTTTTCGTATATCTTATGGGGTGTATATTGACCCTTTATATTTATTATATAATATATAGTCATTCGCTGCATGGATTTACTTGCACCATTTTGTGAGGGTAGTAATGGTTATTGTTTTTATGCTGGGTTCCCACGGGACGGTTTCACCGTGGAAATCTTGGGGTTTTGCTGCAGCTTCAAAAGCTGTGAGTTTTGGAGAGGCTTTCCCACATGCTTTTTCGTTGTGGCCAGCTCTCCCATAGAGAAGAGCGAAGCCGCAATGAAAAAAAAACAAAAAACAATTGACATGCTGCGTCCCGCAACGAAATTCCGCGGCAAATCAGCCCTGTGTGATCCCAGCCTTAGTGTTTTTATGCTTGTTTCTAGTGTGTTTGACAATAAAATATACATTTGTTTCTTTTTTTTTGGTGTCCACTTTTTATATAGTGTGTTGCTTTATTCTCTTATCATAATTTTTTAATTCACACAGTAGTAGCGCCCCACGTTATTTAGTCATTGTGGTGCCTACAACCCCCTCTTTCTTGGTAAAAAAAAGCAAAAAGGTGAGAAAATATGAAATTTCAGAATTGGGCAGCCAAGCTGAATAAAACGCACCCACACACCTTTCAGTACAGACCCCAGAAAACGCTGTGTATTCCCGTACCCGGTTTTAATTTACGTGATGTGCTTGATATCAGTGAATAGCTAAATTAATGATCGGAAATATGGCAGGCATACCTCCTTGATCAGAGGACCTCATGCGGAGATATGACACATGGGGAATTATGACTTTTCAGAGCTTGTACGAATCCAACCCGCCTCCCTCCAAATGACCTCAGAGGAGGTGAGGAGAATGTGTGTTTTGAGGAACCCTTCATAATTTGGGGTACAACAAACTCCAATTTGTCATACTATAGAGATTTGCCCCAGCATAAGGCTGTCCCATTTGTTTCAGTGACTCTGCATGAATCAGAACCTTGGGCTGACATCCCAGCTCTGGTATGTTTCTTTTATTTTATTTATTTTTATTTTTAAATACTGTCTTTTATACCCTTATACTCCCGTGTAACAACCTTTTTTGTATTTCCTTGGGGTGTAATATATATATATATATATATATTACACATATATATAGTTTGCATTCCTAGTATTTTTCTAGAATAAAACTGCAATTTATTAGTTAAGCCTTGTCCGTTTGTAAATTAACCATAACTCCGAAGATTGTATTCATAATTCATAAATGTGGGTTTCAGCTTGCCTGATTAGCTGTTGGTGGCAGTGTGTGCATGGGTACATGCATATTTTTCACACCCGTGAAATACACAGTACTCAACAAATAAGCATGTACATGTACATTTGCTGCGTATATTAAATCTCCATAGCCTGTATTGGTGCTCATTATGAGTGTTTGTGGCCCAATAGAAATCAATGGGCTTTTAGCACCGCATATTATGTGTGTGAAAAATAGGTGCATATTATGCTGCCAGCATCTATCCATGCGAGTGAGCCCTAACTGTCAGGATGGCGGCTGGCAGGAGGCCGCTCTGCATAGAAGTGCCTGGAATACATAGAGTAGACCTACGAAGTGTGAGAGGTAGTCAGATGAGGGGGCAGACATGGAAAAATGTGTTTGGGGAAGTGGTCCTTTAACAGTAAATACTGTAAACTGTGTCTTTGTGTCTCCGGTTTCTCTGTTGTATCTCGAACCTCTGCGCACTCCACAGCCACACAACACATAGTCATCTTTACTAAAACAATCCACATTATAATTACCTTTTTTAATGTGAGATGGGTGACAGAAGTCAGAAAAATAATAGTAACAGTAAGAGCCAGGAAAATCTTGGACATTGCTGTGTTGGCCATTAGACCTGAGGAAGAAAGGAAGTTTCTTGTTGAAATATAACACAAAATAACCTGTCTAAAACATCATCCAATATACCGCGCTACTTCTTATGGTGGAGATGGAAATGGAACACAGAAAATAATGACAGGATTGGCAGAAAATGAATTGTTTGGGAACAGATTCATCCCGGATGAACCACTTCATGAAGAGAAAAACCTAAGGGTCTCAGAATTAGTGTTGCACATCGTGATCCACTGGGTGATGAAATGGAGCCAATTTTCACAAAAATCAGATCAGATCAGCCTCACCTGAGTTTTTGTGAAAATCCTTGAAAAAAGGTCTTTCCCTTGACTGAGTGGTTAGCATTGTTTCTTTACCGTGTAGAGATCGCAGGTCCAAATCTCATCAAGGACAGCATCCACATGGACTTGATGAGAATAGAAAAACTCTATTCAGGTGTTGCTCTTGGGCAGGTTTGAACCTACAACTAAAAGACAACAGTACTATCAACTGAGCACAACACTTGTCCTTTCTGCTCCACAGAAGTTATCCTTTATGCTGCCGATATCCTGTGGATAGTGGAAAGCTTGTTTTATTTGGTAAAACCCCTATAAAGTCAATGAGAATAAAAATCAAATGCACTAATTTGCCCTCCAATATGTCCCTAAAAGGTGAATGGTCAACATGGGTGTTCTTTCACTTCCAGTGTATCACAGTGTTGACCTCTACAAATTAACCTTTATTGAAACCGCTGAGATCCCCACCCATTTCAAGAACATAACTCCCGTGTCCCATTCTCCTGTCACTGCTGTGGTTGCTTCTTCTCCAGCAGTGACATCACTCTGAATGGAGTGCTGGCCGAGTATATGTGGTCAGCACTCCATTCATTTCAATGGGTGTGATGGAAATACCAAGTTTTGGTATCCTGGCTGTTTTATTGAAATGTTTGAAGCACTGGGAAAGTAACAACATATTGTCACGTCCGTGCAGCACATGAGCACTAAGCTCAGCACGGACGCAGGGTGATGATAACCACGACTGCATAAAATAGACTAATTGCACTGATGGACAGTGCACACTACACTACACGGGATGGTAGCACCACTCCAGGGAGAGGGAAGAAAGGCCTGATTCTAAGCTAGCTGGGAGGGTGACGCGTCCCTACTAGAGATGCTCGGGTGCTCGGTACTCGAGTCAAACTTTTCATAATGCTCGAGAGCTTGTTTCTAGTAACGAACCCCATTGAAGTCAATGGGGGACTTGAGCATTTTTGTATGGGACAGATGCTCTACATAGGTGATGACTTGTGAAACACCAGAAAACATCAGAAAGTCAGGGAAACACCATAGAAACGGATAGGGAAGGGCAGGTGCAGCATGCATGACTGCATCTGAGGCTTCCAGGTCCCACTATTAAGCCAAAATGGGGGAAAGAGCCTGGCGGTCACCCCCCTAACAATTTACTTGGGACAAACCCTCATTAGCAATGCACATGCGCTGGCACATCTTAGCTAAGCACCGCACTACCTGCAACCAAGGACAATCACTGCCTGCGGGTGACACCGCTGCCTTTTTTCCTAGGTTACATGCTGGCATGGCTGTCCAACCCTCCACATGACCCTGCGTCCACAGCGCGCACAGAATTTTCCCTGTGCAGCGTTCAGCTGGCCTCATGCCACACACTCGCTTCATAGCCACACCACACTCACGTCTATTTATAAGTGCGTACTGGATGATGAGGAACCGGAGGCACACACTGCAGAGGGTTGGCAGAGCTAAGCAGCGACCCTCTTTGAAATTGAGGGCGATAGCCCACAATGCTGTTGAGAATTGATGATAAATTGATGTATGATCATCATGCCAATCCTGTGCCACCTCCGTCAAAAAAATTGGCAGGAGCCGCAAACGTGGGCATTAGAGATGAGCGAGCACCAAAATGCTCGGGTGCTCGTTACTCGGGGCGAAATTTTCGCGATGCTCGAGGGTTCGTTTCGAGTAACGAACCCCATTGAAGTCAATGGGCGACCCGAGCATTTTTGTATATCGCCGATGCTCACTAAGGTTTCAATTTGTGAAAATCTGGGCAATTCAAGAAAGCGATGGGAACGACACAGCAACGGATAGGGCAGGCGAGGGGCTACATGTTGGGCTGCATCTCAAGTTCCCAGGTCCCACTATTAAGCCACAATAGCGGCAAGAGTGCCACCCCTCCCAACAATTTTTACTTCTGAAAAGCCCTCATTAGCAATGCATACCTTAGCTAAGCACCACACTACCTCCAACAAAGCACAATCACTGCCTGCATGACACTCCGCTGCCACTTTCCCTGGGTTACATGCTGCCCAACCCCTGCGCGCGCACGACCCAGTGTCCACAGCGCACACCAAAGCGTCCCTGCGCAGCCTTAAGCTGCCCTCATGCCACACCACCCTCATGTCTATTTATAAGTGTGTCTGCCATGAGGAGGAACCGCAGGCACACACTGCAGAGGGTTGGCACGGCTAGGCAGCGACCCTCTTTAAAAGGGGCGGGGCGATAGCCCACAATGCTTTACAGAAGCAATTAGAAATATAATCCTGTGCCACCGCCATCAGGAGCTGCACACGTGGGCATAGCAATGGGGAACCCATGTGCCACACACTATTCATTCTGTCAAGGTGTCTGCATGCCCCAGTCAGACCGCGTTTTTTTATAAATAGTCACAGGCAGGTACAACTCCGCAATGGGAATTCCGTGTGCACCCACAGCATGGGTGGCTCCCTGGAACCCACCGGTTGTACATAAATGTATCCCATTGCAGTGCCCTGGACAGCAGAGCTAACGTCAGATTAAATGCAGGTGGGCTTCGGCCCACACTGCATGCCCCAACCTGACCGGGGTTTTTAATTCATAGACACAGGCAGGTACAACTCCCTATTGTGAAGTCCCTGTGGACCCACAGCATGGGTGGCTCCCTGGAACCCACCGGCGGTACATAAATATATCCTATTGCAGTGCCCATCACAGCGGAGGTAATGTCATGTTTAATGCAGGTGGGCTTCGGCCCACACTGCATGCCCCAGTCAGACAGGGGTTCTTTAGAAGTGGACACATGCAGTTACAACTCCGTGTGGACCGACAGCATGGGTGGCTCCCTGGAACCCACCGACGGTACATAAATATATCCCATTGCAGTGCCCAGCACAGCTGAGGTAATGTCATGTTTAATGCAGGTGGGCTTCGGCCCACACTGCATGCCCCAGTCAGACTGGGGTTCTTTAGAAGTGGACACATGCAGTTACAACTCCGTGTGGACCGACAGCATGGGTGGCTTGCTGGAACCCACCGGCGGTACATAAATATATCCCATTGCAGTGCCCAGCACAGCTGATGTAGCGTCAACTTTAATGCAGGTGGGCAAAAAATTAATTGGATTACACTGTAGGCGAGGGCCCCAAAAAATTGGTGTACCAACAGTACTAATGTACGTCAGAAAAATTGCCCATGCCCAACCAAGAGGGCAGGTGAAACCCATTAATCGCTTTGGTTAATGTGGCTTTATTTGTAACTAGGCCTGAAGGCAGCCCAGTTAAAATAAAAATTGGTTCAGGTGCAAGTTTCAACGCTTTAATGAGCATTGAAACGTATAAAAATTGTTTACAAAAATTATATGACTGAGCCTTGTGGGCCTAAGAAAAATTGCCCGTTCGGCGTGATTACGTCAGGTTTCAGGAGGAGCAGGAGGAGGAGGATGAATATTATACACAGATTGATGAAGCTAAAAGGTCCACGTTTTTGATGGTGATAGAGAACAATGCTTCCATCCGCGGGTGCAGCCTACGTATTGTTTAGGTATCGCTGCTGTCCGCTGGTGGAGAAGAGAAGTCTGGGGAAATCCAGGCTTTGTTCATCTTGATGAGTGTAAGCCTGTCGGCACTGTCGGTTGACAGGCGGGTACGCTTATCTGTGATGATTCCCCCAGCCGCACTAAACACCCTCTCTGACAAGACGCTAGCCGCAGGACAAGCAAGCACCTCCAGAGCATACAGCACGAGTTCAGGCCACGTGTCCAGCTTCGACATCCAGTAGTTGTAGGGGGCAGAGGCGTCACGGAGGACGGTCGTGCAATCGGCTACGTACTCCCTCACCATCCTTTGCAGTGCTCCCCCTGACTCAGCCTTGACTGGGGAGCGGTGACACAGTCTTGCTGGGGAGCCAGAAAGCTGTCAAAGGCCTTAGAGAGTGTTCCCCTGCCTGTGCTGTACATGCTGCCTGATCTCTGCGCCTCCCCTGCCCTCGGAACTGCGCCTTCGGCCACTAGTGCTGTCGGATTGGAATTTTACCATCAGCTTGTCCGCCAGGGTCCTGTGGTATAGCATCACTCTCGAACCCCTTTCCTCTTCGGGTATGAGAGTGGAAAGGTTCTCCTTATACCGTGGGTCGAGCAGTGTGTACACCCAGTAATCCGTAGTGGCCAGAATGCGTGTAACGCGAGGGTCACAAGAAAGGCATCCTAACATGAAGTCAGCCATGTGTGCCATTGTACCTGTACGCAACACATGGCTGTCCTCACTAGGAAGATGACTTTCAGGATCCTCCTCCTCCTCCTCCTCCTCCTTCTCCTCCTCCTCAGGCCATATACGCTCAAAGGATGACAGGCAAGCAGCATGGGTACCCTCAGCAGTTGGCCAAGCTGTCTCTTCCCCCTCCTCCTCATCCTCCTCCCCCTCCTCCTCAACGCGCTGAGATATAGATAGGAGGGTGCTCTGACTATCCAGCGACATACTGTCTTCCCCCGCCTCTGTTTCCGAGCGCAAAGCGTCAGCCTTTATGCTTTGCAGGGAACTTCTCAAGATGCATAGCAGAGGAGTGGTGACGCTAATGATTGCAGCATCGCCGCTCACCATCTGGGTAGACTCCTCAAAGTTTCCAAGGACCTGGCAGATGGCTGCCAACCAGGCTCACTCTTCTGTAAAGAATTGAGGAAGCTGACCCCCACTGCGCTGCCCATGTTGGAGTTGGTATTCCACTATAGCTCTACGCTGCTCATAGAGCCTGTCCAACATGTGGAGCATAGAGTTCCACTGTGTGGGCACGTCGCACAGCAGTCAGTGCACTGGCAAATGAAACCGATGTTGCAGGGTGCGCAGGGTGGCAGCGTCCGTGTGGGACTTGCGGAAATGTGCGCAGAGCCGGCGCACCTTTCCGAGCAGGTCTGGCAAGCGTGGGTAGCTTTTCAGAAAGCGCTGAACCACCAAATTAAAGACATGGGCCAGGCATGGCACGTGCGTGAGGCTGCCGAGCTGCAGAGCCGCCACCAGGTTACGGCCATTGTCACACACGACCATGCCCGGTTGGAGGCTCAGCGGCGCAAGCCAGCGGTCGGTCTGCTCTGTCAGATACTGAAGCAGTTCGTGGGCCGTGTGCCTCTTCTCTCCTAAGCTGAGTATTTTCAGCACGGCCTGCTGACGCTTGCCCACCGCTGTGCTGCCGTGCCGCGCGACACTGACTGCTGGCGACGTGCTGCTGCTGACACATCTTGATTGCGAGACAGAGGTTGCGTAGGAGGAGGAGGGTGGTTTAGTGGAGGAAGCATACACCGCCGCAGATACCACCACCGAGCTGGGGCCCGCAATTCTGGGGGTGGGTAGGACGTGAGCGGTCCCAGGCTCTGACTCGGTCCCAGCCTCCACTAAATTCACCCAATGTCCCGTAAGGGAAATATAGTGGCCCTGCCCGCCTGTGCTTGTCCACGTGTCCGTTGTTAAGTGGACCTTGGCAGTAACTGCGTTGGTGAGGGCGCGTACAATGTTGCGGGAGACGTGGTCGTGCAGGGCTGGGACGGCACATCGGGAAAAGTAGTGGCGACTGGGAACTGAGTAGCGCGGGGCCGCCGCCGCCATCATACCTTTGAAAGCCTCCGTTTCCACAACCCTATACGGCAGCATCTCCAGGCTGATAAATTTGGCTATATGCACGTTTAATGCTTGAGCGTGGGGGTGCGTAGCGGCGTACTTGCGCTTGCGCTCCAACACTTGCGCTAGCGACGGCTGGACGGTGCGCTGAGAGACATTGGTGGATGGGGCCGAGGTCAGTGGAGTTGAGGGTGTGGGTGCAGGCCAGGAGACGGTAGTGCCTGTGTCCTGAGAGGGGGGTTGGATCTCAGTGGAAGGTTGGGGCACAGGGGGAGAAGCAGCGGTGCAAACCGGAGGCGGTGAACGGCCTTCATCCCACAAGTGCTTGGCCATCATATGCCTGCGCATGCTGGTGGTGGTGAGGCTGGTGGTGGTGGCTCCTCGGCTGATCTTGGCGCAACAAAGGTTTCACACCACTGTTCGTCGGTCGTCTGCACTCTCAGTGAAAAACTGCCAGACCTTTGAGCACCTCGGCCTCTGCAGGGTGGCATGGCGCGAGGGGGCGCTTTGGGAAACAGTTGGAGGATTATTCGGTCTGGCCCTGCCTCTACTCCTGGCCACTGCACTGCCTCTTCCAACCTGCCCTGCTACTGCACTTGCCTCCCCCTCTGAAGACCTGTCCTCAGTAGGCGTAGCAAACCAGGTGGGGTCAGTCACCTCATAGTCCTGCTGCTCTTCCTCCAAATCCTCTGTGCGCTCCTCCCTCGGACTTACTCCAATTACTACTACCTGAGTGATAGACAACTGTGTCTCATCGTCATCGTCCTCCTCACCCACTGAAAGCTCTTGAGACAGTTGCCGGAAGTCCCGGGAACTTTTCAAAGGTTGGGCATCGGTCACGACAAACTCCTCCATTGGAGAGGATTCGGAACCATTGCTGCCCATTCTAGGCAGGGGCCCGAGAACAGTTCCTGGTAGTCTGCCTGCTCCTCAGAATGTGTCATTGTAATGGAGTGAGGAGGCTGGGAGGAAGGAGGAGCAGCAGCCAGAGGATTCAGAGTTGCAGCAGTGGACGGCGCAGAACTCTGGGTGGTCAATAGATTGCTGGATGCACTTTCTGCCATCCACGACAGGACCTGCTCACACTGCTCATTTTCTAATAAAGGTCTACCGCGTGGACCCATTAATTGTGAGATGAATGTGGGGACGCCAGAAACGTGCCTCTCTCCTAATTCCGCAACAGTCGGCTGTGATACACCTGGATCAGGAGCTCGGTCTGTGCCCACACCCTGACTTGGGCCTCCGCGTCCCCCTCCTCTAGGCCTACCCCTACCCCTCAGCATGCTGTATTACCAGTAGTGCAGAAACAGAACGCTGTAATTAAATGTGCCGCTTATTGGCCTGTGGTTGGAGGCTGACCGCTTACGGAACGCACAGCAGAGGCAGGAAAGAATTTTGCGCAAGCCTGCTGTAACACTTAGCTGGCTGCGTATGAATTAGGACAACTACCCCCAGCAGAGACGCAGTACAGTCAGGACGGTCACAGGCAGCCCAAATAGATTTTTTTCCCATTTTTTTTGGAAAAGCCCACTTCGTATATAGACTGAATATGTCTTTCACTGTCCCTGCCTCACCACCACTACTGGCCGTGTACTATGTAAAATTACTGCAGACTATTTCACTCTGGACAGGATGACAGCGGTGATGTAACAGGCAACACAGAGGTAGGAAAGAATTTTGCGCAAGCCTGCTGTAACACTTAGCTGGCTGCGTATGAATTAGGACAACTACCCCCAGCAGAGATGCAGTACAGTCAGGACGGTCACAGGCAGCCCAAATAGATTTTTTTTCCCAAATTTTTTTGGAAAAGCCCACTGCGTATATAGACTGGATATGTCTTTCACTGTCCCTGCCTCACCACCACTACTGGCCGTGGACTATGTAAAATTACTGCAGGACGCAATGCTCTGGACGCAATGCTCTGCACGGCCGATATACAAAAAAAAAAGTGCAACACTGCAAAAAGCAGCCTCAACAGTACTGCACACGGTCAGATGTGGCCCTAAGAAGGACCGTTGGGGTTCTTGAAGCCTAAAATCACTCCTAACGCTCTCCCTATAGCAGCTCCGGCATCAGCAGCACTTTCCCTGATCTCTGTCAGAATGCATCTGTGGCGAGCCGCGGGAGGGGCCAATTTATATACTCGGGTGACACCTGATCTCGCCAGCCACTCACTGCAGGGGGGTGGTATAGGGCTTGAACGTTGCAGGGGGAAGTTGTAATGCCTTCCCTGTCTTTCTATTGGCCAGAAAAGCGCGCTAACGTCTCAGAGATGAAAGTGAAAGTAACTCGAACATCACGTGGTGCTCACCTCTAGTAACGAGCATCTCGAACACGCTAATACTCGAACGAGTATCAAGCTCGGACGAGTACGTTTGCTCATCTCTAGTGGGCATTAAGGGGACTCAGGTGCGAGCACTTCTACACATGTCTACAATGCAGCAATACTCTGTGTGAGAAGCACATGAGCGGGCCCAGGGTCAGGCTCAGTTCCAACCTCCACCTTGTGTGACCTAAGGTGCCGTGAGTTACATAGCAATGGGAAATCCATGTGTCCCCACACAATTCATTCTGCATAGGTGTCAGATAGCTCAACACCGCAATGGGAAGTCTTTGAGTTCCTTTGCTTGCCTATGCTGTCAGTGCACAAAGATGGTATTAGACATGAGGAAATCAGAGTGCCCAAACATGGCAGAGTTTCACCCCGCCAAGGGCCTAGGACTACATTTCTGCCCTAGTCAGTGAGTGTATTTGTGCCGGACGGGTAAAACAAAGCAATGGAAAGTCTTTGTACACCCACAGCATAGGCGAGCCCCTGGAACCCAAGGAAAGTATTACACATGAAGAAATTAGAGTGCCCAAACATGGCAGAGTTTCACCCCGCCAAGTATCTCCACCTCGGGCCACATTTCTGCCCAATTCATTTTTTGTATGTGTCAGACAGCTGAACAATGCAATGGGAAAGCCTTTGTGCACCCACAGCATAGGCGAGCCCATGAAACTCAAAGACAGTATTACACATGAAGAAATCAGAGTGCCCAAACATGGCAGAGTTTTCCCCCGCCAAGGACCTCAGCCTCAGCCCACATTTCTGCCCAATTCATTTTTTGTATGTGTCAGACAGCTGAACAATGCAATGGGAAAGCCTTTGTGCACCCACAGCATAGGTGAGCCCATGAAACTCAAAGACAGTATTAAACATGAAGAAAAGAGAGTGCCAAAACATGGCAGAGTTTCACCCCGCCCAGGACATCGGCCCACACTTCTGCCCTAGTCATTAAGTGCATTTGTGCCAGATAGGTAAAACACCACAATGGAAAAGCCGTCTGCACCCTAGCCAAGTGAGTCAGTGTATTCTGCCAGACAGGTAAAACAACGCAATGGGAAGTCTTTGTGCACCCACAGAATAGGCGAGCTCATGAAACTCAAAGATGGTATTACACCTAAAGAAAGCAGAGCACCCAAACAAGGCAGTTTCACCCTGCCAAGGACCTCGGCCTCGACTCACAAGGCCGAGAAATCAAGACCGAGGTAGGACCTGCAATACTCTGAGTGTGAAGTACGTGAACGTGCCCAGGGACAGGCTCGGTCCCAGCCTCCACCTTGTGTGTCTTAAGGTGCCGTGGGTTAAATAGCTGTGGGAAATGCATGTGTCCCCACACACTTCATTCTGCGTATGTGTCAGGCAGCTGAACACCGCAATGGGAAACCTTTGTGCACTCATAGTATAGGCGGACCCCAGTAACATTTCTGTAGCTAGAGTATAGGCGAACCTGTCAGACCTTTCAGTAGCAAGTGTATAGGTGGATCCCAGTAACATTTCTGTAGCAAGAGTATAGGCGTACCCCAGGAACATAGATGTAGCAAATGTATAGGCGGACCCCTGTAACTTTTATGTAGCAAGAGTATAGGCGGACCCCAGTAACATTTATGTATCAGGAGTATAGGCGGACCCCTATAACATTTCTGTAGCAAGAGTATAGGCGGACCCCAATAACATTTAGGTAGCAAGAGTATAGACGGACCCCAGTAACATTTCTGTAGCAAGAGTATAGGTGGACCCTAATAACATTTATGTAACAAGAGTATAGACGGACCCCTGTAACATGTCTGTACCAAAAGTATAGGCGAACACCTGAAAAAATTTGGTTACCAAGAATGTAGGCGAAGGCCAGAAAAATTAGTTAGATAACAGTATAGTCAAGGGCCTGAAAAATTGGTGTACCAAGAGTACAAGTGTACCCCTTAAAAATTGAGAGTGATTGACAAAGCTAATTCCCCCTTTTTTTGTGGTGACAGAGGATGCATTTTTCTCCTGTTGCAGCGAAAAGAATCATTAGGTTCTACTGCTTTCCGCTGGTGGAGAAGAGAAGTCTGGGGAAATCCCGCCTTTGTTCATCTTTATGAGTGTAAGCATGTCAGCACTGGCAGTTGATAGGCGAGTATGCTTATCCATGATGATTCCCCAGCTGCACTAAATACCCTCTCTGACAAGATGCTAGCGGCAGGGCAGGCCAGCACTTCCAGGGCGTACAGCGCACGTTCGTGCCACATGTCCAGCTTTGACACCAAATAGTTGTATGGAGCAGAGGCATCATGGAAGATGGTGGTACAATCGGCTACATACTCCCTCACCATTTTTTACAGTGCTACCTCCGATTCAGCCTTGACTGGGGAGTGGTGACACAGTCTTTCTGGGGAGCCATACAGCTGACAAAGGCCTTGGAGAGTGTCCCCCTGTCTGTGCTAGACATGCTGCCTGATCCCCGCTCCTCCCCTGTTACTTGGCCCTCGGAACTGCATCTTCAGCCACTAGCATTGTCAGATGTGAAATTTAGCATCACTTTTTCGTACCCCTTTCCTCTTTGGGAATGAGAGTGGAAAGGTTATCCCTATACCGTGGGTCTAGAAGGGTGTACACCCAGTAATCCGTGTTGGCCAGAATGTGTCTAACTCGAGGGTCACGGGAAAGGCAGCCTAACATTAAGTAGCGTGGGACTGCAATCATGTTTTTGAAAGCCTCCGTTTCCACAAGCCTATATGGCAGCATCTCCAGGCTGATTAATTTGGCAATGTAGATGTTTAAAGCTTGTGCATGCGGGTGGGTGGCGGCGTATTTCTGCTTTCGCTCCAACGCTTGTGTTAGCGACAGCTGAACGCTGCAATGAGGGACATTGCTGGATGGTGTGGAGGTGAGGGTGTGGGTGCAGGCCGGAAGTCGCTCGTGCCATGCACAGGTGAAGAGTCAATGGTGTGACCTTGTGGGGTGCTTGGTCATCATATGCCTGTGCATGCTGGTGGTGGTCAGGCTGGTAGTGGTGGCTCCCTGGCTGATCTTTGTGTGATGCAGGTTGCACACCACAGTTCGTTGGTCGTCCGCGCTCTCACTAAAAAACATCCACACCTTTGAACACCTAGCTCTCTGCACGGAGGCTTGCCGTGAGGGGGTGCTTTGGGAAACAGTTGGGGGATTCTTCGCTCTGGCCCTGCCTCTACCCCTGGCCACACCACTGCCTCTTCCAGCCTGTCCTACTGCTGCACTTGCCTCCCCCTCTGAAGCTCTGTCCTAATTAGGCTTAGCAAACCAGGTGGGGTCAGTCACCTCATTGTACAGCAGCTCTTTCTCCGAATCCTCTGAGTGCTCCTCCCTTGGACTTACTGCCCTTACTACTACCTCACTGATAGACAACTGTGTCTCATCATCCTCATCCATGAAAAGCTCTTTAGACAGTTGCCAGAAGTCCCCAGCCTCATCACCCGAACTCCGGGAACTTTCCAAAGGTTGGGCATCGGTCACAACAAACTCCTCAGGTGAGAGAGGAACATTTTTTTCACACTCATGGCAGGGACCCTAAAACAGTTCCGGGGAGTCTGCCTGCTCAGAATATGTCATTTTCATGGAGTGAGGTGGCTGGGAAGTAGGAGGAGCAGCCAGTGGATTCAGAGTTGCAGTCCCTAGGCTGGGAGTAGTGGACTGCTTGGAAGACAGGGTGGTCGATGACAGGACCTGCTCGCACTGCTCTGTTTGTAATAAAGGTCTACCATGCGGATGCACAAATTGTGATATGAAGCTGGGAAGCCCAGAAACTTGCCTCTCTCCTAATCCCTCAGCAGCCGGCTATGATTCTCCATGCCCAGGAACTTTGCCTTTGCCCACACCCTCACTTGGACGCCCGCGTCCGCGTCAACTTCCTCGGCCCTTACCCCTACTCCTCATCATGGCGGATTAAGAGTAGAGCAGAGCCCAAATAAATGACCCCACTGTACACACAGTGACTTGTAGATAAGAGAGGCTGTGTGGAGTGGGAGAAGTGGGAGAAGACTCTAAAGCCAGTGGATAGTGCTGGTAACTGCGCCTATCTCAACCCCACCAAGGAAAGGGTATTGTGAGACGCTCTGCACAGTGGCAGAGCTGAAATACTTTGCAGTGGCCTAGGAAATATTAGAGTACTGTTTAGCAGTGAGACCTCTGTCTAATGCACCGCAGACATAGAACAATATGACTGAAATACTTCGCAGTAGCCTAGGAAATTTTAGATTGCCTAGATGCGTAATACAAAAATTGGTGCACTACTGCTCCCAGCCAGCCACAACTGTAAAGCACACGGTCAGATTTAGCCCTAAGAAGGAGCTTTGGGGTTCTTGTACGGAGGATCAGGACTGTAAAACTTTGCCTATAGAAGCAGCTCTGTCGCTAAACTCTGCGTTATGCACTGCACACACAGAACGGTATAACTAAACTACTTTACAGTAGGCTAGGAAATGTTAGAGTTTAGTTTCATGGTGAGAGCTGGTTGTAAGGCACTGCAGGCTGAGAACGCTATTACTGCATAGCTGGGAACAGGCTTAGATGTGTAATACAAAAGTTGGTGCACTACTGCTCCCAGCCAGCCACAACTATAATGCATACGGTGAGATGTAGCCCTAAGAAGGACCATTGGCATTCTTGTACAGAGGATCAGGAGGACCGTAAAACTATCCCTATACAGGCAGCTCTGTCCCTAAATTCTGCGTAATACACTGCAGACTGAGAACGCTATAGCTGAAATGGCCTGCACACCCCGAGCTGCTAAAAAAAAAAAAATGGTGCACTACTGCTCCAAGCCAGCCACAACTATAATGCACAGGTAATGAGGAGTAGCCCTAAGAAGGACCGTTGGGGTTCTTGAAGACAGGATCCTATGCTAACACTATTTCTGTATAAGCAGCGGCACTTTCCCTAACCTCTGCCAGCATGCGTCTGAGGCGAGCTGCGGGCGGAACCAGTTTAAGTACTCGGCGGTCACCTGATCGGCCCAGCCACTCACTAGCGGGCAGAGGGCTGGCACATCACAGCAGGAAGTGGTAATGCCTTCCCCGCATGTTTATTGGCTAGAAAATGGCGCTAAACATGCGGGGAAGAAAATGCAGTTGACTTGAGTACCGCGTGGTGGTCGTCTCGAGTAACGAGCATCTCGAGTACCCTAATACTCGAACGAGCATCAAGCTCGGGTGAGTGTGCTTGCTCATCTCTAGTCCCTACCTAAAGCTGGGACATAGTCTCTATAAAGATGGCCTAGCAGTCTTCTTTCTGGGGCCTGATGGTCCCTATAGGAACCCCCTGGAGAGACGCGCCAACACGCAAAGCCAAACACAAAATAGGAAAGCGACAAAACCAACTGGAAAAGAACCAGCAGTTACTTATCTGTAAGTTGCAAACCACCCAACACAGTAGAGCTTCACACTCCAAGAAATCTACTGTGGAATGGAATAAGCAGCATTGCTCACCAGGAGAGGTGAGAATAAATAGCCACTCTGCACCTGAAACAATAGCAGAGTAAATGGAAAACCACACCTCCAGCTTACTCACTGGCATGGCTAATCCAGCATGCATCCATGCAGCAAGGCAGACAGCACCAGCAGATCCTGCACATGATGCATTAACCCTTGTCCTGCTTAACCAGGCAACCGGAATTTGCCTATGTTGAAGCCACCATGCCATGACGTTTTTGCGACCGAGAAGCCACGACAGTGCCTCACCTCTGAGGTGGGGCCTCTGGACCCTTAGTTCCTGGTTTACCAGGATTTCATTTGTGAAAACTCCTGACTAAGCGGTCCGTGTTGACCTCAGCTGCTGGAACCCATGTCCTCTCTTCAGGGCCGTACCCCTGCCAATACACTAGATACGGCAGCGAGTTCCTGACATGGCGAGAGTCAATAATGTGGCTGACCTCTAACTGCAGATTTCAGTCAAGCAACACTGGAGGAGGAGGTGACAACGCAAGTCCGGAATTAACCACCTTCTTAAGTAACGACTTATCGAACACATTGGTGATTCCTAGTGATCTGGGAATCTGCATTCTATAGGACAATGGGTTAATGCTCTCAGTAATCTTAAAAGGACCAATGAACCATGGTCCCAGTTTAAAAGATGGTTGTTTAAGCTTGATTTTTGTGGACAAACAGATCAAGTCACCCACCTGAAAGCTAACCCCCTCGGACCTATTGTTATATGCCACCCTCTTGTAGCTTCTGACTGATCTTTTGATATTTCGCTGCACCTCCTTCCAAACTGTTTCGAGGCCGGATGAAAATTCACTCTTGTGGTACATCGAACGTCAATTTAGTAAAAGAACCAAAACACGGATGGAACCCATAATTGCAAAAGAATGGAGATGTGTCTGTAGACTCTATGGATTTGTTGTTTAGAGCAAACTCTGCCAGAGGTAAGTAACCAGGCCAGCTATCCTGATTCTCCAAAACAAAACATCGCAGATACTGCTCGAGACTCTGGTTACACCTCTCTGTCTGGCCATTTGTCTCAGGATGGTAAGCTGACGAAAAGGACAGTTGTATGCCTAACTGGCGACGCACAAAATGCCAGAAACTGGATACAAACTGCACCCTCGGTCAGAGACAATGGTAGATGGTACCCCATGTAACTTAACAACATGAGCTATGAAGAGCTTAGCCAATCTTTTAGCATTAGGTAAGCCGGGCAGAGTCACAAAATAGCACATCTTACTGAAACAATCAACCACCACCCAGATTACTGTGTTTCCCTCGGAGGACGGTAAGTCCGTGATAAAATGCATGGACAGATAAGTCCAGGGTCTGTCTGGCACCGGCAGGGGCACCAACTTCTCGGCAGGGAGATGTCGAGGTGATTTGGCTCTGGCACAGACCTCGCATGCCGACACAAAACAAAAAACATCACGCCTTAAAGACAGCCACCAAAAAGTTAGACTTACTAACTTATGCGTATTATTGATGCCAGGATGACCTGCCAGAACAGAGCTATGCATTTCATAAAGTACTTGAAACCTTAAATTTAGTGGAACAAATCAGCAGGTGCCAAACCCTGTGCCTTATGGATCTGCTCCTTAAGTTAAAGGGACACCGCAGACATCACCACCCCCTCCTACAGAATGGGTGCAGGGTGTTCATCAGAGATCCCCGGGACAAAACTCCTATACAGAGCATCCACTCTGATATTAAAGGAGATGTCCCGAGGCAGCAAGTGGGTCTATACACTTCTGTATGGCCATAATAATGCACTTTGTAATATACATTGTGCATTAATTATGAGCCATACAGAAGTTATAAAAAGTTTTATACTTACCTGCTCCGTTGCTGGCGTCCTCGTCTCCATGGTGCCGACTAATTTTCGCCCTCCGATGGCCAAATTAGCCGCGCTTGCGCAGTCCGGGTCTTCTCCTCTTCTCTATGGGGCTCCGTGTAGCTCCGCCCCGTCACGTGCCGATTCCAGCCAATCAGGAGGCTGGAATCGGCAATGGACCGCACAGAAGCCCTGCGGTCCATGAAGACAGAGGATCCCGGCGGCCATCTTCAGCAGGTGAGTATGAAGACGCCGGACCGCCGGGATTCAGGTAAGCGCTGTGCGGGTGGTTTTTTTAACCCCTGCATCGGGGTTGTCTCGCGCCGAACGGGGGGGGGGGGTTAAAAAAAAAAAAACCCGTTTCGGCGCGGGACATCTCCTTTAAGACTACCCGATCGGTATGTGACCATAAAATCAAACCGAGCGAAAAACAACAACCATTGAGCTTGTCTAGGATTTAGTTTTTTAGCTGATTCTAAATATATCAGATTCTTGTGATCGGTGATAAGTGTCACCTTATGTTGAGCTCCTTCCAGAAGATGTCGCCATTCCTCAAACGTCCACTTAATGGCTAACAACGTCATAGTTCTGTTCTGTAGAGGTAAACTTTCGTGAGAAAAAGGAGCAAGGATGAAGATTCTTTAATTTGCCAGCGCTTTGAGACAGAACAGCCCCCACCTCAACCTCTAAAGCGTCCACCTCAACAACAAAGGGCTTTAACTAGAGATGAGCGAGCACCAAAATGCTCGGGTGCTCGTTATTCGGGACGAACTTTTCGCGATGCTCGAGACTTCGTTTCGAGTAACGAACCCCATTGAAGTCAATGGGCGACCCGAGCATTTTTGTATTTCGCCGATGCTCGCTAAGGTTTCCTTGTGTGAAAATCTGGGCAATTCAAGAAAGTGATGGGAACGACACAGCAACGGATAGGGCAGGCGAGGGGCTACATGTTGGGCTGCATCTCAAGTTCACAGGTCCCACTATTAAGCCACAATACCGGCAAGAGTGGGCCCCCCCCCTCCCAAAAACTTTTACTTCTGAAAAGCCCTCATTAGCATGGCATACCTTAGCTAAGCACCACACTACCTCCAATAAAGCACAATCACTGCCTGCATGACACTCCACTTCCACTTCTCCTGGCTTACATGCTACCCAACCGCCCCCCCCTCCCCCCCACAGCGCACACCAAAGTGTCCCTGCGCAGCCTTCAGCTGCCCTAATGCCTCACCACCCTCATGTCTATTTAGAAGTGCGTCTGCCATGAGGAGGAACCGCAGGCACACAATGCAGAGGTTGGCACGGCTAGGCAGCGACCCTCTTTAAAAGGGGCGGGACGATAGCCCACAATGCTGTACAGAAGCAATGAGAAATAGAATCCTGTGCCACCGCCATCAGGAGCTGCACACGTGGGCATAGCAATGGGGAACCTATGTGCCACACACTATTCATTCTGTCAAGGTGTCTCTGCATGCCCCAGTCAGACTGGTAATATGTACCTTAACAGTAACCGCTTTGGTGGTAATGTGGTGGTGACTGCGGACCTAGTAGCGCGGTTTTATTTTGTTGGTTTTCGGAATGTGGCCAGGATTAAGTGGGCCGTGGCGGGGGGATGGTGGGGGGTCTCTCTTGTAGTGTCGGTAAAGGTGAAATTCTTGGACTGCCACCAGACGAACCAATGCAAAGGCATTTGCCAAGAATGTTTGTTTTCCCTGTTGGAGGAGGAGGGGGATGTTTTTGAGGCACTACGTGTCCTCTACACGTGTCCGTGGTTATATGCACCTTTACAGTAACCGCGTTGGTGGGAAATGGCCTCGCCGCCATCATGTCTTTGGGAAGCCTCTGTTTCCACACCCCAGAGACATACCATTAGCAGCGGTATAGGCAGAGCCCAGAATTCGTAACATTTCAGCCGTAGCATTAGGACAGGCCCCACTAACATATCACTAGCAGCAATATAGCGGGAGCGCAGTCTTCGTTCCATGTCAGCAATAGTAGCACTCAAGACAGGCCCCAGTAACAATTCCGAAGCAGCAGTATAGTGGGAGCGCAGTCTTAGTTCCATTTCAGTAGCTGCAGTATAGCCAAGGCCCAAGTTACATTTATGTAGCTAAAGTGTAGGCCAACCCCACACACCTTTCTGTACCATGAGTGCAGGTGAAGAACATACAAATTGCTATAGTTACACTGTAGGTGATGGCCCCAAAAAATTGGTGTACCAACAGTACTAATGTACCTCAGTAAAAATTGGCCATGCCCAACCAAGATGGCAGGTGAAACCCATTAATCGCTTTGGTTAATGTGGCTTAAGTGGTAACTAGGCCTGGAGGCAGCCCAGTTTAACGAAAAATTGGTTCAAGTTAAAGTTTCAACGCTTTTAAGAGCATTGAAACATATAAAAATTGTTTAGAAAAATTAGATGAGTGAGCCTTGTGGCCCTAAGAAAAATTGCCCGTTCAGCGTGATTACGTGAGGTTTCAGGAGGAGGAGCAGGAGGAGGAGGAGGAATATTAGACACAGATTGATGAAGCAGAAATGTCCCCGTTTTGGATGGTGAGAGAGAACGTAGCTTCCATCCGCGGGTGCATAATACGTATTGCTTGCGTATCGCTGCTGTCCACTGGTGGAGAAGAGAAGTCTGGGGAAATCCAGGCTTTGTTCATCTTGATGAGTGTTAGCCTGTCGGCACTGTCGGTTGACAGGCGGGTACGCTTATCTGTGATGATTCCCCCAGCCGCACTAAAGACTATCTCCGACAAGACGCTAGCCGCAGGACAAGCAAGCACCTCCAGGGCATACAGCGCTAGTTCAGGCCACGTGTCCAGCTTCGACACCCAGTAGTTGTAGGGGGCAGAGGCGTCACTGAGGATGGTCGTGCGATTGGCTACGTACTCCTTCACCATCCTTTTACAGTGCTCCCGCCGACTCAGCCTTGACTGGGGAGCGGTGACACAGTCTTGCTGGGGAGCCATAAAGCTGGCCAGGCCCTTAAAGACTGTTGCACTGTCTGGGCTGTACATGCTGCTCGATCTACGCACCTCCCCTGCTACCTGGCCCTCGGAACTGCGCCTTCTGCCACTACCGCTGTCGGATGGGAATTTTACCATCAGCTTGTCCGCCAGGGTCCTGTGGTATAGCAACACTCTCGAACCCTTTTCCTCTTCGGGAATGAGAGTGGGAAGGTTCTCCTTATA
The DNA here is from genome assembly GCF_035609145.1 of Eleutherodactylus coqui. Classification (NCBI taxonomy): domain Eukaryota; kingdom Metazoa; phylum Chordata; class Amphibia; order Anura; family Eleutherodactylidae; genus Eleutherodactylus; species Eleutherodactylus coqui. The sequence goes on along the minus strand of NC_089842.1, from coordinate 7,081,525 downwards.
GCGTGGGTCGAGCAGTGTGTACACCCAGTAATCCGTAGTGGCCAGAATGCGTGTAACGCGAGGGTCACGAGAAAGGCATCCTAACATGAAGTCAGCCATGTGTGCCAGGGTACCTGTACGCAACACATGGCTGTCTTCACTAGGAAGATCACTTTCAGGATCCTCCTCCTCCTCCTCTTCCTCCTCCTCAGGCCATACACGCTGAAAGGATGACAGCCCAGCAGCATGTGTACCCTCACCAGTGGGCCAAGCTGTCTCTTCGCCCTCCTCCTCATCCTCCTCATGCTCCTCCTCCTCCTCCTCAACGCGCTGAGATATAGACAGGCGGGTGCTCTGACTATCCAGCGACATACTGTCTTCCCCCAGCTCTGTTTCCGAGCGCAAAGCGTCTGCCTTTATACTTTGCAGGGAACTTCTCAAGATGCATAGCAGAGGAATGGTGACGCTAATGATTGCAGCATCGCCGCTCACCACCTGGGTAGACTCCTCAAATTTTCCAAGCACCTGGCAGATGGCTGCCAACCAGGGCCACTCTTCTGTAAATAATTGAGGAGGCTGACTCCCACTGCGCCGCCCATGTTGGAGTTGGTATTCAACTATAGCTCTACGCTGCTCATAGAGCCTGGCCAACATGTGGAGCGTAGAGTTCCACTGTGTGGGCACGTCGCACAGCAGTTGGTGCACTGGCAGATTAAACCTATGTTGCAGTGTCCGCAGGGTGGCAGCGTGCGTGTGGGATTTGCGGAAATGTGCGCAGAGCTGGCGCACCTTTCCGAGCAGGTATGACAAGTGGGGGTAGCTTTTCAGAAAGCGCTGAACCACCAAATTAAAGACATGGGCCAGGCATGGCACGTGCGTGAGGCTGCCGAGCTGTAGAGCCGCCACCAGCTTACGGCCGTTGTCACACACGACCATGCCCGGTTGGAGGCTCAGTGGCGCAAGCCAGTGGTCGGTCAGCTCTGTCAGACCCTGCAGCAGTTCGTGGGCCGTGTGCCTCTTCTCTCCTAAGCTGAGTAGTTTTAGCACGGCCTGCTGACGCTTGTCCACCGCTGTGCTGCCACGCCGCGTGACATCGACTGCTGGCGAGGTGCTGCTGATACATCTTGATTGCGAGACAGAGGTTGCGTTGGAGGAGGAGGAGGAAGGTGCTTTAGTGGAGGAAGCATACACCGCCACAGATACCACCACCGAGCTGTGGCCCGCAATTCTGGGGGTGGGTAGGACGTGAGCGGTCCCAGGCTCTGACTCGGTCCCAGCCTCCACTAAATTCACCCAATGTGCCGTCAGGGAGATATAGTGGCCCTGCCCGCCTGTGCTTGTCCACGTGTCCGTTGTTAAGTGGACCTTGGCAGTAACCGCGTTGGTGAGGGAGCGTACAATGTTGCAGGAGACGTGGTCGTGCAGGGCTGGGACGGCACATCGGGAAAAGTAGTGGCGACTGGGAACCGAGTAGCGCGGGGCAGCCGCCGCCATCATGCTTTTGAAAGCCTCCGTTTCCACAAGCCTATACGGCAGCATCTCTAGGCTGATCAATTTTGCAATGTGCACGTTTAACGCTTGAGCGTGCGGGTGCGTGGCGTCGTAGTTGCGCTTGCGCTCAAACTGTGGCACTAGCGACGTCTGGACGCTGCGCTGAGAGACATTGCTGGATGGGGCCGAGGACAGCGGAGGTGAGGGTGTGGGTGCAGGCCAGGAGACAGTAGTGCCTGTGTCCTCAGAGCGGGGTTGGATCTCAGTGGCAGGTTGGGGCACAGGGGGAGAGGCAGCGGTGCAAACCGGAGGCGGTGAACGGGCATCGTCCCACCTTGTGGGGTGCTTGGCCATCATATGCCTGCGCATGCTGTTGGTGGTGCCTCCCCAGCTGATCTTGGCGCGACAAAGGTTGCACACCACTGTTCGTCGGTCGTCAGGCGTCTCTGTGAAAAACTGCCACACCTTAGAGCACCTTGACCTCTGCAGGGTGGCATGGCGCGAGGGGGCGCTTTGGGAAACAGTTGGTGGATTATTCGGTCTGGCCCTGCCTCTACCCCTGGCCACCGCACTGGCTCGGCCTGTGCCCACACCCTCACTTGGCCCTCCGCGTCCTCGGCCGCGTCCACATCCTCTAGGCCTACCCCTACCCCTCAGCATGCTGTATTACCAGTGATTTGATTTCCCAGGCAGGAAAGAAATTGGCGCAAGGCTGCACTCAACCGTAGCTGGTTGCGTCTGATTTTTGTACGTTGTCCACGCAGCACACACGTACACGGAGACCTTAGGACTGACACAGGCAGGCAAAATATAATATTTTTCCTTTTTAGCTTAGGGAAGACCCCACTGCGTGTATTCAATGAAAAACAAGAAGTTTAATATCTGTGGTGTGGCCCTCAAAAAGTGTCACACAACTATAGTGTAGCAGAGTTATTAACTCTAGCAGAGCAGGTATTTGCCAGTCAGGAAAGACAATGGCGCTAGGCTGCAGTAAAGCGTAGCTGGTTGCGTCTGATTTTTGTACGTTGTACACGCAGCACTCACGTACACGGAGACCTTAGGACTGACACAGGCAGGCCAAATATAATTTTTTGTCCTTTTTAGCAAAGGGAAGGACCCACTGCGTGTATTCAATGAATAATAAATGTCTTCTGGCCCTGCCTACACAATTCTATCCCTGTCGTATTAATGCCGGGTGCAATGGTCTGCACAGCCGGTTTTGAGAAATAAAAATAAAAATGCAACACTGCTAACAGCAGCCTGGACAGTACTGCACACGGATAGAAGTGGCCCTAGAAAGGACCGTTGGGGTTCTTGAAGCCTACACTAACTCCTAACACTCTCCCTGCCTAACCCCCACTTCTGTCCCTATTGCAGGGCGCAATGCTCTGCAGATCCAATTTTGGACAAAAAAAAATACTGTGCTAACACAGTACTGCACACTAGTAGATGTGGCCCTGAGAAGGGCCGTTGGGGTTCTTGAAGCCTACACTGACTCCTAACGCTCTCCCTACAGCAGCACCAGCAGCAGCACTTTCCCTCAGCTAACTCACAAGGCATGTGTGGCGAGCCGCGGGAGGGGCCGATTTTTATACTCGGGTGACATCTGATCGCCCCAGCCACTCACAGCAGGGGGGTGGTATAGGGCTTGAACGTCACAGGGGGAAGTTGTAATGCCTTCCCTGTCTTTCAATTGGCCAGAAAAGCGCGCTAACGTCTCAGAGAGGAAACTGAAAGTAACCGGAACATCGCGTGGTACTCGTTACGAGTAACGAGCATCCCGAACACCCTAATATTCGCACGACTATCAAGCTCGGACGAGTACGTTCGCTCATCTCTAGCTTTAACGAGTCTGGCTGTACAAGAAGGGGGCAGATAAAAAATACTTCAATGTCTCAAAAGCATGAATTGCTTTTGGTGACCATTCAGAAGTAAAAGACCCTTTTCTCGTCATATCAGCAAAGGTTTGACCCTCTCTGAAAACCTGCAAATAAACTTACGATAATTCATAAACCCCAAGAATCTTTGCAGGGCCTTCAAAATCTTAGGTTGAACTCAGTCCAGAACAGCTCAGACTTTCCCCGGGTCCATCTTAAATCCCTCTGGGGTTATAATATGCCCTAGACAAGAAATCTCCTGTACTGTGAAAGTACACTTCTCTCTCTTGGCAAATAGCTCGTTTTCACAGAGAGCTTGCAACACCTGTCGAACGTGCCCAATATAACAATCATAATCAGAGGAAAAAATAAGGCTGTCATCCAAACAAACCAACGCAAACCATCTGATGAACTTCTGAAGAACCTCATTTATAAAAGCCTGCAATATTGCGGGGGCATTGGTCAAACCAATAGGCATCACAAGATTTTAAAAATGACCTTCGGGAGTATTGAAAGCGGTCTTCCATTCATCCCCCTCTCTGACCCATATTAAGTTGTGTGCCCCCCACAAGTCCAGCTTGGAAAACCAGCGGGCACCCATTAACTGGGTAAACAAGTCAGGAATGAGCGGTAACAGATAAGGGTTGTGCTTAGTGATCTTATTGAGTTCCCTAAATGCCAGACATGGTCGCACCTAACTTTCTTCTTAACAAAAAAGAAACCGGCAGCTACTGGCGAATTGGATGGGCATATGTGTCTTTTTCTCAAACTGTCCATGATATACTCTTTGAGAGTCTGCCTCTCTGGACCTAATGTAAAGATGAAACCAGGCAGCATCTGCGGTATTCAATAGAAGTTACGCTTTTTATTCCTCCATATCACAGAGGCTGGCGACATTTCGGTTTCAGCTGAAGCCGAAACGAGGCCAGTCTCTGTGATACGGAGGAATAAAAAGCGTAACTTCTATTGAATACATCAGATGCTGCCTGGTTTCATCTTTACATTTGGTCTACTATCTTGGTCTTGATCTGGACCGGACTGGGCTGTTGCACTATGTACTCTTCATTGAGGACCAAATTTGATTTGGGGAAATCCCTATTGAGTGCTGTGTTGCTTCTTGCTATTTTGCCTCTCTGGACCTGACACATTATACATTACATGCGACTCTTGGGTAGCTTGCCCCTCTGGAATGAGATCAATAGTGCAATCCCCCTGCCTATAAGAGGGTAACTTATCCGTTTCCGCTTTGGAAAAAAAGTCAGCAAAGTCCTTGATGTACTCAGGTAACTCCTTGGTTTGTACCGCAGAGACATTGACTGTAATAGATTTCTGTCTACAGGAAGGATTCCACTGCACCATGTCTCCCTTTTCCTAGTCTACCACTGGGTTGTGCAACTTCAGCCATGGCAACCCCAACACCACCTGTGTAGGAAGTGATTCCATGACAAACAACATTATTCTCTCAGTATGGAACAACCCAACCTTAAGACAAACGTCTGATACAAAAAATTTTAAGTACTTTTGAGACAGTGGAGCGGAATCAATGGCTGATACGGGTATCGGGTAATCCATGGGTCTTATATCAAGTTTCAGCCATTTGGCAACCTCATAAAGAATTAAATTGACGCCTGCTCCACTATCTAAAAAGATTGTTACCGGGCAACTATGCCCACCAATACGAATCTCTGCTCGAAGCACCAACCTGGAGGATGATATCCAGGCAACTTGCGGACCCAACGGGAACTCCCTCTTATCTATCAAGCTAGCAAGTTCCCCTGGCTGAGACCCTCGGAGAGTACAAACCTGTAAAGTGTCCTTTACGGCTGCAGAAAAAACAGCCACCTCTGCCCCCCTGCTTCTCCCTTCACCCCCGTACCACTGGATACAGAGCCTAATTGCAAGGGTTCATTACGCTCAACAGGTTCTACGGAGAAGGCAAAGTCCGCTCTCTCATCCGTCCGCTCTCTCAACCGCCAATCAATTCGTATGGCTAGGGACATGGCCTCGTCAAGAATTCCAGGTATGGGATGTGAAAACATGAGATTCTTTACTTTATCGCAAAGCAAAACTGACTCTGTAATGCAGGGTCATTCCATTGTAAATCACTAGACCAACGGTGAAACTCTGTGCAAAAATCTTCAATAGGAGATCTTCCCTGACGTAGGCCTCTGATCTTACCCTCCGCCAGAGATACTCTATCAGGGTTGTTGTAGATCAGACTCAAAGATGAAAAAAATATGAGTCCACCGATGAAAAACCTCAGAGGTGGGAGGCAATGAAAACGCCCAGGCCTGGGGATCTACCTGCAACCTGGAGATTACCAGCCCTACCCTCTGAGACTCATCACCAAAAGAACCAGGGTGCAGTTTAAAATACAATTTACAGGATTCCTTGAAAACAAAAAACTCCTGCCTTATACCAGATAAACGATCTGGCAGATTCAGCTTAGGTTCTCTGATCCTACCCATACCGCCTAAGTGTTGTTGCTTGACGTCAGCAACCTCAATAGCTAGAGACCTAAGCTGGTGGGATAATGCCTCAATAGGATCCATGCTTCCGCCAGAAAAACAAGAGTCCACTGAGGAAACATTGGGCTGCTTATTATGTCACGTCCGTGCAGCACACAAGCACTAAGCTCAGAACAGACGGAGGGTGATGATAACCACGACTGCATAAAATAGACTAATTGCACTGATGAACAGTGCACTCCATACTATGCGGGATGGTAGCACCACTTCAGTCAGAGGGAAGGAAGGCCTGACCATTAGCTAGCTGGGAGGGTCACGGGTCCCTACCTAAAGCGGGGACATCGCCTCTATAAAGACGGCCCAGCAGTCTTCTTTCTGGGGCCTGATTGTCCCTATAGAAACCCCTGGAGAGATGCACCGACATGCAAAGCCAAACACAAAATAGGAAAGCGACAAAACCAACTCCAAAATAACCAGCAGCTACTTATCTGTAAGTTGCAAACCACCCAGCACAGTAGAGCTCCACACTCCAAGAAATGCACTGTGGAATGGAATAAGCAGCACTGCTCAACAGGAGGGGTGAGAATAAATAGCCACTCTGCAGCTGAAACATTGGCAGAGTGAATGGAAAACCACACCTCCAGCTTACTCTCCGGCATGGCTAATCCAGCATCCATACATGCAGCAAGGCAGACAGCACCAGCAGACCCTGCACATGATGCATTAACCCTTGTCCTGCTTAACCAGGCTACCAGACTTTGCCTATGTTGAAGCCACCATGCCATGATGTTGTCGTGACCAAGAAGCCGCAACACATATTACCCTTAACTAACCCCTTCCTGACACAGGATGTAAACTTACGTTCTGAGTGAGAAGGAGTTCCCACAAATTGTGGTGTGTCCTTTGGTTGCCATGGCCTGTAAAAACGTGGTGTAACGCAATATTATGCATCACACTTTAAGAGCAATTAAACTGAAGTTCAAGACCCATATGGGGACTAAAAAACTTTGTTTAACTTTTTTTAACTTAAAAAAAAGTTTTTTTTATTGATATTTAGAAAAAAGTAAGAAAGTTATTGCATTTAGAAGATGGTGACAGAAAATAATTTTATTATTTACAAAAAAGTATTTATTCGATAAAAGTTGTACAGCAAAAAAAATGAAATTTTGCATGGTAATAATTGTACACATGGAATAACGTCATCAGGTCATTTTTGCTGCAGTGTATACACCACAGAAGCAAGAACCCCCTCCCACCCCCCATCCTCACCCCACCCAAAGATGGTGGAATTGCATTTATTTCCCTTTTCACTCCACTTTTGAAAGTTTTTCCGTACATTATATGGTATCACCATAACAACAAGCCCTCAGACAGCCACATTGACGTTGACGTTGATAAATCAGAGCAATGATTTTTTTTTAAGGAGAAACCAGGAATGAAAAAAAAAAAAAGACCACATCATTAAGAGGTTAAAATGCTAAAGAAAAAAATGTTGGCTCTGTAGAAAAGATCATTCCAACAATCACACACAGAACAATAACGGAAATGGACTTTTCAGCAATTTAACAAAATGGTTCCAGTCTGGAGATGCATTCAACCCATTCTCCATATAATCACCGCAGAAATGTCAGCAGCGTGAGCACCACATACCCTCAACTTCTGAAACAAGTTGTCATTGATGATAAGTGGGAAACGGCGGTGTGACATTCATTATCATTCCTTCAGATTCATTAACCAAACTGTGGGAAGTCTGCAATAGGTTCAGCAGAAACAATGACAAAATATTCCTTGCGTGTAACTTATGGCGATGCTGTGTACTGACGTTAGTATAGTTTTATTGCTGAGGTTTCGCTGACCTTCTGGAGGAATGTAGTATTGTTCTGAACAATGAGATAATATTTGGAAATGGGGCCTCCAGAGAACAAATGGCCCCAAGTAGCTTGCAGGGGTGCACACCTGTCCCTGTGTCCCTCATTCTTCACGCTGTGGGGTCACTGCACCCCCAGCAATAAGTAGACTGAACGGGGCGCTGGTCGCGCTAGTGCTCCATTGACTTTCAACAGGTGAGCGGCATCCACTTTGCCATTTCCGTCAGCCCCATTAAAATGAATGGGGTGCCAACAGTGCATGCTCGGCCGGAGCTCATTCACAGTGATGTAACTGCAGAAAAAGAAGCAACCCCCACAGCAACAGGCAGGACAGGATAGAGGAATCCGGTTCTTGAGATTGGCAGGGGTCTCAGCGGTGAGAACTCCAGTGGACAGGGCATAATGTGTAATTGTGGTACAACCCTTTTAATCCCTTAACGCTACAGGACGTAAGTTCACATCCTGGTTGTGGGGTACCTAATGCAACAGGGCATACACTGAAGTCCTGTGCATGGTGCAAGATCAGAAGCAGAGCCTGCACCATCCTGCAGCCAGAATACATAATACTTTTTTGCACACTTTCCCCAATTTGTATAAAAAAAAAAATCGCACATATTTGATATCATCATATCTGTAATGCCCTGTACAGTGAATTGAACAAACTATTTATTCTACATGAGAAAAACTGTAAAGCACACCCTCCCCCCACAAAATGGAGGCAAAATGCTTCTTTAATTCATTTTGCACCCTGAAAAACACAATAAAAGTAATCAAAAAAGCCAAATGTACACCAAAATGGTAGCAATAAAAACTACAGCTCGTAATGCAAAAAGCAAGCCCTCACAGAGCTCTGTCCATGGAAAAATAAAAAAAGTTATGGGACTTTGATTGCAACGATGTAGAAAAATAATAATTCTAAAGGGTTTTAATTGTGCAAAAGAAAACAGTAATAATAATTTTGGTATCGCCGTAATCATACCGACCCGCAGAAAAAAAATATATCCTGTCATGTATGCTGCAAAATTACAGCTGTAAAACAAAAAAAAATTACACTGGCAGAATTGATGTATTTTCTCTCCCTGCTCTCAAAAAATTAATTAAAGTTTTACAATACATTATATGTACCCACATATGATACCAATAAAACCTACAGTTCACCAAAAAACAAGATCTCTTATGGCCATGTCGATGGGAAAATAAAAAAAGTTCTGGCTTTTAAAAAGTGGAGATAAAAATCCCCACAAAATTGTTGCGTCCTTTGGGCCAAAATAGGCCAAAGTCACTAAGAGGTTAAAAGGAATGTGTCATGAGAAATTGACCTATTGTATAAACCAGGGGTGAATGCTTCTGAGACTGCAGGAGTCGGTGAAAGTGGCATTTTATGGTGAATTTGGAAAAACTACTTGCTATGTTTGTTGTGTTAAAGTTTTTAAATTGTTTTCATTGGATTGTCTTTTTAAAAAAAGCTGAAAGTACGTACATTTGGCACATAAACACAATTTAAAATTGGGAAATAATTTTGTGGTGTGTCTTTGCCCTGTGTTCTCCGCAGAGCCCACACCACTTTATCTACTCCTCTTTCCCATACAGAACCCCGGTCACCTGTCCTTCGCCACCTCTCTCTCCACATAGGGGCTTATGGTCACATCTGTGCAGCACACGAGCGCCAAGCTAAGCATGGACGTAGGGCGATAACCATGACAATAAGGACCATGTGACACCATTGTGAGTACAACACTCCGCACAGTGACAGGGAACGTACATACGGTAGGAAAAGACGGCACACCGCTATGCAGGATGAGAGGAAAAGAAACCTGTGCCTAACCTAGCACGGAGGGTGCTGGGTCCCTGCCTAAAGCGGAGACATTACCTCCATAAAGGTGGCCCAGCGGTCTTCTTTCTGGGCCCTGATTTTCCCTGTAAGAACCCATGAAGATATGAACCAGCACACAGCAAAACTAAAAGTGAGAACACAAAAATACAACTGAAAAATAACCCGCAGCGACTTATCTGTACGTAGGATGACACCCAGCACAGTAGAGCTCCAAACTCCAAGGACTCCACCATGGAACAGAATAAGCAGCACTGGTCACCAGGAGAGGTGAGAATATATAGCCCCTCTGCACCTGAACACTGGTAGAATGAATAGAAAACCACACCTACAGTTTACTCCCAGGCATGGCTAATCCAGCATGCATCCATGTAGCAAAGGCAGACAGCACTAGCAGAACTCTGCACATGGTGCATTACCCTCAACCTGTTTAACAAGATTGGTCTTGGTCGTGGCCTGTGTTGAGGCCACCATGCCACGATGTTGTCGTGAGCAACAGGCTGCAACACTTATTATCTTGTGCCGTCAGCATACTCTTTCCCCCACAAAGACTCTTTCACTTCATATTTTGTCTCTTTGCCTCACAAAGCCCTGCCACTTTGTGTTCCCCTGGGGACGGTCCCATCCAGCCCACACAGAGCCCCTAGCACCTTATGTTCTCAATGATACCCCCTCCATGGTAACTAGCTGCATGGAGCCCATACATTTCTAATGTAGCCCTGAGCAGAAGCGGCGCTGTGCTTCTTATGTTTTAAATTGCCCAATATATATTAGTGTAAGGCCGCTACTCTTCTCTGCCACCCTTATGCGGCTCCGGCGCTGCAAGCGCCACTCTGCTTTCCCTGTCTGCTTTCATTCAGCACTGAGAGGGTTAACCAGCTCTCTGGCTCTTAGCTCACCTGTGAGGTTAAATAGGTGTTACTCCTCTATTTAGGTGAGCTGTGGCCCTTCCTCTGGGTCTCAGAATTGGCGTGTATTAGGTTCTGACACTCAGCTTTCTTTGGTCACCTTATTCTGTCTTATTTCTGTCTATGTTGCTCAGTTTTGCCCACTCTCTGAGTTCTGTGTATGTAGTCTGAGTTCTGTCTGTATTCTTGAGTTTGTGTCCAGATTCTCTTTATGGTATCTAAGCTCAGCATCTGTCTGTACTTTTGTTTTCAGTCAGTTCCCATTCCTGTCTATGGTTTGCTCCTGTCCTTTCCTGCATCTGTGTGCCCCTTTGTCTGCTGCCAGTCCCTGTGTTTGCTGCCCCATCAGGAATAGTCAGACCCAAGGTTCCAGCGCAGGGTTGCCCTTATTGGGGCGATCGCCTTGCTGTTAGGTAGGGGTCTTTTATTCCCTCTGCAGCCAAGGGTCAGTCTCTCCTATCCTGGCATCAGTCCCTCTGAGGAGTAATCTTCCAGCCAAACCAAGACTGGCCTAGGCTTTGTTGGTTGGTCCAGTGAATCCATAAATCTTTAACAAGTAGATTGCAATAGAAAACATCCAATAACACTGAGCTTCTCGCTCTCAGGATCCTCTTTAGTTCCAGGTGGTCAGAACTGAAGAAAACCCAGGAGTGAGAGGGGTCTGAATTCTGAATAGATTCTGGGGTCTGCTCAATGGTCAATCAGAATTAAACCTGCAAGCACAAAAAGGTACTGTTGACTATAGACATGGTGTGAAGGATGGCATTTTGAAAGGGCGGCTCAAGTTTTGATACAGCACAGGGTCTATGGTCCAGGCCACCGAAAAGGCTGAGCTCTAGCTGCACTTCTACAGTCCGACACCAAATGGAGGAGTCCTGAGCCCATTCCTCCTACAGCCTGCTGGACTAGGAGCCCCAGGACAGACCCTCCTGCAGCCGCTACTTCATTGCACTCATGAAGTAGCACCAGGACCGGGATCTACGGCTGTTGGACCGGATCTTCAGTGTGTCAGTCTAGCAAGTCACATGCTGCGCCTTTACTTACCGCTTCTGTTCCTTCTACTCATTCTGAATGTGTAAGCAGACTGGCTTCTTCTGTAGATTTGCCTGCTCTAACACTGTTCTTGGGATCAGGTCATGGTGCCCTTGTTGCGTGCTTGCAGAAACTAAACATACAGGTACTGTAGTTCAGCTGAGGCTTAGTTAACTCTCCAGTGTCTGGACGTATGATAGGAATCCTCACCAGATGCTTTAGTTACAGCTTTTCTGCACCATCTTCAGGGATTCTGTGGTGAATTCATCTTCTGGGACTTTAAGGGCAAATATGGTAAATTACATATGACTGGTTGAAGCACCAGAGGAGAGGTCTTCGCCTCGTTTAAAGGTCCATTAACCCCTTTAGTGGCACGTCTGGAAAATCTCTGGGGCTTGCTGCACTGACCATGCAGTTAAACCCCAGAAAATTTCCGTAGACAGGTCTAGCGCTGAAATGTGCAGAGCACTGAGCTGTCATCTGAAATATTCCGGGGTTTTTACTGCATACTGAGCGCAGCAAGCCCCGGAGATTTCCCTGCCATGATATGGTAATAATAAACCTGCCACTGAAGGGGTAAAGGGCCCATTTGAAGTTGATGGTGTCAGAGAAGATTTGGAGAAATTAATATATTGATGTCTTATCGCTGCTTCCTCTTGAGAACTATAATTCAGACAAAGGTAAATCTGATGAAAGCAAGAAGCAGGAGGAAGAAAAACATCACTATTGTGTGATTCCATAGACCTTTTGCAATTGGCTCCAGGTCTTTGCCATTCTTGCAAAATAGCTTACCCACATGTGATCTTGTTCACACCCAAGTATACTGAGTCCAGTGCAGGGAACCTTCAGACTGCTCAGCTCTAGTACAATGAGAAAAAAGCTTAAAGGATCCAACATCAGGATATTCATAGAATCACAAGTTTTATTTAAACATGATTAAAAATACTTTGTGGCAGACTTGCATGGTACCGGAAGATGGATCCAGAAAACTACAGGCCTGTGAGCCTGACTTCTATACGGGGAAAGATCTTTAAACAAATTATTAAACAGCATGTATGCAAGTACTTGTATAAAAATGGAGTAATTAACCAGAGCCAGCACCGACTGGGTTGATCAGGGAAATGCGTTGGATATAGTATATCTTGACTTTAGTAAAGCATTTGACAAAGTATCTCATACTACACTTATTGAAAAAAAATGACCAAATATTGGATTCACAAGGCAACTGTTAGATGGATTGACACTGGCTGAGTGATCGTACTCAAAGAGTGGTCATAAATGGCTGCAGATTCAAGTGAAGAATGTATCAAGAAGTATACCACAAGGCTCTGTCCTGGGCCCAGTGCTGTTCAACATTTTTATAAATTATCTGGAAAAGGGAATTGATGGGATACTAATCAAATTTGCGGACGACACAAAGCTAGGAGGGATAGTTAACACTAGAGAAGAGAGGATTCAAAAAGATCTAAAAAACCTTGAACAGTGAGTGGCGACTAACAATGGTAATTAACAAAGAGAAATGCAAAGGCCTACATCTGGGGTAGAAAAATGAAATAAAGCACATACAGAATGGGAGGAATTGGGCTAAGCAGCAGCACATGTGAAAAAGACTTGGGTATACTAATAGATCATAGACAATTCTGGGATGTATTAAGAGGAGCATAGAGTCTAGATCACATGAGGTCATTATCCCCCACTACTCTTCCTTAGTCAGACTTTATCTGGAATACTGTGTCCAGTTCTGGGCACCCCAATTTAAAGAAGACATTGACAAACTGGAGCAAGTTTAGAGAAAAGTTACCAAGATGGTGAGCAGTCTGTATGTAAATCATGTCCTATGAAGAACAGTTAAAGGATCTGGGAATGTTTAGCTTGCAAAAAAGAAGGATGCGAGGAGGCCTAACCCTTTCCAGTCCAATTTGTATCCTGGTTTTCCTAGGGGGCTTACTCTTTTTCTGCCATTCTAAAATGGCGCTATCTGCTGGCTAAAGACAGTACTGCATGAGGTGAAACGTTGGATAGGCTACGACAGCAGTGAGGCTGGCAATATACAGTAAGAGAACCCCAACTGACGTCTTCCAACATCGGAGCTGTACAGCCTTAAATCATAATGTCTTCAGATGTCAGACAGTGGATTGGAAAGGGTTAATAGCTGTCTACAAATATTTAAAGGGCTGTCACAGTGCAGAGGGATCAGCCCTATTCTCATCTGCACAAGGAAAGACTAGAAGCAATGGGATAAAACCTGAAAGGGAGGAGACACAAATTAGATATTAGAAAAAAACCTTCCAACAGTGAGCGTGATCAATGCGTGGAACAGGTTACTACAGGAGGTGATGAGTTCTCCTTCAATGGAAGTGTTCAAACAAAGGCTGGACAAATATCTGTCTGTGATAACTTAGTGAATCCTGCACTGAGCAGGGGTTTGGAGCAGATGAACCTGGAGGTCCCTTCCAACTCTACCATTTTATGATTCTATGACCACGAGGTCCCATTTGGCGCATGAGTTTTTCCATTTCTGAGTTGGTAAAAAAACCTTTGTGAGTGGGATTGCTTCCCCAAGACGAAATTTCCACTGATGAGCACACAGATGGACCTGGACTCTACCAACCTCAAACTTACCGATCCTCCTCAGTATTCTCCTCCTCTGCTACAACCGGTGCTACAAATCTGGGGTGTAACCCTGGGGTGCTAAATACAGAGAAGAAACATGCGGTCCTTTCATCTTCACTGGAGTTGTGTAGTAAGACTGACCCCTGTTTTCTTTAGTTCTGTCATCATAGAACATGAAAGAAAAGTTCTACTCCCCATATTCCTTAATAAAGGGTTGTAATCAGGCTGGAATAGCCTGGCAGGCTTCTACATTGTCCTTATGTATCAGAATCCATGGTGGACAAACTGCACGTACCACTCCCGTGGGCCCCTGGAGGGTAGCATCAATTGGCACGCCTTCTATGTTTGTCCTTTCCCCTTTTCTTGCATAACGCAGTCCAGAAGAGTCTCCTGACAACGATGTCAAACCACACATCTGCTCCTGCACCTCTCTCTCATTCCCAAAGTACCATCAAGGGCAGGCAAGTGAATAGCTGGCTGGCAGACCTTGCACAACTCTGGTAGCGTGCATCTCCTCAGAGCCCTCACTGCTCACCACTGTAGCTTCTTCTTCCAACTCCTGCACACACTGCTCAGTCTCCTTTGAGTGCACTGCTGACCCGCCTAAAGGCAGCTCCTGACTACTCCCTCCTCAAACTTTACAGTGGGGGCTTCTCAACCCCCTACTTTTTCCTCACCACTGGTGGGCTTTTTGTGGTGGGAAGACTTCTGGGTGCCATCTTGAGTGTCCATTTCTGTAGCTTTATCCTCAAGCATTTTATGCATGTGCAATAATGTCACCTCTCCAAGCAGCACTACACAGTCCTTTCCCATTTTGTAGAGAATTTTAGCAGTCATTGCCCTCAATGGGTCCATTGTCTCTCTGGAATGGGAAGAGGAAGAAGCGGACCCTCAGGCTGTTTCCGTACACTCTTTCCCCGGGCACAAATAGAGCGGGACTTGACAAATTCCCTGAAGTCCCGAGACATTTGTTGCCACCAATATAGACCACCACACAACTTCAGGGTGCCTCAGACTCCTGGATTACCCACTAAGACTGATGGATAAGCATCCTCCAAAATGAGAAGCCGCAAGGCCCTGGGAACAAATAACCTCCCCTCAGGGAGGCCTTCAGGAGCGGACTGCTCAGCCGCCGTGAGCATGTCGGACATAAGGGCAGCAACCACCACACCCGGGCCCAAAACTCTCTGGTTGAGGCTCCTCAACCTCAGATACCCCCAAACTGCAGGAAAAAGCATCAGCTTTGACATTCTTGGACCTAGGCACATATGTGACCACAAAATTGAAGAGTGAAAAAAATAATGACGACCTTGCCTAACAAGCATTTAAGAGCTTGACGGACCCTAGATACACCAAATTTTTATGGTTCGTGAGGACTGTAATAGTATGACGAGCGCCCTCTAAAAAAAGGTCTCCATTCATCAAATGCCCACTTTATGGCCAATAATTCCCTGTTGCCAATATCATAATTGCGTTCTGCCTGATTAAACGTTCTGGAAAGGAATGCACAGGGTTGGAGACCAGGTCAACTGGGAGATTCCTACGAGAGGACTGTCCCCACACCGTGCTCAGAGGCATCCACTTCTATGATGAACGGGCGATGTAGATCCAGCTGAGCCAAAACCAGTGGTGTGGAGAAAGCCCTCTTCAGAAGTGTAAAGGCCTTCACAGCCTCCTGTGGCCAGGAATCAACCCTAGCCCCCTGCTTGGTCTGGTCGGTCAGGGGTTTGGCCACCACCGAAAAGTTCCTAATAAATTTCCGATAAAAATTTGCAAACCCCAAAAAAGCGTTGTAACGCCTTCAGGTTGGCAGGTTGCACCCATTTGGTGATGGCCTTGACCTTGTCCAAGTCCATCCAGATGGCTGACTGAGAAATAATATATCCAAGGAAAGCAATCTCCTGTACTCCGAAAAGGCATTTCTCCAGCTTAGCATACAAACGGTGGGTTCGAATGCAGGAAAGAACTGTCCATAAATAGTTAACATGGCTCTCCCAATCAGGAGAAAAAACTAGAATGTCACCCAAATATACAACCATGAATGTGCCCAGAATGTCATGGAAAATGGTATTCATAAACCCCTGGAAGATAGCTGGCTCGGTAAATAACCTGAATGGCATGACTAAACATTCAAAATGCTCCAATGGCATATTAAACGCCATTTCCATACGTCCCCCTCTCTGATATGAATGAGATTATCAGCTCGCCAAAGATCCAGCTTGGAGAACCAATGGGCTCCTATAACCTGGTTGAGGAGGTCAGGAACCAGAGGAACCGAGTACTGATTTTTGACGGTTATCCTGTTCAAAGCTCTATAATCGGGGGCGGAGCCTGACCGCTGAGGAGAATGGCCGTGTGAGAGGTTAGCTCCCATGGCAAGACTCCGTTACAAGACCTTCAGCAGCAACCAGCAGCACAGGAATGAGGAGAGTCGGGAGGGAGAGGGGACCGGAGCCTTCAGGGACGCCACGGATGAGCAGAGGACAGTCGGCCATGCAGCGATACCTAAAGGAGAAGAGTTCCCGCTCACCGCTGTTCCCAGCAAAGATGGCGCCGGCCCAGCTATCGGCCGCAGCTCACAGTAAGGAGGGGGAGGAGGGGGCTGCCTCGGACAGCGAGGACGGTGAAGCTGTATTCAGAGGCTTCATGAAAGATCTTATTATGAAAGCCCTGAGCCCCATAATGTCAGAGCTGGGGGAAATCAAGGAGGACATCAAGCACCTGGGTAGACGAGTGGAGGACCTGGAGACTTCTTCCTCCTCCATTATTACACATGCCACGGAGGTAGCGCGCACCCTGCGAGAACACCATAATCACATCAACAAAGCCCTCTTGATGCAGGAGGACTTAGAGAATAGAAACAGACGCTCTAATGTACGCATCAAGGGGCTACCGGAGTCGTGGGCTGCGGACTGCCTCCACAAGGTAACTAAAGAGATCTTCTCACTCCTCTTTGGTGCAGAGAGAGCAGCCCCCATCATGATTGAAAGGGTCCATAGAGTCCTTAGACCCCCCCCCCCCCCCAGCGAATACAGAGCCCCCACGGGATGTCATCTGCAAAGTCCTTTCATTGCAGGATGCTTTCGCAATCCTAAGGGCGGCCAGAAACTACAGAGACTTGAAATATGCTGAGGCCCCTATACAGATTTTCCAGGACCTGCCCCCGTCTACACTGGCTAAGCACCGCCTTCTCCGCCCGCTCCTTGATGCTTTGAGAGAAAGGGGGATTAAATACGCCTGGTTGTTCCCCTTCGGTCTGGGCATATCCCACAAAGGTCGAAGACTGAATATCCGTGACCCAAAGGACCTCCTGGCTTGCTGGCAGTTTCTCGAGATGGAGCCGCTAGATCTACCATGCTGGCTTCCTTTGCCGGAGATGCCAAAATTTACAAATCTACCTTCTATAACCGCCTGGAGCCTGGCACCCCCGGCAAAATTACCTAAGAGTAAGAAGAAAAAGAGTCGAGACCCCACCCCAGCAGGAGATTGAGGAACCGACCCAGCTCGTTTGCCGTCTGGGCAAGAATTTCCTCCTTCCTGACCTCGGTTCGCAAGGCTGGGACCGCTGTACCGCAGTTGGACTGAACGAGTTTTGGTCCATCCAGGGACATCGACGAATTTTGGGACCACCCCCCGCTTCCTCTTATCTCGTTGGGAAGTGTCGTTGCCCCGCGGGTGGGACCTCTGCGGACTCCTTAACTTACCAGCCTATGGTTATCTTGCTGTTTTCACCCCCGTTGCTCACTCTCCTCCTCCTCTCTCTCCTCCCGTCTTAACCAAGTCTGTCTTCATAGTTGGTTTCAAGAGGTTAACTTTAAATGGTCCTCAGGAGTCGTCCAGGGCAGGTATTGTGCATCGCGGTCTCCATCTGGTTAGCCGAGAGCTCCAGTATCCATTTTAGGGGTGGACACCGCTTTGCACACCACCCCCACTGACCGTCCTAGGACGAATTGGTCTTTTCCTTTTTTAATACTGTGTTTCTCATTGCAGTGTTACTTCCCTTTTGTGTCCTACACCTCCCTTCAGTGTTTGTTCCCAACTCCCCCCCCCCCTACTGATAAACTGCCTGGTGTCTTACTGAGCATTCTGATTTTTTCAACAACAGCACGTCTTTCGGACTCACAATGCCTCCTCTGCCACCTGCTGTAGATGACCGCTTCCGTCTCTCCTTGTTTAACGTGAGAGGGCTCAACTCGCCCTTTAAAAGACACAACGTAGCGCAACTTCTAAGAAAGTATGGCACCAAGATCGCCTTCCTACAAGAGACCCACTACAAGGAGGGTAAGTGCCTTTCTTTGCCGGGTAGACAGTTCCCACAGGGCTTCCACAACCCCCACCCGACATCCGCCTCAAAAGGAGTCTCCATTTTGTTTCATAAGTCCACCACATTTAAGTGCGAGGCACAACACACCGACGGAGAGGGCAGAGCCATTTTCCTGAGAGGACGCTTAAACAATTTTCAGATTACCCTGGCCAACCTTTACACCCCAAACTCTAATCAAGTGGCGTGGCTGGTGGGGCAGTTGGAGACTCTCAGGGAATTCGCGGTAGGCCCTATCATCATAGGAGGGGACCTGAACCTGACATTAAACCCTCTGCTCGACTCGTCAGTCGGGCGCTCCCAAATATCACACCCTAAGTTGAGACGCCTACTGCGATGCTTCTCGGAGTTGGGCTTGGTGGATGCCTGGCGCCAATGCTCACCCTCCACTAAAGATTTCACCTACTTCTCGCACATCCATGCCTCGTTTCAGAGGTTGGACTACTTTCTCATAGCCTCTAATCTTCTCCCAATGTTGATAGATTCCTCCATTGCCACCACCACTGTGTCTGACCACGCACCGTTGCACGTTGACCTTAGACCCCTATGCAATTCCCCCCGGGAGTGGAGATGGAGGCTGAATACCTCCCTCCTAGACTCCGCGGATGATAAAGCTGAGATTTCCAAACAATTAAAAGAATTCTTCGAGCTTAACGGGGGCGGCGATCAATCGGTCCCAGTGGTGTGGGAAACGCATAAAGCGTTTATCAGAGGTATACTGATAACTCTCGGATCTAGGAAAAAGAAAAATCAACAAAAAGAGATAGACGACCTCCTGAAGCGAATAGCTAAGTTAGAATATACCACTAAACTCTCCGCTAGTAAAGAAAACCTCTCCAAACTCTCAGACATCAGAAAAGAATTAAATCTCTGTCTAGAAACAAGATTTAACAAAAGGTGTCTATACCTCAAACATATAGCATTTGCTCAAGGCAATAGAGGTAGCAAATATATGACTGCCATGATCAAGAAAGCCCGTACCAAGAACCAAATTGACTCAATAAAAACGCACTTAGGCACCCGAGCCACTTCATCCCCAGACATCGCAGCGGAATTTCAACATTTCTACTCCCAACTCTACAACCTACGCCCGCAACAGGATCAAAACGAGATAGACGAATCTAATAAGCCAATAAAGGACTTCCTAAAAAAGCTTTCTCTTCCCAAATTAGACTCAGAAATAGCCAACCAACTTATGGCCCCTGTAACGGAAACGGAAGTTGACGAAGTCCTAAACTCCTCCCCCCCGGACAAAAGCCCTGGCCCCGACGGCCTTCCCCTCAGCTATTATAAATCCTTTTGCACCACGCTAGTACTGCGCCTTACAGAAATGTTCAACGCTCTCCTAGGTGGTGGCGGTCTTCCGAGACAAACTCAAGAGGCCCACATCACTTTAATTTTGAAAGAGAACAAAGACTCAGAGATGTGCGGCAGCTACTGTCCCATTTCTCTAATTAACTTGGATGCCAAATTATGGGCCAAACTCCTTGCCAAACGCATGGAAGCCCACATCCCTAACCTGGTAGATAGGGAGCAGGCCGGGTTTGTGAAGGGGAGGGAGGGGAGGGACAACTGCATCCGCGTCCTGCACGCAATGCACTATGCCCACGTAAATAGAATTCCACTTGCCTTAGTAAGTACCGGCTAGAGATGAGCGAGCACCAAAATGCTCGGGTGCTCGTTACTCGGGACCAAATTTTTGCGATGCTCGAGGGTTCGTTTCCAGTAACGAACCCCATTGAAGTCAATGGGCGACCCGAGCATTTTTGTATATCGCCGATGCTCGCTAAGGTTTTCATGTGTGAAAATCGGGGCAATTCAAGAAAGTGATGGGAACAACACAGCAACGGATAGGGCAGGCGAGGGGCTACATGTTGGGCTGCATCTCAAGTTCCCAGGTCCCACTATTAAGCCACAATACCGGCAAGAGTGGGGCCCCCCCCTCCCAACAACTTTTACTTCTGAAAAGCCCTCATTAGCAATGCATACCTTAGCTAAGCACCACACTACCTCCAACAAAGCACAATTACTGCCTGCATGACACTCCGCTGCCACTTCTCCTGGGTTACATGCTGCCCAACCCCCCCCCCCCCCCCCCGCACGACCCAGTGTCCACAGCGCACACCAAACTGTCCCTGCGCAGCCTTCAGCTGCCCTCATGCCACGCCACACTCATGTCTATTTATAAGTGCGTCTGCCATGAGGAGGAACCGCAGGCACACACTGCAGAGGGTTGGCACGGCTAGGCAGCGACCCTCTTTAAAAGGGGTGGGGCAATAGCCCACAATGCTGTACAGAAGCAATGAGAAATCCAATCCTGTGCCACCTCCATCAGGAGCTGCACATGTGGGCATAGCAATGGGGAACCTATGTGCCACACACTATTCATTCTGTCAAGGTGTCTGCATGCCCCAGTCAGACCGCGGTTTTTTATAAATAGTCACAGCCAGGTACAACTCCGCAATGGGAATCCGTGTGCACCCACAGCATGGGTGGCTCCCTGGAACCCACCGGCGGTACATAAATATATCCCATTGCATTGCCCATCACAGCTGAGGTAATGTCGTGCTTAATGCAGGTGGGCTTCGGCCCACACTGCATGCCCCAGTCAGACTGGGGTTCTTTAGCAGTGGACACATGCAGTTATAACTCCGTGTGGACCCACGGCATGGATGGCTCCCTGGAACCCACCGGCGGTACATAAATATATCCCATTGCAGTGCCCAACACAGCTGATGTAACGCCAGCTGTAATGCAGGTGGGCTAAAAATTAATTGGATTACACTGTAGGCGAGGGCCCCAAAAAATTGGTGTACCAACAGTACTAATGTACCTCAGAAAAATTGCCCATGCCCAACCAAGAGGGCAGGTGAAACCCATTAATCGCTTTGGTTAATGTGGCTTAATTGGTAACTAGGCCTGGAGGCAGCCCAGTTAAAATAAAAATTGGTTGAGGTGAAAGTTTCAACGCTTTAATGAGCATTGAAACGTATAAAAATTGTTTACAAAAATTATATGACTGAGCCTTGTGGGCCTAAGAAAAATTGCCCGTTTGGCGTGATTATGTGAGGTTTCAGGAGGAGGAGCAGGAGGAGGAGGAGGAGGAATATTATACACAGATTGATGAAGCAAAAAGGTCCCCGTTTTTGATGGTGATAGAGAACGAAGCTTCCATCGCGGGTGCAGCCTACGTATTGCTTAGGTATCGCTGCTGTCCGCTGGTGAAGAAGAGAAGTCTGGGGAAATCCAGGCTTTGTTCATCTTGATGAGTGTAAGCCTGTCGGCACTGTCGGTTGACAGGTGGGTACGCTTATCCGTGATGATTCCCCCAGCCGCACTAAACACCCTCTCTGACAAGACGCTAGCCGCAGGACAAGCAAGCAGCTCCAGGGCATACAGCGCGAGTTCAGGCCACGTGTCCAGCTTCGACACCCAGTAGTTGTAGGGGGCAGAGGCGTCACCGAGGACGGTCGTGCGATCGGCTACGTACTCCCTCACCATCCTTTTACAGTGCTCCCGCAAACTCAGGCTTGACTGGGGACTGGGGACACAGTCTTGCTGGGGAGCCAGAAAGCTGTCAAAGGCCTTGGATAATGGTCCCCTGCCTGCGCTGTACATGCTGCCTGATCTCTGCGCCTCTCCTGCTACCTGGCCCTCGGAACTGCGCCTTCGGCCACTAGCGCTGTTGGATGGGAAGTTTACCATCAGTTTGTTCACCAGCGCCCTGTGGTATAGCATCATTCTGGAACCCCTTTCCTCTTCGGGAATGAGAGTGGAAAGGTTCTCCTTATACCATGGGTCGAGCAGTGTGTACACCCAGTAATCCGTAGTGGCCAGAATGCGTGTAACGCGAGGGTCACGAGAAAGGCATCCTAACATGAAGTCAGCCATGTGTGCCAAGGTACCTGTACGCAACAAATGGCTGTCCTCACTAGGAAGATCACTTTCAGGATCCTTCTCCTCCTCCTCCTCCTCCTCTGGCCATACACGCTGAAAGGATGACAGACAAGCAGCATGTGTACCCTCAGCAGTGGGCCAAGCTGTCTCTTCCCCCTCCTCCTCATGCTCCTCCCCCTCCTCCTCCTCCTCCTCCTCCTCCTCCTCAACGCGCTGAGATATAGACATGAGGGTGCTCTGACTATCCAGCGACATACTGTCTTCCCACGCCTCCGTTTCCGAGTGCAAAGCGTCTGCCTTTATGCTTTGCAAGGAACTTCTCAAGAGGCATAGCAGAGGAATGGTGACGCTAATGATTGCAGCATCCCCGCTCAGCATCTGGGTAGACTCCTCAAAGTTTCCAAGGACCTGGCAGATGTCTGCCAACCAGGCCCACTCTTCTGTAAAGAATTGAGGAGGCTGACTCCCACTACGCCGCCCATGTTGGAGTTGGTATTCCACAATAGCTCTACGCTGCTCATAGAGCCTGGGCAACATGTGGAGCGTAAAATTCCACCGTGTGGGCACGTCGCACAGCAATCGGTGCACTGGCAGATTAAACCGATGTTGCAGGGTCCGCAGGGTGGCAGCGTGCGTCTTGGAGTTGCGGAAATGTGCGCTGACCCGGCGCACCTTTCCGAGCAGGTATGACAAGTGTGGGTAGCTTTTCAGAAAGCGCTGAACCACCAAATTAAAGACATGGGCCAGGCATGGCACGTGCGTGAGGCTGCCGAGCTGCAGAGCCACCACCAGGTTACGGCCGTTGTCACACACGAGCATGCCCGGTTGGAGGCTCAGCGGCGCAAGCCAGCGGTCGGTCTGCTCTGTCAGACCCTGCAGCAGTTCGTGGGCCGTGTGCCTCTTCTCTCCTAAGCTGAGTAGTTTCAGCACGGCCTGCTGACGCTTGCCCACCACTGTGCTGCCACGCCGCGCGACACCGACTGCTGGCGACGTGCTGCTGCTGACACATCTTGATTGCGAGACAGAGGTTGCGTAGGAGGAGGAGGAGGAGGGTGGTTTAGTTGAGGAAGCATACACCGCCGCAGATACAACCACCGAGCTGGGGCACGCAATTCGGGGGGTGGGTAGGACGTGAGCGGTCCCAGGCTCTGACTCGGTCCCAGCCTCCACTAAATTCACCCAATGTGCCGTCAGGGAGATATAGTGGCCCTGCCCGCCTGTGCTTGTCCACGTGTCTGTTGTTAAGTGGACCTTGGCAGTAACCGTGTTGGTGAGGGCGCGTACAATGTTGCGGGAGACATGGTCGTGCAGGGCTGGGACGGCACATCGGGAAAAGTAGTGGCAACTGGGAACCGAGTAGCTCGGGGCCGCCGCCGCCATCATGCTTTTGAAAGCCTCCGTTTCCACAAGCCTATACGGCAGCATCTCCAGGCTGATCAATTTGGCAATGTGCACGTTTAACGCTTGAGCGTGCGGGTGCGTGGCGGCGTACTTGCGCTTGCGCTCAAACTGTGGCGCAAGCGACGTCTGGACGCTGCGCTGAGAGACATTGCTGGATGGGGCCGAGAACAGCGGAGGTGAGGGTGTGGGTGCAGGCCAGGAGACGGTAGTGCCTGTGTTCTCAGAAGGGGGTTGGATCTCAGTGGCACGTTGGGGCACAGGGGGAGAGGCAGTGATGCAAACCGGAGGCGGTGAACGGCCTTCGTCCCACCTTGTGGGGTGCTTGGCCATCATATGCCTGCGCATGCTGTTGTTGGTGCCTCCCCAGCTGATCTTGGCGCGACAAAGGTTGCACACCACTGTTCGTCGGTCGTCAGGCGTCTCTGTGAAAAACTGCCAGACCTTTGAGCACCTTGACCTCTGCAGGGTGGCATGGCGCGAGGGGGCGCTTTGGGAAACAGTTGGTGGATTATTCGGTCTGGCCCTGCCTCTACCCCTGGCCACCGCACTGGCTCGGCCTGTGCTCACGCTCTGACTTGGGCCTCCGCGTCCTCGCCCGCGTCCACGTCCTATAGGCCTACCCCTACCCCTCAGCATGGTGTATTACCAGTAGTGCAGAAACAGAACGCTGTAATAAAATGTGCGCTTATTGGCCTGTGGTTGGAGGCTGACTTCGCTTACGGAACGCCAGGAAATAATTTTGCGCAAGCCTGCTGTAACACTTAGCTGGCTGCGTATGAATTAGGAGGACAACTACACCCAGCACAGACCCAGAACACTGAGGAAAGTCACAGGCAGCCCAAATAGATTTTTTTCCCCAAATGTTTTTGGAAAGGCCCACTGCCTATATACACTGTATATGTCTTCTCTCTCTGCGTCACCACTACTGGCCCTGGAGTATGTCAAATAACTGCAGACTGTTGCACTGTGGACTGGAATACAGCGGTGATTTAACAGCCAACACAGAGCCAGGAAATAAATTTGCGCAAGCCTGCTGCAACACTTAGCTGGCGGCGTATGAATTAGGAGGACAACTACACCCAGCACAGACCCAGTACACTGAGGACAGTCACAGGCAGCCCAAATAGATTTTTTTCCCCAAATGTTTTTGCTAAGGCCCACTGCCTATATTCAATAAATATGTCTTCTGTCCCTGCCTCACAATATATGTCTTCTGTCCGTGCCTCACAATATATGTCTTCTGTCCCTGCCTAACCACCACTTCTGGCCCTGGAGTATGAATAATTACTGCAGGGCGCAAGGCTCTGCACGGCCGATATACAAAAAAAAAAAAAAAGTGCAACACTGCAAAAAGCAGCCTCCACACTACTGCACACGGTTAGATGGGGCCCTAAGAAGGACCGTTGGGGTTCTTGAAGCCTAAAATACTCCTAACACTCTCCCTATAGCAGCTCCGGCACCAACAGCACTTTCCCTCCTCTATGTCAGAACGCATCTGTGGCGAGCCGCGGGAGGGGCCGATTTATATACTCGGGTAACACCTGATCTCCCCAGCCACTCACTGCAGGGGTGTGGTATAGGGCTTGAACGTCACAGGGGGAAGTTGTAATGCCTTCCCTGTCTTTCTATTGGCCAGAAAAGCGCGCTAACGTCTCAGAGATG
Source organism: Eleutherodactylus coqui (assembly GCF_035609145.1). NCBI lineage: Eukaryota > Metazoa > Chordata > Amphibia > Anura > Eleutherodactylidae > Eleutherodactylus > Eleutherodactylus coqui. The sequence continues at coordinate 7,056,177 of NC_089842.1, read as the reverse complement.
AAAGTGAAAGTAACTCTAACATCACGTGGTACTCGCCTCTAGTAACGAGTATCTCGAACACGCTAATACTCGAACGAGTATCAAGCTCGGACGAGTACGTTCGCTCATCTCTAGTGTCCAGCATCATACGAGGAAGAAACTTGTGATGTTGATGCTGTTTTCATGGCGGGGTAGAAGGCAGCGTGCGGCGCTGAGGGGACCTCTGGGGTCTCTGAGGTTTGCCTGGCTGCGGTTCCTCTGGTAGCAAGATATTCCACTTGGAGAGGACATTTGCACCATCTTCTGGTGAATTTAGAGCATGCACTGCGTTATCTTTGTGGACTATTATTTTTGCAGAAAAGCCCCATTTGTAGGGAATTTTTGCAGCTCTCAGAGATGAGGTGATAAGAGAGAAAGCCTTTCTTGCTTGGATAGTATTCTGGGACAGGTCGGTGAAAAGGCTTATATTTGTAAATGGAGATGGTAGGACACCCTGCTTTCTTGAAGCTGACATCAGAGCATTCTTTATATGGTAAAAATGAAATTTGGCGATTACGTCCCTTGGAACTGAATCTGGTAGAAAGTTTGGCTTTAGTAATCTGTGCGCTCTATCAATAGTGCAATCTAATTCTGAGGCATCTGGAAGGATGCTTTTGATTAGCTTTGTGAGGAAGCTTTTTAGCTCATGCTGTGGGACACTCTCTGGGATGCCTCTGAACTTGACGTTGCACCTCCTACTTCTATCCTCCAGATCTGTAAGTTTTTCTTTATGTCTTCTACTTCTTCCTCCAGGGAGTAGTGTGCATCTATTAATTTGTTGTGGGATGTAGTTACTTCTCCCATTTTGGTTTCAATATGATCAGTCCTCTCTTCCAGATCTTGTATAGAGGTGTTTAGGGTGTTTGACAGAGACTTAATGTCCTTTTGCAAAGATCCTCTTAATGCTAGGATCATTTGTTTTATAAAGTCTTCCGTAGCTGGCATATTGGAAGATGGGATACTTATAATAGGGTCAGGCTCAAGTGTGGGGCCTTCTTGCTGTTGGTTAGTATGTGGAGAAAGTCGGGGGCGCTGTTTCTCAGGGCTTGATAAAGGAGTGGAGAGGGAAGATAGCGGTTGTGAGCTCGACGGCGCCATTTTGCGACCGTATGGAGTTGGGCCAGCACCCTTCCCAGAAGAATCACTCACCCCGTGTCTGGATGTGGTCTTCGGTGTCTCTTCACTTTGTATTTCTTTTTGACTTCTTGAGACGGGTGACCGAGGAGGAGAAACCCCTGTGTCTTCTCTAGGGCTTGCAGGTGAGGGGGAACCCTCTTTGTTCGTTGGTCCCTGCCTCCTCGGGCCGCGGGTGCTGAAAAAGTCTGAGACTTTGTTGAGTGGTGTTTTAGTGTTTCTTCTCTTGGGCATTTTGTTGCCGAGGACCCTTGGGCTACTTTTAGGTGTTCTTTTTTTGGAAGGAGTTAAGGTCTCTCCCAAGCACTGCAAAAAACTGCCGTCCGGCAAGGCTTTATGATGTGTAGCTGACCTAGTCTTCATTCGGGCTCCTTCTCCTCCAAAAGAGCTTTTTATTAGGTTTAAGTATAATGAAGGCAAGAAGTGTCCAATTTGATTTACAGCTTATTTCAGCTTGCAACTGCACCAGCACTGCTTCAAGGGAGCTCAATCTGAAAGCCCCAGTTCAGGGGAGAGACAGTCTCCAGAAGTTCTATCACCGGTAGTTAGATGTCACAGAGCTATTCTCTCTGTTGTCAGCCCTCTGACTAGTACAGTCAGTGAGCTTTCCCGATCTCAACCTTTTTGTATGAGTGAGCAACTGCAGTTGTTTGTGTTGTAACAGGGGATTCAGGGAGGCAACATGTAAGTTAGTAATGTCTCTTTCCTTTCTCTCTGTATACTGTGCTCAGCCGTGGTTTCTGGTGTCTAAAATGGCGGTCCGTTCCCGCGCTCTAGAAGGCTTAAGTTGCGAGACTCAGGAGCCCTGTCTTTGGCACCTGTGCGCTGCGGAGCTGATCTCTCCGTTCTCAGCTCTTTCTTTAGTGCGGGTAAAGCCTTTCAGAGCAGGCCGTAAGCCGTTCTGGGTTCACTTTTGTCGGGAGGTTTGGGGAGGTAATGTGCGGTCTGGTACTAGCGCTGTCACCTTTCTTTGCATGCAGCGCTCAGCCGCAGCCGCCGGAGACTAAGCTGTCACCCCTTTCCCGTGCCACAGTAGGATTCTGAGTGTGTCACTCACCGGGGAAACCTAGCGGAGGTTGTGCTGGTGCTCCGGTCTACTTTCTCCGTTATAGAGATTCTTTCTGTAGATAAGTGAGTCTTCTGACACGTCTCCAGAGGGTTTTCACCTCTCCGATCACCCTGGATGGAAGAGAACTCTATCCCTCCCGGCTTCTCCCTTCGGTAAAGTGCTTTTACCTTCTTTTTTTTTTTTCACTCTAGGGATCCTTAGTATATATTTTGGCAAGATTTTGATGCTGGAAATGCTTTTAAAGTTGCTTAATAACCGGGCTTGAGCAGAGCTTAGGAAAACACGACTGCTCGGGTCTGCATCTAGGCCACGCCCCAGTATCAGCTTTTTCACCAGGGCCTTGTGGTATTGCATCACTCTTGTACTCCTTTTCTTTTCGGGAATAATAGTGGAAAGGTTCTACTTATACCGTGGTCAAGCAGGACGAACACCCAGTAATCCATGTTGGCCAGAATGCGTCTAACGCGAGGGTCACGGGAAAGGCAGCTTAACATGAAGTCAGCCATGTGTGCCAGAGTCCAAGTATGCAACACATCGCTGTCCTCACTAAAAGGATGACTTTCATGATCCTCCTCTTCAGCCCATACACGCTGAACAGATGTTAAGGAAGTAGCATGGGTACCCTCTGCAGTGTGGGCAGAAGTTCCCCTTCTCCTCCTGCTCCTCCTTCTCCTCCCCCTCCTCCAATACACGCTGAGAAACAGGCATGAGGGTGGTCTTGCTATGAAGCGACATATTGTCACCCCCCATCTCCTGTTCTACCTGCAAAGCGGCGGCCTTTATGCTTAGCAGCGAACTTCTCAGCAGTCAAAGCAGCGGTATGGTTACGCTGATAATGGCCGCATCACCGCTCACTATTTGTGTAGACTCTTCAAAGTTTCTAAGGACCTGATAGATGTCTGCCATCCATGCCCACTCCTCTGTGAAGAGCAGGTCAGACAAATAGGGTAGTTTTTCAGAAAGAGCTGAACCACCAGATTGAACACGTGGGCCAGGCCTGTCACGTGTGTGTGTCTGCCAAGCTGCAGAGCCGCCACCAGGTTACACCCATTGTCACACACAGCCATGCCTGGTTGGAGGTTTAGCGGCGAAAGCCACATTTCAGTCTGCTCCTTCAAACCCTGTAACAGCTCTTGCATGGTGTGCCTCTTATCTCCCAAGCTGAGTCATTTTAGCACGGCCTGCTAACGCTTCCTCACCGCAGTGCTGCAACGCCTCGCGCTGCTGACTGCAGGTGACATACTCACATGTGGTAATTGAGAGGTGGAGGGGATGGAGGAGGGGTGGTGTTTGGAGGAGATGGAATAATACGCTAGTGAAACCATCACCGAGGTAGGACCTGCAATCCTCGGTGTGGGTAGCACGTGGGCGGACCCACGTCCTCGACCCTTACCCTTAGTCTTTATCATGTAGGATAAAGGATAGCGCATGGCCAGAAAAAATGAAACCACTGTATACCGCTGATACCTAGGGCTAATTCACTGCCCACAGAGACTGGTAGATTTGAGAGGCTCTATGCAGGGTCAGAAAAAATGTAATCAGTGTAAAACGCTGATACCTAGGGCTAATTCACCGCCCACAGAGACTGGTAGATATGAGAGGCTGTATGCAGGGCCAGAAAAAATGTAATCAGTGTATAACGCTGATACCTAGGGCTAATTCACCACCCACAGAGACTGGTAGTTTTGAGAGGCTCTATGCAGGGCCAGAAAAAATGTAATCAGTGTATAACGCTGATACCTAGGGCTAATTCACCGCCCACAGAGACTGGTAGATTTGAGAGGCTCTATGCAGGGCCAGAAAAAATTTAATCAGTGTATAACACTGATACCTAAATCTTTCAGGGGTTCACCTGCACTCTGGGTAAAAAATATTTTATTTTAGAATGGGTTGTTGAATTGAGCAGATGTGTAGAAGTACTGGCATCTGAGTCCCCTTTATGCCCACGTTTGTGGCTCATGAAATTTTGTGACTGAGGTGGCATGGGATTGGAATTATTGGAACCAAACAGTCATTTTTTGGACTACAACTTCACTTTTGTGCATCATCAGTTTGGCTGCCTGGGACCAGTAGTACGCACAAAGCATTTACAAGCATCCCAGCTGTATACTGCATACTGTTACGGCTTCTATACAGTATACTGCTACTGTTGTACACAGACTATATAGGAACTAACAAAACTCCTCTCATTTTTCATTCTTCTATTTGTTTTTTGCTGAAAGCTATATCCACCCTGATCATCCCATTCAATGATACTATCATGGAAGGAAATTAGATTAGTCTGGCATGACTTGTTTGTTACAAACCCATTCTGGCTCTGGTTTGTTACTTCATTTTTATCCAAGTACTTGCATACATGCTGTTTAATAATTTGTTCAAAAATCTTTGCGGTACAAAAGTCAGGCTCGCAGGCCTGTAGTTTCCTGGATCTACCTTCTTCAATTTTTGAAGATAGGGACAACATTTGCCCTTTTCCAATCGTCTGGGACTTCACCTGTTCTCCAGGAATTTTCAAAGATTATGGTGAGTGGTTCAGCAATTACCTTTGCTGCTTCCTTTAGTATTGTAGGATGTAATTCATCTGGACCTTGAGACTTGAATTCATTTAAGTTAGCTAAGTATTCCCTCACCATCTCTCTGCTTACAAATAGCCTGCATTCTTTTATTTCCCCAATAGCACAGGGAAGATCAGTTGATGTTCCATCTACTTTCTGAGAGACAACAGATCCAAAATAGGAATTTAAAAGTTTGGCCTTCTCAACATCATTCTTGACTAGAGATGAGCGAGCACCAAAATACTCGGGTGCTTGGTACTCGAGTCGAACTTTTTGTAATGCTTGAGAGCTTGTTTCGAATAACAAATCCAATTGAAGTCAATGGGGACTCGAGCATTTTTGTATGGAACCGATGCTCCACACAGGGGATGATTTGTGAAACACCTGAAAAAAACTTCAAAAAAGGGATGGAAACACCACAAAAAGGTAGGGAATGGCAGGGGCAGTATGCATGGCTGCATCTGAGGCTCCAAGATCTCACTATTAAGCCAAAATGGGGGCAAGAGCCTGGCGGTCACCCCCCCTAACTATTTACTTGGGACAAACCTTCATTAGCAAGGCACACGTGCTGGCACATCTTAGCCAAGCACCACACTAGCTCCAACCAAGGACAATCACTGCCTGCGGGTGACACCGCTGCCTCTTCTCCTGGGTTACATGCTGGCACTGCTGTCCAACCCTCCGCATGACCCTGCGTCCGCAGCACACACAGAATTTTCCTTGCGCAGCATTCCGCTGCCCTCATGCCACACGCTCGCTTCATAGCCACACCACCATCATATCGATTTATAAGTGCATCTACAATGAGGAGGAACCGGAGACACACACTGCAGAGGGTTGACAGGGCCAGGCAGTGACCATCGTTGAAAGTGTGGGCGATAGCCCACAATGCTGATGAGAATTGATGATAAATTAATGTATGATCACCTCCATCACAAAATTGTAATAAAGGAGACTCAGGTGCCAGCACTTCTACACATTTTCACAATGCAGCAGCACATACTAACACCAAAGATTGGTTTGAAGCAGGAGGTGTCGTAAAAGCAGCCACCACACACATACAGTGACCCTGTGAAAGTCTCATGAAATTACTAACGCTTCCTGTGAATGCTCAAATCCAGTATCTAGGATAACTGTGGTAATTTATAGCACGAGAGAAAATAAATGCCGACCAACGCTGATCCCCAGACCCCAAGCAGGAGGAGGAGGTGGCATAATAATGCCGAGAAACCATGACCAAGGCAGGACCCACAATACTCTGTGTGGGAAACATGTTAGCAGGCCCAGGCTCAGGCTCGGTCACAGCCTCCACCTTGTGTGACCCAAGGTGCCACAAGTTACATAACAATGGGATATCCGTGTGTCCCCACACAATTCATTCTTTGTAGTTGTCAGATAGCTGAACACCGCAATGGGAAAGCCTTCTGCGCTCTACCCAAGTCAGTCAGTGTATTTGTGCCAGGTAGCTAAAACACTGCAATGGCAAATCTTTGTGCACCCACAGCATAGACGTGCCCATGAAACTCAAAGACAGTATTACACATGAAGAAATCAGAGTGCCCAAACATGGCAGAGTTTTACCCCGCCAAGGACCTCAGCCTCAGCCCACATTTCTGCCCAATTCATTCTTTGAATGTGTCAGACAGCTGAACAATGCAATGGGAAAGCCTTTGTGCACCCACAGCATAGGCGAGCCCACAAAACTCAAAGTCAGTATTAAACATGAAGAAAAGAGAGTGACCAAACATGGCAGAGTTTCACCCCACCCAGGACCTCGGCCCACACTTCTGCCCTAGTCATTCAGTGTATTTCTGCCAGACAGGTAAAACAACGCAATAGGAAGTCTTTGTGCACCCACAGCATAGGCGAACCCATGAACCTCAAAGACGGTACTACACATAAAGAAATCGGAGTGCCCAAACATGGCAGTTTCACCCCGCCAAGGACCTCAGCTCACACCCTCAGTAATCGTGGGCATAAAGCGGACTCGGATGCTGGTACAGCTGTGAACGTCTCATTAAATCAGTTAGGGTTGCTTTGATCGCTCCAAAGACTGGATGAACCACAAAGAAGTTCCACAGGCCAAATCTGGCGCAGTTGATTCTTTCCCCTGAGGACCTCGGTATCTGCCCACACTCTCAGTAATCGTGGGCCTCAAGCTGACTCGGATGCTAGTACAGCTGTGAACGTCTCATTAATGCAGTAACCCTCCTTTTGTTTGGCCCAAACCACTGTCTCTGATAACTGTGAAAACACGAGATCAAACACATGTTGCCCACCGCTGATCCCCAGACCCCAAGCAGGAGGAGGAGGTGGCATAATAATGCCGAGAAACCATGACCGAGGTAGGACCCGCAATACTCTGTGTAGGAAGTATGTGAGCGGGCCCTGGGTATGCTTAGTCCCAGCCTCCACCTTGTGTTCCCACACACTGCATTCTGTGTATGTGTCAGGCAGCTGAACACCGCTGTGGGAAACCTTTGTGCACCCACAGTATAGGTGGACCACTGAAATTTCTGCTGCAAAAGTATAGGCGAACCCCTCAAACCTTTCAGTAGCAAGTGTATAGGCGGACCCCTAAAACTTTTCTTTAGCAAGAGTATAGGCGGACCCCATTAACATTTCTGTAGGAAGTGTATAGGCGGACCCCTGTAACATTTATGTAGCAGAAGTATAGGCGGACCCCAGTAACATTTCTGTAGCAAGAGTAAAGGCGGACCCCTGTAACATTTCTGTAGCAAGTGTATAGGTGGACCCCAGTAACATTTCTGCAGAAAGAGTATAGGCGGACCTCAGTAACATTTCTATAGCAAGTGTATAGGCGGACGCCAGTAACATTTCGGTAGCAAGAGTATAGGCGGACCTCAGTAACATTTCTGTAGCAAGAGTATAGGCGGACCCCTGTAACATTTCTGTAGCAAGAGTATAGGTGAACCCCTCAAACTTTTCAGTAGCAAGTGAATAGGTGGACCACTGTAACATTTCTGTAGGAAGAGTATAGGCGGACCCCAGTAACATTTCGGTAGCAAGAGTATAGACGGACCCCTGTAACATTTCTGTAGGAAGAGTATGGGCGGACCCCAGTAACATTTCGGTAGCAAGAGTATAGACGGACCCCAGTAACATTTCTGTAGCAGGAGTATAGGCTGACCCCAGTAACATTTCTGTAGCAAGAGTATAGGTGGACCCCAGTAACATTTCTGTAGAAAGAGTATAGGCGGACCCCTCAAACCTTTCAGTAGCAAATGTATAGGCGGACCCTAGAAATATTTCTGTAGCAAGAGTATAGGTTAACCCCTCAAACTTTCAGTAGCAAGTGTATAGGCGGACCCTAGTAATATTTCTGTAGCAAGATTATAGGCGGACCCCAGTAACATCTATATAGCAAGAGTATAGGCGGACCCCAGTAACATTTCTGTAGCAAGAGTATAGCCAGACCCTTGTAGCATTTCTGTAGCAAGAGAAAAATTGCTCAACCCCAAGAGCAGGTGAAACCATAAACATATTTTAAAGATACAGCTCGCTGTTGCTTAATTTCTAACAGAGCCTGGAGGCAGCACTCTGAAAAAATTGGTTTCAGTAAAAGTAAAAAACCTTTTGAAACTTTTAAAAATTGTAAAAAACTTTTGAGTTGCAGAAAAATTGGCGGTTCAGCATGATGACATGCTTTTTTAGGAGGAGGAGTAGTAGGAGGAGTAATAATATGCAGTGGTGACACAGTCTAGTTGGGGAGCCATAAAATTGGCAAAGACCTTGGAGAGTGTTCCCCTGCCTGTGCTGGACATGCTGCCTGATCCCCGCGCCTCCCCAGCTACTTGGCCCTTGGAATTGCGTCTTCTGCCACTAGCGCTGTCAGATGGGAACTTTAGCATCACTTTTTCCACCAGGGCCCTGTGGTATTGCATCACTCTCGTACCTCTTTCCTCTTCGGGAATGAGAGTGGAAAGGTTCTCCTTATACCGTGGGTCAAGAAGAGTGAACATTCAGTAATCCGTGTTGGCCAGAATGCGTCTAACGCAAGGGTCATTGGAAAGGCAGCCTATCATCAAGTCAGACATGTGTGCCAGGGTCCCAGTACACAAAACATCGCTGTCCTCACTAGGAGGATGACTTTCAGGATCCTCCTCCTCTTCTTCAGCCCATACACACTGAAAAAATGAGAGGCAAGTAGCATGGGTACCTTCTGCAATGTGGCCAGCAGTCTCTTACCCCTCCTCCTCCTCCTCCCCCTCCCCCTCCCACTCCTCCTCCTCCAAAACGTGCTGAGTTATAGACATGATGGTGATCTGGCTATCAAGCGGCATACTGTCATCCCCCGTCTCCTGTTCCAACCGCAAAGCGTCTGCCTTTTTGCTTAGCAGCGAACTTCACAGCAGCTTCTCATCACTGCTCACCATTTGGGTAGACACCTCAAAGTTTCTGAGGACCTGGCGGATGTCTGCCATCCATGCCCACTCCTCAGTAAAGAATTGCGGAGGCTGACTACCACTTCACCGTCCATGTTGCAGCTGGTATTCCACTATTGCTCTATGCTGTTCATACAGCCTGACCAACATGTGCAGCGTAGAATTCAAGTGTGTGGCCACGTCGCACAGCAGTTGGTGCTCTGGCAGCTAAATCGGCGTTGCAGGGTCCTCAGGGTGGCAGCGTCCGTGGTGGACTTGCGAAAATGTGCGTAGACGCGGCACACCTTGCCGAGCAGGTGAGACAAGTGGGGGTAGTTTTTCAGAAACCGCTGAACCACCAGATTGAAGACGTGGGCCAGGCATGGCACGTGTGTGGGGTTGCCGAGCTGTAGAGCTGCCACCAGGTTACGGCTGTTGTCACACACGACCATGTCCGGTTGGAGGCTCAGCAGCTAAAGCTAGAGGTCGGTCTGCTCTGTCAGACCCTGCAACAGCTTGGGGCCCTTGCCTCTTGTCACCTAAGCTGATTAGTTTCAGCACGGCTTGCTGACACTTGCCCACCGCTGTGCTGCCGCACGCTACCGACTGCTGGCGACGTACACACACTTCTTAATTGAGTGATAGAGGTGGCATTGGAGTAGGGGGGGGGGGGTTGGAGAAGATGGCATAAAACGCCGCAGATACCAACACCGAGGTACGACCCGCTATTCTAGGTGTGGGTAGGATGTGAGCGGTCCCAGGCTCTGACTCGGTCCTCAATGTGCCGTAAGGGAGATATAGTGTCCCTGCCCGCCAGTACTTGTCCACATGTCTGTGGTTAAGTTGACCTTCCCAGTAATCGCGTTGGTGAGGGCACAATTTATGTTGCGGGAGATGTGCTGGGGTAGAGCGGGACCACCGCTGCCATCATGTTTTTGAAAGCCTTCTTTTCCACAAGCCTGTACGACAGCATCTCCAGGCTGAATAATTTGGCAATGTGCATGTTTAAAGCTTGTGCATGCGGGTCGGTGGTGGCATTTTTCTGCTTTCGCTCCAACGCTTGTGTTAGCGACAGCTGAACGCTGCGCTGAGAGACATTGCTGGATGGAGTGGAGTACCGTGGACATGAGGGTGTGGGTGCAGGCCAGGAGGTGCTCATGCCTCGCATCCTGGGAGGAGGATTGAATCTGTGTGGCAGGTTGTGGCACAGGGGAATAGGCAGTGGTGTGACCTGGAGGTGCTGAATGACCTTCGTCCCACCTTGTGGGGTGCTTGGCCATCATATGCCTGCGCATGCTGGTGGTGGTCAGGCTGGTAGTGGTGGCTCCCTGGCTGATATTGGTGCAACACAGGTTGCACACCACAGTTCATCGGTCGTCCGCGCTACATCCACACCTTTAAACACCTAGCCCTCTGCACGGTGGCTTGCTGCGAGGGGGTGCTTTGAAAAACAGTTTGGGGATTCTTCACTCTGGCCCTGCCTCTACCCCTGGCCATTCCACTGCCTCTTCCAACCTGTCCTGCTGCTGCACTTGCTTCCCCCTCTGAAGCCCTGTCCTCAGTAGGCTTAGCAAGCCAGGTGGGGTCAGTCACCTCATCGTCCAGCTGCTCTTGCTCCGAATCCTCTGTGCGCTCCTCCCTTGGACTTACTGCCCTTACTGCTACCTCACTGACAGACAACTGTGTCGCAGCATCCTCATCCACAAATAGTTCTTGAGACAGTTGCCGGAAGTCCCCAGCCTCATCACCCGGACTCCGGGAACTTTCCAAAGGTTGGGCATCGGTCACGACAAACTCCTCAGGTGAGAGAGGAACCCTTTTTTCCCACTCATGGCAGGGAACCGAGAACAGTTCCTGGGAGTCCGCCTGCTCAGAATATGTCATTTTCATGGAGTGAGGAGACTGGGAGGAAGGAGGAGCAGCCAGAGGATTCAGAGGTGCAGTCCACAGGCCGGGAGTAGGGGACTGCGTAGAAGACTGGGTGTTCAATACATTGCTGGACGCGTTATCTGTGTGATTTACCCCGCCCAGGAACTCGGCCTGTGTCCACACCCTCACTTGGATGGCCACGTCCATGTCCTTGACCCTTACCCCTACTCCTCATCATGGCGGATTAAGGATAGAGCAGGGCCCAAATAAATTACCCAACTGTACAGCGCTGACAACTGTGGCTAATTAGAGACTTGTAGATAGTGGAGGCTCTATGCTGTGACTTGAAAAAATTAAAGCGCTGTCTTGCACTGATACCTAGGGATGATTTACCACTCACAGAGACTTGTAGATGAGAGAGGCTGTATGGAGTCGGAGAAAATTTTAAAGCCAGTGGATAGTGCTGGTAACTGCGGCTACCTCAACCCCCCTCCCCCCCCCAAGGAAAGGGTATTGTGAGGTGCTCTGCACAAGGGCAGAAAGCTATACAGCCAGTGGATAGTGCGAATAACTGCTTCTACTTCACCGCACCCAAGGAAAGGGTATTGCGAGATGCTCTGCAGAAGGGCAGAAAACTATACAGCCAGTGGACAGTGCTAACAACTGAGCCTACTTCACCTCACCCAAGGAAAGAGTATTATGAGATGTTCTGCACAGGGGCAGAAAACTATGCAGCCAGTGGAAAGTGCTGATAACTGCGGCTACTTCACTGCACCCAATGAAAGGGTATTGTGAGAAGCTCTGCACAGTGGCAGAGCTGAAATCGTTTGCAGTGTCCCAGGAAATATTACAGTACTGTTTAGCGATAAGACCTCTGTCTAATACACTGCAGACACAGAAATGTATAACTGAAATGATTTGCAATGTCCCAGGAAATATTACAGTACTGTTTAGCGATGAGACGTCTGCCTAATGCACTGCAGGAAATATTAGAGTACTGTGTTTAGTGATGAGACCCCTGCCTAATGCACTGCACACTGAGAATGCTATAGCTGTAATGCTCTGCACAGGCCTAGATGCTTTAAAAAAATAAAGGGTGCACTACTGCTGCCAGCCAGCCACAACTGTAATGCACACAATGAGGAGTAGCCCTAAAAAGGACCGTTGGGCTTTTTGAAGAGAGGATCCTACTCTAACACTTTCCCTATATCAGCAGCAGCACTTTCCCTAACCTCTGCCTAATGCACTGCAGACATAGAATGGTATAACTGAAATGGTTAGCAGTGGCCCAGGAAATATTAGAGTACTGTGTTTAGCAATGAGACCTCTGCCTAATGCACTGCACACTGAGAATGCTATAGCTGTAGTAGTCTGCACAGGCCTAGATGCTTTAAAAAAAAGGGTGCACTACTGCTACCAGCCAGCCACAACTGTAATGCACACAATGAGGAATAGCCCTAGGAAGGACTGTTGGGGTTCTTGAAGAGAGGATCTTACTCTAACGCTTTCCCTATATCATCAGCAGCACTTTCTTTAACCTCTGCCAGCATGTGTCTGAGGTGAGCCGTGGGCGGGACAAGTTTAAGTAGTCTGTGGTCACCTGATAGGCCCAGCCACTCACTGCTGTTGGTGGGCAGAGGGCTGGCATGTCACAGCAGGAAGTGGTAATGCCTTCCCCGCATGCTTATTGGCTAAAAAATGGCGCTAAACATGCGGGAAAGGAAATGCAATTGACTCGAGTACCGCGTGGTGCTCACCTCGAGTAACGAGCATCTCGAGTACCCTAATGCTCGGACGAGTGTGCTCGCTCATCTCTAATTATAATTCATTTATTATCATTGGTTATCAGAACCTCAGCAAGTGCAGTGACGTCTGTCTGTAGGCAGGACTTCTCTCAGGCCGATTGAAGCTGTTTCTCATGAGATCTTAGTAAACGGCCTTGTTTTCCTCTGAATGTTTCTATGATAATATCTGAATCTAGACTAAGGAAAGAAAGAGAGATGGAGAAACACGGATACAGGATGTATTATGGCTTCTCTTACAACCCAAAGCTGTAAATTGACAGTAAAGACTATATTGTGCTGCCAACAATGTGCGATTCTTTGGGAGTGGTCGGCCATACTTCCAACAAGACAACGTTCCTTGTCACAAATCCAACACTGTTTTACATTGTTTTAAGATTATGGATGTTCCACTATTGGACAGGCCTGACCAGGAATCCCAACCTGAACCCTACTGACCATCTTTGGGATGAACTAAAATGTCGTGTCAGGAAATATGAACAGCATCTATCTTCTTTGAGAGAGCTCACCAGATGTTTGCAGGATGAATGGAGGGAAATATCAGCTGAACTGTATCAGACATTAGTCAATAGTATGCTACAGAAAGTATTTGAGATCATTAGGGCCAAAGGAGCCCCACTAAGAATTACCATATGGAGATAAATTCGACTTTTTATTCTTCTGCAGGGTCCAATTTCCTTTGGTAGGATAGTATATATCCATGGGGCACTAGAATACCCATGTATGAGTGCACCAGCCATCAGGGTGCAGTTATGGGAAATATGCTGTATGCCTTCCCTAAATAAACTATCTTTCACTATTTTATAATTCCGTTGGCCTAGTTGTACAAAATGTAGTGACCTGGCTAGTTTATCAGACTGATGGCAATTTAGTGTTTTTGATACTTATTAGAGATGAGCGAGCACCAAAATGCTCGGGTGCTCGTTACTCGGAACGAAATTACCGCGATGCTCGAGGGTTCGTTTCGAGTAACGAACCCCATTGAAGTCAATGGGCGACCCGAGCATTTTTGTATTTCGCCGATGCTCGCTAAGGTTTTCATGTGTGAAAATCTGGGCAATTCTACAAAGTGATGGGAACGACACAGCAACGGATAGGGCAGGTGAGGGGCTACATGTTGGGCTGCATCTCAAGTTCCCAGGTCCCACTATTAAGCCACAATAGCGGCAAGAGTGGGCCCCCCCCCCCGCACTGTCAGCGTAAAGATCGTTCTCCTCTGCCATAGCTGTAACAGCTGTAGCAGAGAAGAACGATGTTTGCCCATTGAATTCAATGTAACCGGCAATACAGCAGGTTCCACTGAATGCAATGGGCTGCCGGCGATCGCAGGATGAATTGTCGGGAAGGGGTTAAATATATAACCCCTTCCCTGCAATTCATCCAGAAATGTGTTACAATAAAAATATATACCGGCGTATAAGGCGACGGGGCGTATAAGACGACCCCCCAACTGTCACCTTATACGCCGGGAATACAGTGGAGCAAAGATTAAAAATCATTACTTACTTCTTAAGACGATCTGCGGCGCTCCTGCAGGCTCTTGCTCCCTCCTGGTCCACGGCAGAGTATTGCTTTCTGGACGCAGGGCTTGAAATCCCCACCTCCAGAAACACAGCCAATCACAGCCATTCAATGACATCATTGTCATTGGCTGTGATTGGCTGAAGGCACGTGTGTTTCTGGAGGCGGGGATTTAAAGCCTTTCGTAGAGAAAGCAATAGTCTGCCGGGAACCAGGAAGGAGCAAGAGCCTGCAAACACCAGGAGGGAGTGACAGCCTGCAGGAGCGCCGCAGATCGTCTGAAGAAGTGAGTAATGCTTTTTATTCTTTGCTCCACTGTATTGCCGGCGTATAAGGTGACAGTTGGGGGGTCGTCTTATACGCCCCGTCGCATTATACGCCGGTATATATTTTTATTGTAACACATTTCTGGATGAATTGCAGGGAAGGGGTTATATATTTAACCCCTTCCCGACCATTCATCCTGCGATCGCCGGCAGCCCATTGCATTCAGTGGAACCTGCTGTATTGCCGGTTACATTGAATTCAATGGGCAAACATCGTTCTTCTCTGTCACAGCTGTTACAGCTGTGGTAGAGAAGAAGGATTTGTCTTCTATACGTTCTCAATGGGGTCGGCGCTGCTGCCGCCGGCCCCATTGAGAGCATATAGAGAAGATTTATGGCCTTTAGAAGGACCGTTGGGGTTCTTGAAACCTAAAATCACTCCTAACATTCTCCCTATAGTAGCTCCGGCTCCAACACGATAGCACTTTCCCTCCTCTATGTCAGAATGCATCCGTAGCGAGCCGCGGGAGGGGCAGATTTCAATACTCGGGTGACACCTAATCTCGCCAGCCACTCACTGCAGGGGGGTGGTATAGGGCTTGAACGTCGCAGGGGGAACTTGTAATGCCTTCCCTGTCTTTCTATTGGCCATAAAAGCGCGCAAATTTCTCAGAGATGATAGTGAAAGTAACCCGAACATCACGTGGTGCTCGTTAAGAGTAACGAGCATCCCGAACACCCTAATATTCGCCCGAGCATCAAGCTCGGACGAGTATGTTCGCTCATCTCTAATACTTATGGAGAATTTTACATCCAGTAAATAAAAGTTATGTTTTGGCTCCCAAATGGTACATCGTACCGTCTTGTCAGTCAGTGTGTGATTTAGATTTCATAGGTGAGTCAAGGCAATGCTCAAAGGGGCCAAAGCTTTGGGTCCAACAACCGACAAGAAAGTGACATGGAAATCACGATGTCAGATTTCTGGGTGTCAGACATAATTATGGACACTGTATGCAGTTTCTGGCTTATTTTCAGATGGATCCATAGTAAATTTACATTTTCTATTAGAAAAAAAACGGAATATCCTGGAGGCTCTCATCATGGAAATCATCTTACAGGAGCCCTTTTTCTATGCCCCCTTTCTTGTCTTAAAGAAACAATTCTTCTGTGCCCCCTTCCTTGTATGCTAAGCATAGCTCCATACATTTGGTGCCTGGTACTGCAGCTTAAGGTGTATTCACACTAGTGTTAGGGCTTTTCACTGCAATTCAAAAACAAAATTAAAATGGAATTAAATCTTTCAGAAGAGTCAAAGGAGCTGCTGTCTGGCAAGCTGAGAAGGAGAGTAGGTGCAGAGCTGGGGGAAAAAGGCTGCTAACTGTGTGAGAGAGGACAGCTGGAGGGCAGAGTGTGGGCCAAGTTAAGGCAAGTGCTGGACTGTGAGGAAGGCCAGGAGATCTGCTGTCTGCATCTGCTTCCAAGGAAGAGAGCAGCCGCGCCACTGCCATAACCTGGTGGGGCAGCTATATTGCTACAAGGTACCAACAAAATCTGTGGTAGTATTACAGGTATGTACTAATGGTGACTATCACGCAATGGAACTGTAAGTGAGGCTGACCTCAACACAAACACTAGGTATTCACATGGACAGGTACACCCATTGTTGAGGAACATAACTAAAGGCTCATGGGCCCCCAACTCTACTTCACAAACGTGTTTTAAAACATCTTAAAAACATCCAGGGTACAAGCCTAGAGACATATGTTTTGCTCACCCCACAGAAGGAAATTGTATTTAAAATACTTTGTTTGTGTTACTTCGTATATAATGTATCACACTTGCGACCCACACATGTCCCCTGCAGGAAAAATGTAATGTAACGCTTCAGCCAGGATGGGGGTTGGTGGTTTTGCATAAAAAGATGACAACGAAGCAAGCGGTAGCCTTGGATGTCCATTCGCGGTGGTTACCCATCCTCTCTTTGCTTTCCCCCAAAGTGGCAGCAACCGACAGAATTTGGCATAAAACCGCTACTCGTGGTCGAGTAGGGAATGATGGTATTGTTTTGTCGTAATGCCAGCTCTTAGCCAGGCCTAAACCCGCTATGAGCAAAGTTCTTTTAGGGAATGGAGTTGTAATCCCTTCTCCTGTAGGGTGATGTAGTGCAGTGCAGGTGGTAATGGGTGAGAAGGTGCTACAGCAGACAGGGTAGACTTCGTTAAGTAAACACTAAGGCCTCATGTCCACGGGGAAAATCGGGCCCGCTACGGATTCTACATGTAGAATCTGCAGCGGGTCCCTCCTGCCCCGCGGACATGAGCGCTGAAAATACGAATAAATAAGAATTTACCTATCCGTAGCGGGCGGCGAAGCTCTGCTCTTCCTCACGGCCAGATCTTCTTTTTCGGCCGGCGGATGAATTCCTGACGCAAGGGAGATGCGGCCGTGAGGAAGAGAAGAGCTTCCCGGCCCGCTGCGGGTGAGTAAATTCTTTAAATTCCTATTTTAGGTCTCCCGCGGATCCGGACGGCTTCCATAGGCTTCAATAGAAGCCCGCGGGAGCCGTCCCCGCGGGAGACCCGCACGAAAATGGAGCATGGTCCAGATTTGTTCATGCTCCATTATTTTTAAAATCCCTTTTATTGACGATCCGCGGGTATTTATCTACCCCACGGGTGGTCAATGCATCCCTATGGGGTGCGGATCCGCGTGCAGGTAATCCGCTGCGGATCCTAAATCATATTTTCCCCGTGGACATGAGGCCTAACGGATATTTCTAGTTACAGGCAAACACTTCTGTAAAGGCATGCTTTTGTGGAGTTAGATGATGAAGAATTCCTTCTTCCTTTCTATAAATCCAGCCTCTGTTTTCTATATAAGACTCTTTCACCATCTTTCTTCTTTAAGGTTCTTTCTTTATCTTTCTTTTTTCTTTATTCAAATAATTTTTATTGAACATTTTTCATTTTTTCTAAAACATACAAATTCCCACACCCCAAGAAACAAATCAGAAACTCTATCTTTCTTTATATATGGAATTATTTTCTTTCTTCTCCTCATACAATTCTTCTTCCTTGATCTTTCTTGTTACTATAATCTTTCCTTGTACTTACTACGCCTCTCTTCTCACCGCACAGTAAACTCCTCTTTATTCCTCCTGATCTTCTCCTGTTTTCTCTCCAACTTAACTATTTTTTTCCTGCCAGGAATCCTAACTGTCCACCCATGCGGGACTTTCCTTCATCCTCACCCAATCATGGGCCTCACCCAATCCCACTGCTGTTGCCATCCAGCAGAGTGGCCAATTGGAACAGGGCAGCTGACAGCCAAAGGGGGATAACGCGGTTGTCAGACAGATTTTAATTAACAGTGACATCTCCAGTCTCTAAAATCTCTAATTATAAACATTTAAAGGCATATATACAAATAAAAACCTTAGCACATTAAACATTATGTAGTGTCCACTCCGAGCCACTACAGTAGTATTACAAAATGGCTATTCACATGAATGGCCATCCTATTATACGCGAATGGCCAAAGGTCCAGCAGGATGGAAGTCACTCTTACTCACAGATGGAAGTATGACGGGCACCCCTCCCGTGTTCATTGTGCACATTTATTTAACAGATATATGTCATCAGCATTCTAACCTCATTCGCAATAACCTTCTCCGGAGGGTGAATATCATTGGTATCAAATGCATTGGTCATATCCCAGCCATTTACAAAGCCGACACCGAGGTCCTTGAAGATGATTTCTATGATGAAATAATGAACATAAGCATGAAAATCAGAAAATGTCTCAAAATTCTTGCTCATTGGACCCGCATTCTCAGTCTTAATGATCACTTTAGTCTCCGGGCTCCTCAGGAACAGACGCTCTATAGCGAGGCGTATGTTATACAGTCTCTTAGTGAAGTAATAAATGGGGTAGGATCTGAAATGGGCTCCAACCGTCAGTATGATCACAGTTCGCTTATCACCTCTTATTAAGTCGATTTCACGTGTAATGGTGCGTTCCTCTTTCCATGATTGATACGTGCCGCAAACAAAAGGGAAGGTGTGCCGCTTCCAAGACATTTTCATATTCTGCTTTATGTCCAGGTGAAAACGTTGATATGACCAATTATCTTCATAAAGACTGAATTGTTGGAGTGCTGCAGGAAGATAGATACATACATGAGATAGATAGATAGATACATGAGATAGATAGATAGAAGATAGATAGATAGATAGATAGATAGATAGATAGATAGATAGATAGATAGATAGATAGATAGATAGATAGATAGATAGGAGATAGATAGATAGATAGATAGATACATGAGATAGATAGATGGATAGATACATTCATATATACTTTTGTATCAAAAGAGCCATAACTTCCACCATAGGTTTTTTTTTCTTAATTGGCGGTCAACGGGCAGTAAAAAACATTAGAATGTTATTCTCTGTGTCAGCATGATTATGACAATACCAAGTTTATACATTCTGTGCATCAGTACCATTACAGAGATACCAAATTTAGGGTGACCACCCATTACAGTTTTTTTTCAGTGTAAAATTTGCAGGATTTTTTTTTTTCCTGCAGGGGTCTATGGGACTTGTAATGTTAAAATCGCGATCGCGCAAAAACGCAATTTCGCGGTAAATTGCGATCACGATTTTAACATTACAATTCCCATAGACCCCTGCAGAAAAAAAACTGTAGTAAAAAGGCATGTGGGTGGTTATTAAGGGGTTAAAACCTCTCTCCTAACATATCTGGCCTAGTAGATACTTTCGTTATAACTCTGCATTGTGCCGTTCCTCTGTTAGTCCCGGAAATAAATGAATAAACTCACAACTGGGAGTTACTATAGATATTATTAATAATAATAATAATCTTTATTTGTACAGCGCCAACATATTCCGCAGCGCTTACATAGACGGGGGGATACAGAAAGACAAAAGTACAAACATTACAGAAGCACGGTTACATAGTAATCAGCTGATGGAGACAATAGGGGTGAGGGTCCTGCTCCAACGAGCTTACATACTACAGATAATGGGGGGATACAGAAAGTAAAGGGCTGGAGATGTGCACGATATGGTGGGGTGGAGATGTGCACGGTATGGCGAGGTGGAGATGTGCGCAGTATGGCGGGGTGGAGAGTGAGCGATGTTATACACAGACAATGGTCAGACATTTAGCCGTGTGACGGCAGAAACAGTGTGACTGCAGGAGCGGTATATGATGGCTAGCAGGGATTGCAGTCAGTAGGTCAGGGAGCATGTTATCAGGCGGAGTACAGAGGGATTTGTTTAGGGTATGCGGTATGCCTCCCTGAAGTGGTGCGTTTTTAGAGCACGCCTGAAGTTCTGCAAAGTTCTGATATTGTGTCCGTGGAGTCACTCTGATGTGGACCAATCAGTGCTGACAGTACTCAACTGTTTAGGGACTCACCCTATTGACAAGGAGAAGAGTAACACCCAGTTGTCACTTTATACAAATATTTCTAGTAGGAATCACAGAGCAGAGATGAGAATTGTCATTCTATGAGAAATAGAAGTACTTACTAAACCAGATGTGTCAGAAGAGCTGAAAGACCCATTCTAAAATGAGTAAAATATCGTAATGTTTTAGGACTCGGAGGAACAAAATACAGAGTGTTCCATTCAAACCTCCCACATTTTATCCAGAATGCATTACACAGAATTAATAACCAGAGGTACTTAGATGACAGGAGTCCGCTGCCTCATGAAACAATAACCGGCACCCCTGTAAAGGAAGACCCCAGATAAATACATTTCCATAATAGCTGATTGGTTGGCTAGGATAAACAACTTCCTGTGGGCCAATCAGTCCATAAACCACAAGAGATGTGAAAAAGGGCCCATTATACATTATACATGGAACCCACTGAGCGATTTCCAACAGACGAAACCTCAAGGGCCTTCTGAGGGACAGGAAGAAGGCACTCATAGACGCCCAGTGCTAAATGAAAGGTTGCATGCTGCTAAGATGCCGTCACATGCATCGGGGCTAAAGTTGTGATATCACCCAGGCTCGACTTCTTGATTGTGGCCGATGTGCCACAACATAATTATATCACAGATCAGGATCTGAAATCTTGGAAATCATTCACTGTAGTCATGGATACACGGTTCTTTATGTATCCAGAGGAAGAAATCCAGCAGAGCAGGATATGGTGAATGGGGCGACCACCAAATTAGTCAACCGCATCTAATCCAGCGATCTAGAAAAATGTTATTGAGGGAACTCTGAACAGACATACTCCAATGTGAGAGAGACCTATCTTGCTAAAGATGATGTGAGGTTAGAGATAGGCTATTTGGGGTTACAGGAACTGTTCTAACATGCCAGTTATGTGGGACCATTTGCTATACGCTCACTGAAAAAAAAACCAGACCAACAATCCTATCCTTCATCACACCATTCAGTTTTGGGCTCTTGGACATGTTCTCTGTAGGCGGGGATTTTCGAGTTCCTTGTACCTGCTCAATATGCCGATTGACGTATCCTGATGTAAAATGTGGGCTCATTTGAAAACAATATGTTTAGAAGAAAGTGACTGTCAGCATTGATATGATGAAGCAATTGATAGCCAATTCCTGTGTACACGGCTAGTCATTTGGCTTCCATTATTGGACAATTTACTTTTTAGGGCTCAGTCAGATGGGCGTTTTTAATGTGTGAATTTATGTGCGCAAAAACGCATGCCTAAAAAATTTGCGGTTTGAAAACAATTCTAGTTGTGAGAAACTTCTGGAACCTTAACAATTTTTTTTCAATCAGGTATGTATCCTCTGTACCATCATTTGGACTGAAATTATTGATTTAGTTTTGGCATACCACGCTGTTGCGGAATTTTGCTTCATGCAACTGCAATGTGGCGTAGTGAGCGAGAACTTCAAAATAGGACAAAATTAGAGATGAGCGACCATACTCGTCTGAGCTTGATACTCGTTCGAGTATTAGCGTGTTCGAGATGCTCGTTACTCGTAACAAGCACCACGCGATGTTTGAGTTACTTTCACTTTCATCTCTGAGACGTTAGCGCACTTTTCTGGCCAATAGAAAGACAGGGAAGGCATTACAACTTCCCCCTGCGACGTTCAAGCCCTATACCACCCCCCTGCAGTGAGTGGCTGGGGAGATCAGATGTCACCCGAGTATATAAATCGGACCCTCCCGCGGCTCGCCACAGATGCATTCTGACAGAGATCAGGGAAAGTGCTATCTGGTTGGAGCTGCTATAGGGAGAGTGTTAGGAGTATTTTAGGCTTCAAGAACCCCAACGGTCCTTCTTAGGGCCACATCTAACCGTGTGCAGTAGTGTGGAGGCTGCTTTTTGCAGTGTTGCACATTTTTTTTTTGTATATCGGCCGTGCAGAGCATTGCGCCCTGCAGTAATTATACATAGTCCAGGGCCAGTAGTGGTGAGGCAGGGACAGAAGACATATTTAGCGTATATAGGCAGTGGGCCTTTCCAAAAACATTTGGGAAAAAAAATCTATTTGGGCTGCCTGTGACCGTCCTCAGTGTACTGGGTCTCTGCTGGGGGTAGTTGTCCTAATTCATACGCAGCCAGCTAAGTGTTACAGCAGACTTGCGCAAAATTATTTGCTGGCTCTGTGTTGGCTGTTACATCACCGCTGTATTCCAGTCCACAGTGCAACAGTCTGCAGTTATTTTACATACTCCAGGGCCAGTAGTGGTGACGCAGAGAGAGAAGACATATACAGTGTATATAGGCAGTGGGCCTTTCCAAAAACATTTGGAAAAAAAAATCTATTTGGGCTGCCTGTGACTGTCCTCAGTGTACTGGGTCTGTGCTGGGGGTAGTTGTCCTAATTCATACGCAGCCAGCTAAGTGTTACAGCAGGCTTGCGCAAAATTATTTCTTGGCTCTGTGTTGGCTGTTACATCACCGCTGTATTCCAGTCCACAGTGCAACAGTCTGCGGTTATTTTAAATACTCCAGGGCCAGTAGTGGTGACGCAAAGAGAGAAGACATATACAGTGTATATAGGCAATGGGCCTTTCCAAAAGCATTTGGGAAAAAAAATCTCCACGCGGTAGACCTTTATTAGAAAATGAGCAGTGTGAGCAGGTCCTGTCGTGGATGGCAGAAAGTGCATCCAGCAATCTATCAAACACCCAGAGTTCTGCGCTGTCCACTGCTGCAACTCTGAATCCTCTGGCTGCTGCTCCTCCTTCCTCCCAGCCTTCTCACTCCATTACAATGACACATTCTGAGGAGCAGGCAGACTCCCAGGAACTGTTCCCGGGCCCCTGCCCAGAATGGGTAGCAAGGGTTCCGAATCCTCTCCCACTGGAGGAGTTTGTCGTGACCGATGCCCAACCTTTTGAAAGTTCCCAGGGTCCGGGGGATGAGGCTGGGGACTTCCGGCAACTGTCTCAAGACCTTTCAGTGGGTGAGGAGGACGATGACGATGAGACACAGTTGTCTATCAGTGAGGTAGCAGTAAGGGCAGTAAGTCCGAGGGAGGAGCGCACAGAGGATTCGGAGGAAGAGCAGCAGGACGATGAGGTGACTGACCCCACCTGGTTTGCTACGCCTACTGAGGACAGGTCTTAAGAGGGGGAGGCAAGGGCAGCAGCAGAGCAGGTTGCAAGAGGCAGTGCGGTGTCCAGGGGTAGAGGCAGGGCCAGACCGAATAATCCACCAACTGTTTCCCAAAGCGCCCCCTTGCGCCATGCCACCCTGCAGAGGCCGAGGTGCTCAAAGAGTGCAGACGGGTGGGACGAAGGCCGTTCACCACCTCCGGTTTGCACCGCTGCCTCTCCCCTGTGCCCCAACCTGCCACTAAGATCCAACCCCCCTCTCAGGACACAGGCACTTCAGTCTCCTGGCCTGCACCCACACCCTCACCTCCGCTGTCCTCGGCCCCATCCACCAATGTCTGTCAGCGCAGCGTCCAGCAGTCGCTAGCGCAACTGTTGGAGCGCAAGCGCAAGTACGCCGCCACGCACCCGCACGCTCAAGCGTTAAACGTGCACGTAGCCAAATTTATCAGCCTGGAGATGCTGCCGTATAGGCTTGTGGAAACGGAGTCCTTCAAAAGTATGATGGCGGCGGCGGCCCCGCGCTACTCAGTTCCCAGTCGCCACTACTTTTTCCGATGTGCCGTCCCAGCCCTGCACGACCACGTCTCCCGCAACATTGTACGCGCCCTCACCAACGCGGTTACTGCCAAGGTCCACTTAACAACAGACACGTGGACAAGCACAGGCGGGCAGGGCCACTATATCTCCCTGACGGCACATTGGGTGAATTTAGTGGAGGCTGGGACAGAGTCAGAGCCTGGGACCGCTCACGTCCTACCCACCCCCAGAATTGCGGGCCCCAGCTTGGTGGTGGTATCTGCGGCGGTGTATGCTTCCTCCACTAAACCACCCTCCTCCTCCTCCTCCGCAACCTCTGTCTCGCAATCAAGATGTGTCAGCAGCAGCACGTCGGCAGCAGTCGGTGTCGCGAGGCGTGGCAGCACAGCGGTGGGCAAGCGTCAGCAGGCCGTGCTGAAACTACTCAGCTTAGGAGAGAAGAGCCACACGCCCCACGAACTGCTGCAGGGTCTGACAGAGCAGACCGACTGCTGGCTTGCGCCGCTGAGCCTCCAACCGGGCATGGTCGTGTGTGACAACGGCCGTAACCTGGTGGCAGCTCTGCAGCTCGGCAGCCTCACGCACGTGCCATGCCTAGCCCACGTCTTTAATTTGGTGGTTCAGCGCTTTCTGAAAGGCTACCCACGCTTGTCAGACCAGCTCGGAAAAGTGCGCCGGCTCTGCGCACATTTCCGCAAGTCGCACACGCACGCTGCCACCCTGCGCACCCTGCAACATCGGTTTATCTGCCAGTGTACCGACTGCTGTGCGACGTGCCCACACGGTGGAACTCTACGCTGCACATGTTGGCCAGGCTCTATGAGCAGCGTGGAGCTATAGTGGAATACCAACTCCAACATGGGCGCCGCAGTGGGAGTCAGCCTCCTCAATTCTTTACAGAAGAGTGGGCCTGGTTGGCAGACATCTGCCAGGTCCTTGGAAACTTTGAGAAGTCTACCCAGATGGTGAGCGGCGATGCTGCAATCATTAGCGTCACCATTCCTCTGCTATGCCTCCTGAGAAGTTCCCTGCAAAGCATAAAGGCAGACGCTTTGCGCTCGGAAACAGAGGCGGGGGAAGACAGTATGTCGCTGGATAGTCAGAGCACCCTCCTGTCTATATCTCAGCGCGTTCAGGAGGAGGAGGAGGAGCATGAGGAGGATGAGGAGGAGGGGAAGAGACAGCTTGGCCCACTGCTGAGGGTACCCATGCTGCTTGCCTGTCATCCTTTCAGCGTGTATGGCCTGAGGAGGAGGAGGATCCTAAAAATTGATCTTCCTAGTGAGGACAGCCATGTGTTGCGTACAGGTACCCTGGCACACATGGCTGACTTCATGTTAGGATGCCTTTATCGTGACCCTCGCGTTACACGCATTCTGGCCACTACGGATTACTGGGTGTACACACTGCTCAACCCACGGTATAAGGAGAACCTTTCCACTCTCATACCCGAAGAGGAAAGGGGTACGAGAGTGATGCTATACCACAGGACCCTGGCGGACAAACTGATGGTAAAATTCCCATCCGACAGCGCTAGTGACCGAAGGCGCAGTTCCGAGGGCCAGGTAGCAGGGGAGGCGCAGAGATCAGGCAGCATGTACAGCACAGGCAGGGTAACACTCTCTAAGGCCTTTGACAGCTTCCTGGCTCCCCAGCAAGACTGTGTCACCGCTCCCCAGTCAAGGCAGAGTCAGCGGGAGCACTGTAAAAGGATGGTGAGGGAGTACGTAGCCGATTGCACGACCGTCCTCCGTGACGCCTCTGCCCCCTACAACTACTGGGTGTCGAAGCTGGACACGTGGCCTGAACTCGCGCTGTATGTCCTGGAGGTGCTTGCTTGTCCTGCGGCTAGCGTCTTGTCAGAGAGGGTGTTTAGTGCAGCTGGGGGAATCATCACAGATAAGCGTACCCGCCTGTCAACCGACAGTGCCGACAGGCTTACACTCATCAAGATGAGCAAAGCCTGGATTTCCCCAGACTTCTCTTCTCCACCAGCGGACAGCAGCGATACCTAAACAATACGTAGGCTGCACCCGCGGATGGAAGCATTGTTCTCTATCACCATCAAAAACGGGGACCTTTTAGCTTCATCAATCTGTGTATAATATTCCTCCTCCTCCTCCTGCTCCTCCTCCTGAAACCTGACGTAATCACGCCGAACGGGCAATTTTTCTTAGGCCCACAAGGCTCAGTCATATAATTTTTGTAAACAATTTTTATACGTTTCAATGCTCATTAAAGCGTTGAAACTTTCACCTGAACCAATTTTTATTTTAACTGGGCTGCCTCCAGGCCTAGTTACCAATTAAGCCACATTAACCAAAGCGATTAATGGGTTTCACTTTCCCTCTTGGTTGGGCATGGGCAATTTTACTGACGTACATTAGTACTGTTGGTACACCAATTTTTGTGGGCCCTCGCCTACAGTGTAATCCAATTAATTTTTTGCCCACCTGCATTAAAGCTGACGTTACATCAGCTGTGTTGGGCACTGCAATGGGATATATTTATGTACCACCGGTGGGTTCCAGGGAGCCACCCATGCTGTGGGTCCACAGGGAGTTGTAACTGCATGTGTCTACTTCTAAAGAACCCCAGTCTGACTGGGGCATGCAGTGTGGGCCGAAGCCCACCTGCATTTAATCGGACATTACCTCAGCTGTGATGGGCACTGCAATGGGATACATTTATGTACAGCCGGTGGGTTCCAGGGAGCCACCCATGCTGTGGGTGCACACGGAATTCCCATTGCGGAGTTGTACCTTCCTGTGACTATTTATAAAAAAAACACGGTCTGACTGGGCCATGCAGACACCTTGACAGAATGAATAGTGTATGGCACATAGGTTCCCCATTGCTATGCCCACGTGCGATAATTTCGTCCCGAGTAACGAGCACCCGAGCATTTTGGTACTCGCTCACCTCTAGACAAAATCCATGAGACAAAAGGCCTCAATGATTAAAACTTGTAGCAGTAAACTGTCTTCGTTGTCCGCAGCAACCAATCACAGCGCAGCTTCTTTTTTCTTAAACTGTTGTGGTAAAAACAAATCTACGCCGTGATTGATTGCTATGGGCAAAAGGGACATTTTACTATTAGATGGTGTAGTGGTGCAGTATCAGAATGACCTGCAGAGGGTGCTAGTCAGGCAGTCTGATAACTGGATAGTAAAAGATAGGGTTAACACCTAATGGGTGTAGCAGGAGTTGGTTGCATAAAAGCCATTTCCTGCCAGAAACAAAGGGGAAAGTTACAGCTTGGCAGTGCAGGACAGGCTGCAAGCAGAAGGGTTGGGTCTGTCACCCAGTCTGAAGAAGGAAGAGACGCCCTCCAGATGCCCCAGGAGGGGTTAGTGACAGAACCCTGTGCGTTGCGAACCCTATTTGCTTTTGTGGACTGTATATAATTTCCTTGTGTGCTGTGAAATAAAGGCTGGCAGGAGCCAGATTAAAAAAAAAACTTCTGCTTCTTGAGCATAATTCGTGTGAGGTGGCCATTCCAGTATCCCAAAGTGGGACGAACCTGTGGCAAGCAGACCCCAACTTGTCACAATGGGTTTGATAAATAAGGCCCAAAATTCTTTGCACTTTTCTTTCATCTGGTGCTAATTACATTCCTCACTAGAGATGAGCGAGCACCAAAATGCTCGGGTGGTCGTTACTCGGGATGAAATTATCGCGATGCTCGAGGGTTCGTTTCGAGTAACGAACCCCATTGAAGTCAATGGGCGACCCGAGCATTTTTGTAATTCACCGATGCTCGCTAAGGTTTTCATGTGTGAAAATCTGGGCAATTCAAGAAAGTGATGGGAACGACACAGCAACGGATAGGGCAGGCGAGGGGCTACATGTTGGGCTGCATCTCAAGTTCACAGGTCCCACTATTAAGCCACAATAGCGGCAAGAGCGCCCCCCCCCCTCCCAACAACTTTTACTTCTGAAAAGCCCTCATTAGCAATGGATACCTTAGCTAAGCACCACACTACCTCCAACAAAGCACAATCACTGCCTGCATGACACTCCGCTGCCACTTCTCCTGGGTTACATGCTGCCAATTCCCCCCCCCCCCCCCCCCCACGACCCAGTGTCCCCAGCGCACACAAAAGTGTCCCTGCGCAGCCTTCAGCTGCCCTCATGCCACACCACCCTCATGTCTATTTATAAGTGCGTCTGCCATGATGAGAAACCGCAGGCACACACTGCAGAGGGTTGGCACGGCTAGGCAGCGACCCTCTTTAAAAGGGGTCGGGCGATAGCCCACAATGCTGTACAGAAGCAATGAGAAATATAATCCTGTGCCACCGCCATCAGGAGCTGCACACGTGGGCATAGCAATGGGGAACCCATGTGCCACACACTATTCATTCTGTCAAGGTGTCTGCATGCCCCAGTCAGACCGCGGTTTTTAATTCATAGACACAGGCAGGTACAACTCCCTATTGTGAAGTCCCTGTGGACCGACAGCATGGGTGGCTCCCTGGAACCCACCGGCGGTACATAAAAATATCCCATTGCATTGCCCAACACAGCTGAGGTAGTAATGTCGTGCATAATGCAGGTGGGCTTCGGCCCACACTGCATGCCCCAGTCAGACTGGGGTTCTTTAGATGTGGAAACAGATGCATTTATAATTCTCTGTGGACCCACAGCATGGGTGGGAGCCAGGAAGCCACCGGCGGTACATAAATATATCCCATTGCATTGCCCATCACAGCGGATGTAACGTCAGCTGTAATGCAGGTGGGCTAAAAATTCATTTGATTACACTGTAGGCGAGGGCCCACAAAAATTGCTGTATCAACAGTACTAATGTACATCCAAAAAATTGGCCATGGCCAACCAAGAGGGCAGGTGAAACTCATTAATCGCTTTGGTTAATGTGGCTTAAGTGGTAACTAGGCCTGGAGGCAGCCCAGTTTAACGAAAAATTGGTTCAAGTTAAAGTTTCAACGCTTTTAAGAGCA
The DNA here is from genome assembly GCF_035609145.1 of Eleutherodactylus coqui. NCBI lineage: Eukaryota > Metazoa > Chordata > Amphibia > Anura > Eleutherodactylidae > Eleutherodactylus > Eleutherodactylus coqui. The sequence goes on along the minus strand of NC_089842.1, from coordinate 7,027,462 downwards.
TTGAAACGTATAAAAATTGTTTAGAAAAATTATATGAGTGAGCCTTGTGGCCCTAAGAAAAATTGCCCGTTCGGCGTGATTACGTGAGGTTTCAGGAGGAGGAGCAGGAGGAGGAGGAGGAGGAATATTATACACAGATTGATGAAGCAGAAATGTCCCCGTTTTGGATGGTGATTGAGAACAATGCTTCCATCCGCGGGTGCAGCCTACGTATTGCTTAGGTATCGCTGCTGTCCGCTGGTGAAGAAGAGAAGTCTGGGGAAATCCAGGCTTTGTTCATCTTGATGAGTGTAAGCCTGTCGGCACTGTCGGTTGACAGGTGGGTACGCTTATCTGTGATGATTCCCCCAGCCACACTAAACACACTCTCTGACAAGACGCTAGCTGCAGGACAAGCAAGCACCTCCAGGGCATACAGCGCGAGTTCAGGCCACGTGTCCAGCTTCGACACCCAGTAGTTGTAGGGGGCAGAGGCGTCACGGAGGACGGTCGTGCGATCGGCTACGTACTCCCTCACCATCCTTTTACAGTGCTCCCGCCGACTCAGCCTTGACTGGGGAGCGGTGACACAGTCTTGCTGGGGAGCCATAAAGCTGGCAAAGGCCTTGGAGAATGTTCCCCTGCCTGCGCTGTACATGCTGCCTGATCTCTGCGCCTCCCCTGCTACCTGGCCCTCGGTACTGCGCCTTCTGCCACTAGCGCTGTCGGATGGGAACTTTACCATCAGTTTGTCCACCAGCGCCCTGTGGTATAGCATCATTCTCGAACCTCTTTCCTCTTCGGGAATGAGAGTGCAAAGGCTCTCCTTATACCGTGGATCGAGCAGTGTGTACACCCAGTAATCCGTAGTGGCCAGAATGCGTGTAACGCGAGGGTCACGATAAAGGCATCCTAACATGAAGTCAGCCATGTGTGCCAGGGTACCTGTACGCAACACATGGCTGTCTTCACTGTGAAGATCACTTTCAGGATCCTCCTCCTCCTCTTCCTCCTCCTCAGGCCATACACGCTGAAAGGATGACAGGCAAGCAGCATGGGTACCGTCAGCAGTGGGCCAAGCTGTCTCTTCCCCCTCCTCCTTATCCTCCTCATGCTCCTCCTCCTCCTCCTGAACGCGCTGAGATATAGACAGGAGGGTGCTCTGACTATCCAGCGACATACTGTCTTCCCCCGGCTCTGTTTCCGAGCGCAAAGCGTCTGCCTTTATGCTTTGCAGGGAACTTCTCAGGATGCATAGCAGAGGAATGGTGACGCTAATGATTGCAGCATCACCGCTCACCACCTGGGTAGACTCCTCAAATTTTCCAAGGACCTGGCAGATGGCTGCCAACCAGGCCCACTCTTCTGTAAATAATTGAGGAGGCTGACTCCCACTGCGCCGCGCAAGTTGGAGTTGGTATTTCACTATAGCTCTACGCTGCTCATAGAGTCTGGCCAACATGTGGAGCGTAGAGTTCCACTGTGTGGGCACGTCGCACAGCAGTCGGTGCACTGGCAGATTAAACCGATGTTGCAGGGTCCGCAGGGTGGCAGCGTGCGTGTGTGATTTGCGGAAATGTGCGCAGATCCAGCGCACCTTTCCGAGCAGGTATGACAAGTGGGGGTAGCTTTTCAGAAAGCGCTGAACCACCAAATTAAACACATGGGCCAGGCATGGCACATGCGTGAGGCTGCCGAGCTGCAGAGCCGCCACCAGCTTACGGCCGTTGTCACACACGACCATGCCCGGTTGGAGGCTCAGCGGCGCAAGCCAGCGGTCGGTCTGCTCTGTCAGACCCTGCAGCAGTTCGTGGGCCGTGTGCCTCTTCTCTCCTAAGCTGAGTAGTTTCAGCACGGCCTGCTGACGCTTGCCCACTGCTGTGCTGCCACGCCGCGTTACACCGACTGCTGGCGACGTGCTGCTGCTGACACATCTTGATTGCGAGACAGAGGTTGCGTAGGAGGAGGAGGAGGGTGGTTTAGTGGAGGAAGCATACACCCCCGCAGATACCACCACCGAGCTGGGGCACGCAATTCGGGGGGTGGGTAGGACGTGAGCGGTCCCAGGCTCTGACTCTGTCCCAGCCTCCACTAAATTCACCCAATGTGCCGTCAGGGAGATATAGTGGCCCTGCCCGCCTGTGCTTGTCCACGTGTCTGTTGTTAAGTGGACCTTGGCAGTAACCGCGTTGGTGAGGGCGCGTACAATGTTGCGGGAGACTTGGTCGTGCAGGCCTGGGACGGCACATCGGGAAAAGTAGTGGCGACTGGGAACCGAGTAGCGCGGGGCCGCCACCACCATCATGCTTTTGAAAGCCTCCGTTTCCACAAGCCTATACGGCAGCATCTCTAGGCTGATCAATTTTGCAATGTGCACGTTTAAAGCTTGAGCGTGCGGGTGCGTGGCGTCGTACTTGCGCTTGCGCTCAAACTGTGGTGCTAGCGACGTCTGGACGCTACGCTGAGAGACATTGCTGGATGGGGCCGAGGACAGCGGAGGTGAGGGTGTGGGTGCAGGCCAGGAGACGGTAGTGCCTGTGTCCTCAGAGGGGGGTTGGATCTCAGTGGCAGGTTGGGGCACAGGGGGAGAGGCAGTGGTGCAAACCGGAGGCGGCGAACGGGCATCGTCCCACCTTGTGGGGTGCTTTGCCATCATATGCCTGCGCATGCTGTTGGTGGTGCCTCCCCAGCTGATCTTGGCGCGACAAAGGTTGCACACCACTGTTCGTCGGTCGTCAGGCGTCTCTGTGAAAAACTGCCACACCGTAGAGCACCTTGACCTGTGCAGGGTGGCATGGCGCGAGGGGGCGCTTTGGGAAACAGTTGGTGGATTATTCGGTCTGGCCCTGCCTCTACCCCTGGCCACCGCACTGGCTCGGCCTGTGCCCACACCCTGACTTGGGCCTCCGCGTCCTCGCCCGCGTCCACGTCCTATAGGCCTACCCCTACCCCTCAGCATGGTGTATTACCAGTGATTTGATTTCCCAGGCAGGAAATAAATTGGCGCAAGCCTGCTATTAAACGTAGCTGGCTGCGTATGATTTGTTTACTATCTCCACCCACCACACACGTACACAGAACGCTGAGGACTGACAGAGGCAGGGCACATAGAATTTTTCCCTTTTTTTAAAAAAGAAAAGGCTCACTGACTATATTCAATCAGATAAGAAATCTGTTCCACAGAAATGCAGTTATATGAAGTGCAGCAGAGCGGAGACTTTTCACAGGCAGCAAATAAATTGGCGCAAGCCTGCAGGACAAATTGAATGTTTCCCTTTTTGGGAAACGGAGGGCCCACTGACTATATTCAATCAGATAAGATATGTGTTGCACAGAAATGCAGTTATATGAAGTGCAGCAGAGCGGTTACTTTTCACAGGCAGCAAATAAATTGGCGCAAGCCTGCAGGACAAATAGAATGTTTCCCTTTTTGGGAAACGGAGGGCCCACTGACTATATTCAATCAGATAAGATATGTGTTGCACAGAAATGCAGTTATATGAAGTGCAGCAGAGCGGTTACTTTTCACAGGCAGCAAATAAATTGGCACAAGCCTGCAGGACAAATAGAATGTTTCCCTTTTTGGGAAACGGAGGGCCCACTGACTATATTCAATCAGATAAGATATGTGTTGCACAGAAATGCAGTTATATGAAGTGCAGCACAGCGGTTACTTTTCCCAGGCAGCAAATAAATTGGCGCAAGACTGCAGGACAAATACAATTTTTCCCTTTTTTGGAAACGGAGGGCCCACTGACTATATTCAATCAATAATATATGTCTTCTGGCCCTGCCTACACAATTCTCTCCCTGTAGTATTACTGCAGGGCGCAATGCTCTGCAGACAGCCGATTTTGAAAAGAAAAAAATATGCAACACTGCTAACAGCAGCCTGCACAGTACTGCACACGGATAGATGTGGCCCTAAGAAGGACCGTTGGGGTTCTTGAAGCCTACACTCACTCCTAACACTCTCCCTACCTAAGCACCACTTCTGTCCCTGTAGTATTACTGCAAGGCGCAATGCTCTGCAGACTGCCGATTTTGAAAAAAAAAAATTTGTGCAACACTGCTAACAGCACCCTCCACAGTACTGCACACGGATAGATGTGGCCCTGAGAAGGACCGTTGGGGTTCTTGAAGCCTACACTCACTCCTAACACTCTCCCTACAGCAGCTCCAGCACCAGCAGCACTGTCCCTCAGCTAACTCACAAGGCATCTGAGGCGAGCCACGGGAGGGGCCGACTTTTATACTCGGGTGACATCTGATCGCCCCAGCCACTCACAGCAGGGGGGTGGTATAGGGCTTGAACGTCACAGGGGGAAGTTGTAATGCCTTCCCTGTCTTTCAATTGGCCAGAAAAGCGCGCTAACGTCTCAGAGAGGAAACTGAAAGTAACCGGAACACCGCGTGGTGCTCGTTAAGAGTAACGAGCATCCCGAACATCCTAATATTCGCACGAATATCAAGCTCGGACGAGTACGTTCGCTCATCTCTATTCCTCACTCATCATAATTTTGTCATATTGACTGAAATGTGAGGGGATTGAATGGAACATCCTGTATTACACTTGTTATAGTAAGGTTATATGTATTCTATTGTATATATCTTTCCCTGTATTTCTCATATCTAGATTCTTGTATTTACCTCCTACATGCCTTTATCACAAGAAAGAGGCCTAAATTCTGATAAGAGAAGCTACTCGCACTGACCTTTGCATTCCTCAAGCTAGCCCCTATGTGTATAAGTTTAGCTTCTTCTTGCTTCTTGGAAATCATGTGTTTTAGTAGTAACAGACACTTTAAGGCGTTAACATATGTTAATCATTAGAAATTAGAACCTATCCTGAGTTGTTATGACTTTAAGGCGCAATGTCCACGGGCATGCACAAATTCCGTGCAGGGAATCCCGCACGGAAACTGCTTGTGCCTGCAGCCATTGGCATTTTTTACCGGTCTGGAGGCGGTGTAGGTCCTCTCCATGTATGGCTAGATCTTCTTTCTTCTGCACTACTGATGGACTCAGCACACCTACAAGCTTGCCAGGCACATGCGCAGTACTTTTCTGCTTTTCCGCAGATCCGCGGTACGTACACATTGTCAGCTGCGGGTGTGCTGCGGATCGGATGGCTTCTATTGACAATGGAAGCCGTCCATGCAGGATCTGCAGAAAAATGGAGGATGCTGCGATTTTCTCCCACACGTGCGATCCGCAGGCTGGGTGAAAATGACATCCGCATGCTTTTAAATCATTTGCAGATGCTAATAAATCCCTATAGGATGCCCCAAATTGGATCTGCCCAAGGACACAAATCAAATCCGCCCATCCGCCCATTGAGTATGTATCTCTAATGTTATGTCATTTTGTGTATGAAAGGTAACCAATCAGATGTAAATATGATTACCCTTCTGCACACTCCTTTTTGTGATGCAATCCTTTGTCTGTAAAAAGCTATGTTACTTCCTGATAAAACACAGAAGCATATTGCCTTTGATACAGATCTGTGTCATTGGATCTTTTTGCGTGCACACCTTCTCAAATACATAGAATGGTAGAGTTGGAAGGGATCTCCAAGGTTATTTGGTCCAACCCCTACTCAGTGCAGGATTCACTAAATCATCGTAGACAGATATTTGTCCAGCCTTTGTTTGAACACTTCCATTAATGAGAACTCACCACCTCCCATGGTAACCCATTCCACTTATTGATCACCCTCACTGTCAAGGTTTTTTCTAATATCTAATTTGTGTCTCCTCCCTTTCAGTTTCAGCCCATTGCTTCTAGTCTTTCCTTGTGCAGATGAGAATAGGGCTGATCCCTCTGCACTGTGACAGCCCTTCAGATATTTGTAGACAGCTATTAAGTCTCCTCTCAGCCTTCTCTTCTGCAAGCTAAATATCCCCAGATGCTTTAACTGTTCCTCATAGGACATGATTTGCAGACTTCTCACCATCTTGGTAACTCTTCTCTGAACTTGCTCCAGTTTGTCTATGTCTTTATTAAAGTGGGGTGCCCAGAACTGGACCCAGTATTCCGGATGAGGTCTGACTAAGGAGGAGTAGAGGGGGATAATGACCTCATGTGATCTAGACTCTATGCTTCTCTTAATACATCCCAGAATTGTGTTTGCCGTTTTGGCTGCTGCACCACATTGTTGACTCATGTTCAGTCTATGATCTATTAGTATACCCAAGTCTTTTTCACATGTGCTGCTGCTTAGCCCAATTCCTCACATTCTGTATGTGCTTTTCTAATTTTTCATGCCTAGATGTAGGACTTTGCATTTCTCCTTGTTAAATACCATTCTGTTAGTCTCTGCGCACTGCTCAAGCTTGTCTAGATCTTTTTGAATACTCTCCCTACCTTCCCTAGTGTTAGCTATCCCTCCTAGCTTCATGTCATCAGGAAATTTGATCAGTTTCCCATCAATTCACTTCTCCAGATTATTTATAAAAATATTGAACAACACTAGGCCTAGGACATATACAATTTGGAGAAGACAGTGAAATCACCCCCCATTGGGGTTCCGATAGTTCACTTTAGCGCTAGTTATGGCTTTCCCTGCAATGGTTACAAGTCTTGGGAATGTAGATGCCAAGCATTGCTAGGTAAAACATGTATTTAAAGGGATTGTTCACGGAGTTGAAATACCTGTTCCAGCATTCTCAGAACCTCTACGCCTGACCAAGATCCAACCCATTACGTGGCATGACCCTTCCATTGTCCGTGATGTAATTTCAATGGGCTGACAGTTTGGCTCATTTCAATAACTAAACCAGCCCCCCTCCTCTGCTTCAGCGATGATGGTGACAGAAGGGGGCCAGCTTAGTTGTTGAAATGAGCCTAAAATCCAGATCCCTGCAGTGATGTTACAGACATGGAAGGGCCATACCAGATGATCTAGTGTTATAACTGGTCCAGAAGTGAAGGTTTCAACACAGATGGAGCCAGATAAGTATTTCCCCCTCCAGTAAACCCCTTACCACCCCAGGAGGAACACTTACATGAGGTACACAGTTTGTTTGGGGCAGGATCAGAAGCTGTTCCTGCTCAACACTTGGCGCCTATTGGCTGTCTTTGACAGCTGAGACCTGCCCGCAACAGCCACGATGAGCATGAAGACTGATCGCGACCGTTAGCCTTTTAAATGCCCTGATCGGTAAGTTCAGGGTCCCATAAGGCTCCCGCCGATGAGATTGTAAAGTACTATTTGGTTGCCATGGCTCATTGCCTGCCTGTCAGAAAAAGTAATAATGCAATATAATGATATAACATTTTACTCTGTGCGTGATCAAGCAATCACAAGTTCTAGTCCACGATGGGAACTAAAAAATTGTAAAAATGAAAACCCTTTTCCAATATTTACAATATAAAAAAATTCAAAACAAAACATATTTGTATTGCTGTGTCCGTGAAAGTCTTACCTCTCAAATTAATGCATTATTTATCCTTCATGGTGAACTTAGTAAGAAAAAAATACACACCATCAGAATTATGCTTTTTTTCTCACCCCGTCTTCAAAAAAAGTGATTAAAACGTTGTATGTAATCCAAAGTACGAATAGAAACTACAGGATGTCCTGAAAAAAGGATCCCTCAAAGAAATATGTCAAAAGAAAAATAAAGTTATGACGGTCAGAAGATGGCGGCAAAAAATAATTTAGTTTTTATCCAAATGTTTTATTGTTTCTTTTAGTATTACAACAGCACCAAAAAAACTGTATAAATTTGGTATGGTCATAATTGTACTGGCCACAGAATAAAATTATCATGTCATTTTTGCTGCAGTGTGTACACCGTACCAACAAGACCCCCCCCCCCCCCCCCCACAGATGGTGGAATTGCTTTATTTTCTATTTCACCCCACTTAGCAATTTATTCAAGTTTTTCTTTATATTATATGGTACATAAATAGCACCATTGAAAAATACAACGCGTCACACAAAAATAAAGGCCTCAGACAGCGATGTAAATGGATAAATAAGAGTTACCATTTTGAAAAACAAAAAAGGAAGCATCATTAAGGGGTTAACACATCTGGGATTCAAGCTTAAAGGGGTTGTCCCGCGGCAGCAAGTGGGTCTATACACTTCTGTATGGCCATATTAATGCACTTTGTAATGTACATTGTGCATTAATTATGAGCCATACAGAAGTTATAAAAAGTTTTATACTTACCTGCTCCGTTGCTGGCGTCCTCGTTCCCATGGAGCCGACTAATTTTCGCCCTCCGATGGCCAAATTAGCCGCGCTTGCGCAGTCCGGGTCTTCTGCAGTCTTCTATGGGGCCGCTCGTGTAGAATGCCGGCTCCGTGTAGCTCCGCCCCGTCACGTGCCAATTCCAGCCAATCAGGAGGCTGGAATCGGCAATGGACCGCACAGAAGCCCTGCGGTCCACGGAGACAGAGGATCCCGGCGGCCATCTTCAGCAGGTAAGTATAAAGACGCCGGACTGCCGGGATTCAGGTAAGCGCTGTGCGGGTTGTTTTTTTAACCCCTGCATCGGGGTTGTCTCGCGCCGAACGGGGGGGGGGGGGGGGGTTTAAAAAAAAACAAAAACCCGTTTCGGCGCGGGACAACCCCTTTAAAGTTTTTGCTCCTTAGTGAGAAATAAAACTTACTTTTGATTTTGCCCACTATGTACTTATACCACTGCTTTATGGTGGAGTCTCCGAGCATGTAAATAAACTTCCCCTTCAGGCACTTATCCAATTCTTCCAGGTTGTCATATGTCAGAGTGCTGCACCCCTTCGGATACCACACGTTCTTCATAGCATATCCGCTGGGATACTCCAACTTCAGGCCAATTTTGCATCTCTCTTCAACAGAAGTATTCTCTGGTAAGATAAAATCACCGGCGTACAATTCATGATAATGTTAGTGAAATGAATATGACTCCATGTTCTATCCTATGCAGTCATTTTGTAAGCCTGTAGCCAACTTGTGTTTATTTTCACTTTATTCATGTGTCCTCTTTCTTCTGGATTTATGAATATGAAATGGTTATTTAATAAGCCTTGAGTGAATCACTAAGGCTTTGGTTCCAGAAGATAGCTACTGTGGTATTTAGACTGGCTGGCTGGCGGGTCAAACTGACATGTTCTAATAGCATATTGTATAGCAAATATTGGTTTGCACTAACATTTTTGACACCCAACAGCGACATTGGATTGACTCCCGAATCCAGAGAAGAATTCTGTGACTTTCACACCACTAGGAAAAATCGCAAAGAGAGCGCGCTATACAAAAAAAGTAACATTTCTTACAAAGTGTCTGCCTTTCCCTGAGGCTGTGAATGATCATCTGTGCTGGTAAACGGCATATTCAGGCTGTGATCCATGCAAAGAGCCCGTCAGATTGATATGCTTTTGGGTAGGGTTTGGAATATCTATGCGAATGCTTGAATGCTGTCCGGACAATTGAGGTGAGTGTTATACTGCTAATTATTTTTCACCATACTGATTAGAGGATTGTATATAAAACTTCACTTTTAATGTTTTAAAAAAATTAAAAACCTGGACACACACTGACAAACAACATACCCTAGTATCACTCAATGTGATACCTAATCCACCACGGAATTTCTAAAGATGTTAGATCTGTATCTGAATGGTGACTTCCACCCACATTGTAGCATTCAGGAAAGGTGCTTATGGACGCGCATTACTACAATGTCGGAGAAAGTTTAGGGTGACTAATTTTTTGTATGAGACTGACTTATGGTTTTATTCAATCTTTGGTTTTCAGATCACGGTTCAACGCGTTTCTGTTGCTGTGATGCAACTCCTCAGGAACTGATTATTTCTCAAATGGACCCCCCCCCCAATAGATATAACCCCGTTGTTTGTCAACTGGAATGACACCCTCAAAATGCTGCTAAGAATATAGCAGAAGCGCACTCTATGTAGGCTGTGTATCACCTACTATAGAAGGTGTAAGATCCAGTAGCACCCCAATATTCTGGATGCATATATCTGTGGACATACACCTCAGTAGCACTAGCTCAGATCAATAGATGCCAGCATTACCCTTTATTAACTAATGGAGTCCCAAGACGGCATATAGGACCCAGGAGACAAACCAAGGTTCCAATGATAAACCAGGTGTATATAGTATGATCCCCCTTCGTCCTATACTTGGAACTCTGTTTTTCTATCCCTAGTCTATTAATCAGTAGCTATAGTCCCTGGTAACTTGCTAACCTAAATAGCAGGGATAGAATAAAACAAAAAAATGCAGAGAGATTTCAGAGCCTCCTGCCCCCGTGGTAGGCAGAGGGAATTTGGCAAATATAGATATATTTGAAATATTGTATCTGACCAAAGAAAGGGTTTTTTTCAGACCTACTTCTTGTTGAGATAGACAGAGAATATCTTAATTTGGCATATTCTTTAAAGTGAAGTGTTTAGGTTCTTGTGTTTTTCTCTGCCCTGAAGTACGTATCCTTCTGTATTGACCATAGAATCTGAGACTTAGGCCTCGGTCACACGGACGCTTTATGGTCCGATTTGCAGACGCGCTTGCGATCTGCAGATATATAGACCCAATGCATCGCAATGGGAGCGGGCACATGTCCGTTTTTTATGCGGATGTGCAATAAATTATAGGACACAACGATTCGCAGAACGCGCCTATCTGCGTTCCGCACAAATCAGTGTTCCATATATGCGCTCAATGGGGCCGGCAGCAGCAGCGCCAACGCCATTGAGAACATATACTATAGATCATTCTCATCTGCCACAGCTGTAACAGCTGTGGCAGAGGAGAACGATGTTCGCCCATTGAATTCAATGGAGCCGGCAATACAGCCAGCTATATTGAAAGCAATGGGCTGCTGGTAAGCGCTGTATGAATTTTCAGGGAAGGGCTTAAAATATAAGCCCTTCCCTGAAAAGCATCCTGAAAATGTGTAAAAATAAAAAAAAATGTATACTCACCTTTTTGCTGCAGCCGGAGTTCAGGCCCCTCCGGCCAGCAGGTCTCCTGAACTGCTTTCTGTAGTATTCAGCAGGCGGGGATTTAAAATCTCTGCCTGCTGAATGGGCTGCCTCTGATTGGTCACAGCCCTCAGCCAATCAGAGGCAGCTCTCACTCACCCATTCATGAATTCATGAATGGGTGAGTGAGTGCTTCCTCTGATTGGCTGAGTGCAGAAACCAATCAGAGGCAGCTCTCAGCTATTGAATGACAGCTGAGAGCTGCCTCTGATTGGTCCCTGTGCTCAGCCAATCAGAGGCAGCACTCACTCACCCATTCATGAATTCATGAATGGGTGAGTGAGAGCTGCCTCTGATTGGTCACAGCCCTCAGCCAATCAGAGGCAGCCCATTCAGCAGGCAGGGATTTTAAATCCCCACCTTCTGAATACTACAGAAAGCAGTTCAGGAGAACTGCCGGCCGGACGCGGCTGAACTCCGGCTGCAGCAAAAAGATGAGTATACATTTTTTTTTTTTTACACATTTTCAGGATGCTTTTCAGGGAAGGGCTTATATTTTAAGCCCTTCCCTGAAAATTCATACAGCGCTTACCAGCAGCCCATTGCTTTCAATATAGCTGGCTGTATTGCCGGCTCCATTGAATTCAATGGGCGAACATCGTTCTCCTCTGCCACAGCTGTTGCAGAAGAAAGCGGGGCATCACTCGTTTGATCGGGCCCTTTCGCTGAAAACACTGCTAGGTGCAGATTTTTCGGCGAATCGTCGGCCTCGGTCAAGCGATTTGCGCATGCGCATCCGTTATGCGATCCGCAAATCGCGCGAAAAAACACCCATGTGACTGAGCCCTTAAACAGGACAACAGAAGCAGTTAGGAATGTTGTTTGAGTTGTTTGAGTATATCACCCAGGCATGCTCTATTTCTGTGTGGGGCTCATCGATGTATGCCCAATAGTGCAGAACTCACACCTTCTGGTCTACTACAACCTAAATTAATCTGCACATATGTACAGAGTAGCCACACTTACAAAATTAGCTTTTCCAGGAAATCACTGAACTGGATCACCCATTTTGATTTGTAACAATGTACCATCCAGTAAACAAAGAGTTTTTGTGACTTAGAACTTGTGGTTCTTCTACTTCCAAACTGCTTTTGGTTGTTCAAGAATTGTACTTACTGTGGTTGCAACGCATTATATTGATAGAAGGCAAATCTCTGGAAATTTGCACTCTGAAACTGGAAATCAATGCAAAATAAACAATTACTCTATTTTCCCAGCAGTTAGAGATAAAACAAGAGAGATCAACTGTGTGAAGTTCTCACTGTGCTCTTTCTGAGGGACCAGCTCAGTGTTAGCTTTACTTATAATGCAAAGTAGAACAAAGTAAGGTATAGTTGTCCAATCATGGGAGATAATGCCTTAAAAGTCGCAAATTATTACAAAATTTTAGTGCTAACGAATGAACACATAATGTCACCATCCATTAACCCTTTCCAATCCAATGTGTATCCTGGTTTTCCCAGGGGGCTTACTCTTTTTCTGCCGTTATACAACGGCGCTATATGCTAGCTAACGCCAGTACTGCATAAAGTGACACGTTAGATAGGCTCCGACAGCAGAGAAGCTGGCAATATACAGTAAGAGAACCCCGATGGATGTCTTCCAAAAAAGGAGCTGTACAGCCCTAAATCATAATGTCTTCAGAAGTCAGACAGTGGATTGGAAAGGGTTAACTACGTTTTATATGAGTAAGGACAGAATGCCTTAATATGGTCTTCAGGAACACTCAAACCTCCCTCCCCAGCATGAACGACCTTCAGTCCAGCTTACACCGCTTCATGACCTTCGAACTATACTGTATTAACCCCTGAATAACAAGTATAACCCAGATCATCTTAATTAGAGATGAGCGAACGTACTCGTCCGAGCTTGATACTCGTTCGAGTATTAGCGTGTTCGAGATGCTCGTTACTCGTAATGAGTACCACGCGATGTTCGAGTTACTTTCACTTTCCTCTCTGAGACGTTAGCGCGCTTTTCTGGCCAATTGAAAGACAGGGAAGGCATTACAACTTCCCCCTGCGACGTTTAAGCCCTATACCACCCCCCTGCAGTGAGTGGCTGGGGAGATCAGGTGTCACCCGAGTATGAAAATCGGCCCCTCCCGCGACTCGCCTCAGATGCGTTGTGACTTAGCTGAGGGAAAGTGCTGCTGCTGGTGCTGCTATAGGGAGAGCGTTAGGAGTTAGTGTAGGCTTCAAGAACCCAAACGGTCCTTCTTAGGGCCACATCTAACCGTGTGCAGTACTGTGGAGGCTGCTGTTAGCAGTGTTGCACTTTTTTTTGGGGGGGGGTATATCGGCCGTGCAGAGCATTGCGCCCTGCAGTAATACTACAGGGACAGAAGTGGTGGTTAGGCAGGGAGAGTGTTAGGAGTTAGTGTAGGCTTCAAGAACCCCAACAGTCCTTCTTAGGGCCACATCTAACTGTGTGCAGTAGTGTGGAGGCTGCTGTTAGCAGTGTTGCACTTTTTTTTTTTTTTTGGTATATCAGCCGTGCAGAGCATTGCGCCCTGCAGTAATACTACAGGGAGAGAATTGTGTAGGCAGGGCCAGAAGACATCTTATAGATTGAATATACGCAGTGGTCCTTTTGCCAAAAAAGATTTGAAAAAAATCTATTTGGCCTGCCTGTCACTCTGCTCAGTGTTGTGGGTCCGTGTCTGCTGGGGGTAAAATTTCTCCAAATAAATACGCAGCCAGCTAAGTGTTACAGCAGGCTTGCGCCAAATTATTTCCTGGCGTTCCGTAAGCGAACTCAGCCTCAAACCACAGGCCAATAAGCGGCACATTTAATTACAGTGTTGTGTTTCTGCATTCCTGGTAATACAGCATGCTGAGGGGTAGGGGTAGGCCTGGAGGACGTGGGCGCGGCCGAGGACACGGAGGCCCTAGTCCGGGTGTGGGCACAGGCCGAGCTCCTGATCCAGGTGTATCGCAGCCGACTGCTGCGGGATTAGGAGAGAGGCACGTTTCTGGCGTCCCCACATTCATAGCACATTTAATGGGTCCACGCGGTAGACCTTTATTAGAAAATGAGCAGTGTGAGTAGGTCCTGTCGTGGATGGCAGAAAGTGCTTTCAGCAACCTATCGTCCACCCAGAGTTCTGCGCTGTCCACTGCTGCAACTCAGAATCCTCTGGCTGCTACTCCTCCTTCCTCCCAGCCTCCTCACTGCATGAAAATGAGACATTCTGAGGAGTGGGCAGACTCCCAGGAACTGTTCTCGGGCCCCTGCTCAGATTGGGCAGCAGTGGTTCCTCTCCCACCAGAGGAGTTTATCGTCACTGATGCCCAACCATTGGAAAGTTCCCGGGGTCCGGGGGATGAGGATGGGGACTTCCGGCAACTGTCTCAAGACCTTTCAGTGGGTGAGGAGGCCGATGACGATGAGACACAGTTGTCTATCAGTGAGGTAGAAGTAAGGGCATTAAGTCCGAGGGAGAAGCGCACCGAGGATTCTGAGGAAGAGCAGCAGGAGGATGATGAGGTGACTGACCCCACCTGGTTTGCTACGCCTACTGAGGACAGGTCTTCAGAGGGGGAGGCAAGGGCAGCAGCAGGGCAGGTTGCAAGAGGCAGTGCGGTGGCCAGGGGTAGAGGCAGGGCCAGACCGAATAATCCACCAACTGTTTCCCAAAGCGCCCCCTCGCGCCATGCCACCCTGCAGAGGCCGAGGTGCTCAAAGGTCTGGCAGTTTTTCACTGAGAGTGCAGACGACCGACGAACAGTGGTGTGCAACCTTTGTCGCGCCAAGATCAGCCGGGGAGCCACCACCACCAGCCTCGCCACCACCAGCATGCGCAGGCATATGATGGCCAAGCACCCCACAAGGTGGGAAGAAGGCCTCCGGTTTGCACCGCTGCCTCTCCCCCTGTGCCCCAACCTGCCACTGAGATCCAACCCCGCTCTGAGGACACAGGTACTACCGTCTCCTGGCCTGCACCCACACCCTCACCTCCGCTGTCCTCGGCCCCATTTAGCAATGTCTGTCAGCGCAGCGTCCAGCCGTCGCTAGCGCAAGTGTTTGAGCGGAAGCGCAAGTACGCCGCCACGCACCCGCACGCTCAAGCGTTAAACGTGCCCATAGCCAAATTTATCAGCCTGGAGATGCTGCCGTATAGGGTTGTGGAAACGGAGTCCTTCAAAAGTATGATGGCGGCGGCGGCCCCGCGCTACTCAGTTCCCAGTCGCCACTACTTTTCCCGATGTGCCGTCCCAGCCCTGCACGACCACGTCTCCCGCAACATTGTACGCGCCCTCACCAGCGCGGTTACTGCCAAGGTCCACTTAACAACGGACACGTGGACAAGCACAGGCGGGCAGGGCCACTATATCTCCCTGACGGCACATTGGGTGAATTTAGTGGAGGCTGGGACAGAGTCAGAGCCTGGGACCGCTCACGTCCTACCCACCCCCAGAATTGCGGGCCACAGCTCGGTGGTGCTATCTGCGGCGGTGTATGCTTCCTCCACTAAACCACACTCCTCCTCCTCCTCCAACGCAACCTCTGTCTCGCAATCAAGATGTGTCAGCAGCAGCACGTCGGCAGCAGTCGGTGTCGCGCGTCGTGGCAACACAGCGGTGGGCAAGCGTCAGCAGGCCGTGCTGAAACTACTCAGCTTAGGAGATAGGAGGCCCACGGCCCACGATCTACTGCAGGGTCTGACAGAGCAGACCGACCGCTGGCTTGCGCCGCTGAGCCTCCAACCGGGCATGGTCGTGTATGACAATGGCCGTAACCTGGTGGCGACTCTGCAGCTCGGCAGCCTCACGCACGTGCCATGCCTGGCCCACGTCTTTAATTTGGTGGTTGAGCGCTTTCTGAAAAGCTACCCACGCTTGTCAGACCTGCTCGGAAAGGTGCGCTGGCTCTGCGCACATTTCCGCAAGTCCCACACGGACGCTGCCACCCTGCGCACCCTGCAACATCGGTTTAATCTGCCAGTGCACCGACTGCTGTGCGACGTGCCCACACAGTGGAACTCTACGCTCCACATGTTGGCCAGGCTCTATGAGCAGCGTAGAGCTATAGTGGAATACCAGCTCCAACATGGGCGGCGCAGTGGGAGTCAGCCTCCTCAATTATTTTCAGAAGAGTGGGCCTGGTTGGCAGACATCTGCCAGGTCCTTCGAAACTTTGAGCAGTCTACCCAGGTGGTGAGCGGCGATGCTGCAATCATTAGCGTCACCATTCCTCTGCTGTGCCTCTTGAGAAGTTCCCTGCAAAGCATAAAGGCAGACGCTTTGCACTCGGAAACAGAGCCGGGGGAAGACAGTATGTTGCTGGATAGTCAGAGCACCCTCCTGTCTATATCTCAGCGCGGTGAGGAGGAGGAGGAGGAAGATGAGGAGGAGGGGGAAGACACAGCTTGGCCCACTGGTGAGGGTACACATGCTGCTGGCCTGTCATCCTTTCAGCGTGTATGGCCTGAGGAGGAGGAGGAGGAGGAGGAGGAGGATCCTGAAAGTGATCTTCCTAGTGAGGACAGCCATGTGTTGCGTACAGGTACACTGGCACACATGGCTGACTTCATGTTAGGATGCCTTTCTCGTGACCCTCGCGTTACACGCATTCTGGCCACTACGGATTACTGGGTGTACACACTGCTCGACCCACGGTATAAGGAGAACCTTTCCACTCTCATACCCGAAGAGGAAAGGGGTTCGAGAGTGTTGCCATACCACAGGACCCTGGCGGGCAAACTGATGGTAAAATTCCCATACGACAGCGCTAGTGGCCGAAGGCGCAGTTCCGAGGGCCAGGTAGCAGGGGAGGCGCGGAGATCAGGCAGCATGTACAGCACTGGCAGGCCAACACTCTTTAAGGCCCTTGACAGCTTTATGGCTCCCCAGCAAGACTGTCACCGCTCCCCAGTCAAGGCTGAGTCGGCGGGAGCACTGTAAAAGGATGGTGAGGGAGTACGTAGCCGATCGCACGACTGTCCTCCATGATGCCTCTGCCCCCTACAACTACTGGGTGTCCAAGCTGGACACGTGGCCTGAACTCGCGCTGTATGCCCTGGAGGTGCTTGCTTGTCCTGCGGCTAGCGTCTTGTCAGAGAGGGTGTTTAGTGAGGCTGGGGGAATCATCACAGATAAGCGTACCCGCCTGTCAACCGACAGTGCCGACAGGCTTACACTCATCAAGATGAACAAAGCCTGGATTTCCCCAGACTTCTCTTCTCCACCAGCGGACAGTAGCGATACCTAAGCAATACGTAGGCTGCACCGGCGGATGGAAGCATCGTTATCTATCACCATCAAAAACGGGGACCTTTTAGCTTCATCAATCTGTGTATTCTATTCATCCTCCTCCTCCTGCTCCTCCTCCTGAAACCTCACATAATCACGTTGAACGGGCAATTTTTCTTAGGCCCACAAGGCTCAGTCATATAATTTTTCTAAACAATTTTTATACGTTTCAATGCTCATTAAAGCGTTGAAACTTTCACCTGAACCAATTTTTATTTTAACTGGGCTGCCTCCAGGCCTAGTTACCAATTAAGCCACATTAACCAAAGCGATTGATGGTTTTCACCTGCCCTCTTGGTTGGCCATAGCCAATTTTTCTGATGTACATTAGTACTGTTGATACAGCAATTTTTGTGGGCCCTCGCCTACAGTGTAATCAAAGGAATTTTTAGCCCACCTGCATTACAGCTGACGTTACATCCGCTGTGTTGGGCAATGCAATGGGATATTTTTATGTACCGCCGGTGGGTTCCAGGGAGCCACCCATGCTGTGGGTCCACAGGGAGTTGTAAATGCAACTGTTTCCACTTCAAAAGAACCCCAGTCTGACTGGGGCATGCAGTGTGGGCCGAAGCCCACCTGCATTAAGCACGACATTACTACCTCAGCTGTGTTGGGCACTGCAATGGGATATATTTATGTACCGCCGGTGGGTTCCAGGGAGCCACCCATGCTGTGGGTGCACATGGAGGTCTAACTACATGTGTCCACTTCTAAAGAACCCCAGTCTGACTGGGGCATGCAGTGTGGGCCGAAGCCCACCTGCATTAAACATGACATTACTACCTCAGCTGTGTTGGGCAATGCAATGGGATATATTTATGTACCTCCGGTGGCTTCCTGGCACCCACCCATGCTGTGGGTCCACAGGGAGTTGTAACTACATGTGTCCACTTCTAAAGAACCCCAGTCTGACTGGGGCATGCAGTGTGGGCCGAAGCCCACCTGCATTAAACATGACATTACTACCTCAGCTGTGTTGGGCAATGCAATGGGATATATTTATGTACCGCCGGTGGGTTCCAGGGAGCCACCCATGCTGTGGGTCCACAGGGAATTGTAAATGCAACTGTTTCCACTTCTAAAGAACCCCAGTCTGACTGGGGCATGCAGTGTGGGCCGAAGCCCACCTGCATTAAGCACGACATTACTACCTCAGCTGTGTTGGGCAATGCAATGGGATATTTTTATGTACCGCCGGTGGCTTCCTGGCACCCACCCATGCTGTGGGTCCACAGGAAGTTGTAAATGCATCTGTTTCCACTTCTAAAGAACCCCAGTCTGACTGGGGCATGCAGTGTGGGCCGAAGCCCACCTGCATTAAACATGACATTACTACCTCAGCTGTGTTGGGCAATGCAATGGGATATTTTTATGTACCGCCGGTGGGTTCCAGGGAGCCACCCATGCTGTGGGTGCACACGGAATTCCCATTGCGGAGTTGTACCTGCCTGTGACTATATATAAAAAAATGCGGTCTGACTGGGGCATGCAGACACCTTGACAGAATGAATAGTGTGTGGCACATAGGTTCCCCATTGCTATGCCCACGTGTGCAGCTCCAGATGGAGGTGGCACAGGATTGGATTTCTCATTGCTTCTGTACAGCATTGTGGGCTATCGTCCCACCCCTTTTAAAGAGGGTCGCTGCCTAGCCGTGCCAACCCTCTGCAGTGTGTGCCTGCTTTTCCTGGGGCAGACGCACTTATAAATAGACATGAGGGTGGCGTGGCATGAAGGCAGCTGAAGGCTGGGCAGGGACACTTTGGTGTGCGCTGTGGGGGGGAGGGGGGGCTTTTGGGCAGCATGTAACCCAGGAGAAGTGGCAGCGGAGTGTCATGCAGGCAGTGATTGTGCTTTGTTGGAGGTAGTGTGGTGCTTAGCTAAGATATGCATTGCTAATGAGGGCTTTTCAGATGTTAAAGTTGTTGGGGGGGGCACTCTTGCTGCTATTGTGGCTTAATAGTGGGACCTGGGAACTTGAGATGCAGCCCAACATGTAGCCCCTCGCCTGCCCTATCCGTTTCTGTGTCGTTCCCATCACTTTCTTGAATTGCCCAGATTTTCACAAATGATAACCTTAGCGAGCATCGGCGAAATACAAAAATGCTCGGGTCGCCCATTGACTTCAATGGGGTTCGTTACTCAAAACGAACCCTCGAGCATCGCGAAAAATTCGTCTCGAGTAACGAGCACCCGAGCATTTTGGTGCTCGCTCATCTCTAATCTTAATGCTTTTACATAAGTGTAAATGTATCCCATGCAACCAAAGACAATCTTCATTTTCTAAAGTCGTGCACTTACTTGTCAAATAAGCTCTTCTGAACTGGAGTGAGTAACGTCCTGTCATTTCTCCACCCGCTCTTCACTTGACTAAGGGATTCACAGCTGAAATTCTGAGGTCTGACGCAATAAAAGAATTCTTCATCTCGCACATCTTTATACTCACACAGTTCTTGCTTTTTGTCCAGATCAAATCCACATATCACCTCACTCTGTGCCCCTGGTTTTGTGAACTTCCCTAAATGGTCTACATAGCCATGCCATTCATTTCTAGAAGTCCACAAGGCTGATGCCAGTTCACTTGAATGCATTAGAAGCACATTAATATTAACTTTCCCTTCCCAGAACAATATGAAATGGATGTGATAGGTTCCATTATTGAAATCCTCAATCCTTCCCGAGGACCCCGCCCCAAGCTCTGGTGTTGATATTCTTGCTCTTAGATAGTCTCCTCCATAAGTTTTCTTCTTCCCTGAGTAATCATACACATCTACCTGAACGGTTAAATGGTCTCCGACACAATAACTGTCCTTTGGATTGTTTAAGTAGACTTTGCT
The DNA here is from genome assembly GCF_035609145.1 of Eleutherodactylus coqui. NCBI lineage: Eukaryota > Metazoa > Chordata > Amphibia > Anura > Eleutherodactylidae > Eleutherodactylus > Eleutherodactylus coqui. The sequence continues at coordinate 7,007,390 of NC_089842.1, read as the reverse complement.
ATTTTTTGCACTGGTTGCATTCGATTTATCAGTGATGTTTATCTTGGGAATCCTTTGATCTATCTGAATGAAGATTTTCTCTATGGTCATTTGAATTTTGGATGCACGTTGGACCTCTGTAGTTGAACACATCATGGGAATCGCTGGTCTGAAATACTGAAGCAGTAAAACATTTTAGATTTCTATCCTGTTCCGCACATCCTCTGACTGTCCAAAAACATTTCACTGCAGAGATTTTAAAATATTATATTTTGGTCCTAAATAGCGCAAACTTTTACAAAATAAATCTAAAAATAGACATTAATCTACACCGAATGGCCCCTTTATCAGATCCCACTTTGGTGCTTCCCTGTATGGAAATTATCATTGTGACCCCGGAGTGCAGCATAAAATCACGTTACAAGTTTTCTGTGGATCAGTTTTAGTGTGAATGCGCATTAGATGGAAAATCCAGCGATCTGAGTGACTACCAACGAGGCCGATCATCAGTGCTAGACTAGCTGGGGTCAGGATTTCTTGCTGCCAGCCACATGGGCTTTTCTCATAAAGGGAAGATGAAACAATACCTCTACCTATTGGAAGGCAGCATTCCTTCATGTTAATGTCAGACTTTTTAAGAGGTCTTGTTACAATGACTGGGAATTGTGAACCAAACTCAGAATCTTCTACATAAGAAGATGACCATGCACAGACAGCTGTTTCGGGGTGATCACCCCTCATCAGTGTGCAGCAGGTTTCTGGCTCAGCTAGTGAGAGGCCTATAGATGTGAATCAGGAAGGGTATCATCTCTCCTTATGAAGAGCATCTAGAAGGTGTAAGGAAACTTATAAGGCCATCAATTCTCCTCTGGGAAACATGCAAATGGGAAGATTTAATAATAGCCCTACCGCACCACCTATTGTAACGCTGTGTAGAGTATACGTAGATTGGGGTCATAGAAGAAAAACATGCAGCAAAAGTTAATAATGTGGACAGAAACAACTCGTCACCAACAGTTTTCAGATAAGGATATCAGGAATCACTTTGACCATGAGACACTGCAGTCAGCCGAACACAACACTGTTACTCCAACGATTGTGTCTGAATACACAATTCATTGTTACTCAGTACGTAGTAACGTAGTAGTAGTTCGTAAGGCTGAATGAAGACAATGTCCATCTAGTCCAGCCTGTTTAGCCTTCTGTTTTGTTGATCCAGAGGAAGGCAAAAAAAACCCCAAGAGCAGAAGCCAATTAGCCCTTTTGGGGAAAAAATTCCTTCCCGACTCCCTAATGGCAATCAGACTGTTCCCTGGATCAACCCCTAATAGTTCCTACCTGCCTGTATACCCGGATTAACAAATAACCTAAGATTTATATCCTGTAATATCCTTCCCCTCCAGAAAGACATCAAGTCCCCTTTTAAACTCCTCTATGGATTTTGCCATCACCCCGTCCTCAGGCAGAGAGTTCCACAGTCTAACTGCTCTTACAGCAAAGAACCCCCTTCTGTGTTCTTCTAGACGTAGCGGATGCCCTCTTGTTATCGTCGTAGTCCTGGGTATAAACAGATCCTGGGAGAGATCCTTGTATCGTCCCCTCATGTACTTTTACATGGTTATTTGGTCGCCCCTTAACCTTCTTTTTTCTCGAGTAAAGAGTCCCAATTTTGATAGCCTCTCTGGGTATTCTAGTCCCGTCATTCCATGTACTAGCTTAGTTGCTCTTCTTTGAACCCCCTCCAATACCGTAACATCTTTCCTGAGCACCGGTGACCAGAACTGTACACAGTATTCCATGTAGGGCCTGACAAGTGCCTTATATAATGGAAGGATAATGTTCTCGTCCTTCGCCCCTATACCTCTTTTAATGGATCCCAAAACTTTATTTGCCTTTGCAGCAGCTGATTGGCATTGGTTACTCCAGTTTAGTCCATAGTCCACTAGTACCCCCAGGTCTTTTCCCTAGCAGTACCCCATTTAGTGTATATTGGTAACATCCATTTTTGTTGCCCATGTGCATAACCTTACATTTATCAACATTGAACTTCATTTGCCATTTTTCTGCCCAAGCCCCCAGCTTATCCAGGTCCGTTTGTAGCCGCACATTGTCCTCCATTGCATTAATTATATTGTATAATTTTGTGTCATCTGCAAATATTGATATTTTGCTGTGCAGTCCCTCTATCAGGTTGTTAATAAATATATTAAACAGAATGGGGCCCAATACTGAACCCTGTGGCACCCCGCTAGTGACGGTGGCCAAATCAGAGTACGAACCATTTATTACCACCCTCTGCTTTCTATCATTGAGCCAATTTTTTACCCAATTACACACGTTTTCACCCAATCCGGGCTGCCTCATTTTGTATATTAGCCTATTATGTGGCACGGTGTCAAAGGCTTTAGAAAAGTCCAGATATACGAGATCAATAGATTCTCCCAGGTCCAGCTTAGAGCTTACTTCATCGTAGAAACTGATCAGATTTGTCTGACATGAGCAACCCTTCATGAATCCATGCCGGTGAGGAGTTATTCCCTCGTTCTCCTTGAGGTGCTCATCGATGGCGTCTCTCAGAATCCCCTCGAAGATTTTTCCCGTTACTGAAGTGAGACTTACTGGCCTGTAGTTACCAGGCTCACTTTTGGTCCCCTTTTTGTAAATTGGAACCACGTTGGCAATGCGCCAATGCAATGGTACAACACCGGTCTTGATAGTGTCTAGAAATATTAGGTATAGCGGCCTAGCTAACTCATCACTTAGTTCCCTTAGTACCCTTGGGTGTATTCCATCTGGGTCTGGCGATTTATCGATTTTAATCTTCTTTAATCGGTTCCGCACTTCCCCTTGCGTTAGGTATGACATATTTTGCGAGGGGTTTATTTTATTCCCCTGTATCTCGTGTGGCATTTCCTTTTCGTTTGTGAATACGCTTGAAAAGAAACTATTTAATAGATTTGCCTTCCCTCCATCATCATCAATGATTTCCCCTGCATTATTTGTTAAAGGGCCAGTGCTCTCCCTGCAAATCCTTTTGCTGTTAATATAGTTGAAAAATAGTTTCAGGTTATTTTTGCTCTCTTTGGCGATCCGTCTTTCCGCCTCCTCCTTGGCAATTTTGATCCTATATTTGCATATTTTGTTTTTTTTCCCTGTACGATTATAGCGCTTGTTTGCTGCCTTCTTGCTTTAGTAGTTTGAACGCTTTCTTTTTTTCGTTTATTGCCCCTCTTACCGTCTTGTCGAACCACATTGGTTTCCTTTTAGTTGAGATTCTTTTATTTTTAAAGGGTATGAACTGCTCACATGAGGTGATTAGGATCCTTTTAAACTTTTCCCATTTGTCCTTGTACTGATATTTTTGAGGATGTTATCCCAATTAATGTTACCGATAGTAGTTCTAAGCGCATCAAATTTTGCTTTACTAAAGTTTAGTTTCTTTGTCGCTCCCTGATAAGGCTTCTTATTGAATGACAGCTGGAAGTTGATTATATTGTGGTCACTGTTCCCCAAGTGCCCCTCCAACTGTACCCCCTTTATTCGGTCCGGTTTGTTAGTTAGTACTAAGTCCAGAGTGGCCCTCCCTCTAGTTGGCTCCTGTAAAAGTTGGTTCAGATAATTATCTTTAATTACTCTCAAGAACTTATCACCCCTGTAAGATTTGCAGGTCTCATTTTCCCATATTATATCCGGATAATTAAAGTCCCCCATGATAATTACTTCGTTGTGGTTTGACACTTCTTCTATCTGCCTTAATAGTAAGTTTTCTATTTCTTCTGCTACTTTTGGTGGTCTATAGAAGACCCCTATCAGGATTTTGTTATTTTTTTTCTCCCTTTATTTCTACCCACAGAGATTCCACCTGTTCTTCTCCTACCCCTATATCCTCCCGTAGTCTCGGATTTAAGTTTGATTTGACGTACAGACATAACCCTCCCCCTTTCTGATTAATTCGGTCTCTTCTGAAGAGATTGTACCCCTGCAAATTCACCGCCCAATCGCACTTATCATCAAGCAATATTTCCGTTATTCCGACTATATCATAATTTTATCAGTCATTCTTGTTTCAAGCTCACCCACTTTACCGATCAGACTTCGTGCATTCGTGGTCATACAATTGATATTGTTATTTTTGTTCTTTAATTTCGTTTTGTTGCTATACGTTCTAATGGCTAACCTCACAGTTCTAACTGTACTACCCCCCCCCCCCTCCCCTGCTCGACCCCCATTCCCATTTCTTTGACCCAGGTCGCTAGCTACACTGGCTACTCCACTATTTCTCATTTTACCCTCCCCCCCCAGTCCCTAGTTTAAACACTCCTCCAGCCTTCTAGCCATCTTCTCCCTCAGCACAGCTGCACCCTCCCCATTAAGATGCAGCCCGTCCCTATGGTAGAGCCTGTAGCCGACAGCAAAGTCAGCCCAGTTCTCCAGGAACCCAAATCCCTCCTTCTTACACCAACTCCGGAGCCACTTGTTTACCTCCCTAAGATCCTGCTGCCTTTCTATTGTGGCCTTAGGTGCAGGTAGTATTTCCGAGAAAACTACCCTGGAGGACCGTGCCCTAAGCTTGGATCCAAAGTCCCTGAAATCATTTTTGAGGGCCCTCCATTGACCTCTAATTTGTTCATTGGTGCCAACGTGCACCATGACCGCTGGATCCTCACCAGCCCCTCCCAGTAATCAGTCAATCCGATCCGCGATGTGTCGAACTTAAGCGCCAGGAAGACAACACACCGTTCGACGATCCCGGTCTTTATGGCAGATTGCCCTCTCTGTCCCCCTTATAATTGAGTCCCCCACCCCTCGGACCTGTCTAGCCTGCCCTACGCTCCCCGTCCCCTTCTCACTGGAGCAGTCATCCCCCTGGCGTTCAGGGGGCATGTCATGCTGCAGCGGTGCTGGCTCTGTAATGGCATCCCCCTCAGCTGACAACTTTGCAAACTTGTTGGGTTGTGCCAGTTTAGGATTAGCCTCCCTGGTTCTCTTCCCTCTACCCCTCCTTCTTTCTGTCACCCAGCTAGCTGCCTGCTCCCCCTGCACTTCCGTACTAGCGTCCCCCTCTTCCCCAAGTGAGTGCCTGCTCAGTGAGCAGCAAACTCCTTTCCATGTTATCAATGGCTCTCAGTGTTGCCAGTTGCCCATTTAGATCCAGGATTTGGGCTTCTAAATGTGTGACGTGCACGCATCTTACGCAACAGTATGCACCCTCGATCGGCTGATCAAGGACCGCATACATTTCACAAGTAGCACACTGGATGACATTGCCAGGCATGGAGCTCATCCTAATGGGGATCTACAATTTACTTGTGGAAGTAGTAAAGATCTACAATTTACTCACTTACTCACGCGCTCACACGCTGCCGCCTCGGCGCAACCGCTCACACACTGACGCTCACGCACAACCGCTCACACACTGACTCTCGCACGCAACCGCTCACACACTGATGGATGGGCTATAACCATAGACGACAAGTTCCAGCACCATTGTGTCTAAGAAGAACAAAAATAGAAAAAGCTCACACCCAAAATAAAGAAACAGCTATTATTTCAAGTGTGCTGCATGGGGATTGTAGTGCTGGGACTAATAGTCATTCATGGTGATATACATCTTATGATCATTCGTGGTTACATTCATTCATGTCTTCACATACGTTATTTTGGGAACTATAAAGCATGAATTTGATAGTAACTTTTGTTATTGTTGGTGATGCATGCACCATATCAGCTATCATTTCATATGGGCTGTGTGGGGATCATGGTGCTGGGACCGGTAGTGATGGCATTTATGGCCGTATGCATCATATAATCATTCATGCATGTGTTCAATAATGCCTTTGTGTGCGCCATTCCAGTGACTATAATATTTGGGCTAATCCAAGGACTGGGTCAAAAATGTGCTTTGATAAGTGCGCTGCACACCAAACCTTTATCTCACTCTGTATTTTGCGTCATTTCCATTTACCGGGATGCTGGTTAGGATGATTGCTATCATTCTCACACTATATTTAACGGATTGCAGGTATTACATAGTTACACCTGAGGAAGCTGTTGAAGTATAACGAAGCATGTGGGGCTTTCCTTCTGTGCAGCCCTTTGCTTATTTGCCTATACATTTTCTTCTTCCTGGCAGCGTCCTCAACCTTTATCATTGGGTTCGGTAACTTCATGTTTCTGTCACATCCGCAGGGCGCACCTCGCCACAGCACGGATGCAGGGTGATGTTCACACAGAATGCAAACAGAATATACCAAAAATATACTGGACAGTGAACACCACTCCAGGAACTAGAAGATGGAAAAACCTGTCCCTTACCTAGCAGGGAAGTGAGGAGCCCCTGCCTACAAGCAGAGTAATTGTCCTGATAAGGACAGCCCTGCTGTCATCTTCTGTGCCCTGACTATTCCTTGCAGAAATCCCTGCAGAGGTGCACTGAGCAGCAAATAAAACAATAAAGCTGAGTGTCCAGGGGCGGGATGAAATATCGCAAGCGATATTCTGCCGTGGGGGAGCACTAATGTCACCACAATTTTCCATGCGATTTTCATAGGTTCATTGCGGAGAATTGTGGCAAATCACGGCATGCCACGATTTTTAAATGCGAGTGGAAAACTGCGAGTGATTTGCCGCTCATGTGCATTGGGCTGCGCTTTCCATAGTTACCTTATGGAAAGCATGTGATGCATGCTACGCGTGCGATTTATAACCGTGTATCACGCTATGACAAATCGTTCGTGGACACTCGGCCTAAAGGTAACAGAAAACAACAGAAATGAGCACTAGTACTTATCTGAATATAGCAGTATGTCACCCAGCATAAAGACACCAATCTACTCCAATCACTCCTCTAAAGAACCGAAATCAACAGCAAGGGGAAGAGGGCATGGTAGGAATATAAAGCTCTCCACACTTGCTGATTGGTAGAGCAGCTAGCATGTGCATTAACCCTTGCCCACCATGCCACGACGCCGTTGTGACTGACAAGTCACAACAGTTTCTCTATATTGGATGTTTTATACATAGTAACATAGAATGCTAGGCTGAAAAAAGACAAATGTCCATCCAGTTCAGCCTGTTTGCATTCCTCCTCGTTGACCCAGAGAAAGGCAAGAATAATGGTTGTCAGAATAATCCCTGGATCCTCACTCTTCAGAGAAGGTTCTTTCCTGACTCCAAGTCTGGAAGTCAGAAGATCCACAGATCAACAACACTTCTGGCTATTTAGTGCTCTAAAAAGACATCTAGTCCCTCTTAAACTCCTCTATCGATTGTGCCATTACCACGTTTTCCGGCAGAGAGTTCCACAGTCTCACTGCTATTACAGTAAAGCACCCTTTTCTATGCTGGCGATGAAACCTGCTTTCTTCTAGACATAGCGGATGCCCTCTTGTTACCGTCGCAGTCCTGGGTATAAACAGTTCATGGCAGAGATCCTTCTATTGTCCCCTCATGTATTTATACATAGTTATTTGGTCATCCCTTAAGCATCTTTTTTCCAGGGTGAATAATCCCCAGCCTCTCTGGGTATTCCAGTACTCCCATTCTGTTTCTGACACGTCCTCCCCTGCTGCATTGTCTTACAATGGCCTGCAGTTCTCCCATATGCCAAGACCAGAAAACAGGTGTGATGGAGGAGTAGGTGCTCTTCTCTCCCTGCAATGCACCTTCCAGGTCATCCCCCCTGTACCCTCACTTACTTTCCCATCATTCGAGGTACATACCCTACAAGGTTTTCCTCTACTGTCCAGGCGAGTAGCAGTTATCTACCACCCCTAATCCCTCACCGCCTGTTTCTGGATCACTTTGCACTCCCGCACTTGCTATCCTGCGAAATCCCAATCCTCACTTTAGGTGACTTTAACATCCTTGCCTCTGACCCCATTTCCCTATCTGTCTCACACTTTTAATGCTTGCCTCCTCCCTTGGTGTCTCACAACTCACAGCCTCTCCCACTCACAGAGATGGCAATTCTCTTGATCTGGTCTCCCTCTGTCCCTATGGTGAGTTGTGGCCTACTACAGCAGAGTGACGGCGCTGATCCCTGGGGAGAAAGAGAGCCAGTGATCGCTGAAGAGGGATAAGTACCACCAAAACCCCATTACCATACACCATCCATTATCGGGATTTCCTGGGAGGCTGTTTATGTCAGGACGCCCATTCAGCAGCGCCCTCCTCACCCTCACAATCAGGAGAGATAAGGCTCCAAATTTCCGTTAAGGCCTAACGGTCCACCAGTGCCCGCACGGAGGCACATTAATATGGATTTAAAGGAGTAAAAGTGTTTAATTGCTGCGGATTGACTGTAATGTACACCAATATTTCTGCTATCTGCTATTACAAAAGAAAAAAAAGGATAATTAATTACATTTATTTTACTAAACCCTGGCTTGGTGTTAATAATTTGTGATTTTCATCACCCATTACATTTTATGCTGTAAAGTACTGGTGTCACGGACAAATTAATATGAATAGTAAACATATTCCGCAACAACACCCATTTATCATGCCACGTGGAAGCCGTTGGTCTGGGATCTGCTGGGCGGACTCCAAGGGACAGCGGCCAGTATAGGAAGAAGAAAGCAGACCCCCATCACCATAACCAGCTACCCTCCACAAAACGTGGCATCACGAACAGGATATAGAGTCTCTGTGACCTTGCCAACTGCCATTTTAAATTGAAACTGCCATTTTGTATGAGCTTGGAAAAATTATCTCTTTACTGATACAGTAAAGAAAATGTCTGACTTAAGTGATAACGAGCAGACTAATGGTGCTGGATCTTCTACAACTGCTCCACCTACCATGATGCCATTCACCGTGCCCTATTACCTGGGAGCCTCTTGACTACCATGGTGCAGTGGAGAATTACACAAGTTCCGTGAATTTAAGCATCAGATGAAGGGAATGTATCATTTGTGTCCAATCACTAACAAGCAAACATGAGAAATCTTGGTGGGCCAACTTGAAAGAGCTGGAGTTTGTGAAGTCAAATCATGGGCAAAAGAACATAAGAAATCTGTGGACCAGATTTTCGACAGGCTGCAGAGTATCTTTGAGATCAGCACAGCCTCAGGAGTGAAGCAATTCTTTAGCAAAAAGCAGAAGCCACACGAGACCCAGAGGAAAAATGTCCTGTGCTTACAGGAGAGTATGAAGGCGCTGATACACGCTGACCCCAAAGAAGCCACAGGAGTGGATCAGATGCTCCTGTTAGGACTGGTAGGGGAGGGGACAAATGTCCAGGGGGGTTCCCTACACCAGCCCCCTTCTGCATCCCTACCTACTTGCCCCCCTGGGCTAATCCCCAGAGCGACAACTGGGCGGCGGTCCCTGCTCTGACCTAGTGACAGGGACCCCAATGGAGAGGGACAGGGGACGGATGGTAAAAACCAGCAAGATGACCAAGAGTAACATAGACAGTAGTCAGGGAAAACCAAGTAAACAGAGGAGGCACGTGCACAGTACAAAAGGAGTAAAACAGGAATGGAGTCAAAGGCATAAATGGGTCAATGAACAGATGGGTCAGGAGCAGTATATGCAGGTGCTAGCAGAGCTAAGTCTAACCAAACACTGGCAACCTCTGCTAGCACTCAATCAGCAGCCTGATATGTGAAAGTCCCCACCCAGACAGAGCAGGGAAAGGTGATACGCTGATAGGGTAGATGATAAGACCGGCTCTCCCCGGGGCCGTGTACTATACAGAGAGTGGTGCGACTGACCAAAGGGAGCGCGTCCCCGAGCGTGGCGAGGTATGCGCTGCGGGTGGGAGCGGGCAAACACAAACATGGTGGAACCCCAACCGGAGCCGCCCATAACGACACCCGTCGCATCAGGAGGAGCAGAGCACGACCGCCGGCCGCCAGCGCCCCCAGCGGTAACCCTATACCCAACAGCACCCCCCCTCTTATGGGGGCCTCCGGACCCCCAACACCCAGAGTGGACCTGAGAGGATGAGTCCTGTGAAAAAGATTTAACTAACCGCGTGGCATGAAGTCCCTTGTGGGACCCCGAGAATGCTAGAATGTTCCTCAGGCCAGAATCCCTTCCAGGAGATGAGGTGTTGAAGAACAACCCGCATCCTCCTGGAATCCAAAGTCTTGTCAACTTCATATTCCATATCTCCCTGGACTCGGGTGGGGGCCCAGAGGTGGGTACCACTGAAGGGACATATTTCTTAAGAAGTGACTTGTGGAAAACCCTATGGACCTTCCACGAGTCTGGCAGGGCTAACTCATATGCCATGGGGTTTATGACTCTGGTGACAGAAAACGGTCCCATGAACCGAGGAACTAGCTTTAGTGAGGGTACCTTTAATTTCAAATTCCTAGACGACAAATACACCAACTGACCCACAGCAAATGGTTCTGAAACCGTACGTCGGTTCATGCTCCTTCCCTGCATCACCAAACGCGAATGCTCCAGGTTACTACGCACCTTGCTCCACACCTCGCGCAAGTTCTGCACAAGCATGTCTGCCGATGGATTGTTGGAAGAGGAGGGGAATGAGACAGAAAAACAGCAGTGGGACCCATAGTTGCAGAAGAAAGGAGAAACACCCGACGCAGAACTAGTGTGATTGGGTTGACTATTTGGCACTGGCAGAGTTTGCGATAAACAAAGATTCTGCTGGTCACTTACATATAATCTGAGATATTGCACAGGCTCCTGGTTCATATGTTTGGTCTGCCCATTGGTTTCGGGGTGAAAGGCAGAGTAGTAAGACAAGGCGATTCCTAAGCACCTGCAGAAGGCATGCCAGAACCGGGCAACAAATTGCACTCCTTGGTCAGAAACAATTGGAACACCATGAAGATGCACAATCTTCTTGATAAATATGATGGCTAATTCTGGTGCTGAGGGAAGCTTCTTCAACGGTATAAAATGGACCATTATAGAGAACCTGTCAACCACTACCAAAATAACTGAACAGGTTTGAGACACGGGTAAATCCATAATAAAGTCCATCGACAGATGGGACCATGGTCTACCTGGAACAGGAAGAGGGAGAAGCGTCCCCTTAGGCCATCTACATACACTCTTCCCCCAGGCGCAAGTGGAGCATGACCTAACAAACTCCTTGACATTCAAAGACATTTGCGGACACCAATACAGCCGGGCACACTGTTCTAATGTACCTCGCACTCCTGGATGACCAGACAAGACAGACGAATGGACCTCCTCCAGCACAAGGAGACGCAGAGCTCTGGGAGCAAAGAACCTCCCTTCTGGGAGGTCCTCAGGAACCGCCTGTTGGGCAACCAGGAATTGAGTGGAGAAGTCAGGTGTCAGAGCTGCAGCCACAACACTCGGGGCAAAATACTCTCCGACTGGGAATCGTCCACCTCAGGGACCCCAAAACTGCATGACAAGGCATCTGCCTTCACATTCTTAGATCCAGTCACATAAGTAACCAAAAAATGGAAACGTGTGAAAGTCCAGTGTGCCTGCCAGGTGTTAAGGCGCTTAGCGGACTCTAAATAAACCAAGTTCTTATGGTCCATAAGGACCGTTATAGGGTGCCAGGCCCCCTCCAGGAAGTGTCTCCATTCATCGAAGGCCCATTTTATAGCTAACAATTCCCTTTTGCCAATATCGTAATTGCGCTCTGCCGGGTTAAATTTCTTAGAGAAAAAGGCACAAGGTTGGAGACCAGCCCAGTCAGAGGATTCCTGGGAGAGAACCGCCCCTACTCCGTGTTTCGAGGCATCGACCTCAATGATGAATGGGTGGTTAAGATCAGGCTGAACTAGAATCGGTGCTGTAGAGAAGGCCCTCTTGAGAAGTACGAAAGCCTTATTAGTAAAGTTGGTCAAGGGTTTGGCCACAATCGAAAAATTCTTAATAAATTTTTAAATATTAGCAAAGCCCAAAAAGGTGTTGCAGAGCTTTTAAATTAGTGGGTTGCATGCATTTGGTAATAGCCCTGACCTTGTCTGAATCCATACGTATGGCCGAAGGAGAAATGACATAACCTAAAAACGAGATCTCCTGAACCCCAAACAGACATTTCTCCAGCTTAGCAAACAAGTGATGTTCCTGGAGACGCAACAGGACAGTACACAAATGCTCGACATGGGACTCCCAATCAGGAGAAAATACCAAAAGTTCGTCGAGATATGACTATGAGCCTGCCCAACAAATCATGAAAAATGGTGTTCATAAAGCCCTGAAAAACTGCCGGAGCATTACATAACCCAAACGACATGACTAAACATTCAAAATGCTCTAACAGTGTGTTAAGAACAGTCTTCTATTCGTCTCCCTCTCTGATGCGAATCATATTGTAGGCTCCCCTGAGGTCAAGTTTGGAGAACAACTTAGCCCCCACAATCTGATTTAGGAGATCCAGGATCAAGGGTAGAGAGCACTGGTTCTTGATAGTAATCCTATTCAGGGCTCTATAATCATCTCATGGCCGGAGGCCACCATCCTTTTCCATGAAAAAAAAAACTGCCCCCGCAGGAGACTCTGGAGGACAAATATGGCCCTTGGCCAGACTCTCAGTGATGTATTCCTTCATAGCCTCCCGTTCAGGCAAAGTTACATTATATATTCCCCTTGGGAATCTTACTCCCAGGAATTAGGTCTATCTTGCAATCCCACTCTCAATGGTGGTGGTGGTGGGGGGGGGGGAGGTAATGCTTCAGACTGTGTTTTAGAAAACACGTCCTCAAAACCCCTTAATATATTCAGGTAAAACAAATTCCTCACCACTAACTGAATGAACCGTAACCGAAACTAATTGATCTTTGCAAGTTGAGCCCCACTGGACCAATTCAAAGTGAGCCCGGTCAATCTGCGGGTTATGGAGTCATAACCATGGCAACCACAGAATCACATCTACAGAAAGATTCTCCATCACCAAAAAGGAACAGGTCTCGGTGTGTAACGGGCCTACCAAGAACTGGAGGTCCAGAGTTCTTCTCCTGCAATACCAGCATACATGGGAGTGGAGTCAATTCAAGAGACCCGTACAGGGTGGCTCAGGAGTTGCAGATGCTGAGACAAGGGCTTAATAAACTCAAAATTCACAAAATGTGCCGCCGCACCAGAATCAATAAACACTTGGCCGTCAAAATGGTAACCAACATAAATAACAGCACAAGGAAGAACAATTTTGAATATTCCGTAAGTACCTGAGCTCCTAGGCAATCCCTCCGGTCATCAGCTAGGAGCAAAAGTTTTCCTGCAGCTGTCTCGTGCGGCAGGTGGTGACCCAGTGTCCTGGATCTCCACAATAGAGGCATAACCGGTGCTTGAGTCGGTACTCCTTATGCTCCTCTGGGGACATGGAGCCTAGCTCCATAGGTTCTGCGTCTTTGGTAGGTGAGGCCTGGGCCTGGTTCCCTGGAAGAACAGGAGGTACTCTGTGCTCTGGGTTGTGTCTGGCTCTAAGTCGTCGGTCTGCCCTAACTGCCAAGGTCATGGCTTGATCCAACATCTCTGGTTCAGAATGTGACAACAACAGGTTTTTTACTGCCTCAGACAACCCAGTCAGAAATAAATCCTTTAAAGCACACTCATTCCATCAGCGTACCCTGCCCTATCAGGTTCATTGTATATTTATGTGGCACAGAGTGTAAGCTCTTGCTCATGACCTGAAGGTTGCAAGTTTGAACCGCGCGTGGTTCAGGTAGCCAGCTCAAGGTCAACTCAGTCTTCCATCCTTCTGAGGTCAGTAAATTGAGTACTGAGCTTGGTGGAGGGTAGTAAATAAAAATTACCTAGGAGCGCTGTGGAATAAGTTGGCGCTATACAAATAACAAGATTTTTTTTATTTTATTTTATTTGACCAAGGGCCGAAAAAAAAGCTTCAATGGCCTGACAGGGTGGTGATTCCGGAGGCAATGAAAGCACCCAATTTTGAGGGTCACCCGTCAACTGTGAGATAGTTAAGCCCACCCTCTGGTGTTCAGAACCGGACGAGTGGGGTCACAAACTAAAGTATAACTTGCAACCCTCCCGGAAAGAAAAGAAGGCTCTGCAGTCACCTGAAAATAAGTCTGGCATGGTGGCTTTGGGCTCACAACACGCTCCCAGACCAGCAGGGGCAGCCAGTGGGGCTCTAGTGGCAGTTTGATCCTGCTGCTGAAGTCGAGCTGACAGATCCTGTACCAAACCAGTTAGGGCTTGCACTTGGTTCGCCAGAGCGGATACAGCCTCCATATCTGGACTCAACAGGGCTGGTCGGAGAGAAAAAACCCAGGTTTTGGCCAGTGTTTCTGTTAGGACTGGTAGGGGACAAATGACCTACACCAGCCCACTTTCGTATCCCTACCTACTTGCTCCCTTGGACTAATCCCTAGGGCGACAACCTAGTGACAGTGACCCCAAGGGAGAGGGACAGGAGACAGATCGTTAAAACCAGCTGGGTCAAAAACTACAGAGAGCAAGAAGACTGAGGGTAACACAGAGAGTAGTCAGGGAAAACCGAGTAAACCGGGGAGGCATGTGCGCAGTACAAAAGGACTAAAACAGGAATAGAGTCAAAGGCATAGATAGGTCAATGAACAAAACAGTCAGAAATAGTATATGTGGGTGCTAGCAGAGCTAAGTCTAACCAAACACTGGCAATCTCTGCTAGCACTCACTCAGCAGCCTGATATATGAAAGTCCCTGCCCAGACAGAGCAGGGAAAGGTGAAACGCCGATAGGGAAGATGATAAGACCGGCTCTCCCCTGGGCCGTGTACTATGCAGAGAGCCATGCGGCCAACTGGAGAGAGCACGTCCCCGAGCACGGTGGGGCACGTGCCGCCGGCGAGAGTGGGCAACCACCAACACGGAGGAACCCCGACCAGAGCCACCCGCACTGATACCTGCTGCGTCAGGAGGAACAGAGCGTGACCGCCATCCGCCAGCGCCCTCAAATGTAACCCTATAGCTAACGACTTCATTATCATTTTGTGGAAGGAGCATCCACAGATGAAGTGAGAAGACAGTTAAGGATGCAGTCTGTCCGAAATGCAGACACATCCTTCCTAGTCTTCAGGGAATTGGCCATCCAGGTTCTAAGCCAAGAGGTTCCAACTGAGATAGAAGAAACATTGGAGCAAGAAGATCACGCCTGAGTCAAATTATTGAAGTATGCTCTAATCTTGCAGTTAGGTTGATCTCAGACTGATAAGGATGGCTCATTAGCATATTACAGAAGAACATGTGGAAATTGCCCGCAATGTGTCCACCCTCTGTCAGAAAGAACTGGAGTTGAAGACTGACTGTTGGTCTAGCAAGGTGCCCGTCTTCCATCCACAGATGTTACACACCCCTCCAGCTGATAGATGGACTGAAGTGCAGCAAGATAGCCCAGAACCAGTCATATGCAAGTATTGCTAAAAGAGAGGGCATACCAAGAAAAACTGCTGGAAGTTAAAAGGGTAACTCCTGAGGCCAAGGACCGCCCCTCAAGTGGATGAGAATTAGGTACAGAAACACCCAGATGGCTCTCGAAGTATGTGGGACCCTGCCCAGGGGTTACTGTATACTTCAATGGCATACCATTTCCAGCCCTAATGGATAATGGATCACAAGTAACCACCATCTGAAGAGCCACATTCCAAAAATACTGGTCAGCTAAAGAATTGATGCAACCACCAGAACAAATATTAGATGTAATTGCTACCAACGGGCAAGCTGTCCCCTTGGAAGGATACTGGGGGGCCACTGTATTGGCTGGGCAAGCAAAGTTACCCTGCAAGGGATTCTCGTAGTGGACATTGAAGAAATAGATGCTCCAGCTGTAATCCTAGGCATGAAGAAACTGTCCGCAGGAAATGTTATAATGAGATGCTGGAAACCCTACAGAGTTCCGTACCATCTGCCTCTCAAGCCCAGCAAAGAGCTTTACAAAAAGCCATAAAGGCAGTATCCGCTCAACAGCGATTTACCAATATGAAGGGTCAAGTGAGACGTGCACGTATAAGCGACATATGACTCATCACCCTAGGGGAGCCGATTCAATTGGAGAAGCAGCCGCCAAGGAGCATCATGACCGCCAGACGTATGGTGAGGATCCCTGCAGGAAGAGTCCCCATCCATATGCTGAATACTGGTGAATTTCCAGTACAATTGAAGAAGTACTGCCCAGTGGTGCAAATGTCACTCCTACTCGCCAAGGATGTCCTTATCCCCTCGAGAGCACAGTTCTTACAGTCTGCCTAGCATATCCAAATAAACAGGATTAAAGGGGTTGTCCGGCCAGAAACATTGCATATCATTACTTCTGTTTGCCCATTTCCATGCACTTTGTAATATACATTGTGCATGGAAAATGAAGCAAACAGAAGTTTTGGACTTACCTGAAGGGGTGCCCCCCCCCCCCCCCGTGTTGCTCCTCCGTCGTCCCTGGTTACGACAAGAATCTTCTCTGCTTCTTGTCGGGCAGCAGCAGCTCTCGTCGGCGCGGGAACGAGCCTCTTCTCATTCGCGCATGCGCAGTTCTTCTCTCTGCAGCCGGGACCGATATACGATCTCCTTGTGTGCAGGGGGGGGGGGGGATGGAAGAGCGAGGAGCAGGAACTGAGCTCCCGCCCCCTCTCTGCCTCCTCTCCACCCCCTGCACTATTTTCAATGAGGAGAGGCGGGACGGGGGCGGGGCTAATTTGCTCTCCCCCCCCCCCTGCACACAAGGAGATCGTATATCAGTCCCGGCTGCAGAGAGAAGAACTGCGCATGCGCGAATGAGAAGAGGCTCGTTCCCGCGCTGACGAGAGCTGCTGTGGCCCGACAAGAAGAAGAGAAGATTCTTGTGGTAACCAGGGACGACGGAGGAGCAACACAGGGAGGGGGGGGGGCACCCCTTCAGGTAAGTCCAAAACTTCTGTTTGCTTCATTTTCCATGCATAATGTATATTACAAAGTGCATGTGGAAATGGGCAAACAGAAGTAATAACATGCAATGTTTCTGTCCGGACAACCCCTTTAAGTCTAATGCCCTATGGTGGACAGAGCTACAAACTGGGGATACTGATTAGAGATGAGCGAGCACCAAAATGCTCAGGTGCTCGTTGCTCGAGTCGAACTTCCCGCGATGCTCGAGAGCTTGTTTCGAGTAACGAACCCCATTGAAGTCAATGGGCAACTCAAGCATTTTTGTATATGACCGGTGCTCCGCTTAGGTTTTCACTTGTGAAACTCTGGAAAACATCCGAAAGTAATGGAAACGCCACAGAAACAAATAGGGCAGGGCAGCATGCAGGGCTGCATCTCAGGCTCCCACGTCTCACTATTAAACCACAATAGCGGCAAGAGTGTGCCCCCCTCCTAACAATTTTTACTTTGGACAAACCCTCATTAGCAAGGCACACCTTAGCTAAGCACCACACTACCTGCAACAAAGCACAATCACTGCCTGCGAGTCACACCGCTGCCTCTTCTCCTGGGTTACATGCTGCCCAATTCCCCGCACGACCCTGCGTCCGCAGCGCACACAAAAGTGTCCCTGCGCAGCCTTCAGCTGCCCTCATGCCACACGCTCGCTTCATAGCTACACCACCCTCATGTCTATTTACAAGTGCGTCTGCGATGAGGATGAACCAGAGTCACACACTGCAGAGGGTGGGCAGGGCCAGGCAGCGACCCTCTTTAAAAAGGGGGGGGGGGGCGATAGCCCACAATACTGTTGAGAATCGATGAGAAATTGACGTTCGATCTTCATTCCAATCCTGTGCCACCTCCGTCAGGAGCTGCAAACGTGGGCATAAAGGGGACTCAGGTGCCAGCACTTATACACATCTCCACAATGCAGCAATAATCAGTGTGGAAAGCATGTAAGCGGGCCCAGGGTCATGCTCGTTCCCAGCCTCCATCTTGTGTGACCCAAGGTGCCCTGAGTTACATAGCAGTGGGGAATCCATGTGCCCACACAGTATTCATTCTGTCTAGGTGCCAGATAGCTCAATCGACACAGCAAGGGGAAAGCTATCTGCACTCTACCCCCTACCTAAGTCAGTCAGTGTCTTTGTGCCAGACAGGTCAAACACTGTGATGGGAAGTCTGTGTGCACCTACTGCATAGGTGGGTCCTAGGCAACCCAAGACAGGAACAATAAAGAAATCAAACATGGCAGACTTTCACTGCACCGAGGACATTGTCTTCGGCCCGCTGCCTCAACAATCGTGGGCATGAAGCAGACTTCGATGCTAGTACACCTGTGAAGGTTTCATTAAATCAGTTATGTTTTCTTTCACCGCTCCAAAGACTGGATTAGCCAGAAAAAAGTTCCACAGGCCCAACCTGGTGCAGTTGCAGTTCGCCCAGGATATAGGCCTCGGCCCACAGCCTCAGCAATTGTGGGCATTAACAGACTTCAATGCTAGTACACCTGTGAAGGTCTCATTAAATCAGTTACGTTTTTTTTCACCGCTACAAAGACTGGATTAGCCAGGAAAAAGTTCCACAGGCCCAACCTGGCACAGTTGCAGTTCCCCCGGGATATAGGCCTCGGCCCACAGCCTCAGCAATCGCGGGCATGAAGCGGACTTCGATGCTAGTATACCTGTGAAGGTCTCATTAAATCAGTTACGTTTTCTTTCACCGCTCCAAAGACTGGATTAGCCAGGAAAAAGTTCCACAGGCCCAACCTGGAGCAGTTGCAGTTCCCCCGGGACATTGTCCTCGGCCCACTGCCTCAGCAATCGCGGGCATGAAGCGAATTTCTCAGATAACTGTGGTAACACGAGAGAAAATACATGATGCGCATTGCTGCTCCCCTGACCCCAAGCAGGAGGAGGTTGCCTTACAAGGCCAAGACACCAGGACCCGCTGTAGCCCGTGTGGGAGGGATGTGACAGGCCCCTAGCCAGGCTCGGTCCCAGCAACACCTTGTGAGACCCAAGGTGCCGCGACTGACATAGCAATGAGAAATCCATGTGCCCACACATTCATTCTGTCTAGGGGTCGAATAGCTCTAGCGACACCACAAGGGGAAAGCCATCTGCACTCTGCATCCTACCCAAGTCAGTCAGTGACTTTGTGCCAGACAGGTAAATCACCGCTTTGGGAAGTCTGTGTGCACCCACAGCATAGGCGAGTCCAAGGAACCCAAGGACAGTAATAAATATGAAGAAATGACAGTGCCCAAACATGGCAGACTTTCACTGCGATGAGGACATAGGCCTCTGCCCACACCCTCAGTAATCGCGGGCATGAAGCTGACTTTGATGCTAGTACAGCAGTGAACGTCTCATTAATGCAGTAACGCTCCTCTCCTTTGGCCCAAACGAGTTTCTCAGATAACTGTGGTAACACGGGAGAAAATACATGATGCCCAGTGCTGATCCCCTGACCCCAAGCAGGAGGAGAAGGTGGCATTACAAGGTCAAGACACCATGACCAGGACCCGCTATATTCTGTGTGGGAAGCACGTTAGCGGGCCAGGGGCAGGCTCGGTTCCAAGCCTCCACCTTGTGTGACCCAAGGTGCCCTGAGTTACATAGCAATGGGAAATCCATGTGTCCCAACACAGATAGCTCAACCCCTGAAGGGGCAGTCTTTGAGTTCCTTGGCCTAGCCTATGCTGTAAGTGCACAAAGATGGTATTACACAGGAAGAAATTGGAGTGTCCAATCATGGGAGAGTCTCGCCCCGCCAAGCAAATTGGCCTCGGCCAGCAATTCTGGCCTAGTCAGTCACTGTATTATTTGTGCCACCTAGGTAAAACACTGCGATGGGAAGACTTAGTGCACCCATAGTATAGACAGACCACTGTAACATTCCTGTAGCAAAGGTATAAGCAGATTCCAGGAACATTACTGTAGCAGCAGTATAGGCAGACCCCTGTAACATTTTTGTAGCTGCAGTATAGGCAGACCCCAGTACCATTTCTGTAGTAGAAGTATAGGCAGACCCCTGTAACATTTATGTAGCAGAAGCATAGGCAGACCCAAGTAACATTTCTGTAGTAAAAGAATAGGCAGACCCCAGTAACATTTCTCTAGCAGCAGTATACGCAGACCCCAGTAACATTTCTCTAGCAGCAGTATACGCAGACCCCTGTAACATTTCTATAGCAGCAGTATAGGCAGACCCCAGTAGCATTTTTGTAACAGAAGTATGTGCAGACCCCTGTAACATTTCTGTAGTAACAGTATGAACAGATCCCAGTAACATTTCTGTAGCAGAAGTATAAGCAGACCCTAGTAACATTTCTGTAGCAGCAGCATAAGCAGACCCCTGTAACTTTTACGTGCAGAAGTATAGGCAGACCCCAGTAACATTTATGTGGCAGAAGTATAGGCTGACCCCTGTAATATTTTTGAAGCAGCAGTATAGGCAGACCCCAGTAACATTTTTGTTGTAGAAGTATAGGCAGACCCCAGTAACATTTCTGTAGCAGTAGTATAAGCAGACCCCTGTAACATTTACGTGGCAGAAGTATAGGCAGACCCCAGTAACATTTTTGTAGCAGGAGTATAGGCAGACCTCTGTAACATTTCTGTAGCAGCATTATAGGCTGACCCCTGTAACATTTTTGTAGCAGAAGTCCAGGCAGACTCCTGTAACCTTTATGTGACAGAAGTATAGACTGACCCCAGTAACATTTCTCTAGCAGAAGTATAGGCAGACCCGTGTAACATTTTCGTGGCAGAAGCATAGGCTGACCCCAGTAACATTTATGTGGCAGAAGTATAGGCAGACCCCTGTAACATTTCAGTAGCAGAAGTATAGGCAGACAGCAGTAACATTTTTGTAGCAGAAGTATACGCAGACCTCTGTAACATTTATGTAGCAGAAGTATAGGCAGACCCCTGTAATATTTACGTGGCAGAAGTATAGGCAGACCCCAGTAACATTTATGTGGCAGAAGTATAGGCACACCCCTGTAACTTTTCAGTAGCAAAAGTATAGGCAGACCCCAGTACCATTTTTGTAGGTCAAGTATAGCAGACCCCAGTGCCATTTCTGTAATAGATGTATAGGCAGACCCCAGTAACATTTCTGTAACAGCAGTATAGGCAGATCTCTGTAACTTTTACGTGGCAGAAGTATACGCAGACCCCAGTAACATTTTTGTAACAGAAGTATATGCAGATCCTTGTAACATTTCTGTAGTAACAGTATAGACAGATCCCAGCAACATTTCTGCAGCAGAAGTATACACAGACCTCGGTAAAATTTCTGTAGCAGCATTATAGGCAGACCCCTGTTACATTTTTGTAGCAAAAGTAAAGGCAGACCCCTGTAATCTTTACATGGCAGAAGTATAGACCGACTCCAGTAAAATTTCTCTAGCAGAAGTATAGGCAGACCCCCTTAACATTTACATGGCAGAAGTATAGGCAGACCGCTGTAAAATTTACGTGGTAGAAGTATAGGCTGACACCAGTAACATTTTTGTAGCAGAAGTATACGCAGACCCCTGTAAAATTTATGCAGCAGCATTATAGGCCGACCCCTGTAACATTTCCGTAGCAGAAGTATAGGCAGACCCCTGTAACATTTATGTAGCAGAAGTATAGGCAGACCCCTGTAAAATTTATGCAGCAGCATTATAGGCAGACCCCTGTAACATTTCCGTAGCAGAAGTATAGGCAGACCCCTGTAACATTTATGAAGCAGAAGTATAGGCAGACCCCTGTAACATTTCAGTAGCAGAAGTATAGGCAGACAGCAGCAACATTTTTGTAGCAGAAGTATACGCAGCCCCCTGTAACATTAATGTAGCTGAAGTATAGGCAGACGTCTGTAACATTTATGTGGCAGAAGTATAGACCAGTACCCTTTTTGTAGCTGTAGTATGGGCAGAGCCCTGTACCATTTTTGTAGCAGCGGTTTAAGCAGACCCCTGTAACATTTACGTAGCAGAAGTATACGCAGACCCCAGTAACATTTCTGTAGTAACAGTATAGACAGATCCCAGTAACATTTCTGTAGCAGAAGTATACGCAGACCCCTGTAACATTTCTGTAGCAGCATTATAGGCAGACCCCTGTAACATTTACGTGGCAAAAGTATAGTCAGACCCCTGTAACATTTATGTGCCAGAAGTATAGGCTGACCCCAGTAACATTTTTGTAGCAGAAGTATACGCAGACCCCTGTTACATTAATGTAGCAGAAGTATAGGCAGACGCCTGTAACATTTACGTGGCAGAAGTATAGACCGACCCCAGTACCATTTTTGTAGCTGTAGTATGGGCAGACCCCGTACCATTTCTGTAGTTTAAGCAGACCCCTGTAACATTTACGTAGCAAACGTATACGCAGACCCCTGTAACATTTCTGTAGCAGCATTATAGGCAGTCCCCTGTAACATTTACGTGGCAAAAGTATAGGCAGACCACTGTAACATTTACGTGGCAGAAGTATAGGCTGGCCCCAGTAACATTTTTGTAGCAGAAGTATACGCAGACCCCTGTAACATTAATGTAGCAGAAGTATAGGCAGATCCCAGTACCATTTTTGTATCTATAGTATGGGCAGAGCCCAGTACCATTTCTGTAGCAGCAGTTTAAGTAGACCCCTGTAACATTTACGTAGCAGAAGTATACGCAGACCCCAGTAACATTTTTATAGCAGAAGTATACGCAGACCCCAGAAACATTTCTGTAGTAACAGTATAGACAGATTTCAGTAACATTTCTGTAGCAGAAGTATACGCAGACCCCTGTAATATTTCTGTAGCAGCATTATAGGCAGACCCCTGTAACATTTGCGTGGCAAAAGTATAGGCTCACCCCAGTAACATTTTTGTAGCAGAAGTATACGCAGACCCAAGTAACATTTCTGTAGTAGAAGGATAGGTAGACACCTGTAACATTTCTGTAGCAGAAGTATAGGCAGACCCCTGTAATATTGATGTGCCAGAAGTATAGGCAGACCCCTATAACATTTCTGTAGCAGAAGTATAGGCAGATAGCAGTAACATTTTTGTAGCAGAAGTATACGCAGACCCCTGTAACATTTATGTGGCAGAAGTATAGGCAGACCCCAGTAACATTTCAGTAGCAGAAATACAGGCAGACCCCAGTAGCATTTCAGTAGCAGAAGTATAGGCAGACCCCTGTAACATTAATGTAGCAGAAGTATAGACCAACCCCAGTACCATTTTTGTAGCTCAAGTATAGGCAGACTCCAGTACCATTTCTGTAGTAGACGTATATGCAGACCCCAGTAACATTTCTGTAGCAGCAGTATAAGCAGACCCCTGTAACTTTTACGTGGCAGAAGTATACGCAGACCCTAGTAACATTTATGTGGCAGAAGTATAGTCAGACCCCTGTAACATTTCAGTAGCAGAAGAATAGGGACACAGCAGTAACATTTTTGTAACAGAAGTATACACAGATCCTTGTAACATTTCTGCAGTAACAGTATACGCAGACCCCAGTAACATTTCTGTAGCAGAAGTATACGCAGACCCCTGTAACATTTCTGTAGCAGTATTATAGGCAGACCCCTGTAACATTTTTGTAGCAGAAGTATAGGCAGACCCCTTTAACATTTACATGGCAGAAGTATACGCAGACCCCTGTAACATTTCTGTAGCAGAAGTATACGCAGACCCCTGTAACATTTACGTGGCAGAAGTATAGTCAGACCCCTGTAACATTTCAGTAGCAGAAGAATAGGCACACAGCAGTAACATTTTTGTAGTAGAAGTATACGCTGACCCCTGTAACATTAATGTAGCAGAATTATAGGCAGACGCCTGTAACATTTACGTGGCAGAAGTATAGACCGACCCCTGTACCATTCTTGTAGCTGTAGTATAGGCAGACCCCAGTACCATTTCTGTAGCAGCAGTATAAGCAGACCCCTGTAACATTTATGTGGCAGAAGCATACGCAGACCCCAGTAACATTTTTATAGCAGAAGTATACGCAGACCCCTGTAACATTTCTTTAGCAGCATTATAGGCAGACCCCTGTAACATTTTTGTAGCAGAATTAAAGGCAAACCCCTGTAACTAGAGATAACGTACTCGTCCGAGCTTGATGCTCGCTCGAGTATTAGGGTACTCGAGATGCTCGTTACTCGAGACGAGCACCACGCGGTACACGAGTCAATTTAATTTCCTTCCCTGCATGTTTAGCGCCATTTTCTGGCCAATAGACATGCAGGGAAGGCATTACAACTTCCTCCTGTAACGTTCCAGCCCTATCCCACCCCCCTGCGGAGAGTGGCTGGCGAGATCAAGTGACCACCGAGTATTTAAATCTCTTCCGCCTGCTCTCGCCTCAGACACACACTGGCAGAGATTAGGGAGAGTGCTGTTGCTGCTATAGGGAGAGTGTTAGTGTCTTCAAGAACCCCAACGGTCCTTCTCAGGGCCACATCTGACCGTGTGCATTACTGCTGTGGCTGCTGGGAGCAGTTTTGCACATTTTTTTTGTTTCCATCTTGGGCTATGCAGACTATTGTGTTCTCAGTCTGTAGCCAATTATACAGAGTATAGGGGCAGTATTGGTAAGTCAGGGACAGTGGTAGTATAGAATCCTGTCAACAAGTGCCCCCAAAAACTCCTTCTTAGGGCTACCTCTGACCGTGTGCATTACTGTTGTGGCTGCTGGGAACAATTTTGCACTTTTTTTTTTTCTTCATCTTGGGCTGTGCAGACTATTGCATTCTCAGTCTGCAGCCAATTATACAGAGTATAGGGGCAGTACTGGTCAGGCAGGGACAGTGGTAGTGTAGAATCTCTTTCAACAAGTACCCCCAAAAGCCTCCTCCTTATGGCTACCTGTGAGCGTGTGCATTACTGTTGTAGTGGCTCACTATTAGCCAGCTAGGCCTTTCTGCAGCCCAGCGTATATTTTTTTCAGCCTACAGTGTGCGTAACATAACCGCTGTGACCCTCCAAGAGCAGGCCAATAATTGCCTAATTTTTTACACCGCTCTGTGCGTCCCGTCAATTTCACGCACAGCGTACGCCCACAGCCGCTGATAGAGGGAAAGACATATACACACTATCTAGGCTCTTTGCTTTTTCAAAAAAATTTGAAAAAAGCTCCTTCTTAGGGCTACCTGTGACTGTGTGCATTTTACTGTGTGATCGCTGGGAGTTCCAGTGGCTCACTATTACCCAGCTAGGCCTTTTTGCAGGATAGCGTATAATTTTTTACGGACTGCAGTGTGCGTAACATAACTGCTGTCAGCCTCTAACTGCACGCCACTAATTGCATAATTATTCAGACTGCTCTGTGTCTGCTCTATTGGTAATACACCATGCTAAGGGGTAGGGGTAGGCCTAGAGGACATGGACGCGGCCGAGGACGCGGAGGTCCAAGTGAGGGTGTGGGCACAGGCCGAGTTCTTGGTCCAGGTGAATCGCAGCCAGCTGATGGGGGTTTGGAGAGAGGCAAGCTTCTCGGGTCCCCAGCTTCATATCACAATTTTTGGGTCCACGTGGTAGACCTTTATTACAAAATGAGCAGTGTGAGCAGGTCCTGTCGTGGATGGCAGAAAATGCATCCGGCAATGTATCGACCACCCAGTCTTCTATGCTGTTCACTGCTGCAACTCTGAATCCTCTGGCTGCTCCTCCTTCCTCCCAGCCTCCTCACTCCATGAAAATGACACATTCTGATGAGCAGACAGACTCCCAGGAACTGTTCTCAGGCCCCTGCCTTAATTGGGAAAAAATGGTTCCTCTCTCACCTGAGGAGTTTGTTGTGACCGATGCCCAACCTTTGGAAAGTTCCTGGGGTCCGGGTGATGATGCTGGGGACTTCCGGCAACTGTCTCAAGAGCTTTCAGTGGTGAGGAGGTCGATGATGATGAGACACAGTTGTCTATCTGTGAGGTAGTAGTAAGGGCATAAAGTCCGAGGGAGCAGCGCACAGAGGATTCGGAGGAAGAGACGCTGGACGATGAGGTAACTGACCCCACCTGGTTCGCTAAGCCAACTGAGGAGATGTCTTCAGAGGGGGAAGGCAAGTGCAGCAGCAGGACAGGTTGGAAGAGGCATTGGGGTGGCCAGGGGTAGAGGCAGGGCCAAAGTGAAGACTCCCCCAACTGTTTCCCAAAGCACCCCCTCACACCAAGCCACCGTGCAGAGGCCTAGGTGTTCAAAAGTGTGGATGTTTTTCAGTGAGAGCGCGGACGACCGACAAACAGTGGTGTGCAACCTGTGTTGCATCAAGATCAGCCGGGAAGCCACCAGTACCCGCCTCACCACCACCAACATGCGCAGGCATATGATGGCCAACCACCCCATGAGGTGGATCGAAGGCCGTTTACCGCCTCCGGGTCGCACCACTGCCTCTCCCCCTGTGCCCGAACCTGCCACTCAGATCCAACCCCCCTCTCAGGACACAGGTACGAGCGCCTCCCGGCCTGCACTCACACCCTCATATCCGCTGTCCTTGGCCCCATCCAGCAATGTCTCTCAACGCAGCATCCTGCTGTCGCTAGCGCAAGCATTGGAGCGCAAGCGCAAATACGCCGCCACGCACCCGCACGCTCAAGCTTTAAACGTGCACATTGCGAAATTGATCAGCCTGGAGATGCTGCCATACAGGCTTGTGGAAACGGAGTCTTTCAAAAACACGATGGCGGCGGCGATCCCACGCTACTTGGTCCCGAGTCACCACTATTTTTCCCGGTGTGCCGTCCTAGCCCTACACCAGCAAGTCTCCCGCAACATCAATCGTGCCCTCACCAACGCGGTTCCTGGGAAGGTCCACTTAACTACGGACACGTGGACAAGTACTGGCAGGCAGGGCCACTATATCTCCCTGACGGCACACTGGGTGAATTTGCTGGAGGCTGGGACCGAGTCAGAGCCTGGGACTGCACACGTCCTACCCACACCCAGAATAGCGGGTCCTTCCTCGGTTCTGGTATCTGTGGCGGTCTATGCCACCTCCTCTAAACCCTCCTCCTCCTATGCAACCTCTACCTCTCAATTAGGAAATGTGAGCAGCACGTCGCCAGAAGTCAGTGTGGCGCGGTGCAACAGCACAGCGGTGGGCAAGCATCAGCAGGCCGTGCTGAAACTACTCAGCCTAGGTGACAAGAGGCACACAGCCCCCGAGCTGTTGCAGGGTATGATTGAGCAGACCAACATCTGGCTTTCGCTGCTGAGCCTCCAACTGGGCATGGTCGTGTGTGACAACGACTGTAACCTGATGGTGGCTCTGCAGCTCGGCAGTCTCACACGTGCCATGCCTGACCCATGTCTTCAATCTGGTGGTTCAGGGGTTTCTGATAAACTACCCGCACTTGTCAGACCTGCTCAGCAAGGTGCGCCATGTCTGCGCACATTTCTGCAAGTCCATCACGGATGCTGCCACCCTGCGGACCCTGCAACATTGGTTTAATCTGCCAGAGCACCGGCTGCTGTGCGACGTGCCCACACGGTGGAATTCTACGCTCCACATGTTGGCCAGGCTCTATGAGCAGCATAGAGCAATAGTGGAATACCAACTCCAACATGGGCGATGTAGTGGGAGTCAGCCACCCCAATTCTTTACTGAGGAGTGGGCCAGAATGGCAGAGATCTGCCACATCCTCGGAAACTTTAAGGAGTCTACCGAGATGGTGAGCGGCAATGCTGCAATCATTAGCATCACCATTCCTCTGCTATGCCTGCTGAGAAGTTCGCTGCTAAGCATAAAGGCTGACGCTTTGCGGTCGTAACAGGAGACGGGGGAAGAGAGCATGTCGCTTGATAGTCAGAGCACCCTCAAGTCTATATCTCAGCGTGCTTTGGAGGAGGAGTAGGAGGCAGAAGAGACAGCTGGGCCCAAGTCAGAGAGTACCCATGCTGCTTGCCTCTCATCTGTTCAGCGTGTATGGGCTGTGGAGGAGGAGGAGGATCCTGAAAGTCATCTTCCTAGTGAAGACAGTGATGTGTTGCGTACTGGTACGCTGGCACACATGGCTTACTTCATGTTAGGTTGCCTTTCTTATGACCCTCGCAGTAGACGCATTCTGGCCACCGCTGTGCAGCCGCGCGACACTGACTGCTGGCGACGTGCTGCTGACACATCTTAATTGCGAGGTAGAGGTTGCGTAGGAGGAGGAGGGGGAGGGTTTATTGAAGGTGGCATAAACCACCGCAGATACCAGCACCGAGCTAGGACCCGCTATTCTGGGGGTGAGTAGGACGTGAGCAGTCCCAAGCTCTGACTCGGTACCATCCTTCACTAAATTCACCTAATGTGCCGTCAGGGAGATATAGTGGCCCTGCTCGCCTGTACTTGTCCACGTGACCATTGTTAAGTTGACCTTCTCGGTAACCACGTTGGTGAGGGCGCGTATAATGGTGCGGGAGACGTGGTGGTGCAGGGCTGGGACGGCACACCGAGTAGCGTGGGACCGCCGCCGCCATCATGTTTTCGAAAGCCTCTGTTTCCACAAGCCTCTACAGCAGCATCTCCAGGCTGATTAATTTGGCAATGTGCACGTTTAAAGCTTGTGCATGCGGGTGCGTGGCGGCGTACTTGCGCTTTCGCTCCAACGCTTGTGTTAGCGACAGCTGGACGGTGCGCTGGAAGACATTGCTGGATGGGGTGGGGGACAGTGGAGGTAAGGGTGTGGGTGCAGGCTGGGAGCGCTCGTGCCTGTGTACTGAGAGGGGGGTTGGATCTGAGTGGCAGGTTGGGGCACAGGGGAAGAGGCAGTGGTGTGACCCACAGGCGGTGAACGGCCTTCGTCCCACCTTGTGGGGTACTTGGCCATCATATGCCTGCGCATGCTGGTGGTGGTGAGGCTGGTCATGGTGGCTCCCCAGCTGATCTTGGTGCGACACAGGTTGCACACTATTGTTCGTCGGTCGTCCTCGCTCTCACTGAAAAACATCCACACCTTTGAACACCTAGCCCTCTGCACGGAGGCTTGCCGCGACAGGGTGCTTTGGGAAACAGTTGGGGGATTCTTCGCTCTAGTCCTGCCTCTACCCCTGGCCACTCCATTGCCTCTTCCAACCTGTCCTGCTGCTGCACTTGCCTCCCCCTCTGAAGCCCTGTACTTAGTAGGCTTAGCAAACCAGGTGGGGTCCATCACTTCATCGTCCAGCTGCTCTTCCTCTGAATCCTCTGTGCGCTACTCCATCGGTCTTACTGCCCTTACTACTACCTCACTGAGAGACAACTGTGTCTCATCCTCATCATCCTCCTCACCCACTGAAAGCCCTTGTGACTGTTGTCGGAAGTCCCCAGCCTCATCACCCGGACTCCTGGAACTTTCCAAAGGTTGGGCATCGGTCACGACAAACTCCTCAGGTGAGAGAGGAACCAGTTTTTCCCACTCATGGCAGGAACCCGAGAACAGTTCCTGATGAGTTTTTAAAAATTAGAGACCACGTTAAAGCTAGATTCGAGTCCATTTTTTTCTGATCATTATCTTCTATATATATAAAATTGAATGTATGCGTGTCTGTCTGTCTGTCTGTGTGCATGTCTGTTTGTCCTTTATGCGCTACTACACCATTCATCCGATCACCATGAAACTTTGGGAAGTTGTTGAGTACACTCCTGGGAAGATTATAGGCATAGTAAAAATATTCTATGATAAATGGCGCGTGCGCGAGCATCGTCGACAGTTACGCCCCCCCACGTAGATCGTTCGATTTCCATCATTGCCACTAATTCTCTCACTTCCCGATGTTGTAGAAACATGAAATTTGGCACGAGCATTGCTCATGTCATAAATAGGAAAAGGTAATGGGTCCCAACTCGATTATTCAATTCTAAGCGCCAAAGAATTAGCGTCCAAATTTTAAGTACGGAATCTAATTTTCTCGCTTCCCAATGTCATGGAAACTTGAAATTTGGCACGGGCATTGAATATGTCATAAATAGGAAAAGCTAATGGGTCCCAACTCGATTATTCAATTCTATGCGCAAAAGAATTAGCGTCCAAATTTTACGTACGGAATGTAATTTTCTCACATAGAAACTTGAAATTTGGCACGGGCATTGAATATGTCATAAATAGGAAAAGCTAATGGGTCCCAACTCCATTATTCAATTCTATGCGCAAAAGAATTAGTGTCCAAATTTTACGTACGGAATGTAATTTTTTCACATAGAAACTTGAAATTTGGCATGGGCATTGATTATGACATAAATAGGAAAAGTTAATGGGTCCCAAGTCGATTATTCAATTCTAAGCGCAAAACAATTAGCGTCCAAATTTTACGTACGGAATCTAATTCTCTCACTTCCTGACATATATAAATGAATGTATGTCTGTCTGTCTGTCCTTTATGCATTACTACACCATTCATCCAATTGCCATGAGACTTTGGGAAGTTGCTGAGTACACTCCTGGGAAGGTTACTGGCATAGTACAACTATCCTACGATAGGTGGCGCGTGTGCGAGCATCGTCGACAGTTATGCCCCCCAGACAAAGATCGTTTGATTTCCATCTCAAGCACGAAATCAAAAGGCATTACGACCAACGGGATGCGTGTTCAACCAGAAAATGATGCATCCGCCGACCATTTCGCAAGACAATTGCTGGATATTGAGAATGCTGAGGTAAAATGAAAGCTGTGCTGTGATTGGTTGCTATTTCTTATACTGCTGAGGTAACATGAAAGCTGTGCTGTGATTGGTGGCTACTTCTTATACTACTGAGGTTGCATGAAAGCTGTGCTGCGATTCGTTGTTATATATTATACCACTGAGGCCTTAGTCAGACGGGCGATTTTTCGCGCGATTTGCGGATCGCATGACAGATGCGCATCCGCAAATCGCGTGACCGGTGCGCGCAAGTCGCCCGCAAATCGCCCGCAAATCTGCTCCTAGCCGTGTTTCATTAGAAACGGGCCGGAGCTGTCCAGCGCATTGCATTCAATGGAGACGGCAATACAGCCGTCTCCATTGAAAGCAATGCGCTGCGGGCGAGCCCGTGATGAATTGTCGGTAAGGGCTTAAATATATAAGCCCTTCCCTGCAATCCATCCTAAAATGTGTTAAAATAAAAAAAAATTGTATACTCACCTTCTCCTGGCAGCTGGAGCTCCGTGCGGCCGTCCTGCAGTGGGTGTGAAGGGGGTGTGAGTCAGACCTGCCCCTTGATTGGCTCAGCGCTGAGCCAATCAGAGGCATGCCTCACTCACACCCATTCATGAATTCATGAATGAATGTGAGTCAGACCTGCCCCTGATTGGCTCAGCGCTGAGAGGCAGCAGTCACTCACCCATTCATGAATTCATGAATGGGGGTGTGAGTGTTTTCAGCCTCTGATTGGTCAGGGCTGTGACCAATCAGAGGCAGATCATTCAGCAGGCGGGGATTTTAAAGCCCCGCCGGCTGAATAGTGCCAAGAAGCAGTTCAGGAGAACTGACAGCGGCCGCGGCTGGACTCCGGCTGCAGCGGAAAGGTGAGTATACATTTTTTTTTAATTTTAACACATTTTAGAATGAATTGCAGGGAAGGGTTTATATATTTAACCCCTTCCTGACAATTCACCCCGCGCACGCCGGCAGCCCATTGCTTTCAGTGGAACCTGCTGTATTGCCGCTCCATTGAATTCAATGGGCAAACATCGTTCTTCTCTGTCACAGCTGTTACAGCTGTGGCAGAGAAGAATGATTTGTCTTCTATATGTTCTCAATGGGGTCGGCGCTGCTGCCACCGGCCCCATTGAGCGCATATAGAGAAGAGAACAGGAATCGCAGATCGCAGATAGGTGCGATCTGCGATTTTTATTTTTTTTTGTTCTATAATTTATCGGACGAGCGCATAAAAAGCGCCCATGTGTCCGATACCATTGCAAAGCAATGGTTTTATAAAATCGCCGGACGCATGCGCATGCGCAAATCGCGCGTAAAATCGCCCGTCTGACTAAGGCCTGAGGTAACATGAAAGTTGCGCTGTGATTGGTTGCTATATATAATACTGCAGAGGTAACATGAAAGCTGCGCTGTGATTGGTTGCTATTTTTTATATTGCTGAGGAAGAATAAAAGTTGCGCTGTGATTGGTTGTTATTTCTCTTACTGCTGAGGTAACATGAAAGCTGCGCTGTGATTGGTTGTTATATTTTATACTGCTAAGGTAACATGAAAGCTGCGCTGTGATTGGTTGTTATCTAGATATATAAAAACGAATCAATGTATGTGTGTCTGTCTTCGCAGCAACGCGCGACGGGTAAGCTAGTGGTAAATAAAATGTTGACTGGATTAATTATGTTTATTATAATTAGCAGTGGTTTATAAATTATACTAGAGATGGCTTATAGGGACTAGTCGACCAATAGGACCTACCTCGACTATGACTTTTCAAAATAGAATGGCCTTAGGTACGATTTTAGCTAAAAAGGGGAGTGTCTGTAAGATGATAGGGGAGACTTGTTGTACCTACTTCCCAGACGACACGTGACCCGCGGGTAAAGACACAGTTGCCATTAAGAAGCTGACCGCACTAACCAAAAAGAGCTAACCTTTGGGACCAGTACTCGCCATGGATGAGCGGGTGGCAAAGGATCCTGGCTCAGATGGGCGTCGCTGTTGTATGTGAACTGATTATCTTTTCCGTTCTATTCTGGTAAAGTAGAAAAGATGAATGGTACCCTAAAATCTAAGATACAAAGGCAATGGGGAAAATGGTCTTTTATTAGCCTGTTTCCTCAGTTAGGTGCATACCTAACAAGAGAAGAAAATAAAAAGTTTTAAAACATTGTGTATTTAGAACACTGTGATAGGTTTTCGCTAAGATTTTGCTTTATTTTATCTGCAGTGCACTCTGCTCATGCCACGCAACATGCCGGCGTTACAACGCCCCCGATCCCACTACCTTGCCGCCTCTGGAAAAGGGAAGTGGGAATAATCACCTCGTAGTTTTCCTTCCAGACTGATAGATATGATTATGCACTTACTAATGAGACAGAGGTTCAGTCATGTTGATCAGTTATTAGATAGCGCTAATTTTGCACTCTTTGTGGATGAATCGAGGTAGCGTCAAGAAGGCGGGTTCTACA
Source organism: Eleutherodactylus coqui (assembly GCF_035609145.1). Lineage (NCBI taxonomy): Eukaryota > Metazoa > Chordata > Amphibia > Anura > Eleutherodactylidae > Eleutherodactylus > Eleutherodactylus coqui. The sequence goes on along the minus strand of NC_089842.1, from coordinate 6,974,537 downwards.
CAAGTTATGCAGTGTTTACCTGAAATAGTAAAAGCTGCACCTCTCCTAACCTAATGCCTCGAGATCCCAGGTGGTAGCTTAGACCTCAACATGTACAGAGATGCCGTAAGGGTACCAGATGAATATAAAGCCAGAGATCAAGTTAAAGCAGAATGGGTCTGGTCCTGTGGTAATTTTTCCTACACAAATATCCCCACCAATATTCCAGGAGGGCCGTGTGCACTGTCCCGGCTAAGTATCCTTATGTACCAAAGACCCGATTGCCATGAGCCCACACCTAGGTATCGGAGGGGCATTTACTGCCTGAGCGACAGTTGTGAAAGACCGCCCGCTCTACTGAGTTTTCAGAACATTCTACACTAGAGTTTATTCTGATAAAGAAGTTATTAATTATGTTTGTTACCTTTATAGTCATCCTAATTTCTGTTCGTTGTTGTTGTGTACAGTGTACTCCAACCCCGATGACTACCTGCTCCATTGTGTGCCTACCACGATATGGGACGTGGAGGAGGGTCAACAGTTGAGAATGATATGTGGTAGTGTAGGAACACTTACTGTAGTGAGTTTAGTGAAACAGATAGTTTCAAGGGGGGTTTGTAGTGGAAATCCAATATATCTATATTTTGGATAGTGGACAGTGGACCTGTTTTTATATGTTAAGCATTCTGTATACCAAATGACAGTACTTTTTCATTGTTGTCTGTTTTCCTACGAATATAGATATATATTCTTTCATGTATCCAATATATCTACTTCCTCATATCATGAAACTTTCCGCTTACTAAACTCTGTAAACAAAGCTAGCAGTTAGTAACTCTAGAAGAAGTAAAATCAGACATAAATAACCGCAGTCTGAAGCAGCTACTGCAATAATAACCCAAGCAGTTTTACTGGAAACTTATGCAAATAAAACGGGAAATTCATGCAATTAATAGTTCAAGCTGTAATCTCCAATCATATCAGAGGAACCAAGACAACCCACTCATCTCGTCCTGCTACCACATGATGGCCAATAACAGATGACTGGAGGATGGAAGAATTTCAAGATGCTTATCCACTAATTAAACAATACGTTGTATCTATGTAATCTTTGACCTGCCCAGATGGGCAGATATGTTAAACTCTTTAAAAGAGGCTGCATGCCCAACAATAAAGCAGAATTGAGGAAGCTTATACATGCTGAACCTGTGTTAGTGTGAAATCTTCTTATGCGCATAATCAATTCATAATTAATCTGAAAGGGTGTAAACATTCCTAATTGAGTAGGCAGTGGGCACAAAAAGGGATTCCACGACACTCCCTACTAATCCTCCTTGACCTGTCTGCTGCATTTGACACTGTCGACCATAATCTCCTTCTCACTATGCTCCACTCTATTGGTCTAAAGGATACTGCTCTCTCCTAGTTCTCTTCCTACCTCTCTGACTGCTCTTTCAGTGTTTCCTTTGCTGGTTCTATCTCTGCTCCACTTCCTCTCGCTGTTGGGGTACCCCAGGGCTCGGTCCTTGGTCCCCTTCTCTTCTCTATCTATACTGCCCCAATTGGACAAACCATCCACAAATTTGGCCTCCAATACCATCTCTACGCTGATGACACCCAACTATACACCTCCTCTAATGAGATCTCTGGACCATTCCTCCACAATATCACCAACTGTCTGTTCGCTGTCTCTAACACTATGTCCTCCCTTTTTCTCAAACTAAACCTCTCTAAAACTGACCTCCTTGTCTTTCCACCTTCTAACCGACCTCCCCTCAACATCTCAATTGCAGTGTCTGGCACCATCATAACCCCCAGACGGCATGCCCGATGCCTTGGGGTCACACTGGACTCTGACCTCTCCTTTGCCCCCCATATCCAATCTCTGGCCCAAACATGCCACATGCACCTCAGAAATATTGCTAAAATACGTCAGTTCCTAACCACGGACACGCTAAAGACGCTTGTGGTTGCCCTCATCCACTCCCGGCTTGACTACTGCAACTCGCTACTCATTGGCCTCCCCTGCACTAGACTCGCTCCACTCCAATCCATACTAAATGCAGCAGCTAGACTCATTTTTCTATCCAGTCATTATTCAGACGCCTCTGCATTATGCCAGTCGCTGCATTGGCTGCCCATCCACTGCAGATCTAAATTTAAACTCCTCTACCTCACTCCTAAAGCTCTGCATGGCGCTGCGCCACCATACATCGCCTCCCTACTGTCAGTACACCACCCAGCGCTCTCACTCCGATCGGCTAACACCCTCAGACTAAACACCCCTGTAATACAAACCTCACATGCTCGCCTACAGGACTTCACCAGAGCAGCACCCATCCTCTGGAATGCTCTACCCCAAGGCATCCGGACAATCCCCGATGCACGAAATTTCAGATGTGCCTTAAAAACGCACCTCTTCAGGGAAGCATACCAAATCTCCTGACCTAGTCCCTCGCCCCTCCCTATGGTGCCCCACCCCGTTTGCCTTCTAATAAATGATCTGTACATGAAATTTCCTATTGCCTGTGTTCCCCACCCCCTGCACCTCCTGTACCACCCTCAACCCATTTGTGTCTAACTCAATGTATCTCACATTGTAATTGTATTGTTTTGCATTTCTCCTGTGCCTGAAAGCGCTGCGGAATAAGTTGGCGCTATACAAATAAAGATTATTATATATTATATTATTATTTAAGACCCCAGCTCCAGCAAGAGATTGCTCTGATTGGCTGGACAGCGCCTGCTAGGTGAGTACTGCTTTTTTTTTTTTTTTTACCCAGTGTAGCTTTTAGTGTAAGACTTATATTTCAAGCCCCACCACCCAAAAATCAGTATTGTAACCTGCGTTTAATGCTGCCAAAAATGCGGTACCAAATTGTGCCGCATTTTCAGCTGCGCTGAAACCGCGGCCAATTCATTTCAATGGGCGACGCATAGCTGAAAATGGCCAAAAATAGAACATACATTGCTTTAAAAGCACAGCATTGAAAGCGCTGTGTTTTAATTTGTGTTTCAGTTCCATTGAACTGAATGGGAGAATTGTACAGCGTTTAGCACAGTGGTGAAAATGCAGCGCTAAACGCTGTACAAAAATGCCCATGTGGGGGAGGCCTTAGTGTCTATTTTACATTTTAAAATTAGTAGTTGTTTTTTTGGGGGTTTTTTTGTACTACAGGCCCTTTTTCGTATATCTTATAGGGTGTATATTGACCCTGCATGATTGTATAGACTTTTTTATATTTATTATATGATATGTAGTTATTGGCTGCATGGATTTATGCCTATCACAGAGGGAATCACTAAAATATAACTTATTAGGTAAAGATAAAAATAAAAATGTATAAAAGGCGTGGACTCTTATTCCAGTTACACTCCTACTGGACAAGTAGATATTCTAACAGTAGTAAGTCCATATAAGTATATACCAGATGATGCGCTAAGTTCTAACTCCACAACCACAATGACCCCATCTATATTGTTGGTGCATGGGTCGAGATATATATTATGGTTGTGTACAGCTCCACGTGTATAAATGGCCACAAGGGCTAACAAAGCACAATGTAGGTTATATTTTTTGTATTTATACGTTGGAGCCGATAAATGGGTAAAGGCCAGAATAATAAATGTAACCCCCGTCTGGCAGAGTATTGAGGCATATATTAATGCCCAGGAAATATAGCATCAATCAGGTATATACTATGTGGTATATCCCCTATTATGGTGGATTATACCCTGATGCGATAACCAGCTATAGTAAACACGGTCACTAATTTCATCTATATAGTGACTCGCTTGACTGACGTCATTTAGCGTGTTTATCTAGTTTATATAAAAGCTGGCAAATAGACTGCAGCGCTGAGTGGTCTGTAACTCGGAGTTAAATGGTGCAAGGACATATTACAGCACCAAACGTTCCTTTTATTTTACCACATTCCCATTAGGGACAGACACAGCGGAGAGTCTTAGACCAGGGTCATTATCTCATAAGACCCTGTCACATGGACTAAACACTGCTGAGTGCAGCTAATAAAAACAGCTGATCACTGCTTCACTAGAGATGAATGCCGCTGTTTGTGAGATTTTATAATCACCAGCAGCTACGAGCAGCTAAACTGAAGAGGGTTCAATAAGATATATAATGAACCCTCTTTGTCAGTAACTGCTGCATTCACTATCACCATTTAAGCATAGATAGCCCGATATACAATGATGTGGACATCTGTGGCATGTCAAGCACAACAATAAGGCTATCTTAGGCTGGCTAACACCATCTACGCGTTTCCGCGGTCCTTAATGCAGTGACCGCATCATCAGGATGGTGAGTCTAGATTATAGAACCGAACAGCCTGAACGGCTGTGTGAAAATGAGCAGCCCTTTTTCGTATATCTTATGGGGTGTATATTGACCCTTCATGATTGTATAGACTTTTTTCTATTTATTATATGATATGTAGTTTTTGGCTGCATGGATTTATGGCGCCATTTTGTGGGGGTAGTAATGTTTTTTGTTTTTATGCTGGGTTCCCACGGGACGGTTTCACTACAGAAGTCTTGTGGTTTTGCCGCAGCGAAAAACCGCAAGCTTTCCAGGGGATAAGCGCAGCTTTAAAACCTGCGGCATTTAGCCATGTGAACCCAGCCTTAGTGTTTTTATGCTTGCTTCTAAGGTGTTTGATATTAAAATATACATTTGTCTCTTTATTTTTGGTGTAAACCTTTTATTTATTGATGCTTTTTTCTCTTATCATACTTTGTTCATTGATACAGTAGCAGCGCCCACAACCCCCTCTTTTTTGGTAAGAAAAGCATAAAGGTTAGATTTAAGGGGGCAAAAGATTGTAAAAAATGTATCACTGAGCAGCGGAAAAACATTGCCTGCTCAGATGGATCCAGATTTCTATTGCCCCGTTCTGATAGAAGGGTAATGGGAACAGAACTGTCTGCTTCCTGCAGAAATCAGCTAAGTGCATGAGTGTAATGGCCCGGTGATTAATAGGGGTTCCAGGTGGCAGCTGCTCGTTGATCTACTATTGATGGCCTGTCCTAAGAATACTCCATCAACAGTTTACAACTAGACAATCTCTTTAAAAAAAACTACCCATATGTAGGGGGACTATCCTGTTGGGATGTGCAAAAAAGTTCACAGATAATAGTTACTGTATTTATTCATTTGATACACAGTAATGCTGTAGTTAGCAAATGTATACAGCCTAATGTACAATGTAATATAGAGATATTGATAAACTATCCCCCAACTATCCATAACAACTTGCCACTCAGGATACTGGGAAAGATGAATTCAATGTTTTAACCCCACCTTTCTCCCTTGCATATTCTTCAGGTCTTTTGATGTACATGTGGCCAGGAACCCCTTTGTTCTAGTGCAAATAAAACTAGCTGATGACAGGGGGATGCTAATTGACCCCTGCCAATGAAGATTGAAGCCTCTCTTCTTTCCCACTGACTCTGGCAGATGAATCGGAGAATCTTTTAATGAAGGATATTTGGTCGAGGGTAGGTCCTGGCCCAACATGAAATTTCAGAATCAGGCAGCCCAGCTGATAGTAATGCACCCACACACCTTTCAGTACGGACCCCAGAAAACTCTCTAACTGTGTATTCCCGTACCCGGTTTTAATTTACATGACATGCTTGATATCAATGAATAGCTAAATTAATGACCGGAAATTTGGCAGGCATACGTCCTTGTTCAGAGGACCTCGTGTGGAAATATGACATATGGTGAATTATGACTTTTTAGAGCTTGTACGAATTCAACCAGCCTGCCTCCAAATGACCTCAGAGGAGGTGAGGAGAATGTGTTTTCTGAGGAACCCTTCATAATTCAGGGCGCAACGAACTCCAATTTGTCAGACTACAGAGATTTGCCCCAGCATAAGGCTGTCCCATTTATTCCAGTGACTCTGCACGAATCAGAACCTTGGGCTGACATCCCAGCTCTGGTATCTTTCTTTTATTTTATTTATTTTTATTTTTAAATACTGTCTTGTTTTGTATACCTATATACCCTTATGCTCCTGTGTAACAACCTTTTTTGAATGTCATCTGTGTATAATATTTGCACTGCTATTATTTTTCTATAATAAACCTGCAATTTATTAGTTAAGCCTTGTCCGTTTTAAAATGAACCATAACTTTGAAGATTGTGTTCATAATTTATAAGTGTGTGTTCCAGCTTCCCTGATCAGCTGGTGGTGGCAGCGTGTGTGCATGGGTATTGCAGTGGGCTGGGCCATTAGAACATAGAAGGGGAGTAAGCTGAGCTTTCAGTATGCATGTATGCAGAAGCCTGGAAAAGCTGGGTACAGATCCACTTCTATTCTAAGACTCCATGTCTGCAATCCTGATAGAGTGATCCATTGAGGCTCTGCAATAACACGTGGTCACAGCAGCAAGTACGCTCGAAGTAGTCGATAAGTGACAAATTGGTGATAGAGGCGGGATCAGTCGGAGTCCCACTCTATCATCATAATGATGTCTAATGACCAATTTGTGTTAGTTCTTCAAAGTATAGCAAGTTTTCCAATTGATTAGTTGCAGTTCATAAGATTCAGATCCTATAACTTCCTGTAAACCAGTGTGCGATGCAGATAAGTGTTAGCGTTGCAGAGAGAGAGAACGGGCCCTCCAAGCCGAACCTATAGTAAGAGGCGCTTACAGCAGCGGGCCATCAGTGGCTCCTGTGCGGGCGGGTCAGTGAAAGGAGCAGCTACCCCAGACACCACTATCAGGAACTGGCAAGTGGAACATTGATAGACTGATTAGTGAGCTGTGGACAAACTAAAAGGGGTATTCTAGTTGCGAAGCAAATTTTCAAAAAATCCTGATATAAAAGGCGTTTGCCCAATGTTTATGCGCAGCTGATTATGGGTATAAATGACGCAGCCGTTATATTTTAATTCTGTCCTTCATTTCTGATGTTTCCCCACGTTGGTATTTTCCAAGATGGCTGCTGCATCCCTGTTGACTGCAACTTAAAACTATGTTTACTACAATTTCCTGCTCTGTCCTTCCTTCCTGTACGTGGCCCACTTATCTCTGCCATCCTATTAGTCAGCAATCTGGTTCCAAGAGCTGAATAGAAAAGAAAACAGCCCCCAGTCATTTTTACTGAGCGACCCCGACCTGTAGCGCTGGAATGTCTACGGATAATATCCAGGGTAACCTGGGGCAGGGGCATAACTATAGTGGATGCAGGGGATGCGGTTGCACCCAGGCCCAGGAGCTTTAGGGGGCCCATAGGGCCTCTCTTCTCCATATAGGGAGCCCAACACTATTAATCTATTAATAAGTTACGCCTCTGACCTGGGGATAAACACTTTGGAAGTACCGGGAGAAGGGAAGGGTTTATAGAGCTGCAGACACAAAATCAGCAGAACTACATTACAAACTTTAACTTTAATCAAACTTAAGTTGCACATGTATATTTGCTGCGTATATTAAATCTCCATAGCCTGTATTGGTGCTCATTATGCGTGTTTATGGCCCAATAGAAATCAATGGGCTTTTAGCACCGCATATAATGTGTGTGAAAAATAGGTGCATATTATGCTGCCAGCATCTATCTATGTGAATGAGCCCTAACTGTCAGGATGGCGGCTGGCAGGAGGCCGCTCTGCATAGAAGTGCCTGGAATACATAGAGTAGACCTACGAAGTGTGAGAGGTAGTCAGGTGAGCGGGCAGACATGGAAAAATGTCGTAAACTGTGTCTTCGTGCCTCTGGTTGTCTCTGTTTTATCTCGAACCTCTGCGCACTCCACAGCCACACAACACATAGTCATCTTTACTAAAACAATTCACAATATAATTACCTTTTTTAATGTGTGATGGGTGAGAAGGCTCAAAAAAATAATAATAACAGTAAAAGCCAGGAAAATCTTGGACATTGCTGTGTTGGCCATTAGACCTGAGGAAGAAAGGAAGTTTCTTGTTGAAATATAAGACACAAAATAACCTGTCTAAAACATCATCCAATATACCGCGCTACTTCTTATGGCGGAGATGGAAATGGAACACAGAAAATAATGACAGGATTGGCAGAAAATGAATTGTTTAGGAACAGATTCATCCCGGATGAACCACTTCATGAAGAGACCTAAGGGTCTCAGAATTAGTGTTGCACATCGTGATCCACTGGGTGATGAAACGGAGCCAATTTTCACAGAATCAGATCAGCCTGACCCAGGTTTTTCTGAAAATCCCTGAAAAAATGTCTTTCCCTTGACTGAGCATCGTTTCCTTACCGTGTAGAGATCCCAGGTTCAAATCTTATCAAGGACAGCAACCACATGGACTTTGAAAAACTCTATTCAGGTGTTGTTCTTGGTCAGGTTTGAACCTGCAACTCCAGCACTGAAAAACAACAGTACTATCAACTGAGCACAACACTAGTCCTTTCTGCTCCACAGAAGTTATCCTCTATGCTGCGGATATCCTGTGGATAGGGGAGAGATTGTTTTATCTGGTAAAACCCCAATAAAGCCAATGGGAATAAAAATGAAATGCACTAATTTGCCCTCCAATATGTCCCTAAAAGGTGAAGGTGATGGTGGTTCTTCTTCAATGAATGGTCACCATGGTTGTTCTTTCATCTCCAGTGTACCACAGTGTTGACCTCTAAAAATTAACCTTTATTGAAACCGCTGAGATCCCCACCCATTTCAAGAACATAACTCCCGTGTCCCTTTCTCCTATCACTGCGGTGGTTGCTTCTTCTCCAGCAGTGACATCACTCTGAATGGAGTGCTGGCCGAGTATATGTGGTCAGCACTCTATTCATTTCAATGGGAGTGACGGACATACCCCCGTTTTGATATCTTGGCCGTCCCATTGAAATGAACGAAGCGCTGGGAAAGTGATAACATATTACCCTTAACTAACCCCTTCCCGACACAGGACATTAACTTACGTTCTGAGTGAGAAGGAGTTCCCACAAATTGTGGTGTGTCCTTTGGTTGCCATGGCCTGTAAAAACGTGGTGTAACACAATATTATGCATCATACTTCAAGAGCAATTAAACTGACGTTCAAGACCCATATGGGGACTAAAAAAACTGTAAGTTTAACTTTTTTTTATTGATATTTAGAAAAAATAAAAGATAATAAAACCTTAAATAAACCCTTTCCTTATATTTATAATAAAATAAAATGAAAACAAGAAAAAGCATATTTGTTCCAAAAAAGTCTGATCTATCAAAGTATCCCACTATTACCCTGCACTGTGAATGCCGGCAGGAAAAAAATACACAATGCGGGAAATGCACTTTGGTCTCCCCGTCTCCACGAAGAAATGTAATAAAAAGCTACTAAAATGTCAGACATGAACTGCAAAACACCAATAGAAACTACAGGAAGCCACAGGGGAAAAAAAGAGCCCTCGCACAACTAAAGCGACGGAAAAGTAAGAAAGTTATTGCATTTAGAAGATGGTGGCAGAAAATAATTTTATCGTTTTCCAAAAATTATTTATTTTATAAAAGTTGTACAGCAAAAAAACCCCAAAACTATAGAAATGTTGTATCGTAATAATTGTACACATGGAATAAAGTCATTTTTGCTGCAGTGTATACACCACAGAAACAAGAACCCCACCACAACGACCACCACCACCCCACCAAAGATGGTGGAATAGCATTTATTTCCCTTTTCACTCCGCTTAGGAATTTTTGAAAGTTTTTCGTACATTATATGGTACATTATATGGTATCACCATAACAACAACAAGCCCTCAGACAGCCACGTCGACGGATAAATGAGAGCAATGATTTTTTTTTAAAATATGAAGGAGAAACCAGGAATGAAAAAAAAAAAACGCATCATTAAGGGGTTAAAATGCTAAAGAAAAAATGTTGGCTCTGTAGAAAAGATCATTCCAACAATCACACACAGAACAATAACGGAAATGGACTTTTCAGCAATTCAACAAAATGGCTCCAGTCTAGAGATGCATTCAACCCATTCTCCATATAATCACCACAGAAATGTTAGCAGCGTGAGCACCACATACCGTCAGCTTCTGAAACAAGTTGTCATTGATGATAAGTGGGAAACGGCGGTGCGACATTCATTATCATTCCTTCAGATTCATTAACCAAACTGTTGGAAGTCTGCAATAGTTTCAGCAGAAACAATGACAAAATATTCCTGGCGTGTAACTTATGGCGATGCTGTGTACTGACGTTAGTATAGTTTTATTGCTGAGGTTTCGCTGACCTTCTGGAGGAATGTAGTATTGTTTTGAACAATGAGATAATATTTGGAAATGGGGCCTCCAGAGAACAAATGGCGCCAAATAGCTTGCAGGGGTGCACACCTGTCCCTGTGCCCACGCCACTTTATACACTCCTCTGTCTCATACAGAACCCTGGTCACCTATTCTTCGCCACCTCTCTCCACATAGGGGCTTATTGTCATGTCTGTGCAGCACACGAGCACCAAGGTCAGCACGGACGCAGGGTGATGATAACCACAACAGTAAGGACCGTGTGACACCAGAGTATAACACTCTGCACAGTGACAGGGAACATACATACGGTAGGAAAAGACTGCACACACCGCATACAGGACAGTAGCACAAACTCCAAGGAGAGGAAAGGAAGCCTGTCCCTAACCTAGCAGGGAGGGTGCTGGGTCCCTGCCTAAAGCGGGGACATCACCTCTATAAAGGTGGCCCAGCGGTCTTCTTTCTGGGCCCTGATTGTCCCTATAAGAACCCATGGAGATATGAACCGACACACAAAGCAAAACAAAAAATGAGAACACAAAAATACATCTGAAAAATAACCCGCAGCGACTTATCTGTAAGTAGGATGACACCCAGCACAGTAGAGCTCCAAACTCCAAGGACTCCACCATGGAACAGAATAAGCAGCACTGGTCACCAGGAGAGGTGAGAATATATAGCCCCTCTGCACCTGAACACTGGTAGAATGAATAGAAAACCACACCTACAGTTTACTCCCAGGCATGGCTAATCCAGCATGCATCCTTGTAGCAAAGGCAGAAAGCACTAGCAGAACTCTGCACATAGTGAATTAACCCTTAACCTGCTTAACAAGACAACAGGTCTTTGGGCTGTGTTGAGGCCACCATGCGACGATGTGTCATGACCGACTTATCATCTTGTGCTGTCACTCTACTCTCAGCTCACCTGTGAGGTTAAATAGGCATTACTCCTCTATTTAAGGTGAGCAGTGGCACTTCCTCTGGGTCTCAGAATTGGTATGTGTTAGGTTCTGACATTCAGCTTTCTTTGGTCACCTTATTCTGTCTTAGTTCTGTCTATGTTGCTCAGTTCTGCCCGCTCTTTGAGTTCTGTGTATGCAGTCTGAGTTCTGTTTGTATTCCTGAGTTTGTGTCTGGATTCTGCTTATGCTGTCTGAGCTCTGCATCTGTCTGTACGTTTGTTTTCTATCAGTTCCCTGTCTAGGGTTTGCTCCTGTCCTTTGCTGCATCTGTGTGCTCCTTTGTCTGCTGCCAGTCCCAGTGTTTGCGGTCCTATCAGCGCAGGGCTGCCCTTATTGGGGCGATCGCCTTGCTGGTAGGTAGGGGTCTTCCATTCCCTCTGCAGCCAAGGCTCAGTCTCTCCTTTCCTGGCATCAGTCCCTCTATTTGAGGAGTCAGCTGCCAGCCAAACTAGGACTGGTCTAGGCTTGGTTGGTTGATCCAGTGAATCCACAAATCTCTAAATCCATTACAATTAGATTATTACAATAGAAAAACATCCAATAACACTGAACTTTTCGCTCTCTGGCTCCTCTTCAGTTCCCGGTGGTCAGAGTTGAAGAAAACTCAGGACTGAGAGGGGTCTGAATTCTGAATACATTCAGGGGTCTGCTCAGTGGTTAACCAGAATCAAACCTGCAAGCACAAAAAGGTACTGTTGACTATAGACATGGTATGACAGGATGGCGTTTTGAAAGAGGGGCTCAAGTTTTGATACAGCACAGGGTCTGTGGTCCAGGCCACCGAAAAGGCTGAGTTCTAGCTGCACTTCTATAGTCAGACACCAATAGAGGACCAGGAGCCCCAGGATAGACCCATTGCACTCATAAAGTAACGCCAGGACCGGAAACTACAGCTGTTGGACCGATTCTTCCGTGTGTCAGTCTAGCAAATCCCATGCTGCGCCATTACTTACCGCTTCTGTTCCTTCTACTCATTCTTAATGTGTTAGCACACTGTCTTCTTCTGTAGATTTGCCGTCTCTAACACTGTTCTTGGGATCAGGTCATGGTGCCCTTATTGGTGTGCTTTCAGAAACTAAACATACAGGTACTGTAGCTCAACTGAGGCTTAGTTAACTCTCCAGTGTCTGGACGTATGATAGGCATCCTCACCTGCTGTTCTGCACCATCTTCAGGAAACCTGTGGTAAATTCATCTTCTGGGACTTCAGGGGAAAATGTGGTAAATGACATATGACTGGTTGAAGCACCAGAGGTGAAGTCTTTGTCTCGTTTAAAGATCCATTAACCCCTTTAGTGGCACGCCTAGAAAATCTCCGGGGCTTGCTGCACTGACCATGCAGTTAAATCCCGGAAGATTTCTGTTGACAGGTCTAGCTCTGAAATGTGCAGAGCACTGAGCTGTCAACTGAGATCTTCTGGAGTTTTCACTGCATACTGATCGCAGCAAGCCCCGGAGATTTCCCTGCCATGATATGGTAATAATGAACATGCCACTGAAGGCGTTAAGGGCCCATTTGAAGTTGACGGTGACAGAGAAGATTTGGAGAAATTAATATATTTAATAGAGATGAGCGAGCACCAAAATGCTCGGGTGCTGGTTACTCGAGACAAACTTTTCGCGATGCTCTTGGGTTCGTTTCGAGTAACGAACCCCATTGAAGTCAATGGGCGACCCGAGCATTTTTGTATATCGCCGATGCTCGCTAAGGTTTTCATTTGTGAAAATCTGGGAAATTCAAGAAAGTGATGGGAACGACACAGAAACGGACAGGGCAGACGAGGAGCTACATGTTGGGCTGCATCGCAAGTTCCCAGGTCCCACTATTAAGCCACAATAGCGCCAAGAGTGGGCCACCCCCTCCCAACAATTTTTACTTCTGAAAAACCCTTATTAGCAAGGCATACCTTAGCTAAGCACCACACTACCCCTCCCCCCGCACGACCCAGTGTCCACAGCGCACACCAAAGTGTCCCTGCGCAGCCTTCAGCTGCCCTCATGCCACACGCTGGCCTCATAGCCACACCACCCTCATGTCTATTTATAAGTGTGTCTGCCATGAGGAGGAACCGGAGGCACACACTGCAGAGGGTTGGCAGGGCCAGGCAGCGACCCTCTTTAAAAGGGGCAGGGCGATAGCCCACAATGCTGTACAGAAGCAATGAGAAATCCAATCCTGTGCCACCTCCATCAGGAGCTGCACACGTGGGCATAGCAATGGGGAACCCATGTGCCACACACTATTCATTCTGTCAAGGTGTCTGCATGCACCAGTCAGACCGGGTTTTTTATAAATAGTCACAGGCAGGTACAACTCCGCAATGAGAATTCCGTGTGCACCCACAGCATGGATGGCTCCCTGGAACCCACCGGCTGTACATAAATGTATTCCATTGCAGTGCCCTGGACAGCAGAGCTAACGTCAGATTAAATGCAGGTGGGCTTCGGCCCACACTGCATGCCCCAGTCACACTGGGGTTTTTTATAAGTAGACACAGGCAGGTACAACTCCCTATTGTGAAGTCCCTGTGGACCCACAGCATGGGTGGCTCCCTGGAACCCACCGGCGGTACATAAATAAATCCCATTGCAGTGCCCAGCACAGCTGAGGTAACGTCAGGTTTAATGCAGGTGGGCTTCGGCCCACACTGCATGCCCCAGTCAGACTGGGGTTCTTTAGAAGTGGACACATGCAGTTACAACTCCGTGTGGACCGACAGCATGGGTGGCTCCCTGGAAGCCACCGGTGGTACATAAATATATCCCATTGCAGTGCCCTGGACAGCAAAGCTAACGTCAGATTACATGCAGGTGGGCTTCGGCCCACACTGCGCGCCCCAACCTTACCAGGGTTTTTAATTCATAGACACAGGCAGGTACAACTCCCTATTGTGAAGTCCGTGTGGACCCACAGCATGGGTGGCTCCCTGGAACCCACCGGCGGTACATAAATAAATCCCATTGCAGTGCCCAGCACAGCTGAGGTAACGTCAGGTTTAATGCAGGTGGGCTTCGGCCCACACTGCATGCCCCAGTCAGACTGGGGTTCTTTATAAGTAGACACATGTAGTTACAACTCCGTGTGGACCGACAGCATGGGTGGGTCCCAGGAAGCCACCGGCGGTACATAAATATATCCCATTGCATTGCCCATCACAGCTGAGGCAACGTCCGATTAAATGCAGGTGGTCTTCGGCCCACCTTGCATGCCCCAGTCTGACCGGGGTTTTTAATACATAGACACTGGCTAAATCCCTAATGTGAAGTCCTGTGGACCTACAGCATGGGTGGCTCCCTGGAACCCATCGGCGGTACATAAATGTATCCCATTGCAGTGCCCTGCTCAGCAGAGCTAACGTCACATACAATACAGGTGTGCTTCGGCCCACAGTGCATGCCCCAGTCAGACTGGTAATATGTACCTTAACAGTAACCGTGTTGGTGGGAATGTGGTGGCGACTGCAGACCCAGTAGCGCGGTTTTATTTAGTTGGTTTCCGGAATGTGGCCAGGATTAAGTGGGCCGTGGCGGGGGGATGGTGGGGGGGGGGGGCTCTCTTGTTGTGTCGGTAAAGGTGAAATTCTTGGACTGCCACCAGACGGACCAATGCAAAGGTATTTGCCAAGAATGTTTTCATTGTTGGAGGAGGAGGGGGATGTTTTTGAGGCACTATGTGTCCTCTCCATGTGTCCGTGGTTATATGCACCTTAACAGTAACCGCGTTGGTGGGAAATGGCCTCGCCACCATGATGTCTTTGGGAAGCCTCCGTTTCCACACCCCAGTGACATAGCATTAGCAGCGGTATAGGTAGAGCCCAGAATAATAATAATAATAATAATAATAATAATAATAATCTTTATTTGTATAGCGCCAACTTATTCTGCAGCACTTTCAGGCATGGATAAATGCAAAACAATACAACAATTGCAACAATTACAATGTGAGGTACATTGGGTTAGACACAAATGGGTTGGGGGTGGTACAGGAGGTGCAGGGGTTGGGGAACACAGGCAATAGGAAATTTTATGTACAGATCATTTATCAGAAGGCAAAACAGGGTGGAGCACCATAGGGAGGGGCGAGGGACTAGGTCAGGAGATTTGGTATGCTTCCCTGAAGAGGTGCGTTTTTAAGGCACGTCTGGAATTTCGTGCATCGGGAATTGTCCGGATGCCTTGGGGTAGAGCGTTCCAGAGGATGGGTGCTGCTCTGGTGAAGTCCTGTATGCGAGCATGAGAGGTTCGTATTACAGGGGTGTTTAGTCTGAGTGTGTTAGCCGATCGGAGTGAGCGTGCTGGGTGGTATACTGACAGTAGGGAGGCGATGTATGGTGGCGCAGCGCCATGCAGAGCTTTGTGAGTGAGGTAGAGGAGTTTAAATTTAGTTCTGCAGTGGATGGGCAGCCAATGCAGCGACTGGCATAATGCAGAGGCGTCTGAATAACGACTGGATAGAAAAATGAGTCTAGCTGCTGCATTTAGTATGGATTGGAGTGGAGTGAGTCTAGTGCAGGGGAGGCCAATGAGTAGCGAGTTGCAGTAGTCAAGCCGGGAGTGGATGAGCGCAACCACGAGCGTCTTTAGCGTGTCCGCGGTTAGGAACGGACGTATTTTAGTAATATTTCTGAGGTGCATGTGGCATGTTTGGGCCAGAGATTGGATATGGGGGGCAAAGGAGAGGTCAGAGTCCAGTGTGACCCCAAGGCATTGGGCATGCCGTCTGGGGGTTATGATGGTGCCAGACACTGGAATGGAGATGTTGAGGGGAGGTTGGTTAGAAGGTGGAAAGACAAGGAGGTCAGTTTTAGAGAGGTTTAGTTTGAGAAAAAGGGAGGACATAGTGTTAGAGACAGCGGACAGACAGCCGGTGATATTTTGGAGGAATGGTCCAGAGATCTCACGAGAGGAGGTGTATAGTTGGGTGTCATCAGCATAGAGATGGTATTGGAGGCCAAACCTGTGGATGGTTTGTCCAACTGGGGCAGTATAGATAGAGAAAAGAAGGGGACCAAGGACCGAGCCCTGGGGTACCCTGACAGCGACAGAATTAGTAACATTTCAGCGGTAGCATTAGGACAGGCCCCAGTAACATATCACTAGCAGCATTATAGGTGGAGCACAGTATTAGTTCCATTTCAGTAGTAGTAGCAGTCCAGACAGGCCCCAGTAACATATCACTAGCAGCAGTAAAGGGGGAGCACAGTCTTAGTTCCATTTCAGTAATAGTAGCAGTCAAGACAGGCCCCAGTAACAATTCCGAAGCAGCAGTATAGGGGGAGCACAGTATTAGTTCCAATTCAGTAGTAGTAGCAGTCAAGACAGGCCACAGTAACATTCCCGTTGCAGCAGTTTAGGGAGATAACAGTCTCTTTCACATTTCAGTAGTTGCAGTATAGACAAGGCCCCAGTTACATTTATGTAGCAAAAGTGTAGACCAACCCCACACACCTTGCTGTACCATGAGTGCAGGCGAAGCCCATACAAATTAGTAGGATTACACTGTAGGCGAGGGCCCAAAATAATTGGTGTACCAACAGTACTAATATACCTCAGAAAAATTGCCCATGCCCAACCAAGAAGGCAGGTGAAACCCATTAATCGCTTTGGTTACTGTGGCTTAATTTGTAACGAGGCCTGTAGGCAGCCCAGTTAAAATAAAAATTGGTTCAGGTGCAAGTTTCAACGCTTTAATGAGCATTGAAACGTATAAACATTGTTTACAAAAATTATATGACTGAGCCTTGTGGGCCTAAGAAAAATTGCACGTTCGGCGTGATTATGTGAGGTTTCAGGAGGAGGAGCAGGAGGAGGAGGAGGAATATTATACACAGATTGATGAAGCTAAAAGGTCCCCGTTTTTGATGGTGATAGAGAACGATGCTTCCATCCGCGGGTGCAGCCTACGTATTGTTCAGGTACCGCTGCTGTCCGCTGCTGGAGAAGAGAAGTCTGGGGAAATCCAGGCTTTGTTCATCTTTATGAGTGTAAGCCTGTCGGCACTGTCGGTTGACAGGCGGGTACGCTTATCCGTGATGATTCCCCCAGCCGCACTAAACACTCTCTCTGACAAGACGCTAGCCGCAGGACAAGCAAGCACCTCCAGGGCATACATCGCGAGTTCAGGCCACGTGTCCAGCTTCGACACCCAGTACTTGTAGGGGGCAGAGGCGTCACGGAGGACGGTCGTGCAATCGGCTACGTATTCCATCACCATCCTTTTACAGTGCTCCCGATGACTCAGCCTTGACTGGGGAGCGGTGACACAGTCTTGCTGGGGGGCCATAAAGCTGTCAAAGGCCTTGGAGAGTGTTCCCCTGCCTGTGCTGTACATGCTGCCTGATCTCCGCGCCTCCCCTGCTACCTGGCCATCGGAACTGCGCCTTCTGCCACTAGCGCTGTCGGATGGGAATGTTACCATCAGTTTGTCCGCCAGGGTCCTGTGGTATAGCATCACTCTCGAACCCCTTTCCTCTTCGGGTATGAGAGTGTGTCGAGCAGTGTGTACACCCAGTAATCCGTAGTGGCCAGAATGCGTGTAACGCGAGGGTCACGAGAATGGCATCCTAACATGAAGTCCGCCATGTGTGCCAGGGTACCTGTACGCAACACATGGCTGTCCTCACTAGGAAGATCACTTTCAGGATCCTCCTCCTCCTCAGGCCATACACGCTGAAAGGATGACAGGCAAGCAGCATGGGTACCCTCAGCAGTGGGCCAAGCTGTCTCTTCCCCCTCCTCCTCATGCTCCTCCCCCTCCTCCTCAACGCGCTGAGATATAGACATGAGGGTGCTCTGACTATTCAGCGACATACTGTCTTCCCCCGCCTCCGTTTCCGAGCGCAAAGCATCTGCCTTTATGCTTTGCAGGGAACTTCTTAAGAGGCATAGCAGAGGAATGGTGATGCTAATGATTGCAGCATCGCCGCTCACCATCTGGGTAGACTCCTCAAAGTTTCCAAGAACCTGGCAGATGTCTGCCAATCAGGCCCACTCTTCTGTAAAGAATTGAGGAGGCTGACTCCCACTACGCCGCCCATGTTGGAGTTGGTATTCCACTATAGCTCTACGCTGCTCATAGAGCCTGGCCAACATGTGGAGCGTAGAGTTCCACCGTGTGGGTACGTCGCACAGCAGTCGGTGCACTGGCAGATGAAACCAATGTTGGAGGGTCCGCAGGGTGGCAGCGTCCATGTTGGACTTGCGGAAATGTGCGCTGAGCCGGCGCACCTTTCCGAGCCGGTCTGACAAGCGTGGGTAGCTTTTCAGAAAGCGCTGAACCACCAAATTAAAGACGTGGGCCAGGCATGGCACGTGCGTGAGGCTGCTGAGCTGCAGAGCCGCCACCAGGTTACGGCCGTTGTCACACACGACTATGCCCGGTTGGAGGCTCAGCGGCGAAAGCCAGCGGTCGGTCTGCTCTGTCAGACCCTGCAGCAGTTCGCGGGCCGTGTGCCTCTTCTCTCCTAAGCTGAGTAGTTTCAGCACGGCCTGCTGGCGCTTGCCCACCGCTGTGCTGCCACCCCGCGCGACACTGACTGGTGGCGACGTGCTGCTGCTAACACATCTTGATTGCGAGACAGAGGTTGCGTAGGAGGAGGAGGAGGGTGGTTTAGTGGAGGAAGCATACACCGCCGCAGATACCAGCACCGAGCTGGGGCCCGCAATTCTGGGGGTGGGTAGGACTTGAGCGGTCACAGGCTCTGACTTGGTCCCAGCCTCCACTAAATTCACCCAATGTGCCGTCAGGGAGATATAGTGGCCCTGCCCGCCTGTACTTGTCCACGTGTCCGTTGTTAAGTGGACCTTGGCAGTAACCGCGTTGGTGAGGGCGCGTACAATGTTGCGGGAGACGTGGTCGTGCAGGGCTGGGATGGCACATCGGGAAAAGTAGTGGCGACTGGGAACCGAGTAGCGTGGGGCCGCCGCCGCCATCATGTTTTTGAAAGCCTCAGTTTCCACAAGCCTATACGGCAGCATCTCCAGGCTGACCAATTTGGCTATGTGCACGTTTAACGCTTGAGTGTGCGGGTGTGTGGCGGCGTACTTGCGCTTGCGCTCAAACAGTTGCGCTAGCGACGGCTGGACGCTGCACTGAGAGACATTGCTGGATGGGGCCGAGGACAGCGGAGGTGAGCGTATGGGTGCAGGCCGGGAGACGGTAGTGCCTGTGTCCTGAGAGGGAGGTTGGATCTCAGTGGCAGGTTGGGGCACAGGGGGAGAGGCAGCGGTGCAAACCGGAGGCGGTGAACGGCCTTCGTCCCACCTTGTGGGGTGCTTGGCCATCATATGTCTGCGCATGCTGGTGGTGGTGAGGCTGGTGGTGGTGGCTCCCCGGCTGATCTTGGCGCGACAAACCTTGCACACCACTGTTCGTCGATCGTCTGCACTCTCAGTGAAAAACTGCCAGACCTTTGAGCACCTCGGCCTCTGCAGGGTGGCATGGCGCGACGGGGCGCTTTGGGAAACAGTTGGTGGATTATTCGGTTTGGCCTGCCTCTACCCCTGGCCACTGCACTGCCTCTTCCAACCTGCCGTGCTGCTGCACTTGCCTCCCCCTCAGAAGACCTGTCCTCAGTAGGCTTAGCAAACCAGGTGGGGTCAGTCACCTCATCGTCCAGCTGCTCTTCCTCCGAATCCTCTGTGCGCTCCTCCCTCGGACTTAATGCCCTTACTACTACCTCACTGATAGACAACTGTGTCTCATCGTGATCGTCCTCCTCACCCACTGAAAGCTCTTGAGACAGTTGCCGGAAGTCCCCAGCCTCATCCCCCGGGAACTTTCCTCAGGTTGGGCATCGGTCACGATAAACTCCTCTGGTGGGAGAGGAACCATTGCTGCCCACTCTGGGCAGGGGCCCGAGAACAGTTCCTGGGAGTCTGCCTGCTCCTCAGAATGTGTCATTTTCATGGAGTGAGGAGGCTGGGAGGAAGGAGGAGCAGCCAGAGGATTCAGAGTTGCAGCTGTGGACGGCGTAGAAGACTGGGTGGTCGATAGATTGCTGGATGCACTTTCTGCCATCCACGACAGGACCTGCTCACACTGCTCATTTTCTAATAAAGGTCTACCGCGTGGACCCAATAATTGTGCGACGAATCTGGGGATCCCTGAAACTTGCCTCTCTCCTAATCCCGCAGCAGTCGGCTGCGATACACCTGGATCAGGAGCTCAGCCTGTGCCCACACCCTGACTTGGGCCTCCGCGTCTTCGCCCGCGTCCACATCCCCTAGGCCTACCCCTACCCCTCAGCATGCTGTATTACCAGTAGTGCAGAAACAGAACGCTGTAATTAAATGTGCCGCTTATTGGCCTGTGGTTGGAGGCTGACTTCGCTTACGGAACGCACAGCAGAGCCAGGAAACAATTTTGCGCACGCCTGTAGTGAGACGTAGATGCGTATGACTGAGCTAATGGAATTCACAGTGCAGACGCAGTCAAGTGGCCAAAGGGCAGTGGTAGGCCTTAAGTATTTTGCTTCAATTTTTTTAAATGGTGAGCTGAAAGACCAGACAGATACTGTATGCAGCGTATATTATGTATACTGTTTCCCTCTGGTGCTATGACGGCGGTGATGTAAGGGGCACAGCAGAGCCAGGAAACAATTTTGTGCACGCCTGTAGTGAGACGCAGGTGCGTATGACTGAGCTAGTGGAATTCACAGCGCAGAAGCAGTCAAGTGGCCAAAGGGCAGTGGTAGGCCTTAAGTATTTTGCTTCAATTTGTTTAAATGGTGAGCTGAAACACCAGACAGATACTGTATGCAGCGTATATTATGTATACTGTTTCCCTCTGGCGCTATGACGGCGGTGATGTAACGGGCACAGCAGAGCCAGGAAACAATTTTGCGCACGCTGTAGTGAGACGTAGGTGCGTATGACTGAGCTAGTGGAATTCACAGCGCAGAAGCAGTCAAGTGGCCAAAGGGCAGTGGTAGGCCTTAAGTATTTTGCTTCAATTTTTTTAAATGGTGAGCTGAAACACCAGACAGATTCTGTATGCAGCGTATATTATGTATACTGTTTCCCTCTGGCGCTATGACGGCGGTAATGTAACGGACACAGCAGAGCCAGGAAACAATTTTGCGCACGCCTGTAGTGAGACGTAGGTGCGTATGACTGAGCTAGTGGAATTCACAGCGCAGAAGCAGTCAAGTGGCCAAAGGGCAGTGGTAGGCCTTAAGTATTTTGCTTCAATTTTTTTAAATGGTGAGCTGAAACACCAGACAGATACTGTATGCAGCGTATATTATGTATACTGTTTCCCTCTGGTGCTATGACGGAGGTGATGTAACGGGCACAGCAGAGCCAGGAAACAATTTTGCGCAAGCCTGCTGTAACGCTTAGCTGCGTATTAATTAGGACTACTACCCCCAGTAGACACGCAGTACACTGAAAACGGTTACAGGCAGCCCAAATATAGTATTTTTCCCCAATTTTTTTGAAAAAGCCCACTGCCTATATAGACAGTATATCTCTTTCACCTTTCCCACTGTCCCTGCCTCACCAGTACTGCCCCTATACTCTGTACAATGACTGCAGACTGAGGACGCAATGGTCTGCACACCCGATATACAAAAAAAAAATAATTGTGCAACACTGCTAAAAGCAGCCTCAACAGTACTGCACACGGTCAGATGTGGCCCTAAGAAGGACCGTTGGGGTTCTTGAAGACTAAAATAATACCTAACACTGTCCCTATAGCAGCAGCAGCATCAGCAGCACTTTCCCTGATCTATGTCAGAATGCATCTGTGGCGAGCCGCGGGCGGGGCAGATTTTAATACCCGGGTGTCACCTGTTCTCCCCAGCCACTCACTGCAGGGGGGTGGTATAGGGCTTGAACGTCACAGGAGGAAGTTGTAATGCCTTCCATGTCTTTCTATTGGCCAGAAAAGCGCGCAAATGTCTCAGAGATGAAAGTGAAAGTAACTCGAACATCGCGTGGTCCTCGTCTCGAGTAACGAGCATCTCGAACACCCTAATACTCAAACGAGCATCAAGCTCGGACGAGTACGCTCGCTCATCTCTAATATTTAAGTCTTCTTGCTGCTTCCTCTTGAGAACTATAATTCGGACAAAGATAAATTTGATGAAAGCAAGAAGCAGGAGGAAGAAAAACATCACTATTACGTTATTCCATAGACCTTTTGCAATTGGCTCCAGGTCTTTGTCATTCTTGCAAAATAGCTCACCCACATGTGATCTTGTTCATACCCAAGTATACTGAGTCCAGTGCAGGGAACCTTCAGACTGCTCAGTTCTAGTACAATGAGGAAAAAACTTAAAGGATCCAACACCAGGATATTCATAAAATCACAAGTTTTATTTAAACATGATTAAACATACTTTGTGGCAAACTTGCATGGTAATGGAAGAAGATGAATCCAGGAAAGTACAGGCCTGTGAGCCTGACTTCTATACCGGGAAAAATCTTTGAACAATTTATTAAACAGCATGTATGCAAGTACTTGGATAAAAATGTAGTAATTAACCAGAGCCAGCATGGGTTTGCAATAAACAAGCCATGCCAGACAAATCTAATGCCGTTCTATAACAGAATCACCGACTGGGTTGATCAGGGAAATGCGGTAGATACTGTATATCTTGACTTTAGTAAAGCATTTGACAAAGTATCATATACCATACTTATATAAAAAATGACCAAATATGGGATTGACAAGGTAACTGTTAGATGGATTCACAACTGGCTGAGTGATCGTACTCAAAGAGTGGTCATAAATGGCTGCACATCCAAGTAGAAGAGTGTATCAAGTGGGGACCACAAGGCTCTGTCCTAGGCCCAGTGTTGGTCAACATTTTTATAAATTATCTGGAGGAGGAAATTGATAGGAAACTTATGAAATTTTGAAGAGAGGATTCAAAAAGATCTAGAAAAGCTTGCACAGTGGGTGGCGACTAACAATGGTAATTAACAAAGAGAAATGCAAAGGCCTACATCTGGGCAAGAAAAATGAAAAAAGCACATACAGAATGGGAGGAATTGGGCTAAGCAGCAGCACATGCGAAAAAGACTTGGGTACACTAATAGATCATAGACAATTCTGGGATGTACTAAGAGAAGCATAGAGTCTAGATCATGTGAGGTCATTATCCCCCACTACCCTTCCTTGGTAAGACTTCTTCTGGAATACTGTGTCCAGTTCTGAGCACCCCAGTTTAAAAAAAACATAGACAAACTGGATCAAGTTCAGAGAAGAGTTACCAATATGGTGAGCGGTCTGAAAATCATGTCCTATGAGGTACGGTTAAAGGATCTGGGAATGTTTAGCTTGCAAAAAAGAAGGCTGAGAGGAGACTTAATAGCCATCTACAAATATCTGAAGGGTTGTCACAGTGCAGAGGGATCAGCCCTATTCTCATCTGCACAAGGAAAGACTAGAAGCAATGGGATGAAACTGAAAGGGAGGAGACACAGATTAGATATAAAAAAAAACAATTCCGACATGGAGAGTGATCAATAAGTGGAACAGGTTACAATGGGAGGTGATGAGTTCTCCTTTAATGGAAGTGTTCAAACAAAGGCTGGAAAAATATCTGTCTGGAATGACTTAGTGAATCCTGCACTGAGCAGGGGTTTGGAGCAGGTGACCCTGGAGGTCGCTTTTAACTCTACCGCTCTATAATTCTACGACTACGAGGTGCCATCTGGCGCATTAGTTTTTCTGTTTCTGAGTTGGTAGAAAAACCTGTGGGCATGGGATTGCTTCCCCAAAACCAAATTTCCACTGATGAGCACACAGATTGATCTGGACTCCACCAACCTCAAACTTCCTAAGCCTCCTCAGTATTCTCCTCCTCTGCTACAACAGGTGCTACAAATCTGGGGTGTACCCCTTGGGTGCTCGGGGGTGCTAAAAGCAGAGAAGAAACATGCGGTCCTTTTATCCTCACCAGAGTAGTGCAGTAAGACTGACCCCTGTTTTTCTTAGTTCTGTCATCATGGAACATTAAAGAAAAGTTCTACTCCCCATATTCCTTAATAAAGGGTTGTAATCAGGCTGGAATAGCCTGGTGGACTTCTACATTGTCCTTATGTATCAGAATCCGTGGCGGACAAACTGTTTTTACGGCCCCTAGAGAGTAGCGTCAATTGACACACCTTCTATGTTTGTCCTTTCCCCTTCTCTTGCATAACGCAGTCCAGAAGAGTCTCCTGACAACAATGTCATACCATGCATCTGCTCCTGCACCTCTCTCTCATCCCCAAAGTACCATCGAGGACAGGCAAGTGGATAGCCAGCTGGCAGACCTCGCACAACTTTGATTGCCTGCATCTCCTCAGAGCCCTCGCTGCTCACCACTGTAGCTTCTTCTTCTAATTCCTGTGGACACTGCTCAGTCTCCTTTGAGTGCACTGCTGACCCACCTCAAGGCAGCTCCTGACTCCTCCCTCCTCAAACTCCACAGTAGGGGCTTCCCACTCCCCTACTCTTTCCTCACCACTGGTGGGCTTTTTGTGGTGGGAAGACTTGGTGGGCTTTTGCTGGCAGGAAAAAGGCTTGGCTGGGTGCCATCTTGAGTGTCCATTTCTATACCTTTATCCTCAGGCATTATATGCATGTCCAATAATGTCACCTCTCCAAGCTACACCACACAGTCCTCTCCCATTTTGTAGGGCATTTTAGCAGTCATCGCCCTCAAATAAAGTTCCTAGCATAATCTAATGTTTAGAGACAAGAATGTCTACTGCAACATGCAAGGCACAAAGGTATCCTCCTATTTGTGATGCTGCTTGCAGCATCTGAGTGGAGGCTGGCCATTGTGGGGGAAACCACAGGGTTCTCAATATGATTCTCACAAGTCGCTCTGCAATCTCTTCCGACAATGGCAGAGCGTGGCCCAGTTCGGTTGCGCGCAGTGCAAAAACAGGCAAGAGTAAACGGTGGTAATAGTCCTTAACAATATGTCACGTGATGCCAGTGCCTCTGCTCGAGCGGACGGTCATTCATTGCAAATAAAAGAGTCCACAGTCAAGAAGTTAATTTTAAACCAGAGGCAAATGGTCTATGTTTACTCACATGCTCAACTTTGACTTTCTAAGAACAGATTGCATTGACAAAATACTTCTGGTACATTTCCTTCCTTTTCAAACTCTGTTCCACACACACACTTTCCAGGAGTCATTCCTCCTTCCCGTCATTTTGGTGTCCTCAATCTAAGTTTTCTGTTAGACAATCCCCAGGGGTACACTTCTAACACAGTTGACAACACACAACTTTGCCTTTGTTTGCTTGCTTGGTACTTCCTCCAACTACTAGAGTAGGATACAAACTCCGAGCTTCAGTTCCCTGATGGAATGCATCCCACGGCAAATGAGATAGGCCTACGGCTCTGCACAGGCAGAAGCACCAGAGCTTCAACCTCCCGCTGACACATCATCCTTCATGACTACATTTCTCCACTCTCTCTTCTCTACTCTTAAGTCTGCCTCCCAACTTGGTTAACCCTTCAAGCACAACACAGACACCAAGATAGAAGAGACAGACTTGCCACTACAAAGCTTGTTAGCACAAACACAAAACACAGACTGGCACAAAACAACAAAACTCACATGGCATACACACCTCATCCAAAGACACCCCACCTCTGGGACACTACACAAGGAAACTCCACCATACCCTAAACAAGGATGAGTGTCTGAAAGCCATATTCCCGGACCCTCCCCTTCTGTGTTACATACAACCTCTAAATTAGATGATTCCTATAATTAGGAGTGCTTTGCCCTCTGACACACAAAAAGGAACTTATCCCTGCAATGCAAGGAGCATGCAAGACCTTCTCACATATACTGATCACAGACAGGGTGCAAATCCCCTACACATAGCAGGACTACAGGATCCCTAGGACATTCACATGTGCCATGTCCAATGTTGTGTACTAGAGATGAGCGAACGTACTCGTTTCGAGTACTTACGCGCCCGAGTACCGCCATTTTCGAGTACTTCAGTACTCGGGTGAAAAGATTCAGGGGGCGCCGGGGGGCGGGGAGAGGCGTGGCGGTGCAGGGGGTAGCAGCGGGGAACAGGGGGGAGCCCTCTCTCTCTCCCTCTCCCCCCCCCCCCCACTCCCCACTGCTACCCCCCGTGACGCCACGGCGCCCCCCGAATTTTTTCGCCCGAGTACGGAAGTACTCGGAAATCGCGGTATTCGGGCGAAAAAGGGGCGTGGCCGAGCACGTTCGCTCATCTCTATTGTGTACCTGATGCTGTGTAGTAAATGTCCTGTTAGGGGCTTTTATGTTGGGGAAACAGGACTAAAACTGAAATCCAGAATGAGATCACATTGCCACACGATTAAAGAGAGAAAAACAGAATTACCTGTGGCCAAGCACTTTTCTAGTCATGAAAGGGGTTGCATAGGCCACCCGTTCAGCGCAGGACAAACCCAAGGGATGTGTTAAAATTAAAAAAAAATTTACTTACCCGAATCCCCTCTCTGCAACTTCTTCCTTCTTTTCCTCCAAGATGGCCGCCGGGATCTTCACCCACGATGCACCGCGGGTCTTCTCCCATGGTGCACCGTGGGCTCTGTGCGGTCCATTGCCGATTCCAGCCTCCTGATTGGCTGGAATCGGCACACGTGACGGGGCGGAGCTATGCGATGACGCGTAGAAAGGGGGCGGGGCCAGAACGCCGCTCGTGCCCGGACCGACCAGAAGGGAGAAGGCCCTTCTGCGCAAGTGCGTCTAATCGGGCGATTAGACGCTGAAATTAGACGGCACCATGGAGACGGGGACGTCAGTGCAGGGAAGGTGAGTATATAACTTCTGTATGGCTCATATTTAATGCACGATGTATATTACAAAGTGCATTAATATGGCCATACAGAAGTGTATAACCCCACTTGCTGCCGCGGGACAACCCCTTGAACACAACATGCAGCATATGAAAGTTGTTATAATTAAAGACAATTTTAAATCCCAACGTCACAGAAGAATTTTGGAATATAAGTTTATAACCACCTTTGATACTATCAAAAACAGAATGAATCTTGGAGGGGGGTTTTGACATCAGTGGATATTATGAGATATGAGAAACCCAGAGCAGAGGTAACACATTGGCCTGTTGACCCTCTACCATCAGTTTAGAGACCATAAAACTTTCACATCCTTTGTCACTGGACTACTTAATTATTTACTGTTATGCTCATCCCTGTCTGGTATTTATCTAAGTGCTATTAATCACAACATGTCTGTGCCCTCTTATCCTGTTCTTGAATTCATTCAAGCACAAATTAATCACATCATGTGTGTGCTATCCCATGTGATCACATGTACATGTATTCATATTAATACATGATTAGGCCTCGGTCACACGGGCGATTTTCCGTGCGACCTGCGCCTGCGCATGCGATCTGCGAGCTTAGAGAACCATTGCTTTGCAATGGTATCGGACACATGAGCGCTTTTTATGCGCTCGTCCGATAAATTATAGAACAGAAATCGCAGATCGCACCTATCTGCGATTCCTGTTCTCTTCTCTATATGCGCTCAATGGGGCCGGCGGCAGCAGCGCCGACCCCATTGAGAACATATAGTAGACAAATCTTTCTCCTCTACCAATCAGAGGCAGTTCTCACTTATCCATTCATGAATGGGTGAGTGAGTGCTGCCTCTGATTGGCTCAGCGCAGGGACCAATCAGGGGCAGCTCTCAGCTGAATGACAGCTGAGAGCTGCCCCTGATTGGTCCCTGCACTGAGCCAATCAGAGGCAGCACTCACTCACCCATTCATGAATTCATGAATGGGTAAGTGAGAGCTGCCTCTGATTGGTGAGGCTGTGACCAATCAGAGGCAGCTCATTCAGCAGGCGGGGATTTTAAATCCCCGGCTGCTGAATACTACTCAGAGCAGTTCAGGAGAACTGCCGGCCGCCGTGGCTGAACTCCGTCTGCCGGGACCAGGTGAGTATATATATTTTTTTTGTTTTTACACATTTCTGGATGAATTTCAGGAAGGGCTTATATTTTTAAGCCCTTCCCGAAAATTCATCGTGAGATTGCCTGCAGCCCATTGCTTTCAATGGAGCCGGCTGTATTGCCGGCTCCATTGAATTCAATGCGCTGGACAGCTCCAGGACCGTTTTTAATGAAACGCGGCTAGGAGCAGTTTTTTCGGGCAACTTTTCGGCCCCGGTTACGCGAATTGCAGATGCGCATCCGTCATGCGATCCGCAAATCGCGGGAAAAAACGCCCGTGTGACTGAGGCCTCAAATCTGTTCCATTATGCCTGAGGAAGAACCCCAAGTGGGTTTGAAAGCTTGATATAACATCATGTATTTTTGTTAGCCATTGAGTGGTATAATATCTACAAGATTACTTGGTTTCTCTTTCTGAGAACAATCACACTCTACAGATGAACGTAACAGTGTTTTGGATTAAATCCATAGCAGACTTTAGCGAATTCACCAAGGCCCCATGCTTCCATGGCAACTCATCTACACCCCAAAATCATATTGCAGGAGGGTATCCCCCTTCAGTTAGTTGCTTTGAAGCTGTGGTCATCACCTACCATAGCACAGTTAAAAGGCTGTGATCAGATTTAGCTGGTGGCTGGTGTTAGTATAATGGCCCAGAGGGTGCTAAAGTTTAGTCACACAATCATAAGTCCTGGAGCACCTGGCCATGTGCTCCTCCTCCAGTAACTGCTTGGTCCGGATTGGCTGCTGCCCTTGAAAAGCTCGCATTGACAGAGGGGGAAAGACTTTGCATTCCTCCTTGTTAAATGCCATTCTGTTAATTGACGCCCACTGTTCAAGCTTATCTAGGTCTTTTTGAATACTCTCCCTCTCTTCCCTAGTGTTAGCTATCCCTTCTAGTCTTGTGTCGTCCACAAATTTAATCAGTTTTCTATCAATTCCCTCCTCAAAATCATTTATAAAAATGTTGAACAACACTGGGCCTAGGACGGAGCCTTGTGCTAATTATTAATACAAGCGTTATCTTTAGTTGTAAAACACCCTTTACTTCTGTTTGAAAAAACTCATTGCATTTCCAGACCACAAGCCCAGGATATTCGGAGAATATTACAAAAACATTGGTCTACACTTAAAAGTGATCTCATCCTGTATGGATCTATGGAAGAAAGTCCCAAATTGATATTCAGAAAGAACAAAACGATAGAGAATTTTATAGCCCCTTCAAGACCGGAACTAAAGAAAAAGAATAGCAATAAAAATACTATTTTTACAGCGAAATCAGGAATCTTTAAATGCAAGAAAAATAAATGCAAATGCTGTCAACATATCCAACAGAGTAGAGAATAGATTAAAATAAAATCAGAAGAAAAAACAACCATAGATTACCGTATATACTCGAGTATTAGCCGACTCGAGTATAAGCCGGGTCAATAAGTTTTACCGCAAAAAACTGGTTAAACTTATTGACTCGAGTATAAGCCGAGCTACACTCGAGTGTATATTAGGTAAAGAAAAAATTCAATACTCCCCTCCCAGCCGGCGTCTGTGTCCCGGTGCGATGGTCTCCTCAGTGGTGCGGCAAGCTGCTTGAGAATCCCCCCCCGTCATCTCCCTGCTCGACTTTGAATTCCCGCGCCGTCTGTACTGTGTAAGTAAGCGCTGTGATTGGATTGAGCGCCAGCCAATCACAGCCACTGAATGGCTGTGATTGATTTATCGAGTGCTGGCTGTGATTGGCTGGCGCTTGATCCAATCACAGCGCTTACTTACACAGCGGGGGAATTCAAAGCCGAGCGGGGAGATGACAGCAGGGAGAATTCTCAAGCAGCTTGCCGCACTGCCGGGGAGACCATTGTGCCGGGGACACAGGTGCAGGCTGGGAGGTGAGTATTGTGGGTTTTTTGTTGTTGTTGTTTTTTTTTTTACCTCACTCGAGTATAAACCGAGGGGGGCTTTTTCAGCATAAAAAATATGCTGAAAAACAAGCTTATACTCCAGTATATATGGTAAATTGTGATAGTAAATTCCTCATCTATTTATTAGAATGCACATGTGGAAAAAGATACGTAGGTAGAACCAAAAATGCTCTGAGGTTATGCATCGCCAGTCATAAGTTCAACATTAGAAGGGGATAAACCAAACATAGTGTATCCCGACACTTTACAGAGCACCATAACTGTCAAACGAAACATTTTTGCGTAACTCCACTTGAACAGATTCAAACAAAATCCATTAGCCAGCTTAGGAAAAAAGAAATGTACTGGATCTATAGATTACAGACTCTGACTCCATTAGGTTTAAATGAAATACTAGAGATGATTTAAATAGAATAGCTTTAGCCAACATATTAGACGTATTCAATCATTGCGATACTCCTGATATGCATAAAGTATATAAATATAATGCCCACTAATGATATTATTTAGATTGTTTCATTGTGATTCATTTATTTATTCCAATAATTGATACTGAGAGATTCATGATATTTTTGATATTTGTAATGTATTTAAAAAAAAAGTGATGCATTGAGTAACATGAACAGGAAATGCTTCTGATCACGTGACACCACAATGGCTCCCGCACTGGCGTGCATCATGATGAGTGAAAGTGGGCTTTTAATTCTCTATATATATGTAGATGTACTAAATGTATTCATGTATGTTATGTGCTTGAGAAATGCAAAACTTATAATGCCGAAACGTGTCGCAAAATAAACGATACTAGGGACTAAGGAGTCTATATTAGAGATGAGCAAGCATACTTGTCCGAGCTTGATGCTCGTTCAAGTATTAGGGTGCTCAAGATGCTCGTTACTCGAGACGAGCACCACGCGGTACTCGTCTTGATTAAACGAGCACTGACCATTGAATTCAATGGAGCCAGCAATACAGCCGGCTCCATTGAAAGCAATGGGCTGCCGGCGATCGCGGGATGAATTGTCGGGAAGAGCTTAAATATATAAGCCCTTCCCTGCAATTCATCCAGAAATGTGTAAAAAAAAAAATTATATTCACCTTGTCCCGGCAGAACGATGTTAGCCCATTGAATTCAATCTGATTGGTCCCGCTGAGCCAATGAGAGGCAGCAGTCACTCACCCATTCATAAATTCATGAATGGGTGTGTGAGTGAGATCTGCCTCTGATTGGTCAGGCTGTGACCAATTAGAGGCAGCTCATTCAGCAGGCGGGGATTTTAAATCCCCGGCTGCTGAATACTACTCACAGCTGTTCAGAGTAGTTCAGGAGGACTGCCACTGGCCGCGCTGAACTCTGTCTGCCGGGACCAGGTGAGTATATATATTTTTTTTATTTTTACACATTTCTGGATGAATTGCAGGGAAGGGCTTATATATTTAACCCCTTCCCGACAATTCATCCCGCGATCGCCGGAAGCCCATTGCTTTCAATGGAGCCAGCTGTATTGCCGGCTCCATTTAATTCAATGGGCTAACATCGTTCTGCCGGGACAAGGTAAGTATATATTTTTTTTATTTTTACACATTTCTGGATGAATTGCAGGGAAGGGCTTATATATTTAAGCCCTTCCCGACAACTCATCCCGCGATCGCCGGCAGCCCATTGCTTTCAATGGAGCCAGCTGTATTGCCGGCTCCATTAAATTCAATGGGCTAACATCGTTCTTCTCTGCCACAGCTGTAACAGCTGTGGCAGAGGAGAACGATCTTTATGCTGACAGTGCGGGGGGGGGGGCACTCTTGCCGCTATTGTGGCTTAATAGTGAGACCTGGGAACTTCAGATGCAGCCCAACATGTAGCCCCTCGCCTGCCCTATCCGTTTCTGTGTCATTCCCATCACTTTCTTGAATTTCCCAGGTTTTCACAAATGAAAACCTTAGCGAGCATCGGCGATATACAAAAATGCTCGAGTCGCCCATTGACTTCAATGGGGTTCGTTACTCGAAACGAACTCTCGAGCATCACTGAAAGTTTGACTCGAGTAACGAGCACCCGAGCATTTTGGTGCTCGCTCATCTCTAGTCTATATTGATCCCTTGGGGTTCCGGAGCACGGGGATTTTTTCCACTGATTGTACCCTATACTTTAACTACACGGCCCAGGTTGGGCTGCATCCCGATGACGACTCTCCAGAAAACTGGATCAAGTAACCAGGGTGGTTGAAAGGCAATCGTGGATATCGGGTGCCTAGTGAATTCTCTGACCTGAGAATTCCACTGAGTACCAGGTGAGTAATTTTCACTACTCATTGTTTCCTACCTGTACCTCCTCTGACGAAGAGGCGCTGATACATATTTATCTACATGAGATACTTTGTCAAATGCTTTACTAAAGTCAAGATATACTATATCCACCGCATTTCCCTGATCAACCCAGTCAGTGATTCTCTCATAGAAGGAAATTAGATTAGTCTGGCATGACTTGCTTGTTACAAACTCATGCTGACTCTGGTTAATTACTAAATTTTTATCCAACTACTTGCATACATGCTGTTTAATAATTTGCTCAAAGAGCTTTCTCGGTATAGAAGGCAGGCTCACAGGCCTGTAGTTTCCTGGATCCATCTTCTTCCCTTTTTTGTAGATAGGGACAACATTTGCCCTTTTCCAATCTTCTGGGACTTCTCCTGTTCTCCAGGAATTATCAAAGATTATGGCGAGTGGTTCAGCAATTACCTCCGATGCTTCCTTTAGTATCCTAGAACGTAATTCATCTGGACCTTGATACTTGAATTCATTTAAGTTAGCTATGTGTACCCTCACCATCCCTCTGCTTATAGTTAGCCTGCATTCTTTTTTTCCCCCAATAGCACAGGGAAGATCAGTTGATGTTACATCTACTTTCTGAGAGAAAACATATACAAAATAGGAATTTAAAAATTTGGCCATCTCAACATCATTCTTCTTAACCAATTCATCATTTTCTTCTTGTAAGCATCCAATAGCATCTTTGACTTTTCTTTTGACATACCCCCAAAATCCTTCTTTATTGCTTTTGGCGTCTGTTGCAAGCCTCAATTCATTATAGCTTTAGCTTTTCTGACACTTGCCCTACAGGTTCTGCTGAGCGCATTTTATTCTTCTTTAGATATTCCCCCCTCTTTCAACTTGATAATCACATTTTTCTTCCTTTTAAACATGTGTGCAAGTTCTGTGCTCTTCCTGCTCTTTTTAAATGCTTCCTATTCTTCCTTCTTTTAGGGATTGTTAATGATTGTGCTTTGACAATCTGATTTTGCATTATTTCCCAACCTTCTCGGACATTTCTGGTCTTAAGAAGATCCAGCCATTGGATCCTTCCTACCATCTTTCTGAGTCCATAAAATTCTGAAATCCAACCTTGAGCTCTGAGTCTTCTCAGGTCTTCCCACTCTTGCTATCAAAAATTCAAGGATTACATAATCACTGCTCTCTAAGGTCCCATCCACCTGTACTTCCTCGACCATTTCCTGCCTGTTGGTAAGAATAAAGTCCAAGACAGCAGATCACCTTGTTTTCTCTTCTACCTTTTGGAAGATAAAGTTGTCAGCAAGAGCGGATAAGAATTTGTTGGACTCATTACTTTTACCTGAGAGAGATTCCCAACAAATGTCTGGATTGTTAAAATCTCCCAAGATCACTATGTCATGCTTTTTTGAGAACTTGGCCATCTGATGTTCAAAAGAGTGCATTAATATCTTCTGCTTGTCTAGGCGGCCAATAGTAAATGTCTACAATGGTGTCCTTTCTGTTGTTCTCTCCTTGTATTCTTACCCAAACAGTTTCTACAGAACTCCCAGCTCTGAAGCTTGAATCTCTGTGGAGATGAATGTTTTCATAACATACAACACAACACCTCCTCCCCTTTGTTTAGGTCTGTTTCTTATAAATAAGTTGTATCCATTGTGATACGTATGGGATACGATTGAACTGAGTGTGGTTGTGTCAAAGGCAGGGAAATTAAGGTAATCAAATAACTAGTTGCCGTATGAGTTAACCAGAACTTCAATGAACTAATGACCCGTCTGAATGTTCTGCTAACATTTGTTCAAAAGCAGAATATTTTGGACATATATGGTATGGTACAGCAAGAATGACTCATAATCATCCGATAAACTAACTAATAGAATGCAGATGTCGATAACTTCATGGACAAAATATTTAATATATTTTGTTGCCAAGCGTCTATCAAGCATGCGTAGAACCTGATTAGCCATATTAGAATGACGTATATACCCATAACTGCGCAGAAGCAGATATGCCACGTAATGTAAGAACAGTATAAATAACAGTGATCTTCAGGGAGGAGTCGGGGACTCGTTTTGTTGTGGCTGGCAGACGTGTCGGCGTATTCCCGGATTCCTCCTACCAATCGTACCTGGAGATCCCCCGATTGCGGAGTGATGCTACAATATCCGGTGACGTATTGATGCTTATCTTTGTTACCCATGTGATCTCAATGCCTATATGTTAATTAACTATTTCACTTACATATACTAAAGAGTAAATAAACTCGTGTTTTATACTTGTCTTGCCTTAAAAACTGTCTCAGACAGTATGCTTAGTTGGTATGCTAATGAGGTTAAAGAATCGCCAAAACTTGAGCGGGTAAGACATAAATTGGCGTAGTCGGCAGGATATTGTTGTCTTTGGTAAGGTTATATTACTGTATAATTTGGTATTGTGACAGTGCTTCTCAGTGCACGGGGGATTGCTGTCGCCATATTAGATTTTTGGCCCATTGCCAAGGGGTTCAAATGGTTATAACTTTGCTTTGATAAGTGATAGAGTAATAATAGTAAATACACATTGATAGTCGCAGTAAGTAGTCCCTGTTGAACCCATTGGCATACTGCCAAAATTTTATAAGTTCTGTAACTTTGAAGCAGGACTTGGGAGATTGGTGCCAGTTTGCACGGTGGTGTCTAGCAGTAAGGGGGACCTCTGTGCAAAATTTCACCAATTGGCACGTTGTCAAAATTTTCGGAGTTCTGTAACTTTGAGACAGGACTCGGGAAATCAGTGCCAGTTTGCAGAGTGGTGTCTCGCAGTAAGGGGGACCTCTGTGCAAAATTTCACCAATTGGCACGTTGCCAAAATTTTCGGAGTTCTGTAACTTTAAGACAGGACTCTGGAAATCGGTGCCAGTTTGCAGAGTGGTGTCTCGCAGTAAGGGGGACCTCTGTGCAAAATTTCACCAATTGGCACGTTTCCAAAATTTTGTGAGTTCTGTAAGGGGGAACTCTGCGCAAAAAATTTCACCAATTGGCATTCTGCCAATAAGACAACAATATGTTTAGAAAAAGAATAGAGATGAGCGAGCACCAAAATGCTCGGGTGCTCGTTACTCGGGACGAAATTATCGCGATGCTCGAGGGTTCGTTTCGAGTAACGAACCCCATTGAAGTCAATGGGCGACCCGAGCATTTTTGTATTTCGCCGATGCTCGCTAAGGTTTTCATGTGTGAAAATCTGGGCAATTCAAGAAAGTGATGGGAACGACACAGCAACGGATAGGGCAGGCGAGGGGCTACATGTTGGGCTGCATCTCAAGTTCACAGGTCCCACTATTAAGCCACAATACCGGCAAGAGTGCCCTCATTAGCATGGCATACCTTAGCTAAGCACCACACTACCTACAACAAAGCACAATCACTGCCTGCATGACACTCTGCTGCCACTTCTCCTGGGTTACATGCTGCCCAACCCCCCCCCCCCCCCCGCACGACGCAGTGTCCACAGCGCACACCAAACTGTCCCTGCGCAGCCTTCAGCTGCCCTCATGCCACGCCACCCTCATGTCTATTTATAAGTGCATCTGCCAGAGGAAAAGCAGGCACACACTGCAGAGGGTTGGCACGGCTAGGCAGCGACCCTCTTTAAAAGGGGTGGGGCGATAGCCCACAATGCTGTACAGAAGCAATGAGAAATATAATCCTGTGCCACCGCCATCAGGAGCTGCACACGTGGGCATAGCAATGGGGAACCTATGTGCCACACACTATTCATTCTGTCAAGGTGTCTGCATGCCCCAGTAAGACCTGGCTTTTTAATTCATAGACACAGGCAGGTACAACTCCCTATTGTGAAGTCCCTGTGGACCCACAGCATGGGTGGGTGCCAGGAAGCCACCAGCGGTACATAAAAATATCCCATTGCATTGCCCAACACAGCTGAGGTAGTAATGTCGTGCTTAATGCAGGTGGGCTTCGGCCCACATTGCATGCCCCAGTCAGACTGGGGTTCTTTACAAGTGGACACATGTAGGTTAAACTCCGTGTGCACCTACAGCATGGGTGGCTCCCTGGAACCCACCGGCGGTACATAAATATATCCCATTGCATTGCCCAACACAGCTGAGGTAGTAATGTCATGTTTAATGCAGGTGGGCTTCGGCCCACACTGCATGCCCCAGTCTGACTGGGGTTCTTTAGAAGTGGAAACAGATGCATTTATAATTCTCTGTGGACCCACAGCATGGGTGGGTGCCAGGAAGCCACCGGCGGTACATAAAAATATCCCATTGCATTGCCCAACACAGCTGAGGTAGTAATGTCGTGCTTAATGCAGGTGGGCTTCGGCCAACACTGCATGCCCCAGTCAGACTGGTAATATGTACCTTAACAGTAACCGTGTTGGTGGTAATGTGGTGGTGACTGCGGACCTAGTAGCGCGGTTTTATTTTGTTGGTTTTCGGAATGTGGCCAGGATTAAGTGGGCTGTGGCGGGGGATGTTTTTGAGGCACTACGTGTCCTCTCCACGTGTCCGTGGTTATATGCACCTTAACAGTAACAGCGTTGGTGGGAAATGGCCTCGCCGCCATCATGTCTTTGGGAAGCCTCTGTTTCCACACCCCAGAGACATACCATTAGCAGCGGTATAGGCAGAGCCCATAATTAGTAACATTTCAGCCGTAGCATTAGGACAGGCCCCACTAACATATCACTAGCAGCATTATAGGGGGAGCACAGTATTAGTTCCATTTCAGTAATAGTAGCACTCAAGACAG
This sequence comes from Eleutherodactylus coqui, assembly GCF_035609145.1. NCBI lineage: Eukaryota > Metazoa > Chordata > Amphibia > Anura > Eleutherodactylidae > Eleutherodactylus > Eleutherodactylus coqui. Next base: position 6,937,446 of record NC_089842.1, on the reverse strand, counting down.
GCCCCAGTAACAATTCCGAAGCAGCAGTATAGTGGGAGCGCAGTCTTCGTTCCATTTCAGTAGCTGCAATATAGACAAGGCCCAAGTTACATTTATGTAGCTAAAGTGTAGGCCAACCCCACACACCTTTCTGTACCATGAGTGCAGGCGAAGAACATAGAAATTGCTATGATTACACTGTAGGTGAGTGCCCAAAAAAATTGGTGTACCAACAGTACTAATGTACCTCAGTAAAAATTGGCCATGCCCAGCCAAGATGGCAGGTGAAACCCATTAATCGCTTTGGTTAATGTGGCTTAAGTGGTAACTAGGCCTGGAGGCAGCCCAGTTTAACGAAAAATTGTTTCAAGTTAAAGTTCCAACGCTTTTAAGAGCATTGAAACGTATAAAAATGTTTTAGAAAAATTATATGAGTGAGCCTTGTGGCCCTAAGAAAAATTGCACGTTCAGCGTGATTACGTGAGGTTTCAGGAGGAGGAGCAGGAGAAGGAGGAGGAATATTAGACACAGATTGATGAAGCAGAAATGTCCCCGTTTTGGATGGTGAGAGAGAACGATGCTTCCATCCGCGGGTGCAGCCTACGTATTGCTTAGGTATCGCTGCTGTCCGCTGGTGGAGAAGAGAAGTCTGGGGAAATCCAGGCTTTGTTCATCTTGATGAGTGTTAGCCTGTCGGCACTGTCGGTTGACAGGCGGGTACGCTTATCTGTGATGATTCCCCCAGCCGCACTAAACACCCTCTCCGACAAGACGCTAGCCGCAGGACAAGCAAGCACCTCCAGGGCATACAGCGCTAGTTCAGGCCACGTGTCCAGCTTCGACACCCAGTAGTTGTAGGTGCAGAGGCGTCACGGAGGACGGTCGTGCGATCGTCTACGTACTCCCTCACCATCCTTTTACAGTGCTCCGCCGACTCAGCCTTGACTGGGGAGCGGTGACACAGTCTTGGTGGGGAGCCATAAAGCTGGCCAGGCCCTTAAAGACTGTTGCACTGCCTGTGCTGCTCGATCTCCGCACCTCCCCTGCTACGTGGCCCTCGGAACTGCGCCTTCTGCCACTAGCGCTGTCGGGTGGGAATTTTACCATCAGCTTGTCCGCAAGGGTCCTGTGGTATAGCAACACTCTCGAACCCCTTTCCTCTTCGGGAATGAGAGTGGGAAGGTTCTCCTTATAGCGTGGGTCGAGCAGTGTGTACACCCAGTAATCCGTAGTGGCCAGAATGCGTGTAACGCGAGGGTCACGAGAAAGGCATCCTAACATGAAGTCAGCCATGTGTGCCAGGGTACCTGTACGCAACACATGGCTGTCCGCACTAGGAAGATCACTTTTAGGATCCTCCTCCTCCTCAGGCCATACACGCTGAAATGATGACAGGCAAGCAGCATGGGTACCGTCAGCAGTGGGCCAAGCTGTCTCTTCCCCCTCCTCCTCATCCTCCTCATGCTCCTCCTCCTCCTCCTGAACGCGCTGAGATATAGACAGGAGGGTGCTCTGACTATCCAGCGATATACTGTCTTCCCCCGCCTCTGTTTCCGAGCGCAAAGTGGCTGCCTTTATGGTTTGCAGGGAACTTCTCAAGATGCATAGCAGAGGAATGGTGACGCTAATGATTGCAGCATCGCCGCTCACCACCTGGGTAGACTGCTCAAAGTTTCGAAGGACATGGCAGATGTCTGCCAACCAGGCCCACTCTTTTGAAAAGAATTGAGGAGGCTGACTCCCACTGCGCCGCCCATGTTGGAGTTGGTATTCCACTATAGCTCTACGCTGCTCATAGAGCCTGGCCAACATGTGGAGCGTAGAGTTCCACCGTGTGGGCACGTCGCACAGCAGTCGGTGCACTGGCAGATTAAACCGATGTTGCAGTGTCCGCAGGGTGGCAGCGTCCGTGTGGGACTTGCGGAAATGTGCGCAGAGCCGGCGCACCTTTACGAGCAGGTCTGACAAGCGTGGGTAGCTTTTCAGAAAGCGCTGAACCACCAAATTAAAGACGTGGGCCAGGCATGGCACGTGCGTGAGGCAGCCGAGCTGCAGAGCCGCCACCAGGTTACGGCCGTTGTCACACACGACCATGCCCGGTTGGAGGCTCAGCGGCGCAAGCCAGCGGTCGGTCTGCTCTGTCAGACCCTGCAGCAGTTCGTGGGCCGTGTGCCTCTTATCTCCTAAGCTGAGTAGTTTCAGCACGGCCTGCTGACGCTTGCCCACCGCTGTGCTGCCACGACGAGCGACACCGACTGCTGGCGACGCGCTGCTGCTGCTGACACATCTTGATTGCGAGACAGAGGTTGCGTTGGAGGAGGAGGAGGAGGAGGGTGCTTTAGTGGAGGAAGCATACACCGCCGCAGATACCACCACCGAGCTGGGGCCCGCAATTCTGGGGGTGGGTAGGACGTGAGCGGTCCCAGGCTCTGACTCTGTCCCAGCCTCCACTAAATTCACCCAATGTGCCGTCAGGGAGATGTAGTGGCCCTGCCCGCCTGTGCTTGTCCACGTGTCCGTTGTTAAGTGGACCTTGGCAGTAACCGCGTTGGTGAGGGCGCGTACAATGTTGCGGGAGACGTGGTCATGCAGGGCTGGGACGGCACATTGGGAAAAGTAGTGGCGACTGGGAACTGAGTAGCGCGGGGCCGCCGCCGCCATCATACTTTTGAAGGACTCCGTTTCCACAACCCTATACGGCAGCATCTCAAGGCTGATAAATTTGGCTATCTGGACGGTTAACGCTTGAGCGTGCGGGTGCGTGGCGGCGTACTTCTGCTTGCGCTCAAACACTTGCGCTAGCGACGGCTGGACGGTGCGGTGCAAGACATTGCTTTATTGGGCCGAGGACAGCGGAGGTGAGGGTGTGGGTGCAGGCCAGGAGACGGTAGTGCCTGTGTCGTCAGAGCGGGGTTGGATCTCAGTGGCAGGTTGGGGCACAGGGGGAGAGGCAGCAGTGCAAACCGGAGGCGGTGAACGGCCTTCGTCCCACCATGTGGGGTGCTTGGCCATCATATGTCTGCGCATGCTGGTGGTGGTGAGGCTGTTGGTGGTGGCTCCCCGGCTGATCTTGGCACGACAAAGGTTGCACACCACTGTTCGTCGGTCGTCAGGCGTCTCTGTGAAAAACTGCCAGACCTTAGAGCACCTTGGCCTCTGCAGGGTGGCATGGCGCGAGGGTGCGCTTTGGGAAACAGTTGGTGGATTATTCGGTCTGGCCCTACCTCTACCCCTGGCCACCGCACTGCCTCTTGCAACCTGCCCTGCTGCTGCCCTTGCCTCCCCCTCTGAAGACCTGTCCTGAGTAGGCGTTGCAAACCAGGTGGGGTCAGTCACCTCATCGTCCTGCTGCTCTTCCTCCGAATCCTCTGTGCGCTCCTCCCTCGGACTTACTGCCCTTACTACTACCTCACCGATAGACAACTGTGTCTCATCGTCATCGTCCTCCTCACCCACTGAAAGGTCTTGAGACAGTTGCCGGAAGTCCCCAGCCTCATCCCCCGGACCCCGGGAACTTTCCAATGGTTGGGCATCAGTGACGATAAACTCCTCTGGTGGGAGAGGAACCACTGCTGCCCAATCTGAGCAGGGGCCCGAGAACAGTTCCTGGGAGTCTTCCCGCTCCTGAGCATGTGTCATTGTAGTGGAGTCTGGGAGGAAGGAGGAGCAGCAGACAGAGGATTCGGATTTGCAGCAGTGGACGGCGCAGAACTGTGGGTGGACGATAGGTTGCTCGAAGCACTTTCTGCCATCCACGACAGGACCTACTCACACTGCTCATTTTCTAATAACGGTCTCCCGCGTGGACCCATTAATTGGGCGATGAATGTGGGGACGCCAGAAACGTGCCTCTCTCCTAATCGCACAGCAGTTGGCTGCGATACACCTGGATCAGGAGTTCGGCCTGTGCCCACACCCTCACTTGGCCCTCCGCGTCCTCGGCCGCGTCCACGTCCTCTAGGCCTACCCCTACCCCTCAGCATGCTGTATTACCAGTGATTTGATTTCCCAGGCAGGAAATAAATTGGCGCAAGCCTGCAGGCCAAATATACTTTTCTCCCTTTTTTTTAAAAGGAAAGGCCCACTGCGTCTATTCAATGAATAATAAGTTTAATAACTGTGTTGTGCCCCTGCAAATGTGTCACAGAACTTTAGTGTTGCAGAGTTATTAACTACAGCTGAGCAAGGAATTTCACAGGCAGGAAAGAAAGTGGCGCAAGCCTGCTGTTAAACGTAGTTGGCTGCGTATGAATTTTTTACTATCTCCACCCACCACACACGTACACAGAACGCTGAGGACTGACAGAGGCAGGGCACATAGAATTTTTCCCTTTTTTAAAAAGAAAAGGCCCACTGACTATATTCAATCAGATAAGAAATCTGTTCCACAGAAATGCAGTTATATGAAGTGCAGCAGAGCGGTGATTTTTCCCAGGAAGGCAGGAAATAAATTGGCGCAAGCCTGCTGTTAAACGTAGCTGGCTGCGTATGATTTGTTTACTATCTCCACCCACCACACACGTACACAGAACGCTGAGGACTGACAGAGGCAGGCCACATAGAATTGTTCCCTTTTTTTAAAAAGAAAAGGCCCACTGACTATATTCAATCAATAATATATGTCTTCTGGCCCTGCCTACACAATTCTGTCCCTGTAGTATTACTGCAGGGCGCAATGCTCTGCACAGGCGATTTTGAAAAAAAAAAAAATGCAACACTGCTAACAGCAGCCTGCACACTACTGCACTCAGTTAAATGTGGCCCTAAGAAGGACCGTTGGGGTTCTTGAAGCCTACACTCACTCCTAACACTCTCCCTGCCTAACCACCACTTATGTCCCTGGACTATTACTGCAGGGCGCAATGCTCTGCAGACAGCCGATTTTGAAAAAAAAAAAATTGTGCAACACTGCTAACAGCACCCTCCACAGTACTGCACACGGATAGATGTGGCCCTGAGAAGGACCGTTGGGGTTCTTGAAGCCTACACTAACTCCTAACACTCTCCCTACAGCAGCTCCAACACGATACCACTGTCCCTCAGCTAACTCACAAGGCATCTGAGGCGAGCCGCGGGAGGGGCCGACTTTTATACTCGGGTGACATCTGATCTCCCCAGCCACTCACTGCAGGGGGGTGGTATAGGGCTTGAACGTCACAGGGGGAAGTTGTAATGCCTTCCCTGTCTTTCAATTGGCCAGAAAAGCGCGCTAACGTCTCAGAGAGGAAACTGAAAGTAACCGGAACATCGCGTGGTACTCGTTACGAGTAACGAGCATCCCGAACACGCTAATATTCGCCCGAGCATCAAGCTCGGACGAGTACGTTCGCTCATCTCTAAAAAAGAACCAAGAAAGATAAAACTAAAATCGTTCAGAAAGTAGACATCCCCGGCTGGTCCGAGGGTCCCTATGATATATTAGCTCAGGAGTTGATGCATAGTGGGCTTGCAGAATCATGGGATAGTAAGCTAAAAGATTCAGAGCCCCTTGATGTCGTTAAGGTACTCGAGGAGACCCCTGCCAAGGCAGGTGACGCAGTTCAGTTGGGTAGGAGGAATTGGGTATTGGCCTCAGCCTATAGGAATATCCATAAAAAGAAGTCCCAACTAATAAGAAAACTTAATCAGGCGGAACAAAAGTTAAAAGAATCTGAAGGAAAGAGAATGGTGTTGGAATGTTACCAAGGTCTGATAAAGGAAAAAATAGAACATTATCAGAATATTGCAGAGAAGGCTGTTGTAAAAGTTGCTCAGAATAAATATAAGGGACGTAAAGGTAAAGTTGATAAGCGAAAGGTATCGAAAGTTATAGCTTCCGCTTCTGTGAACTGGGACCCAGATAAGTGGGATGGAGACTTATGGGATTCCTCATCTTCTTCGGGGGAGGAGGACTGGCATAAGTGGGATTGGGAAGACCCACCCAATCCAATAATTGATCCACCTGCTTTAAAACGTGCCCAGCCCATTAGCAGAAGGAAGGAAACTACTGAATATGGACCCGATACCCAGCCTATCCTAGGTCATGATGGGCAAAGGTTGCCCAGGTATGATGATCAGGGAAACTATATGTGCGATGCCGATGGGAGACTGTTGGTGCAAGAAGAATTGGTGCCACATAGGAGCACCAGGCTTACCCTAGAGGATTTTTCTCAGTCAGAAGTTGATGATATACTGAGTAGTTTTAGGCAAAAGCCTGGGGAATCTGACATACCATGGTTGGTCCGTCTATTTGAGCACGGGGCGACTGGGGTAATGTTGGATCCAAAAGATGCAATGAGATTTGTTACTCTAACCAGAGATCCAGTAATCAGTAGAAATTTTAGAGAATATTTTCCTAATCATCAAGGAGAAAGTGCTATTTCCCTGTTTAATATAGTAACCAATGGGTTTCTTAATAAATTCCCAACAGAGCCAGACATTCCAATCAATGACAAACCTTGGTACACTATCAGGGATGGCATTGAAAGGTTGAAGGAGGAAGCTATGAGGGTCTCACTAATTATCATCGAGCATATGGAAGATTATTTGGAGACTCGGCTGACAGCAGGAATTAGAAATCGTTTAATTAAAACTGCACCTCCGGCTTATAAAGCCGTGATGATGACCCTACTTCTATCCATGACTAATGAGCCAATATCTGCGGTCGTGGCTAGAATGCGGGAATTGCAAGATATGGGAAACTGGGATAGAGAGGAAAAGCGAACAGATCGTGATAGGTCTAGGAATCCTAGTTCCCAGGGGACTGGTGATTCAGGAGTGCCAAGGGTATCTCGCAGAGATATGTTTCAGGCTCTCCTGAAAGCTGGAGTCTCCAAGGACGCCATTGATGGAAAAGATACAGGTGATTTGTGGCGTCTTTATAAACAGAAGGTATTATCCAACAAAAAAGTGGATAAAAGGGAAGATTCAGTGGCCCCAAAAACTTCTAAAAAGAAAGAGAAGCAGGTCACTAATTCAGAACCTAAGAAATTAGAATGGGAGGACTTTCAAAAGATCTATCCATGGAAGGAGATGGCTGCAATGGTAGCTAGCCAAGTGCAGGACCATATGAAGCCATCTGCTCCGCTCCTGGAGGAATCAGATTCTGATTCCGCATAGGTAGCAAGCCAAGCACCTGTTTGGGTTAGGCGGGATGACAGACCCTACGTCCCGCTAGCCATACATTGGAAAGGGGGTAATGTCCAAAGGGTCCCAGCTTTAGTAGATACAGGGGCGGAGGCTACTCTGATTTATGGAAATCCCAAAAAGTTTAAAGGTCCAAAAGTTAATATTTCAGGATTGGGAGGAAAAGTTACCGAAGGAGTACAGACACAGGTAACTTTGAAATTGGGCAATTTGCCCTTACGTAAATACACGGTGTTAGTAGTACCTATTCCGGAATATATCATTGGCATAGATATTCTGAAAGGATTGACACTACACCTTGAAGATGGTAAGTTTGCCTTTGGCGTAAGGAAAATAGGGATAAAAGCTTGTCCAGTTACGGTGGGAAAGGTCAAAATACCACCCGTACATATCCCTCCTGCAGGAAAACTGGTTGCTATGAAGCAATACAGAATTCCTGGAGGTCACAAGGAAATAGGAGAAACCATTAAGGATTTGGTCGATGCTGGGGTTGTGAGGCCTGCAACCACAGCATGGAACAATCCGGTATGGCCTGTGAAGAAAAGTGATGGGTCTTGGAGGATGACTGTCGATTACAGGGAGTTGAATAAACAAACACCTCCCTTGACTGCAGCTGTCCCAGACACCATTACAATTGTGGAGCAGATCCAAAGTCACAGTGGACAATGGTACGCTGTGATTGATATCGCACAAGCGTTCTTCACAATTCCAATAGAAGAAAAGGCACAAGATCAGTTTGCCTTTACGTGGCAAGGACGTCAATATACGTTCACTCGATTGCCACAAGGTTGGATACATAGTCCAACCATCTGTCACCGGACGGTGGCAGAACATTTGGATGAGTTTGATTTACCATCAGAAATGCAGTTTTCACATTATATCGATGATATAATGATTCAGGGACCGGATGAACAATCTGTAAAGAAACAATTGGACAGATTGTTACATCATCTGCGAGAAAAAGGATGGGAAATAAATGATAGCAAGGTGCAGGGCCCCTCTCAGACGGTGAAATTCTTAGGAATTCAATGGAATAAGGGCCATAGGGAGATTCTCCCTAAGGCAAGGCAGAAAATCTTAAATTTTCCCACTCCGAAAGACAAGAAGGAAACACAATCCTACATAGGATTGTTTGGATTCTGGAGACAACACATTCCGCATCTGGGGCAGCTTCTTGCTCCTCTTTACAAGGTGACTCGCAAGAAGTACGAGTTCACATGGGGAGAGGAGCAACAGGTTGCGTTTGAGGCAGTAAAAGAAGCCATACAACAGGCCGTAGATTTATGGCCCTTACAAGATGGTGAGATAGAACTTCATGTATCAGTTCAGCATATGTATGCAAACTGGTCATTGTGGCAGAAGCAAGGGGGCAAAAGAGTGCCACTGGGCTTCTGGAATCGAAAATTACCAGATGTGGGAGAAAAATACACTCCACTGGAGCAACAGCTGTTGGCATGTTATTGGGCCCTGGTGGATACTGAACAATTGACAACAGGACACATAGTCCTTCTAAGGCCGCAAATACCCATCATGAGCTGGGTATTATCTAATCCAAAGTCCAATCGGATAGGACATGCCCAGGAGCAGAGTATCATTAAGTGGAAATGGTACATCTCAGAAAGAGCGAAAAAAGGTGAAGGGGGGATAGCTGCCCTGCATGAAAAGATAGCTGATATCCCTCCAGATGGTCAGGTTACACCAGTAGCACAAATGGAGGAATCCCCAGTAAAGTGGGGAATACCTTACTCTGAGTTGACAGACTCCCAAAAAGAGCATGCTTGGTTCACGGATGGTTCGGCCAAGTATATCAGTGGAAGGCGTAGATGGAAAAGTGTAGCCTTTAATCCAAAATTAGACAAGACGTTGGTCATGGAAGGAGAAGGTAAGAGTAGTCAATATGCAGAACTTTGTGCAGTATTCTTAGCTCTGAAGCAGGAACAAGGGCAAGAATGTCATTTGTATACGGACTCATGGTCAGTTGCCAATGGTTTGGCCACTTGGATCATGGGATGGAAGAAGAACAATTGGAACATTCATGGTAAGGAATTGTGGGGGAAAGAGCTTTGGCAAGACATAGAGGAATTCATTAGGAGTACTAAAAGTACTGTGTTTCATGTTGATGCTCATGTCCCTCTTGACTCATTGGAACGTTTGTTTAATTCTCAAGCAGATGCGGCAGCATCGATCTCTGTTGCCGTACAAGAACCTGACAAGGAAAAGGAAGCATGGCTTCAAGGTACAGCTGTTTGGGCTCACCAAAAAAGTGGACACTTGGGAGAGAAGGCCACTTACAGGTGGGCACAAGAAAGAGGTATCCCATTGACGGTGGACAGGATCAAACAAGTAATCACGCAATGTCCAGTATGTCAACATGTGCAAAAACGAGAAGTGCCTCATACAGTAATGGGACACATAGGGAGAGGCCAGTTGCCAGCGCAGATTTGGCAGATGGATTTTGTAGGTCCCCTCCCTGAGAGCAGAGGATGTAAGTATATTTGTACAGCAGTAGATACATTCTCAGGTCTGATGGTGGGATTCCCGTGTAAAACAGCAACACAATGGAGTACTTTACGTACTCTGGAAATTATTACCCAGTATTATGGGACTCCCCTGCAGATCCAGACAGACAATGGTTCACATTTTACCGGTAATCAGGTAAAAGAGTATGCCAGTAAAAACAACATAGAGTGGGTATATCATATGCCCTACTATCCACAGGCCGCAGGCTTGGTGGAACGAATGAATGGGTTATTAAAATCTACCCTGAAGAAGCTTATGGAAACCGACAAATATGGTCAATGGAGAGATAATCTGACTGCTGCTTTACAGATTATCAACAACAGGCCCATCACTGATTCCATGACACCCTTAATGCGCATGCTAACACCCAATCTCAGTATAGATGTAGCTAAATTAGAGACAATCTTATACTGGAAAATAAATCCAGATGCGCAGGCACCTTATAGAGCCACTCCTGCCGCTGCAGGGTTGGATCTATACACTCTTGATACGGTGGTGATAGCCCCGGGAAAGGTGAGTACTATTCCCACAGGGATAGGATGCAAGATCCCGGAGAATCACTTCGGGCAGATAGCTACTAGATCAAGTTTTGCTTTGAGAGGTGCAGTGGTCCTAGGGGGAGTCATAGATGCGGATTATCAGGGGGAAATTAAAGTAATCATGATAAATTTAGGAACAGATCCTCTGATAATAGGGAAAAAGGAGCGCATGGCACAGCTGCTATTAATACCAGTGTATCTGACACAAGTGGAAGAAGGGGCGGCTCCCACTGAACTTACAGTAAGAGGAGATAAAGCCTTTGGCTCAACTGATGTTACTAATGTAGGGGCCAAAATATGGGTTCAGAATCACCAAGGACCGCCCTCCCCGGCAGAGGTTATTGCTGTGGGGAAAGATCGAACTTTGCTCATTATGCGACCCGGAGTAGAGAAATGGGAATATGTCCCACAAGAAAAGTGCTATTTGCGGGAATAATGCTTGTTTCCTTGCCTTCTCTAGAATCACATAATCATTTTTGGAATCCTTGGCGTCATGTGTTCGGTGTTTGCAGTAGGTGATGCGTGGACGCCAGGGATCCGTGTCAATGACACCGGAAGGAATGACTATTCGTGGGGCTGGAGGAGTTCAACCCGAACCAGGAAGCAAGACAACTTCACTTGTGAAGCCAACCAGAAATGTCATATCGTGAATATTACCTTTGATGGGACTATCTGGAGTGGAAACCCATTATCGCATATAAGTTCGACCTACCGTCCTTCATATGCACTGCATAAGGCCACGGGACAAATAAACATTACGTCACTTGTGAAAGTGTCCTGCTGTCAGAGACCAAAAGAGTTGCCATATCTCAATTACTCCCTGGTGATACAATATGTTCAGAATTGTACAAATACGGGAGTGCAGTTTTCATTTCCTTTAAATGAGACAGAAGAAATTACGTGTGGGAATGCAACGGAGATCGCGAATCGGGCCATGTGGGGCCAGTTCCTGGTATTCGTGAACATTAATGCTTCTAAAATAGATCCTGGACATATAAAAAGGGTTCCACCCACCTGTCGCCATGTGGGACGAGATGCTCAAAAGACTGTTATACAAGTCTCCGTGCAGTTTCCACCCTCAAGGACTTGTCCTACCAAGCGTTCCCGTCGAGCTTGGTATGATACCTTACTCGGAGGCTACGGAGCGCTTTCTGGGACTATTAATGGTTTTGATATAGAGACTTTAGCTAATCGAATGCACAACGCGGGAAGTTGTATTAAAGATGTGCTCACATTGCAGGCTAACTGGATGCCCACTATATGGCAGCCCTTTAGTATGCAAACGGATGTGGACACAATAATGCTTGATTTGCAAGATGCATCTAATAGGTTTTCATATGAAATAAATTCTAACATATCTAACTATGTTAATTGGTCAATATGTACCTTGCAGACCATTTATCAGCAACAACAAAAGAACACACTTCAAACTATGCTTATGACTGGCAATGAGCAGGTGTGGAGGACCGTGTTCAATCAGACTATAACTGAGACTGATTGGATACAGTTGGAGGCGCAGAAAATGGTTTGCAATGATATATTATGTAAAGGGACCATATTCATATACAACGTTACTAAAAAGAGTGTGATGTATAAGTTTGTAGTTCTCCCCTTACTTATAGGTGTTCCGGAAGATATGCATTTCTGGGTACCTAGATTTAATGGGATTTACATTGATGACCAAAATAGAACTCATGATTTATCATTGTGTGATGATACATTAGAAGGGACCATATGCAAGGTCCAATCGGCTGTTTATGAACCATGCTTATTACAAAATACGATCAATGTATGTGAATGGACTGTGCTGCCACTCACTTTTAAGATGATGGTTGAAATAGCCCCACAGGAGGTATGTTTGGCAAGTAATCATCCTGTTGTACCTGGGATGGTTGTCCCATTTTCAGGATGCTTGCGAAACGTATCTGCACTTGTTTGGGAAAATGAGACATTTGTGTTATTACCCGAACAAGACAAGACAGTGGCTGTCAATTGGCAACCACTGCCTTTAAATGTGTCAAATTGGGATCTAAATTTGACTAAATTCAAAAAGTTGTTAGAAGACACAGAAGAAGTACAGCAACATATTAAATTGCTTAATAGATCTTTGGCAACACATATGGTAAGTACTACGGTAATAGCTGGCAAAATTGTAAAGATGGGATCGGCTATTGCTGATGCCACGTCACACCATTGGTATGACATCTTTATGGGTTATTCATCATCTGCACAAACCACTCTTAATTGGCTAATACATCCTGTTTTGGTATTGGCCATAGTTGTAATACTTTTATTGCTATGGAATTGTTTCATGGCATATAAGGTATTCTGTAGAAAACCAAAAGTTTTAATGGTATCATACGGCAAATAGTGAATGATTAAGGACCGATTGTGATACGTATGGGATACGATTGAACTGAGTGTGGTTGTGTCAAAGGCAGGGAAATTAAGGTAATCAAATAACTAGTTGCCGTATGAGTTAACCAGAACTTCAATGAACTAATGACCCGTCTGAATGTTCTGCTAACATTTGTTCAAAAGCAGAATATTTTGGACATATATGGTATGGTACAGCAAGAATGACTCATAATCATCCGATAAACTAACTAATAGAATGCAGATGTCGATAACTTCATGGACAAAATATTTAATATATTTTGTTGCCAAGCGTCTATCAAGCATGCGTAGAACCTGATTAGCCATATTAGAATGACGTATATACCCATAACTGCGCAGAAGCAGATATGCCACGTAATGTAAGAACAGTATAAATAACAGTGATCTTCAGGGAGGAGTCGGGGACTCGTTTTGTTGTGGCTGGCAGACGTGTCGGCGTATTCCCGGATTCCTCCTACCAATCGTACCTGGAGATCCCCCGATTGCGGAGTGATGCTACAATATCCGGTGACGTATTGATGCTTATCTTTGTTACCCATGTGATCTCAATGCCTATATGTTAATTAACTATTTCACTTACATATACTAAAGAGTAAATAAACTCGTGTTTTATACTTGTCTTGCCTTAAAAACTGTCTCAGACAGTATGCTTAGTTGGTATGCTAATGAGGTTAAAGAATCGCCAAAACTTGAGCGGGTAAGACATCCTTCAAGCCTTGTATTTCATTCTTGTGTATCATTCCAACCTCGGAGCGGGGTTCTTGCATCAGTGGAGAATATAAAAGGTCGGAAGGAGGTCAAGAGGTGTGTCATTGAGGAGAGCACCCATGGGGGTGTGTGGAGACACTTTGGGGGTGAGTGGGTCAGGGGATGGCTTCATCTCTCCCCAAGGAGAGCACCCAGAAGGGGTGCTATTTTCAATCATTGTTTTACAAACTTGGTAAAAACTCATTGTTTGATTTGAAGGAGAGCTACCATCCAATGGGTGGCGCTGCAGAGGTATTGTTCCATCTTTCTTGTTTGCAGGTCTGAAGGAGAGATTTAACATTTCTTTTACGTTCTTTTTCACCGGAGTGATAATTTACTATTTTGGTCATCTCCTTCTGATATTTATCTAAATGCTATTGATCCCAACATGTCTGTGCCCTCTTACCCTCTGTTTCTGGTATTTATCTAGTGCAAATTAAGTTCAGCATGTTCCTGCCCTCCCATGTGATCATGTGTATTAATTAAATACAGCTGAAGATTTGTTCCATGATAAGCCTGAGGAAGGGCCCTGCACAGGTCTGAAAGCTCGCTATAACATCATGTATTTTTGTTTACAAGGTATCATACCTACAAGATTGCTTGGTTTCTCTTACTGAGAATAATCTCATTTTGTCTTTTCATTGGGATACTTGAGGAGTATTTTGCATTCAATAAACAAAAGTTAATTTTTTTTTGTTTGGCTCCCAAATCCTACGTCACCCTCTGTTAGTTAATTTGTCAGTCTGTGATTTTGATTTCATAGGCGAGTCAAGGCAATGTCCAAAGGGGGCAACATGTTTGTGTCAAACAAAACAACAAGCAAATTACAAGGAAATTACGGTGTTGGATTTTTAGGTGTCAGACATAATAATGGGCATTCTATACAATTTTTTGTCTTATTTTCAGATGGATTCATAGTAAATTTACATATTTTATTAGAAAAAAAACAGGATATCATTGAAGGTCTCATCACGGAAATCATGTATGTAAAGGTTCATGGGCCCGGGTGCAAAAGCTCAGCTTGGGGCCCTCCAACTCTACTTCATGGCCATGTCTATCTGAAAAGATCCTGGGTACAAGCCCAAAAACAGATGTTTTGTTCACCTCACAGAAGGAAATTATATTTGAAAAACTAAACATGTGTTTGTGTGTATATATATATATATATATACACACTTACATATATCGTTGACTTTTGGTTTTCCTATACGTTTGGCCCAGAACTAGACGGCTATTTTCTCCAGGTGCCACAGATTTCTGCAGAATTTGCAACACAGACACTTTTGGCTCCATGCTTTCCCAGCACATGCACACACTAGTCACACCTCCCCATCCTGCTGCACCCTTTAATAGTGCTCCCAGTTATGTCTAATGAGTAATCTTACATAAACTAATCACAGCCTGTCCCTCATAGACCATTCCTCTCATCACACATGATGGCCCTTATGGTTCTACTCTGTCCCATTCATCACACAGGATGCCCCTTAGAGTCAGTTCATGTGCAGCAGAAATGGCACAGATTTTTCATAGTGGAACATCTGCATTATTTCTCTGTGAAAATCCTCACCATCTTTTTTTGGTCTGGATCCGCACCAGACTTCACACATCTAATATAAAAGAACCTACAGGCTTTTTCTTGCACCATACTTTGACTCCTTTGCCTGACCTTTCGTGGATGATTTTCATTTAGTTACAGCCTCACCACCGCCATAAAATCATAACATTTGAGTTTGGTAGATATAGTAACCTGTCCGGCGAGTTGAAAGTTACCATGTTAAGTCTATGAGCAGTGTGCTGCTGTGCTATGCATTGGAGAGAGTGAAACATTGCTAAGTGACTTTCATAACAAGCAGTGAAGAACAGTTGAAGCAGGGGGGCGGGAGGGAGAACAGCTGAGCTGAAGCAGCATCTAGGGGAGGAGAGAACAGCTGAGCTGAAGCAGCATCTAGGGGAGGAGAGAACAGCTGAGCTAAAGTGGCGGCTGGGGGAAAGGACAACAGCTGAGCAGCCAGGGGGGTGGGTGCGGAGGGGTGTAGGGGCTGAGAGGGGGAGGGAGTGAGAGAGATCCCAAATACTGACACTTTAAATAATCAGATTTACAAAGCAAGAAAGAGACAGACAGAGTGAAAGAGACAAACAGAGTAAGATACAGATGAAGAGAATGACAGAGTGAGAGACAGACAAAGCGAGCGAGAGAAAGACAGACAGTGAGAAAGAGAGACAGAGCAAGAGAGAGACAGACAGAGCAAATGACAGAGCAAGCAAGAGAGACAGAGTAAGAGAGAGAGAGACAGACAGAGCGAGGTACAAAAAGAGACAGAGCGACAGAGACAGACAGAGAGAGAGAGACAGAGACAGGCAGAGCAAGAGACAGAGTGAGAGAGAGAGCGAGAGAGACAGAGTGAGAGAGAGAGCGAGAGAGACAGAGTGAGAGACAGACAGAGAGAGAGCGAGAGAGACAGAGTGAGAGACAGACAGAGCGAGAGACAGAATGAAAAAGACAGAAAGAGCATGAAAGAGACAGCATAAAAAAGGGGCATATTCATCCTTCTCACTCTCCGTTGGCCACAGGCTTTTTTGTGAAGAATAAGGGTGGGGGGTTGCGGCTTTGTTTAAATTTCAAAAAATTGAACAACATAACAAAGCAAGACCCCTATCCATTGCCACTTATCCCAGATTATTTAAATCAGTTTTCTAGGGCTAGCTGGTTTACTAAGTTGGATTTATGGGGTGCTTATAATTGTATCTTGGTCAAGGAGCTAGATGAATGGAAAATGGCTTTTAACACCCTGGAGAGACATTTTGAAAGCTTGGTTATGCCTCTTGGCCTAACCAATGAACCTCGGTGTTTCAAGCTTTCATAAATTAAGTTCTGCATGAGTTTATCAGGCACTTTGTATTTGTGTATTTGGATGGTATGCTTATTTTTTCTCCAGACTATCAATCTTATGTTTCTCATGTTTGTCTTGTTCTCCATGCACTAAGCGAGAATAAATTATTTGCAAAAAGGGAAAAATGGGTCTTTGCTGTTCAAGAAGTTTCCTTTCTGGGTCATATTCTCACTCCAAAGGGATTCAGGATGGACCCAGAGAATGTTTGGGCCGTTCAAGACTGAGTGAGACCAGAACATGTTAAAGACCTTCAGAGATTTCTGGCATTCGCCAATTATTATGAGTTAAATTGGCTTGTTGAGATATTTTTGCCTTCTTCTGGACCAACAAGGTAGGGGTTGGAACAGGCTGAACTAGATGGACATTGTATTTATTCAGCCTAATATACAAATTCATTTGAGTTTTTCTTTGGGTAGTTAAACCCCTAACAGACAAGACTAGGAAGGGTTGCTACCTGTAAAAATGGTCTTTGGAAGCATTACAGTTTTTTCAGCCATTGAAAAGAAGTTTTGCAACTGTTCCGATCTTGGTGAAGGGTCTAGGCATTTTGCGGTAGAAGTGGATGCTTTGGAGATTGGGGTGTGGGCTGTTCTTTCTCAGGGCACCGACACACTGCAGAGCCTTCATCCATGTGCCCTTTTCTCATGAAAGTTCTCTGCTGCTGAACAAAATTATGACATAGGGGACATAGAACTGTTGGTTATCAAGTTGGCCTTTGAGGAGTGGCCTCATCTCCTTGAAGGGGCACAACATAAAGTCACAGTGTTCACAGACCATAAAAACATGTTCTACCTCAAATCAGCAAAAAGTCTTTAATTGAGCGGGATTAAATAGGGATGTTTTAAGTTTTGTTTCTGCATGTAAGATATGTGCGAGAACCAAAATACCTTGGACTCTTCCTGCAGGAAGATTGTTACCCCTGCTTGTCTCTGAAAAACCTTGGACTCATTTGTTCATGGATTTTATTACAGATTTACCACTTTCCAAGGGGAATACAGTCATCTGAGTTTTGGTCAATCAGTTTAGTAAGATGTGCCATTTTGTGGCATAACCCAGTCTCCCAAATGCTATGACAATGGCAAAATTATTCATTTCTCATGTGGTAAGATTACATAGATTACCGGTTAACATCGTCTCCAACCGGGGAGTATAGTTTATTTCCTAATTCTGGTGGTGTTTGTGTACTCAGTTGGGAATTCAACTTTCCTCCTCCTCCACATATCATCTTCAGACTAACGGCCAAACAGAAAGGTGTAATCAAAATTTGGAGCAATACTTGCGTTGCTATATTTCAGATAATCACGAGGATTTGTAACTATGGATTTCACCCTTGTTTTGGTTTGTTTTCTAATGCACATTCAGAGGTAGCAGAGGTCCAGAGTAGAGTTGAGCGAACATACTCTGCCGAGCTTGATGCTAGTTCGAGCATTAGTGTACTCGATGGTGCTCGTTACTCGAACCAGCATCAAGCCGTGTTCGACCCCGCCCCAGTTTTTGGCCCCTCCCTGCTGTGACGTGCCTGTTTTGGCCCCTCCCCGGGGCCCGGCATCCCACATACAAAAATGCTCAAGTCTCCCATTGTAGTCAATGAGGTTCGTTACTCGAGAAGAGCTCTCGAATTTTACGAAAAGCTCGACTAGAATAACGCGGACTCGAGCATTTGGGTGCTCGCTCATCTTAGTCCAGAGAAATCTCAAGAGGACCATGAGTAATTAAAAACAAGTAGCTGATTGCAGGCCTTCTGGCTGCCTACCAAGAATATTAAAGTTAACCACTTAGTGAGCAAGCCTGTTTGTGCTTTAATGACCTGGTCAAATTTGACAATATGACATCTGTCACTTTAAAAATAGAATAACGCCTTAAAGGTTTTGCATATCCAAGTAATTCTAACATAGTTTTTTCGCCACATATTGTTCTTTATTTAGGTGGTAAAAACAGACCGATGGAATTTGTTAAAAAAGACAAAATTGGGAACATTTTGAAAAAGTTATAATTTTTCATATTTTCAACTGCAATATCTCAAATATGCGCAAACATACTGTACAAATTTTTGATTATATATATATTTCCATTTCTTCTCTTTATTCTGGAAGCACATTGGAAAAACTTTAGTTTATTTTTTAACCATTTAGGAGACGTACAAATTTAAAATTAGTTATTAACATTTTGAGGAACACTTTGTTTTCCTACACCAAGCCAAAATTGCGAAGGTTCATAGGTGTCAGAATGATAGATACCCCCACAAATTACCCCATATTAAAAAATACACATCTTAATATATTCACTGAGGGGTGGCATGAGTATTTTGACTCTACAGTTTCTTTTCAGAAGTTAATGCAATTTAGAGGAGAAAAAAATAAAATTTCATATTTTTTCAAATATGTCATTTTAAAGACAGGTTATCCATTATATAACGGCGATCATGTGACCAGGGACCGCATACCGCAGCCCCTCCCCCTTCCCCCACGAAATCTCAAGTCTCTCAACTGCGTTTTGTAGTCAGGAGCAGGAAGATTTTAAATTACCCTGACAATTCACGAATTTTTCGCCTGCATGCACCTTTTAGCGCCAGGCATGTGCACTGAAGCTGCGGTAAGGTACTCCGATAAAACAGGGGCCTTAGGTACATATTTTCATCACCCCTCATGGATATGATCCATGAGAGGAGATGAAACTTAAACCTCTTACACTTTTTTTTACTTTACACGATCGCCGTAATCCATTGGATAATGGTGATCATGTGACTGGTAACCGCATACAGCAGCTCCCGGTGACATCTCTCTGCTCTTGACTACTCATGCTAGTTGGTATCAGGGATATTTCAAATCAGCCTTCTGCGTCTGACATTTTACGTCGGGTGCGCATGTGCAAAAGACGGCATCAGGTCCTGGAAGGGCCAGAACACCGCGGGACATTGTGGAGGACAGAGATGAGTAGTTTCAGCTCCCCTCATGGACCTGATCCGTGAGGGGAGCTGAAACTTTAACTTTTTTGACTTTTTATTTAATTTTATTTACTTTTTCGACTTTCTATTGGATAATGGCAATCGCTTGACCGGGAGTTTCATATTACGGCCCCTCGTGACAGCTCCAGGTTGTCAGCTAGCCAGAACATAAAAATCAATATGGACTGTCACTAAAGGGTTAAACAACAGTCCTTCAAACTAGATTTATCGGACCATTCAAAATCATTGAGAAGATCAATGCAATTTCTTTAAGGGCTAATGTGTTTCACAAATCTCTATTAAAACAATATATTGATCCTGGGGTTGGTTTGCCTCCTTCTGCCTCGGTCAAAGTGGATTAAGATCTTCAATTTGAGATTTGTAGCATTATAGACTCCTGTAATGTGAGGAACACACTACAGTATTTGGTTAATTGGCTGGAATAAATGCCAGAGAAAAGGTCATGGGTCCTGGCCGTGGATGTCAATGCGGACCGTCTCATAAAGAGCTATCATAACCATAACCCTGGCAGACCTTCTAGAAGGGGAGGTACTGTGGTGTCAGTTTGAACTTGACTGTGCATTTGGTCTTCATTGATGGGTGTGCCCACTGGCGTACATATAGGTGTTGCTGGGGTCGCGATCGCAACCCGGCCCCTAAGCCAGGAGGGCCCAGAGGGCCCCCTTTCCACTCGCTGACTGCAGAGTTACTTTCACTTGGTGCTCTGCAGCTTCTCCTGCACACTGGCGCCTCCTCACGGACCTCCGCTCGGTCTCCTTCCCTGTCTTGTTCTCCTCCACGATCATCAGAGGGGAGGAGTCTGAGCGGAGGTCCAGGAGGAAGTGTCTCCGTGCAGGAGAAGCTCCCCGCGGTGCACAGAGTGCCTAGTGAAAGGCAGTCAGCGGGCAGACTGAGGGCTTTACATCGTGCCGCCCTCCCCCGGCTCCTACAGACACGTCCTCAGCCAGCAGGGGAATGGAGGTGGAGTGTCCGACACACAGCGGCAGCCTGACAGAAAGTGTAAGTACTGACTTACACATGTCTGTCTCAGTGGGGGAGGGGGGTCAAAGCAGCAGGCAGTGTGAGAGGGGGAAGAGAATCAGGTAGGGGCATCCTGTGTCAGAAGGGGGTGAGACAACCATGAAGGGGCAGGGGATGAACCATGCATGGGCATCCTGTGTCAGAAGGGGCAGAGACAACCATGAAGGGGCATGGGATGAACCATGCATGGGCATCCTGTGTAATGGGCATCGCCATAAGCCCATTCTCACACTGGTGCTGATTACTGCGGCTCTCTGAACGCCGCGGTAATCGCAGTAAAACGCTCCCATTGTTTTCAATGGAGCCTCGCAGACGTGCTCGATTTCAAGCGCTGTTTGCTCTATTTTGCCAGTTTTAGCGCACCTCATCAATGATGTTGTGCACTAAAACCCAGTATGGACCAAAACTGAAAGTAAAATCCAGCAAAACACCGCAATCAAAATGGCAGAGTTTTGCCGAGCGCCTGTGTGAGAGTGGCTTGAAGCCACGGTCAAACGCACCATCAGTAAAATGCTGCATTTCAAAAGACGCGATTTTGAGTGGTGTTTAACCCCTTCCCTCCCCATGATGTAAGGGTACGCCATGGGAGCGGGGTACTTCCCACAAAATGACGTACCCTTACGTCATAGGGATAGCGCGAGATCATGACAGATCTCGTACTATCCCGCAGCAGGAGGCGGCTGTCAGTCATAGCCGGCCTCCTGCTGTAGCAGCGGGGGGGCATCAGAGATGCGCTACCCGCTGTTAACCCCTTCCCTGCCGCCATCTATGTAGATCACGGCATGGGAAGGGTTCACAGAGGGAGCGCGCTCCCTCTGTGAAGTTGCCGGGCTCTCGCGATATAATTGCAGACAGCCCGGCTGGTTGCTATGGCAACAGGACGCCAGAGCCTATGATCGCTGTATAAGTGATAAGGCATGGCAGGACAGAAGTCCTGCCATGCCTTATCAGAGCGATCATCAGTGCTCTGCTTTACATCCCTCAGAGGGACATAGATGGTGTAAAAAAAGATAATAAAAATGTGAAAAAAAATGTAAAAAAATGTAATAAAACCTTTTTTTATGCTTTTTCTCACATTAGCATAAAAAAGGCACATATTTGGTATTAACGTGTCCGTAACAATGTGTACAATAAGTTGAACATGCTTTTTATTCTGCACAGCAACAAGCGTAAAAAAAAACGCTAAAAAACAGAGGCAAAATGCTAATTTTGCGGACAATTCACACCAAGTTTCGCATCAAAACCACATCAGAAAAAAATGTCAAACTCCTCGCCCTTGGTGAAGGCTTTGGCGCAGGTTTTTATGTGTATCCACAGCAGATTTCACTCTTCCAATTTTCTTTTGTGGTTTTGATGCAAAACTTTGTGCGGATCGGTCGACTGAAACAAGAGCTGTTTCTTGGGCACAGACCCTAAGACCAGTTTCACACAGGTGATAATGCAGAATTACGAAGCCCCGGCTTTTCAATAGTTTCTTTCACATTTTCGATGTTTTCACTGATGTGATGTTGCGTGGGAAAAAAAAATCGCTGCCTGACCTATCTTTGTGCTTTCTGCTCTTTTTTATCACCCATGCTTCCCAATGGAGCCTTCGTTTTATCATATCGCACGAACTTGCGATTTTAGTGCAATGCGATTTTTAACATTAGAAAGTCCTATTGTTTTTCTTGCAAGAAAACGGCAAACGACGGCAATGTTTTTGTGAAAAAAAGCATCGCTGACGCTCTATGAGAAAAACTGCAATATTGCTGCAATTTTGCGATCACCCTTGTAAATCTAGCCTAAGGACATGGGGAGGGGGGGTCCAAGCTGAACTTCTGCACCCAGGCCCATGAGCCTCTAGTTATGCCCCTGGGTGTGCCAGCTGTTGGTATACACCTGGGGGCAATTAGGGAGGGTTTCCAGTTTCCCCCTGGCCTGGGTTCTCTGCTGATCAATTTCACTGCAGTCTCCTTCTGCTATGGAGTGTAGTAGTCTCTGGATCTGGTTTCTGATAAGTTTAGAGATTTATTACTGAGATTTATTGTTTGAGGTTTTGGCTACTATTATGGTTGTTTTTTCTTTGTCATCTATCAGGGTTAGTGAGTGGCACAGGCATGAGGGTGGATGTGTCTTTATCAGGGCGGGCCATCCACTAGTAGGCAGGGGTTGTCACCCTCTAGTTCCCCTTAGGGAAAGCTTCCCTCCTTTGTTTATTTTTCCTCATACTTCAGGGGGTTCCTGGTAATGTGTTGTGAACATTTCCAGAAAGTTTATATTTTAGTTTGCAGTTATTGCATGCATGAAGTGAACGTGACAACCAGTTACAGAAGACTCGAACTGTGCCAAGGAAATTAGAATGTTTAGTCAACTTCTGTGCTCCTACTGTCAGTCACCCATGCTGCGGCCAAACATGCATGCCCTCAGCATATGAATAGTCATACTACCGTATAATACCAGAAAAACCAAAAGTCCAGCAGGATGGAAGTCACTCTTACTCACAGATGGAAGTATGACGGGCATCCCTCCCGTGTTCATTGTGCACATTTATTTAACAGATATAAGTCATCAGCATTCTAACCTCATTCGCAATAACCTTCTCTGGAGGGTGCAAAGCATTGGTATCAAATGCATTGGTCATATCCCAGCCATTTACAAAGCCGACACCGAGGTCCTTGAAGATGATTTCCATGATGAAATAATGAACATAAGCATGAAAATCGCTCATCGTCTCAAAATTCTTCTTCATTTCGCTCGTATTCTCAGTCTTAATGATCACTTTAGTCTCCGGGCTCCTCAGGAACAGACGCTCTATAGCGAGGCGTATGTTATACAGTCTCTTAGTGAAGTAATAAATGGGGTAGGCTCGGAAATGGGCTCCAACCGTCAGTATGATCACAGTTCGCTTATCACCTCTTATTAAGTCGATTTCACGTGTAATGGTGCGTTCCTCTTTCCATGATTGATATGAGCTGCTAATAAAAGGGAAGGTGTGCCGCTTCCAAGACATTTTCATATTGCGCTTTATGTCCAGATGGAAAAGTTGACGTGACCAATTATCTTCATAAAGACTGAATTGTTGGAGTGCTGCAGGAAGATAGATACATACATGAGATAGATAGATAGATACATGAGATAGATAGATAGAAGATAGATAGATAGATAGGAGATAGATAGATGGATAGATAGAAGATAGATAGATAGATAGATAGATAGATAGATAGATAGATAGATAGATAGATAGATAGATAGATAGATAGATAGATAGATAGATAGGAGATAGATAGAAGATAGATAGAAGATAGATAGATAGATAGATAGATAGATAGATAGATAGATAGATAGATAGATAGATAGATAGATAGATAGATATGAGATAGATGGATAGATAGATTAGAGTCTACACTCCCCTCTTACAATGATATGTTTTTGTCACGTTAAAGAATCCAACAATAATGACTCCTTTCAGATTTATTTCCCCTTCCTTGTTCCCGTTATCTGTATTTATTGAACAACAAATTGAAATCTTTTAGGGTGGAAAAATACAAATTACTAAAAATAACTAACTTGTGTTTGCACAAGTGTTCACACCCTCTTATTTTTGGAGATGTGGTTTTGTTCACAACTATCCAATCACATTTAGGCTGGGTTCACACAGGGCGGATTTGACGTGGAATTTCCTTGCGCAAATCCGCATGCGGCTGCTAATGCCATAGTTAGTCAGCCATGTGGATGGGATTTGTCAAAAATCTCGGCCACATGGAGCGGAAAATCTATGGTCTGTACATGATTTTGTGTGGCGGCTGTCTTGTCTGAGCTGTTAACGGTATTTAGAGGAATGCTTTATAGCTGCTACATGGACCTGGGAACCTGTAGTTTGGAGACGTCTTCCTTTTATATTAAAAAGTATTGTGGGTATGTTCAGTGACCTGTGCAGGGAGAGGAAGAGGTGAGTTGTGACATCACCTACTGTGATTATCTGTGTTATCTATATATAGATGTCTGCTTCCAGTATAATCCTGTCTGTGATGATAATGAGATGTTTTCTCTACAGAAAAGGAAATGTCAGACTATTTTTAGCCCCTTAACCCAATTAGGACCAGGCACAGTAAATATACGGCGCTTGGTCCCGGGCTTAAAGCCCGGCTGTATGTAAAATTACGGTGGGGATTAAAGACTCCTGTTCTGCAATCAATCAGAAGCAGGACGGGTTGTTAGCTGTTAGTCACAGCTGATAACCCGGAGGAGGAGGGAGAAGTATTAACTCTTTCTGTCTCCTCCTTTCTTTAGTACACAGCGCTCAATCTGGGCAATGTACTAATTAGCTCTGACCAGCTCTGCCAGTGACTAATGTCACTACAGGGAATGTTTTCCCTGTAACTGGGGCTCCTATGGATGCGGTTTTTATGGATGCTCCAGCTACAGTGGGAAAGAGTAAAATTTAAAAAAAACCAAAACATGTGAATGTCTCCAGAGGTCTTATATGACGTCATGGGGGACATAGATGGTAAAAAGAATAATTACACACATAAGTAAAAAAAAAATTACAGAATACCCCCAAGCCGATGCCATTTAAAACCGTCACGATATATGCCCTAAAATCCCAAACCATACATATTATATATCAAAACGTCCGAAACAAAATGAGGAACCCGCTCCCATACTTTATTTTAGTGTAAATATTGTGAGGTACTGAGGGGCATGATAGTGGATGCTCGCTATGTCACCCCTAGGTTCTGTTATCATGCCTAGTGGGGCTGGAGGAAGTCCATGTCCCGCTATTAGAGACATGAAAGTCCAGGAATGCAATGTAATCTCCAGCAAGTAGTTGCTGGAGATGGTCTCTTTAAAAATTTTTGGGCCTGGATTTTTGGAATGGATGGCAGGTTGGTAGTGGGGCCATCTATTCCACTTCCTCCACTCCGGAGTAAGTGCAAGGTTAATCAGCACAGGTGCTGAGGGTGGGCCAGGAAGTGTTGCATATAAATAGCAGTGTGCACTGACACAGGGGGAGACTGGATGGCTGCTGGACCCAGGCAGCCTGATATACTTGCTGGAGGTAAAAGCCCTGCTGTGTGGTGCACCTGCAGAACGTGACCTGTACAGGCAGGGACTGTCTATTATCCTAATGCTGGACTATTGTTTTCTTGCCTGAATTTGGCTGGATTTGTTTGATTTTTTGGACTGAAATAAACGCAGGTCACGCCTGTACTTGGACTTTAAATACTTGTCTCCATCTCTAATTGCCGCAAACTCGCACTCTACCGAGCTGTCTTCCCACATATGGTGTTTCGGATGCGGGCAGTGGAATACGCAGTCTTAAAGAGACATACGCAAAGAATTGACACCTGTGGCTAACACTGTATGTCCTGGGTAAAAGCTGATGTTACCCTACCTAAGAAGACTGCTGCCATGGAGGACCTGGTCCGACAGCTGGTGCAGGTTAGTCTGCAGCAACAAAACGCCCATGCAGAGGCAAGGCAGGTGCGGCAAGAAACTAATCGCCTGCTAAGGGAACAAATTACGACACTGCAAGAGGCGGTGATGGTACAGCAAGTCAGAGCACCCGCCTACAGGGGGCCCAAGGAGGACAACCAATCACAAGGGCCAAGGTGCAAGCTTCGCCTCAGAAGATGACTGCCGCAGATGACGTGGAAGCCTACCTCAATGTCTTCGAGAGGATTGCGGAACGAGAAGGGCTACCCACGGACCAATGGGCAGATGTTGTGGCCCCTTTTCTGTCAGGAGAGCCCCAAAAGGCCTATTACGACCTAAGTGAATTGGACTCCCATAACTACGCCAGACTGAGGGCCGAAATCCTGGCACGACTGGGAGTGACCATACAGGTACGTGCAGGCCAGGTACATGCATGGAGGTACTTCAAGAGTCTACCACCACGGTCCCAAATGCATGACTTAATACACCTTGTCTCCAAGCGGCTTCAGCCACAGAACTGCACTCCTGCTCAAATGGTAGAGAGGATCGTTTTGGATATCTTCCACCGTTCCTTGCCACCTGAGTTGCAGTGTTGGGTGTGACAGACTGGGCGACTGACGCCAACCACCTTGTGAATCTGGTTAAAAGGTACTGTGCTACAGAGGAACTGTTACAAGCATCTACCAGACGGGGTCGCGACAGAGAGGCTAAGGGTTCCCGTCAAGTTGGTAAGACTACGCCATGTTCTACTCCCAGTGGGCCTATGTGGAAGAAGGGAGGGGGCTCAGCGGGCGAGCTAGCGGTTGGCCCACATCAGGGCGCTCGAGAGCGGGACCCCGGACGCCTATATTGCTGGCGGTGCGACGAATGGGGTCATGTTGCGGCACACTGCCCCCTAGGCTCCGAGCCCATGGACTGCAGATCCAGGCGGAGGGTCTCCCTGTACGCACGCCCCACACTAGCCGCTGAAAACCTGTTCGGGGATGAGCCGCAGGTATGTCCGGTGAACATGGGGGACTTTCTGGCACAGGCTTTGCTGGACTCTGGAAGCCTTGTTCACTAGTGCATGGTTCATTGGTTAACTCGTCTTACAATGGAGGCCGAGTGGGTGTACTGTGCATCCACAGGGACACTCGGGAATACACCACCGCTACCGTATGAATAGCCACCCCTTACGGCACAGCTACCCACGAGGTAGGAGTGGTTAAGTCTCTAATGCATGAGGCCATTATCAGAAGGGACTTTCCACTGTTCTGGGCCATGTGGAGGAAAAGGACTTTGGACAATAAGAAAGTTGCTAATAATGTTGTGTGTCAGGAGGTAAGCCCTGAGCCGTATGACCCAGACACTGCCATGCCCGCAGTAGGGGTGACCACAAATGACGATGTCAATTGTCCCCTAGCTGTACTGGTTGGTTACACAGAAAGTCCGGCAGAAGTTCCTGCCATGCCGGAACTTGAGGTGTAGCGTGAAAATTTGGGTTTGCTCAGTTGAAAGACCCAACATTGATCCGGGCCCGTGAGGCTGTAAAAAAAAAATAAACAGTGTACCTAAAACTCCAGGTGGGAGTGAGGCCTACCCTTATATGGCTGTTAACAATGATATGTTGTACAGAGTGGATAAGGTGCGCGGGGAAGAACTGGTACAGCTGGTGGTACCCCAACCCTATCGCCGAGTAGTTCTCAACCTGGCTCATAAACATGTGCTGGGAGGTCATCAGCGGAGTGAAAAAACCCGTGAACGAGTGTTGCAAAGGTTCTATTGGCCCAGGGTATATGAGGAGGTTAAGCGATATTGCGCCTCATGTCCTATATGTCAATTAACTGCCCCTAAATCTCATTTCAGGAGTCCGTTGGTGCCATTACCCGTTATTGAGGTACCATTTGACCGGATTGCCATGGATTTAGTCGGTCCAGTAGTGAAGTCCGCTAGGGGACATCAGTATTTGCTGGTCATCCTAGACTATGCCACGCGGTATCCGGAAGCAATCCCTCTGAGAAACACTTCCTCCAAACTCATTGCCCGAGAGCTGTTCCAGGTGTTCTCCAGCACCAGTATTCCCAAAGAGGTCCTTACTAGAGATGAGCGAGCACCAAAATGCTCGGGTGCTCGTTACTCGGGACGAACTTTTCGCGAAGCTCGAGGGTTCGTTCCGACTAACGAACCACATTGAAGTCAATGGGCGACCCGAGCATTTTTGTATATCGCCGATGTTCGCTAAGGTTTTCATTTGTGAAAATCTGGGCAATTCAAGAAAGTGATGGGAACCACACAGAAACGGATAGGGCAGGCGAGGGGCTACATGTTGGGCTACATCTCAAGTTCCCAGGTCCCACTATTAAGCCACAATAGAGGCAAGAGTGCCCCCCCCCTCCCAACAACTTTGACTTCTGAAAAGCCCTCATTAGCAATGCATACCTTAGCTAAGCACCACACTACCTCCAACAAAGCACAATCACTGCCTGCATGACACTCCGCTGCCACTTCTCCTGGGTTACATGCTGCCCAACCCCCCCCCCCCCCCCGCACGACCCAGTGTCCACAGCGCACACCAAAGTGTCCCTGCGCAGCCTTCAGCTACACTCATGCCACACCACCCTCATGTCTATTTATAAGTGCCAGAGGAAAAGCAGGCACACACTGCAGAGGGTTGGCACGGCTAGGCAGCGACCCTCTTTAAAAGGGGTGGGGCGATAGTCCACAATGCTGTACAGAAGCAATGAGAAATCCAATCCTGTGCCACCTCCATCTGGAGCTGCACACGTGGGCATAGCAATGGGGAACCTATGTGCCACACACTATTCATTCTGTCAAGGTGTCTGCATGCCCCAGTCAGACCGCGGTTTTTTATAAATAGTCACAGGCAGGTACAACTCCGCAATGAGAATTCCGTGTGCACCCACAGCATGGGTGGCTCCCTGCAACCCACCGGCTGTACATAAATGTATCCCATTGCAGTGCCCATCACAGCTGAGGTAACGTCCGATTAAATGCAGGTGGGCTTCGGCCCACACTGCATACCCCAGTCAGACTGGGGTTCTTTAGAAGTGGACACATGCAGTTACAACTCGCTGTGGACCGACAGCATGGGTGGGTGCCAGGAAGCCACCGGCAGTACATAAATATATCCCATTGCAGTGCCCAACACAGCTGAGGTAATGTCGTGCTTAATGCAGGTGGGCTTCGGCCCACACTGCATGCCCCAGTCAGACTGGGGTTCTTTAGACGTGGACACATGCAGTTACAACTCCCTGTGGACCCACGGCATGGGTGGCTCCCTGGAACCCACTGGCGGTACATAAATACATCCCATTGCAGTGCCCAACACAGCTGATGTAACGTCAGCTGTAATGCAGGTGGGCTAAAAATTCATTTGATTACACTGTAGGCGAGGGCCCCCCAAAATTGGTGTACCAACAGTACTAATGTACCTCAGAAAAATTGCCCATGCCCAACCAAGAGGGCAGGTGAAATCCATTAATCGCTTTGGTTAATGTGGCTTAAAGGGGTTGTCCCGCGAAACAAAGTGGGGGTATACACTTCTGTATGGCCATATTAATGCACTTTGTAATGTACATTGTGCATTAATTATGAGCCATACAGAAGTTATTCACTTACCTGTTCCGTTGCTGGCGTCCTCGTCTCCATGGTGCCGTCTAATTTTCAGCGTCTAATCGCCCGATTAGACGCGCTTGCGCAGTCCGGTCTTCTTCCTTTCTGAATGGGGCCGCTCGTGCCGGAGAGCGGCTCCTCGTAGCTCCGCCCCGTCACGTGTGTCGATTCCAGCCAATCAGGAGGCTGGAATCGGCAATGGACCGCACAGTGCACCGCATGGCGCACCGTGGGTGAAGATCCCGGCGGCCATCTTACTTAGGTAAGTAAGAAGTCGCCGGAGCGCGGGGATTCGGGTAAGTACTGGCCGTTTTTTTTTTTTTTAATCCTGCATCGGGTTTGTCTCGCGCCGAATGGGAGGGCTATTGAAAAAAAACAAAACGTTTCGGCGCGGGACAACCCCTTTAATTGGTAACTAGGCCTGGAGGCAGCCCAGTTAAAATAAAAATTGGTTCAGGTGAAAGTTTCAACGCTTTAATGAGCATTGAAAAGTATAAAAATATTATATGACTGAGCCTTGTGGGCCTAAGAAAAATTGCCCGTTCGGCGTGATTATGTGAGGTTTCAGGAGGAGGAGCAGGAGGAGGAGGAGGAGGAGGAGGAGGAGGAATATTGTACACAGATTGATGAAGCAAAAAGGTCCCCGTTTTTGATGGGGATAGAGAACGATGCTTCCATCCGCGGGTGCAGCCTACGTATTGCTTAGGTATCGCTGCTGTCCGCTGGTGGAGAAGAGAAGTCTGGGGAAATCCAGGCTTTGATCATCTTGATGAGTGTAAGCCTGTTGGCACTGTCGGTTGACAGGCGGGTACGCTTATCTGTGATGATTCCCCCAGCCGCACTAAACACCCTCTCTGACAAGACGCTAGCCGCAGGACAAGCAAGCACCTCCAGGGCATACAGCGCGAGTTCAGGCCACGTGTCCAGCTTCGACACCCAGTAGTTGTAGGGGGCAGAGGCGTCACGGAGGACGGTCGTGCGATCGGCTACGTACTCCCTCACCATCCTTTTACAGTGCTCCCGCCGACTCAGCCTTGACTGGGGAGCGGTGACACAGTCTTGCTGGGGAGCCATAAAGCTGTCCAGGGCCTTAGAGAGTGTTCCCCTGCCTGTGCTGTACATGCTGCCTGATCTCCGCGCCTCCCCTGCTACCTGGCCCTCGGAACTGCGCCTTCGGCCACTAGCGCTGTCGGATGGGAATTTTACCATCAGTTTGTCCGCCAGGGTCCTGTGGTATAGCATCACTCTCGATCCCCTTTCCTCTTCGGGTATGAGAGTGGAAAGGTTCTCCTTATACCGTGGGTCAAGCAGTGTGTACACCCAGTAATCCGTAGTGGCCAGAATGCGTGTAACGCGAGGGTCACGAGAAAGGCATCCTAACATGAAGTCAGCAATGTGTGCCAGGGTACCTGTACGCAACACATGGCTGTCCTCACTAGGAAGATCACTTTCAGGATCCTCCTCCTCCTCCTCAGGCCATACACGCTGAAGGGATGACAGGCAAGCAGCATGTGTACCCTCAGCAGTGGGCCAAGCTGTCTCTTCCCCCTCCTCCTCATGCTCCTCCTCCTCCTCCTGCTCAACGCGCTGAGATATAGACAGGAAGGTGCTCTGACTATCCAGCGACATACTGTGTTCCCCCGGCTCTGTTTCCGAGCGCAAAGCGTCTGCCTTTATGCATTGCAGGGAACTTCTCAAGAGGCATAGCAGAGGAATGGTGACGCTAATGATTGCAGCATCGCCGCTCACCATCTGGGTAGACTCCTCAAAGTTTCCAAGGACCTGGCAGATGTCTGCCAACCAGGCCCACTCTTCTGAAAAGAATTGAGGAGGCTGACTCCCACTGCGCCGCCCATGTTGGAGTTGATAATCCACTATAGCTCTACGCTGCTCATAGAGCCTGGCCAACATGTGGAGCGTAGAGTTTCACCGTGTGGGCACGTCGCACAGCAGTCGGTGCACTGGCAGATTAAACCGATGTTGCAGGGTGCGCAGGGTGGCAGCGTCCGTCTTGGACTTGCGGAAATGTGCGCAGAGCCGGTGCACCTTTCCAAGCAGGTCTGTCAAGCGTGGGTAGCTTTTCAGAAAGCGTTGAACCACCAAATTAAAGACGTGGGCCAGGCATGGCACGTGCGTAAGGCTGCCGAGCTGCAGAGCCGCCACCAGGTTACGGCCGTTGTCACACACGACCATGCCCGGTTGGAGGCTCAGCGGCGCAAGCCAGCGGTCGGTCTGCTCTGTCAGACCCTGCAGCAGTTCATGGGCCGTGTGTCTCTTCTCTCCTAAGCTGAGTAGTTTCAGCACGGCCTGCTGACGCTTACCCACCGCTGTGCTGTCACGCCGCGCGACACCGACTGCTGGCGACGTGCTGCTGTTGCTGACACATCTTGATTGCGAGACAGAGGTTGCGTTGGAGGAGGAGGAGGAGGGTGGTTTAGTGGAGGAAGCATACACCGCCGCAGATACCAGCACCGAGCTGGGGCCCGCAATTCTGGGGGTGGGTAGGACGTGAGCGGTCCCAGGCTCTGACTCTGTCCCAGCCTCCACTAAATTCACCCAATGCGCCGTCAGGGAGATATAGTGGCCCTGCCCGCCTGTGCTTGTCCACGTGTCCGTTGTTAAGTGGACCTTGGCAGTAACCGCGTTGGTGAGGGCGCGTACAATGTTGCGGGAGACGTGGTCGTGCAGGGCTGGGACAGCACATCGGGAAAAGTAGTGGCGACTGGGAACTGAGTAGCGCGGGGCCGCCGCTGCCATCATATTTTTGAAAGACTCCGTTTCCACAACCCTATATGGCAGCATCTCCAGGCTGATAAATTTGGCAATGTGCACGTTTAACGCTTGAGCGTGCGGGTGCGTGGCGGCGTACTTGCGCTTGCGCTCAAGCACTTGCGCTAGCGACGGCTGGACGGTGCGGTGCGAGACATTGGTGGATGGGGCCGAGGACAGCGGAGGTGAGGGTGTGGGTGCAGGCCAGGAGACGGTAGTGCCTGTGTCCTGAGAGGGGGGTTGGATCTCAGTGGCAGGTTGGGGCACAGGGGGAGAGGCAGTGGTGCAAACCGGAGGCGGTGAACGGTCTTCGTCCCACCTTGTGGGGTGCTTGGCCATCATATGTCTGCGCATGCTGGTGGTGGTGAGGCTGGTGGTGGTGGCTCCCCGGCTGATCTTAGCGTGACAAAGGTTGCACACCACTGTTCGTCGGTCGTCTGCACTCTCAGTGAAAAACTGCCAGACCTTTGAGCACCTCGGCCTCTGCAGGGTGGCATGGCGCGAAGGGGCGCTTTGGGAAACAGTTGGTGGATTATTCGGTCTGGCCCTGCCTCTACCCCTGGACACCGCACTGTCTCTTGCAACCTGCCCTGCTGCTGCCCTTGCCTCCCCCTCTGAAAACCTGTCCTCAGTAGGCGTAGCAAACCAGGTGGGGTCAGTCACCTCATCGTCCTGCTGCTCTTCCTCAGAATCCTCTGTGCGCTCCTCCCTCGGACTTACTGCCCTTACTACTTCCTCACTGATAGACAACTGTGTCTCATCGTCATCGTCCTCCTCACCCACTGAAAGGTCTTGAGACAGTTGCCGGAAGTCCCCAGCCTCATCCCCCGGACCCCGGGAACTTTCCAATGGTTGGGCATCAGTCACGATAAACTCCTCTGGTGGGAGAGGAACCACTGCTGCCCAATCTGAGCAGGGGCCCGAGAACAGTTCCTGGAAGTCTGCCCACTCCTCAGAATGTGTCATTGTAATGGAGTGAGGAGGCTGGGAGGAAGGAGGAGCAGCAGCCAGAGGATTCTGAGTTGCAGCAGTGGACGGCGCAGAACTGTGGGTGGACGATAGATTGCTGGATGCACTTTCTGCCATCCACGACAGGACCTGCTCACACTGCTCATTTTCTAATAAAGGGCTACCGCGTGGATCCATTAATTGTGCGATGAATGTGGGGACGCCAGAAACGTGCCTCTCTCCTAATCCCGCAGCAGTCGGCTGTGATACACCTGGATCAGGAGCTCGGCCTGTGCCCACACCCTGACTTGGGCCTCCGCGTCCTCGGCCGCATCCATGTCCTCTAGGCCTACCCCTACCCCTCAGCATGCTGTATTACCAGTAATGCAGAAACAGAACGCTGTAATTAAATGTGCCGCTTATTGGCCTGTGGTTGGAGGCTGAGTTCGCTTACGGAACGCCAGGAAATAATTTGGCGCAAGCCTGCTGTAACACTTAGCTGGCTGCGTATGATTTTGTAGAACTACTACACCCAGCACACACGGACCCAGAACACTGAGCACAGTGACAGGCAGGCCAAATAAATTTTTTTCCAATATTTTTTAGAAAAGGCCCACTGCCTATATTCAATCAACTAGCTGATATATCCGACTTCGCCCGAGTTAATTTGGTACTGGTGTTTATCTGGTGTTCACACGGAAAATCTTATGAAGTCGTGGTTACTTTAGAGATACTGAGGAAAAACATATGTTCACCATTTTGCATAGTTCTCTGCGTTACCCAGGAAACACCACGTGGAGGTAACCATGCGACGTTTCCTTCATATAAAATGACATCAGGAAGTGAGAGAATTAGATTATGTACATAAAATTTGGACACTAATTCTTTTGCGCATAGAATTGAATAATCGATTTGGGACCTATTAACTTTTCAAATTTATGACACAATCAATGCTCGTGCCAAATTTCCCGTTTCTATGACACCGGAAAGTGAAAAAATTACATTCCGCACGTAAAATTTGGACGCTAATTCTTTTGCGCATAGAGTTGAATAATCGAGTTGGGACCCATTAGCTTTTCCTATTTATGACATAATCAATGCTCGTGCCAAATTTCCCGTTTCTATGACACCGGAAAGTGAGAAAATTAGATTCCGTACGTAAAATTTGGACGCTAATTCTTTTGCGCATAGAATTGAATAATGGAGTTGGGACCCATTAGCTTTTACTATTTATGACATAATCAATGCTCGTGCCAAATTTCCTGTTTCTATGACACCGGAAAGTGAAAAAATTACATTCCGCGCGTAAAATTTTGACGCCAATTCTTTTGCGCTAGAATTGAATAATGGAGTTGGGACCTATTAACTTTTCCTATTTATGACATAATCAATGCTCATGCCAAATTTCCCGTTTCTATGACACCGGCAAGTGAGAAAATTACATACCGCACGTAAAATTTGGACGCTAATTCTTTTGCGCAAAGAATTGAATAATCGAGTTGGGACCCATTAGCTTTTCCTACTTATGACATAATCAATGCTCGTCCCAAATTTCCCGTTTCTATGACGCCGAAAAGTGAGAAAATTACATTCCGCACATAAAATTTGGACGCTAATTCTTCTGCGCTAGAATTGAATAATCAAGTTGGGACCTATTAGCTTTTCCTTTTTATGACATAATCAATGCTCATGCCAAATTTCACGTTTCTATGACACCGGAAAGTGAGAAAATTACATTCCGCACGTAAAATTTGGACGCCAATTCTTTTGCGCATAGAATTGAATAATCGAGTTGGGACCCATTAGCTTTTCCTTTTTATGACATAATCAATGCTCGTGCCAAATTTCTCGTTTCTATGACACCGGAAAGTGAGAAAATTACATTCCGCACGTAATATTTTGACGCCAATTCTTTTGCGCTAGAATTGAATAATCGAGTTGGGACTCATTAGCTTTTCCTATTTATGACATAATCAATGCTCATGCCAAATTTCCCGTTTCTATGACACCGGCAAGTGAGAAAATTACATACCGCACGTAAAATTTGGACGCTAATTCTTTTGCGCAAAGAATTGAATAATCGAGTTGGGACCCATTAGCTTTTCCTACTTATGACATAATCAATGCTCGTCCCAAATTTCCCGTTTCTATGACACCGAAAAGTGAGAAAATTACATTCCGCACGTAAAATTTGGACGCTAATTCTTCTGCGCTAGAATTGAATAATCGAGTTGGGACCCATTAGCTTTTCCTTTTTATGACATAATCAATGCTCATGCCAAATTTCACGTTTCTATGACACCGGAAAGTGAGAAAATTACATTCCGCACGTAAAATTTGGACGCCAATTCTTTTGCGCATAGAATTGAATAATCGAGTTGGGACCCATTAGCTTTTCCTTTTTATGACATAATCAATGCTCCTGCCAAATTTCACGTTTCTATGACATTGGGAAGTGAGAGATTTATATTATGTACGTAAAATTTTGACGCCAATTCTTTTGCGCATAGAATTGAACAATCGTGTTGGGACCTATTAACTTTTCCTATTTATGACATAATCAATGCTCCTGCCAAATTTCCCATTTCTATGACATTGGGAAGTGAGTGATTTAGATTATGTACGTTAAATTTCGACGCCAATTCTTTTGCGCTAGAATTGAATAATCGAGTTGGGACCCAATTTCTTTTCCTATTTTGGAGATAATCTATGCTTGCGCCAAATTTCATGTTTCTACGACATCGGGAAGTTGGAGAACTTTTGGCGAGTCAGTCAGTCAGTGAGTGAGTCAGTGAGTGAGTGAGTCAGTGAGGGCTTTCAGCTTTATATATATAGATAATATATGTCTTCTGTCCCTGGAGTGTGTCACAGAACTGCAGAGTGTTGCACTGTTAACTGCAACACAGCGGTGATTTCAGAGCCCAGACACAGCCAGGAAATAATTTGGCGCAAGCCTGCTGTAACACTTAGCTGGCTGCGTATGATTTTGTAGAACTACTACACCCAGCACACACAGACCCAGAACACTGAGCACAGTGACAGGCAGGCCAAATAAATTTTTTTCCAATATTTTTTAGAAAAGGCCCACTGCCTATATTCAATCAATAATATATGTCTTCTGTCCCTGCCTTCACACTTCTGTCCCTGGAGTATTACTGCAGGGCGCAATGCTCTGCACGGCCGATATACCAAAAAAAAAAAAAATGTGCAACACTGCAAAAAGCAGCCTCCACACTACTGCACACGGTTAGATGTGGCCCTAGGAAGGACCGTTGGGGTTCTTGAAGCCTACACTAACTCCTAACACTCTCCCTACAGCAGCTCCAACACGATAGCACTGTCCCTCAGCTATGTCACAACGCATCTGAGGCGAGCCGCGGGAGGGGGCGATTTTTATACTCGGGTGACACCTGATCTCGCCAGCCACTCACTGCAGGGGGGTGGTATAGGGCTTGAACGTCGCAGGGGGAAGTTGTAATGCCTTCCCTGTCTTTCAATTGGCCAGAAAAGCGCGCTAACGTCTCAGAGATGAAAGTGAAAGTAACCCGAACATCGCGTGGTGCTCGTTACGAGTAACGAGCATCTCGAACACGCTAATACTCGAACGAGTATCAAGCTCGGACGAGTACATTCGCTGATCTCTAAATGTTACCAGTTTGAGACACATTTTTCTCTGAAAATACAAATTTCTCCTCCCACCAGCCCAGGAGCAAGTTGGCATACGATGGGGCACACGATGTCCCCATCGCGGTGCCCCTGAGCTGGTGGAAGAAGTGTCCCCGAAATAGGAAGTAGTTATGTGTCAACACATAGCTAATTAGCTCCCTCACAAAGATGTTATGTTCTGTGAAGTGGACTCCTTTTTGATCCAAAAAGTGTGCTACAGCTTTTAGTCCAAGATCATGGGGGATTGAGCTGTAAAGACTTTCCACGTCAAGGGTTGCCAACAAAACATGTGTCTCGACGTGAATGCCGTCCAGTTGACATAGCATGTCAAGCGTATCCTCGACATGCGACGGGAGCGCCGAGACAAACGGTCTTAATATTTTGTCAATGTATATGCTGGCATTTTGGGAGATGTTGTTTATCCCGGAGACGATTGGTCGACCCCGTAACGGTGACAGCCCTTTGTGGACCTTAGGTAGTGTATAAAAGGTAGCCACTCTTGGGTGTTTAGGTATTAGATATTCAAATTCGGATGGGCTGATTAGTTTCTTCATCAGCGCTTTCTCCACAATTGATAGTAACTGTTTAGAATATAGTACCGTCGGGTCTGATGGTAATCTCTCATATGTATTTTTGTCTTGTAATAGTGTTAAACAGACATCTGAATATTGCGTTTCGTTCATGACGACAATATTCCCACCTTTATTGGACGTTTTCAGGACAATATTTTTGTCATTTTCCAAACTTAGATGGAAAAAGTTTCATATACAGCAGGACAAAAAAAGAGCCTTAGAGTATGGCCTGTCCGCCACTGATATGCCGATCCTGCGCGATCTCCAACAATTGGAAAACAAAATGAACTCCAACCCAGGCCAGGGTCCATTCACTCAATTAAAAT
This sequence comes from Eleutherodactylus coqui, assembly GCF_035609145.1. Taxonomy (NCBI): domain Eukaryota; kingdom Metazoa; phylum Chordata; class Amphibia; order Anura; family Eleutherodactylidae; genus Eleutherodactylus; species Eleutherodactylus coqui. The sequence continues at coordinate 6,899,955 of NC_089842.1, read as the reverse complement.
TAAAAAACGCATCGAATCCTCCAGCTCTGCATAGCCTGCTTTTGGACACATTTGAGCGAATTGTTATGAAAGAAATCAGAAATATAGATCAGAAAGAGTTCAGGAAAACCACAAACATGTCCCAGAAAGAAATGTCAGCCCTCAAGTCATTGGAAAATGACGAAAATATTGTCCTGAAACCGTCCAATAAAGGCGGGAATATTGTCGTCATGAACGAAACGCAATATTCAGATGTCTGTTTAACACTATTACAAGACAAAAATACATATGAGAGATTACCATCAGACCCGACGGTACTATATTCTAAACAGTTACTATCAATTGTGGAGAAAGCACTGATGAAGAAACTAATCAGCCCATCCGAATTTGAATATCTAATACCTAAACACCCAAGAGTGGCTACCTTTTATACACTACCTAAGGTCCACAAAGGGCTGTCACCGTTACGGGGTCGACCAATCGTTTCCGGGATAAACAACATCTCCCAAAATGCCAGCATATACATTGATAAAATATTAAGACTGTTTGTCTCGGCGCTCCCGTCGCATGTCGAGGATACGCTTGACATGCTACGTCAACTGGACGGCATTCACGTCGAGACACATGTTTTGTTGGCAACCCTTGACGTGGAAAGTCTTTACAGCTCAATCCCCCATGATCTTGGACTAAAAGCTGTAGCACACTTTTTGGATCAAAAAGGAGTCCACTTCACAGAACATAACATCTTTGTGAGGGAGCTAATTAGCTATGTGTTGACTCATAACTACTTCCTATTTTGGGGACACTTCTTCCACCAGCTCAGGGGCACCGCGATGGGGACATCGTGTGCCCCATCGTATGCCAACCTGCTCCTGGGCTGGTGGGAGGAGAAATTTGTATTTTCAGAGGAAAATGTGTCTCAAACTGGTAACATTCTAACATGGGCTAGGTATATCGATGACATTTTCATTCTGTGGACAGGGCGTAAAATCGACTTTGAGATGTTTGTGGAAAAACTGAACAACAACAACCTGAATTTAAAATTTACTGTGGAATGCGATTCATCTACCATCACGTTCCTGGATCTGAGAATTTCCAAGGGTGAGGATGGCATGCTAATAACAACTAATTTTCATAAGGAAACAGCCACCAATTCCTTACTAACCTGGCATAGCCATCATCCGTATCCGCTCAAACGTGGTATACCCAAAGGTCAGTTCCTGCGGAATCGCAGGAACTATTCCTTGGAGAAGGACTATATGATGGAAGGAAACAAACTTGCCACACGTTTCAAAGAAAGGGGCTACCCTGAAACCTTAATAGACGAAGCATATGATCATGCAGCACAACAAACAAGGTCTCAACTACTACAGCCTCGTCAAAGGGAACAAACAGACGTGCTCCACATTATAGGCACCTACGACACAGGTGCCTCCAAAATCAGACAGATCCTCACGAGTTTCTGGGATATCTTAAGGGACGATGAGGATCTGCGAGAAGTCTTACCGACCATTCCATCAATCACGTTCAGAAGAGGACGTAATCTACGTGATAGGTTGGTGAGGAGTCACTTGAAACCTAACATCCCTAGCACAATGTGGCTGGGTAGACACAGATTCTTGGGAACATTCCCATGTTCGAACTGTGCTGCTTGTACGTTTATTAAAAAAAGCCCCAGATTCTGTTGTTCAGTAACCTCGGTTGAATACACAAATCGTGAATTTATAAATTGTCGTTCAACAAATGTAATATATCTGGCAACCTGCACATGCCCACGTGACTATGTGGGCAAGACGAATCGGCAATTCCGCCGCCGCATACTAGATCATGTAGGGAATATCAGGCGCCACGAAAGCACACCAGTGGCATCCAACATGTGGGAAGTGCATGGTGGGGACATTACACAAATACGATTCCAGGGAATTGAAACGATCCGACTGGATGGTCGCAGAGGTGACTTAGACAAATTATTACTACAGAAAGAAACGAGCTGGATCTTCCGCATGCAGTCAGTCATCCCTCTTGGGCTAAATGAGAGTATATCCTTCAACAGCTTCGTCTGACATCTGTCTGAAATCTATGCGTATTGGGCCATGTATTTTACTGGAATTATAGCCCCAGTTGTCATTTGCCTGAACTTATGCATTTATGCATGGTTGTTCCATCAGAAGACTCGTGATCATTGCGCCAGTACAACTAGTGCGTTTACCATCAATTATTTGGCATCATAAAATCTTATGAACATCTAAACATGCATATGTCTTATATAAGCAGTTTTGGACGCTATACACCATCCCTTTAATAGGTTGACGAGTATGAACACAATAAATCCTTCTCAGGAATTACGTGCTTTACCTCTTTTTAACAGAGGTACACACCACCATGATAAAAATACAATTGCTTGGGAGCAATGAATGTGCACAATTATACACAAGTACATTACTATAATGGCATGTACATATCAGGCATCTTATATAAGTGGCCCCTTAGTGATATTGAAGCAATATTATCATGCGGATTGGGATTTATTCCTTTTGAAAAGGGACTATACGATAAGAGTCAAATACGAGATCCATCTAGGTTAATCAACATAGCATAATGGAAGAAAGAAGTAGGAGGATTATGATTAATGAAATAGCTGTGGGCTCATGCAATATGAATCTGAATTAGCTCATTGATCTCTACCTTCTCCAAGGCTTCCAACTGATTTAATACCATGGAATGCTTAAATGGAGCCTTAAATGATATTAAAGAGTTAAATCAGAGATGGTTGAGCGATTATGCGATCATGCGATGTAGATTTACATGGGCCTGCTTTGTTCCGCCCCTTGTGATAGATTAAAACTGTTCCTCTAGCATTGGATGCCGGGGGGGGGGGGGGATGTAATGTGCTAATGAGGCGGCCGCATCACTAGATGATGTATGCGATCACATGACATGAGCTCTGACACTCAGCCAGCCCCCCTCCAAACCACGCCCCGTGATGATGTCACGACGTCATGCTTATGGTCAGGTGACCGGGAACAGGTCACATGACCTATTGCTCCCAGGAAGCCACTGATCAAAACGAACTTTTTACTTCATCAAAGATGCTATGCCATTTAGCAATGTGCAGGGAGGACTCATGCTACATCTCCCAGGTAAAGAAAACGTCAATTACTAATGTTCATAAAGGAGGAAGAAGTATCTTTTAAAGCGATTGTGTTCCACTTGATTACCATGGTTACCAGGATGTGTATGGGCGTTGCATTAGTATACCTGCTGTGTGGATTGGCCGCTGTGGGGTACACACCCTTAATGGGTGTAGCTATGCAAGCCTTATTTAAGAAGCTAGGCTACAAGGATTCAGTATGCTGGCAGTCCACCACCAGGACTGTCATGCTGCCGCTTGTTCTATTTATTTTATGATTTCATTCTGCTTTATCTGATCCTAATAAGGGGGGAGGGGGGGGGGGAATCTTACAACCCTTCACTAGGCTGAGAATCTGCCTGACTGCAGAAAAACCCTATTTAGTGGGAGCTATTCTATTGATAGCTTTTGAGTATATCAAAACTCACCTACTAAAAGGATCTAATAGACAGCGATGTATTACCTGGGGAACCTTTTTTTAGTGCGCAGACTATCTGGGTATTGACCAAGACATCACTCTAAGTGATAACTGGGCACTGTTCCTCTAGGAAATATTATTAGGCTATTAAGTACCGCATATCAGCTTAAGAGGTATTATTGCAGCGATCACTCCTCATAGTGGGGTGCTAATTCAATACAGTACCTTACCTATACTTACTCATTGCCTCTAATGGATTATAGTCCTAATCTATAAACAATTTTCTATACTCAGTTGATGACTGATAACCTTTCTCCAGGGAATCATCCCAGGAGATACTTGAGCCCCTGAGGAGCCCACGCAGTGGGCGAAACGCGTAGGGAAAATTACAAGGTCTATTTTGTACATAAAAACATCAGGGCAATTACAAGGTCTATTCTGCACATAAAAACATCTCATGTCTATTATACATTGGACTATATGAGTTGCATGTAGATTCCGGCTGATTACGACATCATGTTCAGGTTCGGAAAAAAATGCATAGGTTTTTTGGAACATTAAAACCAAGAAACCCCCCCAAAAAAGAGCTATCTTTTGGACGTAAAAGACATAATAAAGAAAACTTCCAAGATCGATACTGATTTTGAAGTGTTACTGTATGATACAATTTCACATTCCCTACCGGATAGTGGATTTTTTTTTTTGTTTGTTTGTGTGTCCATAAGGTTTTGAAGCAATATTTATTAAAAGTTAATTTTTATGAATTTATATTTTTGGGTCCTAAAAGTGAGCCTGTTACAAATTAAGCAACAGCGAGCTGTATCTTTAAAAAATGTTTATGGGTTTCACCTGCCCTCGCGGTTCAGCAATTTTTTAGGGGTACACTTGTACTCTTGGTACACCAATTTTTCAGGCCCAGGATCACTGTATACCTGTGGTGGCTACTTTTGAGACACCTCCTGCTTCAAACCAATCTTTGTGTTAGTATGCGCTGCTGCATTGTGGAGATGTGTAGAAGTGCTGGCACCTGAGTCCCCTTTATGCCCACGTTTGCGGCCACTAACAATTTTTTGACGAAAGTGGCATGGGATTGGAATGATGATTGTACGTTAATTTATCATCAATTGTCATCAGCATTGTGGACTATCGCCCACACTTTTAAAAGGGGTCGCAACCTGGCCCTGCTAACCCTCTGCAGTGTGTGTCCTCCTCTTCGCAGACGCACTTATAAATCGACATGAGGGTGGTGTGGCTATAAAGCGAGCGTGTGGCATGAGGGAAGCTAACAGCAATGGCAGCATGTAACCCAGGAGAAGAGGCAGCGGTGTCTCCCGCAGGCAGTGATTATACTTGGTTGGAGCTAGTGTGGTGCTTAACTAAGATATTCCAGCGCATTTGCCTTGCTAATGAGGGTTTGTCCCAAGTAAATAGTTAAGGGGGTGACCGCCAGGCTCTTGCCCCCATTTTGGTTTAATAGTGGGACCTGGGAACCTCAGATGCAGCCATGCATGCTGCCCCTGCCCTTCCCTATCCGTTTCTGTGGTGTTTCGATGACTTTCTGATGTTTTCAGGTGTTCCACAAATCATCCCCTATGCAGAGCATCGGTCATATACAAAAATGCTTGAGTCGCCCATTGACTCCAATGGGGTTCGTTACTCAAAATGCGATCTCGAGCATTACGAAAAGTTCGACTCGAGTACCAAGCACTCGAGCATTTTGGTGCTCGCTCATCTCTATTAACAATCCCTAAAAGAATGAAGAATGGGAAGCATTTAAAGAGACCAGGATGGATGAACACAAAACTTGTACACATGTTAAAGAGGAAGATAAATATTTTTATCAAATGGAAAGAGGGGGAATATCTAAAGAAGAATAAAATGCCATCTGCAGAAACTGTAGGGCAAGTGTCAGAAAAGGTAAAGCTGATAATGAATTGAGGCTTGCAACAGAGGCCAAAAGCAATAAAAAAGGATTTTGGGGGTCAAAAGCAAAAGAAAAGTCAAAGATGCTATTGGATGCTTACAGGAGGAAAATGGTGAATTGGTTAAGAATGATGTTGGGACTTCTAGTTCTGGCGCCATGGAGTGAAGCAGCAGGGGAGACTAGCTCCATCCCAACCGCTCCAAAAACCAACCAAAATACAGCCGCTGGCTGCACTGCAGCCTAGCCACACACACCGCTATGTCAGCGGGACCTGTCAGGGAGCGGTGAGTGTAAAACCAACAGCGCTACCCACATCAGTTCCACTACAGAGCTCCTGCTATGGCTGGCCACAGGTTGGTCGGGGGAGAGAGACGGCCCGCTGAGGACTGCCCCTGAAGCTGTCACAGCACTATGGAAGCTACAAACAAGGGCAGAGGTAACACAGAGCTGCACACTGACACTCACCTGCTTTCCCGAGGCGCTGGGGAGTGGAGGACCATAAACACTCTCCTTTATCCTGGCTGCAACTGCCATTGTGAGGCTCACATGGAGAGCCAAGATCCATAGGCAGAGAGGGAGACTGTAAGAAGGAGCTGCAGCACTGAGCTGAGAACTGCTCAGCACCTGAGAAGCAGACACTAAGCAGAGCAGGACTAAATAAACAAACAACTGAACTGCAAGGAGGAGAGAAAAAGGAGGGGGAAAAAGTCTAATTAACCCTTTGGTATTAGTGTATCTTGACGCCACTGGAAGCTAGGGATTTGACAGGAGGAATGCCCCTGTCACACCCCTAGCTCCTGATAGGGTCCAGGCTGGAAGGTGCTAGCAGCACAGTGTGTATTGCTTTTAGCCACCAGAGGTGGATTAGGGTGAGGGTAATTTTCCCTTTTAGCCTTACATTATGAGCTGTAATAAGAAAACTATCCCTCACCCTAACCCACCAGGGACTGCAACCAGCAATGCACAGGCTTCACCTCTGAGTCGTGCCCCACTCATCATCGCGCTGCTTGTGTGGGGGATGGCTCCCGGCTGGACAGAGGATGAGGGCCCCGCGGCCACTGCTGGCAGTGTTTTGCCTCCGTGTAGCCGGTTGCGTGCTCCGAGCAGCCCGGCGCCTGTGTGCTCTATTACGGCAGTTCCCACTGTGCACACTTACAGCACATGCTCTGCCGGCGCCCCAAACGCTCCTGCTGATGTCCTGCGCCGCACTGGGATCCGTAGTGTCATCCCGCTGGACACTGCGTCCGGCCAGCTGTCAAACTGCTTTCCCCCGGCGGTGTGCCCTCCGTCCTGTGGCGGAGATCAGAAGGTGAGATGCAAGGGGGGGCCTTGGAAAATACCATTCAGGCAGCTTGTTTGTACACCACGCTGGCGAAAAACTGTGAGGGGGGGTTCCATCGTGTGACTTGGTAAGCCCCTTGCATCAGGGGCTGCAGCGGGGTACGCTGTATGGTTTCCAGTGCCCTTCCAGGACCTACAGCCTTGGTAGCTAGGCAGCCAATTAGATACAGGGGGCGTCACCCCTCTGTCAATCTTTACTCCACCAGCACTTGCTGGTGGCGGCAAGATACACTAATACCTAACCCTTCACATGCATACTGCTGATTTGACTTTGCTATACTAGGCAGAGAGACATTGAGAGAAAATACAGTAAACTGCAGGAAGAAAAAGCAAGGAGAGGGATCAGTTAACCCCTCATCTGCTGATTGCTGGACCAACTCTGCTATACTGGGCAGAGAGAATAATTGTGTTTAAGAGAAAAGCTTGCTGATGCATTGTGCACTGCCCTAACTACAAGACACTAGAAATTAAAGTTCTGTCTAGAGATGAGTGAGCACCAAAATGCTCGGGTGCTCGTTACTCAAGTCAAACTTTCAGTGATGCTCGAGAGTTCGTTTCGAGTAACGAACCCCATTGAAGTCAATGGGCGACTCGAGCATATTTGTATATCGCCGATGCTAGCTAAGGTTTTCATTTGTGAAAACCTGGGAAATTCAAGAAAGTGATGGGAACGACACAGCAGTGGATAGGGCAGGCGAGGGGCTACATGTTGGGCTGCATCTCAAGTTCCCAGGTCCCACTATTAAGCCACAATAGTGGCAAGAGTGAGACCCCCCCCCCCCCCCGCACTGTCAGCATAAAGATCATTCTCCTCTGCCACAGCTGTAACAGCTGTGGCAGAGAAGAACGATGTTAGCCCATTGAATTCAATGGAGCCGGCAATACAGCTGGCTCCATTGAAAGCAATGGGCTGCCGGCGATCGCGGGATGAATTGTCGGGAAGGGGTTAAATATATAAGCCCTTCCCTGCAATTCATCCAGAAATGTGTAAAAATATATATATACTGACCTGGTCCCGGCAGACGGAGTTCAGCGCGGCCGGCGGCAGTCCTCCTGAACTGCTCTGAACAGCTGTGAGTAGTATTCAGCAGCCGGGGATTTAAAATCCCCGCCTGCTGAATGAGCTGCCTCTAATTGGTCACAGCCTGACCAATCAGAGGCGGATTCCACTCACACACCCATTCATGAATTTATGAATGGGTGAGTGACTGCTGCCTCTCATCTGATTGGTCCCGCTGAGCCAATCAGAGGCAGCAGTCACACACTGAATTCAATGGTCAGTGCTCGTTTAATCAAGACGAGTACCAGGTGGTGCTCGCCTCGAGTAACGAGCACCTCGAGCACCCTCATACTCGAACAAGCATCAAGCTCGGACAAGTATGCTCGCTCATCTCTAGTTCTGTCCAAACTCTCACTTCAGCACAAATTATATCTTCTCGCTTTTGCTTCTCCTACATCAAAGCATAGAAATCTCACAATAAAAGAAACAACGGTTTGGCAATAGAGGTAGCAAAATTAATTTCTCCCAACATCCATGAAATTTTGGCAAATTCAGTGGGCGACTCCTTACGCCAGCTCCAGGAGGTGGTGGCACAACATGGCAGCCATCTATAGAATATAGAACATGAGATAGAGGCTATGTCATCAGAATACAACTTCACATCTAAACGTGTAGAAAACCTGCTGCATGACAACAAAAAGTTATGGGACCATCTAGAGGACCTAGAAAAAAGGTCCAGACTAAACAACTTGCGCATTATAGGTGTTCCGGAATCGTACTTACAAAAGGACTTGCGCCCATTGTGTGAACTCACAATACCTTACGCACTTGGGATTCCCCATAATTGTAAAGTTGAACGGGCGCACCGAGTGGGGCCGGATACGCGAACCATATCAGATAATACATGCTCAACTACAAAGATGCACCTGAGACCAACTATTATGAAATATATGGCTCCGTCAAATTTCAGCGTCTTATCGCCCGATTAGACGCGCTTGCGCAGAAGGGTCTCCTCCAATCAGGAGGCTGGAATCGGCAATGAACCGCACAGAGCCCACGGTGCACCATGGGAGAAGACCCACGGTGCATCGTGGGTGAAGATCCCAGCGGCCATCTTGGAGAAAAAGAAGGAAGAAGTTGCAGAGAGGGGATTCGGGTAAGTAAAATTTTTTTTTAAAATTTCAACACATCCCTTGGGTTTGTCCTGCGCTGAATGGGGGGCCTATGCAAAAAAAAAAAAAACGTTTCGGCGCGGGACAACCCCTTTAAGGAACAACGACGTAGGACTTTAGCGTCACCAGCACCTACCATATAAAGTCTATGGGGCGTGCTGTGAGTATGATGCAGTAGAGGGACACTGTGCCTAAATTGTGGACTGATGCAGGACAAAGGACAAAGTATTATTATCGATATAAATATGTTTGACATAAAACTTTGGAGCAGAGTTACTAAATTAAAGCTAATGGTGCACTTTCCACTTCATTTAATTCCATGTTTCGACTTACAAAGGAGCATAGGAATAATGCAATTCTAACGCTGTCATAATTGGGTGGTAATAGAGAGTATTACTCCTGATGCTTCTCACGAAGTGGAAGTAAAGGAAGTCAATTTATGCATTCTCTTCTGGAGCCTATGCAAAGGCATTTTACCCTAAAAGAGACCGCATCTTTGATGCGGTGGGAGGGATAGCAATAGTTTGGTTAATTGATTTTGTTTTAGGAATTATTGTTGACAGTCATAAAATGTATTTCTGAATAGGTAAATCCAGTGGTAAACTACAATACACGTATATTACATACATAAGCTAACATCAATATGCAAATAATTTCCTGGCATGTAAAGGGACTTAGATCTCCACAAAAACGCTCGCTAGTATTACGACACCTTAAGGGATTAAAAGTTGATATTGCCCTACTCCAAGAAACGCACTTAACCAAAAATGAATACTTCCGCATGCGAAAATTGTTGGTGGGGGATATCTATGTCTCACCAGCGGTGCACTTAAAGGGGGGAGTTCTACTACTCATTAGGAAGGGGGCAGGTTGAATGGTAGTAGATCATTGGTATTATTCTAATGGCCGGATCCTACATCTATATATATATAAAATTGAATGTCTGCGTGTGTGTCTGTGTGTTTGTCTGTCTGTTTGTCCTTTATGCGCTACCACACCATTCATCCGATCGCCATGAAACTTTGGGAAGTTGGTTAGTACACTTCTGGGAAGATTATAGGCATAGTACAACTATCCTATGATAAATGGCGCGCATGCGAGCGTCGTCGACAGTTACGCCCCCCCCACGTAGATCGTTCGATTTCCATCATTGCCACTAATTCTCTCACTTCCCGATGTCGTAGAAACATGAAATTTGGCACGAGCATTGATTATGTCATAAATAGGAAAAATTAATGGGTCACAACTCGATAATTCAATTCTAAGCACAAAAGAATTAGCGTCCAAATCTTACGTATGGAATCTAATTCTCTCACTTCCCAATGTCATAGAAACTTGAAATTTGGCACGAGCATTGATTATGTCATAAATAGGAAAAGTTAATGGGTCCCAACTTGATTATTCAATTCTAAGCGTAAAAGAATTAGCGTCCAAATTTTACGTATGGAATCTAATTATCTCACTTCCCGATGTAATGTAGCACGAGCATTGATTATATCAAAAATAGGAAAAGTTAATAGGTCCCAACCTGATTATTCAATTCTAAGCGCAAAAAAATTAGCGTCCAAATTTTACGTACGGAATCTAATTCCATCACTTCCCAATGTCATAGAAACTTGAAATTTGGCAAGCGCATTGATTATGTCATAAATAGGAAAAGTTAATGGGTCCAAACTCGATTATTCAATTCTAAGCGCAAAAAATTAGAGTCCAAATTTTACGTACAGAATCTAATTCTCTCACTTCCTGATGTCATCTATATATATATATATATATATATATATATATATGAATGTATGTCTGTCTGTGTGTCCTTTATGCATTACTACACCATTCATCCAATCGCAATGAAACTTTGAGAAGTTGTTGAGTACACTCCTGGGAAGATTACTGGCATAGTACAACTATCCTACGATAGGTGGCGTGTGTGCGAGCATCGTCGACATTTATGCCCCCCAGACAAAGATCTTTTGATTTTCATCTCAAGCACAAAAGCAAAAAGCATTACGAGCAACGGGATGCGTGTTCAACTACAAAATGATGCATCCGCCGAATGTTTCGCTTGACAATTGCTGGATATTAAGAATGCTGAGGTAAAATGAAAGCTGTGCTGTGATTGGTTGCTATTTCTTATACTGCTGAGGTAACATGAAAGCTGTGCTGTGATTGGTTGCTACTTCTTATACTACTGAGGTTACATGAAAGCTGCGCTGCGATCGGTTGTTATATATTACACCACTTAGGTAACATGAAAGCTGCACTGTGATTGGTTGTTATATATTATACCGCTGAGGTAACTTAAAAGCGGCGCTGTGATTGGTTGTTATCTAGATATATAAAATTGAATGTATGTCAGTCTGTTTGTTTGTTTGTCCTTTATCCGCTACTACACCATTCATCCGATCGCCATAAAAGTTGTATAGTACAACTATCCTATGACAAATGGCGCGCGTGCGAGCGTTGACAGTTACACCCCCCCCCCCACACACACACGTAGATTGTTCGATTTCCATCATTGCCAGAAATTCTCTCACTTCCCGATGTCGTAGAAACATGAAATTTGCACGAGCATTGACTATGTCATAAATAGGAAAAGTTAATGGGTCCCAACTTGATTATTCAATTCTAAGCGCAAAAGAATTAGCGTCTAAATTTTACGTACGGAATGTAAATCTCTCACATCCCGATGTCATAAAAACTTGAAATTTGGCACGAGCATTGATTATGTCATAAATAGGAAAAGCCAATGGGTCCTGACTCCATTTTTCAATTCTAAGCGCAAAAGAATTAGCGTCCAAATTTTACGTACGGAATCTAATTCTCTCACTTCTCAATGTAATCTGGCACGAGCATTGATTATATCAAAAATAGGAAAAGTTAATGAGTCCCAATCCGATTATTCAATACTAAGCACCAAGGAATTAGCTCCAAATTTTACGTACGGAATCTAATTCTCTCACTTCCCAATGTCATAGAAACTTGAAATTTAGCATGAGCATTGATTATGTCATAAATAGGAAAACTTAATGGGTCCCAACTCGATTATTCAATTCTAAGCGCAATAGAATTAGCGTCCAAATTTTACGTACGGAATCTAATTCTCTCACTTCCCAATGTAATTTGGCATGAGCATTGATTATGTCATAAAAAGGAAAAGTTAATGGGTCCCAACTCGATTATTCAATTCTAAGCGCAAAAAAATTAGCGTCCACATTTTACGTACGGAATCTAATTTTCTCACTTCGCGATGTCGTAGAAACATGAAATTTGGCACGAGCATTGATTATGTCATATATAGGAAAAGATAATGGGTCCCAACTCGATTATTCAATTCTAAGCGCAAAAAAAATTAGCGTCCAAATTTTACGTACGGAGTCTAATTCACTTCCCAATGTCATAGAAACTTGAAATTTGACGCGAGCATTAATTATGTCATAAATAGTAAAAGTTAAAGGGTCCCAACTCGATTATATAATTCTAAGCGCTAAAGAATTAGCGTCCCAATTTTACGTAGTATGTAATCTAATTCTCTCACTTCCCGATGTAGTTTGGCACGGGCATTGATTATTTCATAAATTGGAAAAGTTAATGGGTACCAACTCGATTATTCAATTCTAAGCGCAAAGCAATTAGCGTTCAAATTTGAGGTACGGAATCTAATTTTCTCTCTTCGCGATGTCATAGAAACTTGAAATTTGGCACGAGCATTGATTGTTTCATAAATAGGAAAAATTAATGGGTCCCAACTAAATTATTTAATTCTAAGTGCAAAAGAATTAGCGTCCAAATTTTAAGTGCGGAATCTAATTCCATCACTTCCCAATGCCATAGAAACTTGAAATTTGGCACGAGCATTGATTATGTCATATATAGGAAAAGCTAATGGGTCCCAACTCGATCAATTAATTCAAGGCGCAAAAGAATTAGCATCAACATTTTACGTACGGAATCTAATTTTCTTACTTCCCGATGTCATAGATACATGAAATTTGGCATGAACATTGATAATGTCATAAGTAGGAAAAGTTAATGCGTCCCAACTCGATTATTCAATTCTAAGCACCAAAGAATTAGCGTCCAAATTTTATGCACTGAATCTACTTGTCTCCCTTCCCGGTGTCATAGAAACTTGAAATTTGGCACGAGCATTGATTATATCATAAATGGGAAATGTTAATGGGTCCCAACTCGATTATTCTATTCTAAGCACAAAAAAATTAGCGTCCAAATTTTAAGTACTGAATCTAATTTTCTCACTTCGCGATGTCATAGAAACTTGAAATTTGGCATGAGCATTGATTGTGTCATAAATAGGAAAAATTAATGGGTCCCAACTTGAATATTCCATTCTAAGCGCAAAAAAATTAGCGTCTAAATTTTACGTACGGAATCTAATTTTCTCACTTCCCAATGTCAAAGAAACTTGAGATTTAGCACGAGCATTGATTATGTCATAAATTGGAAAAGTCCATGGGCCCCAACTCGATTATTCAATTCTAAGCGCAAAACAATTAGCGTCCAAATTTTACGTACAGAATCTAATTCTCTCACTTCCTGATGTCATCTATATATATATAAATGAATGTATGTCTGTCTCTGTGTCCTTTATGCATTACTACACCATTCATCCAATCGCAATGAAACTTTGAGAAGTTGTTGAGTACACTCCTGGGAAGATTACTGGCATAGTACAACTATCCTACGATAGGTGGCGCGCGTGCGAGCATCGTCGACAGTTATGCCCCCCAGACAAAGATCATTTGATTTCAATCTCAAGCACAAAAGCAAAAAGCATTACGAGCAACGGGATGCGTGTTCAACTACAAAATGATGCATCCGCTGAACGTTTCGCTTGACAATTGCTGGATATTAAGAATACTGAGGTAAAATGAAAGCTGTGCTGTAATTGGTTGCTATTAGAGATGAGCGAACACCAAAATGTTCGGGTGTTCGTTATTCGGAACGAACTTCCCGCGATGCTCGAGGGTTCGAACCCCATTGAAGTCAATGGGCGACCAGAGCATTTTTGTATTTCGCCGATGCTCGCTAAGGTTTTCATGTGTGAAAATCTGGGCAATTCAAGAAAGTGATGGGAATGACACAGAAACGGATAGGGCAGGCGAGGGGCTACATGTTGGGCTGCATCTCAAGTTCACAGGTCCCACTATTAAGCCAAAATACCGGCAAGAGTGGGCCACCCCCTCCCAACAACTTTTACTTCTGAAAAGCCCTCATTAGCATGGCATACCTTTGCTAAGCACCACACTAGCTACAACAAAGCACAATCACTGCCTGGATGACACTCCGCTGCCACTTCTCCTGGGTTACATGCTGACCAACCGCCCCCCCTCCCCCCACAGCGCACACCAAAGTGTCCCTGCGCAGCCTTCAGCTGCCCTCATGCCACGCCACACTCATGTCTATTCAGAAGTGCGTCTGCCATGAGGAGGAACCGCAGGCACACACTGCAGAGGGTTGGCAGGGCTAGGCAGCGACCCTCTTTAAAAGGGGCGGGGCGATAGCCCACAATGCTGTACAGAAGCAATGAGAAATAGAATCCTGTGCCACCGCCATCAGGAGCTGCACACGTAGGCATAGCAATGGGGAACCTATGTGCCACACACTATTCATTCTGTCAAGGTGTCTGCATGCCCCAGTTAGACCGGGCTTTTTAATTCATAGACACAGGCAGGTACAACTCCCTATTGTGAAGTCCCTGTGGACCCACTGCCTGGGTGGGTGCCAGGAAGCCACCGGCGGTACATAGAAATATCCCATTGCATTGCCCAACACAGCTGAGGTAGTAATGTCGTGCGTAATACAGGTGGGCTTCGGCCCACACTGCATGCCCCAGTCAGATTGGGGTTCTTTAGAAGTGTACAGATGTATTAAAAACTCCGTGTGCACCTACAGCATGGGTGGCTCCCTGGAACCCACCGGCGGTACACAAAAATATCCCATTGCATTGCCCAACACAGCTGAGGTAGTAATGTCGTGCATAATGCAGGTGGGCTTCGGCCCACACTGCATGCCCCAGTCAGACTGGGGTTCTTTACAAGTGGACACATGTAGGTTAAACTCCCTGTGGACCCACTGCCTGGGTGGGTGCCAGGAAGCCACCGGCGGTACATAGAAATATCCCATTGCATTGCCCAACACAGCTGAGGTAGTAATGTCGTGCGTAATACAGGTGGGCTTCGGCCCACACTGCATGCCCCAGTCAGACTGGGGTTCTTTAGAAGTGTACAGATGTATTAAAAACTCCGTGTGCATCTACAGCATGGGTGGCTCCCTGGAACCCACCGGCGGTACACAAAAATATCCCATTGCATTGCCCAACACAGCTGAGGTAGTAATGTCGTGCATAATGCAGGTGGGCTTCGGCCCACACTGCATGCCCCAGTCAGACTGGGGTTCTTTACAAGTGGACACATGTAGGTTAAACTCCCTGTGGACCCACTGCCTGGGTGGGTGCCAGGAAGCCACCGGCGGTACATAGAAATATCCCATTGCATTGCCCAACACAGCTGAGGTAGTAATGTCGTGCGTAATACAGGTGGGCTTCGGCCCACACTGCATGCCCCAGTCAGACTGGGGTTCTTTAGAAGTGTACAGATGTATTAAAAACTCCGTGTGCACCTACAGCATGGGTGGCTCCCTGGAACCCACCGGCGGTACACAAAAATATCCCATTGCATTGCCCAACACAGCTGAGGTAACGTCAGCTGTAATGCAGGTTTGCTAAAAATTAATTTGATTACACTGTAGGCGAGGGCCCACAAAAATTGCTGTATCAACAGTACTAATGTACATCCCAAAAATTGGCCATGGCCAGCCAAGAGGGCAGGTGAAACCCATTAATCGCTTTGGTTAATGTGGCTTAAGTGGTAACTAGGCCTGGAGGCAGCCCAGTGTAACGAAAAATTGGTTCAAGTTAAAGTTCCAACGCTTTGAAACTTATAAAAATTGTTCAGAAAAATTATTTGAGTGAGCCTTGTGGCCCTAAGAAAAATTGCCCGTTCAGCGTGATTACGTGAGGTTTCAGGAGGAGGAGCAGGAGGAGGAGGAGGAATATTAGACACAGATTGATGAAGCAGAAATGTCCCCGTTTTGGATGGTGAGAGAGAACGTAGCTTCCATCCGCGGGTGCAGCCTACGTATTGCTTACGTATCGCTGCTGTCCGCTGGTGGAGAACAGAAGTCTGGGGAAATCCAGCCTTTGTTCATCTTGATGAGTGTAAGCCTGTCGGCACTGTCGGTTGACAAGCGGATACGCTTATCTGTGATGATTCCCCCAGCCGCACTAAACACCCTCTCTGACAAGACGCTAGCCGCAGGACAAGCAAGCACCTCCAGGGCATACAGCGCTAGTTCAGGCCACGTGTCCAGCTTCGACACCCAGTAGTTGTAGGGGGCAGAGGCGTCACCGAGGATGGTCGTGCGATCGGCTACGTACTCCCTCACCATCCTTTTACAGTGCTCCCGCCGACTCAGCCGTGACTGGGGAGCGGTGACACAGTCTTGGTGGGGAGCCATAAAGCTGGCCAGGCCCTTAAAGACTGTTGCACTGCCTGGGATGTACATGCTGCTCGATCTCCGCGCCTCCCCTGCTACCTTGCCCTCGGTACTGCGCCTTCTGCCACTAGCGCTGTCGGCTGGGAATTTTACCATCAGCTTGTCCGCAAGGGTCCTGTGGTATAGCAACACTCTCGAACCCCTTTCCTCTTCGGGAATCAGAGTGGGCAGGTTCTCCTTATACCGTGGATCGAGCAGTGTGTACACCCAGTAATCCGTCGTGGCCAGAATGCGTGCAACGCGAGGGTCACGAGAAAGGCATCCTAACATGAAGTCAGCCATGTGTGCCAGGGTACCTGTACGCAACACATGGCTGTCTTCACTAGGAAGATCACTTTCAGGATCCTCCTCCTCCTCCTCCTCCTCCTCAGGCCATACACGCTGAAAGGATGACAGGCAATCAGCCGGTGTACCGTCAGCAGCGGCCCAAGCTGTCTCTTCCCCCTCCTCCTCATCCTCCTCATGCTCCTCCTCCTCCTCCTGTACGCGCTAAGAAATAGACAGGAGGGTGCCCTGACTATCCAGCAGCATACTGTCTTCCCCCGCCCCCGTTTCCGAGCGCAAAGCAGCTGCCTTTATGGTTTGCAGGGAATTTCTCAAGATGCATAGCAGAGGAATGGTGACGCTAATGATTGTAGCATCGCCGCTCACCACCTGGGTAGACTCCTCAAAATTACCAAGGACATGGCAGATGTCTGCCAACCAGGCCCACTCTTCTGAAAGGAATTGAGGAGGCTGACTCCCACTGCACCGCCCATGTTGGAGTTGGTATTCGACTATAGCTCTACGCTGTTCATAGAGCCTGGCCAACATGTGGAGCGTAGAGTTCCACCGTGTGGGCACGTCGCACAGCAGTCGGTGCACTGGCAGCTTAAAGTGATGTTGCAGGGTGCGCAGGGTGGCAGCGTCCGTGTGGGACTTGCGAAAATGTGCGCAGAGCCGGCGCGCCTTTATGAGCAGGTCTGACAAGCGTGGGTAGCTTTTCAGAAAGCGCTGAACCACCAAATTAAAGACGTGGGCCAGGCATGGCACGTGCGTGAGGCTGCCGAGCTGTAGAGCTGCCACTAGGTTACGGCCGTTGTCACACACGACCATGCCCGGTTGGAGGCTCAGCGGCGCAAGCCAGCGGTCGGTCTGCTGTGTCAGACCCTGCAGCAGTTCGTGGGTCGTGTGCCTCTTATCGCCTAAGCTGAGTAGTTTCAGCACGGCCTGCTGACGCTTGCCCACCGCTGTGCTGCCACACCGCGCGACACCGACTGCTGGCGACATGCTGCTGCTAACACATCTTGATTGCGAGACAGAGGAGGAGGAGGAGGAGGAGGGTGCTTTAGTGGAGGAAGCATACACCTCCATAGATACCACCACCGAGCTGGGGCCCGCAATTCTGGGGGTGGGTAGGACGTGAGCGGTCCCAGGCTCTGACTCTGTCCCAGCCTCCACTAAATTCACCCAATGTGCCGTCAGGGAGATGTAGTGGCCCTGCCCGCCTGTGCTTGTCCACGTGTCCGTAGTTAAGTGGACCGTGGCAGTAACCGCGTTGGTGAGGGCGCGTATAATGTTGTGGGAGACGTGGTCGTGCAGGGCTGGGACGGCACATCGGGAAAAGTAGTGGCGACTGGGAACTGAGTAGCGCGGGGCCGCCGCCTCCATGATACTTTTGAAGGACTCCGTTTCCACAACCCTATACGGCAGCATCTCAAGGCTGATGAATTTTGCTATGCGGACGGTTAACGTTTGAGCGTGCGGGTGCGTGGCGGCGTACTTGCGCTTGCGCTCCAACAGTTGCGCAAGCGACGGCTGGACGGTGCGCTGAACTACACTGCTGGATGGGGCCGAAGACAGCGGAGGTGAGGGTGTGGGTGCAGGCCAGGAGACGGTAGTGCCTGTGTCCTGAGAGGGGGGTTGCATCTCAGTGGCAGGTTGGGGCACAGGGGGAGAGGCAGGGGTGCAAACCGGAGGCGCTGAACAGCCTTCGTCCCACCTTGCGGGGTGCTTGGCCATCATATGTCTGCGCATGGCGGTGGTGGTGAGGCTGTTGGTGTTGGCTCCCCGGCTGAGCTTTGCGCGACAAAGGTTGCACACCACTGTTCGTCGGTCGTCAGGCGTCTCTGTGAAAAACTGCCAGACCTTAGAGCACCTCGGCCTCTGCAGGGTGGCATGGCGCGAGGGGACGCTTTGGGAAACACTTGGTGGATTATTCGGTCTGGCCCTGCCTCTACCCCTGGCCACCGCACTGCCTCTTGCAACCTGCCCTGCTGATGCCCTTGACTCCCCCTCTGAAGACCTGTCCTCCTGAGTAAGCGTTGCACACCAGGTGGGGTCAGTCACCTCATCGTCCTGCTGCTCTTCCTCCGAATCCTCTGTGCGCTGCTCCCTCGGACTTACTGCCCTTACTACTACCTCACTGCAAGACAACTGTGTCTGATCGTCATCGTCCTCCTCACCCACAGAAAGTTGTTGAGACAGTTGGCGGAAGTCCCCAGCCTCTTCCCCCGGACCCCGGGAACTTTTGAATGGTTGGGCATCAGTGACGATAAACTCCTCTGGTGGGAGAGGAACCGCTGCTGCCCAATCTAAGCAGGGGCCCGAGAACAGTTCCTGGGAGTGTTCCCGCTCCTGAGCAGGTGTCATTGTAGTGGAGTGAGGAGGCTGGGAGGAAGGAGGAGCAGCAGACAGAGGATTCGGATTTGCAGCAGTGGACGGCGCAGAACTGCGGGTTGACGATAGGTTGCTCGAAGCACTTTCTGCCATCCTGGACAGGACCTGCTCACACTGCTCATTTTCTAATAACCGTCTCCCGCGTGGACCCATTAATTGGGCGATGAATGTGGGGACACCAGAAACGTGCCTCTCTCCTAATCGCGCAGCAGTCGGCTGCGACACACCTGGATCAGGAGCTCGGCCTGTGCCCACACCCTGACTTGGCCCTCCGCGTCCTCGGCCGCGTCCACGTCCTCTAGGCCTACCCCTACCCCTCAGCATGCTGTATTACCAGTGATTTGATTTCACAGGCAGCTAATAAATTGGCGCAAGACTGCAGGCCAAATATAATTTTTTCCCTTTTTTGAAAACGAAAGGCCCCACTGCCTCTAGTGAATGTATAATCTAAGTTTAATAACTGTGCTGTGTCCCTGCTAATGTGTCACAGAATGTGAGGGTAGCAGAGTTATTAACTGTGGCAGAGCAGGTATTTTTTTTCCCAATTAAGGAAAGCAAATGGCGAAGCCAGGAGTAAAACGTAGCTGGGTGCGTCTGATTTTTAAAGGTTGCACACACAGCCGAGACGTGTCCACCGCCCTTAGGACGGACAGAGGCAGGACAAATAGAATTATTTTCCGTTTTTTTGCACCAAAAGGCAGCACTGCGTATATTCTATGAACATGAGAAGTTTAATAACTGTGCTGTGTCCCTGCTAATGTGTCACAGAACGTGAGGGTAGCAGAGTTATTAACTGTGGCAGAGCAGGTTTTTTTTTTCCCAATTAAGGAAAGCAAATGGCAAAGCCAGGAGTAAAACGTAGCTGGGTGCGTCTGATTTTTAAAGGTTGCACACGCAGCCGACACGTGTCCACCGCCCTTAGGACGGACAGAGGCAAGACAAATAGAATTATTTTCCGTTTTTTGGCACCAAAAGGCAGCACTGCGTATATTCTATGAACATGAGAAGTTTAATAACTGTGCTGTGTCCCTGCTAATGTGTCACAGAACGTGAGGGTAGCAGAGTTATTAACTGTGGCAGAGCAGGTATTTTTTTTCCCAATTAAGGAAAGCAAATGGCAAAGCCAGGAGTAAAACGTAGCTGGGTGCGTCTGATTTTTAAAGGTTGCACACGCAGCCGACACGTGTCCACCGCCCTTAGGACGGACAGAGGCAGGACAAATAGAATTATTTTCACTTGTTTTACAAGCAAAAGGCAGCACTGCGTATATTCAATGAATAATAACTGTGTTGTGGCCCTGCCTATAGAATTCTTTCCCTGCAGTATCAATGGAGGGTGCAATGCTCTGCAGAGGCGATTTTGAGAAGCAAAAAAAAATGCAGCACAGCTAACAGCAGCCTGGACAGTACTGCACACAGTTAAATGTGGCCCTAGAAAGGACCGTTGAGGTTCTTGAAGGCTACACTCACTCCTAACACTCTCCCTGCCTATGCAGCACTTCTGTCCCTAATGCCGGGTGCAACGCTCTGCAGAGCCGATTTTGAGAAAAAAAAATTGCCACTGCTAACAGCAGCCAACACACAGCTATCAGTGGCCCTAATAAGGACCTTTGGGGGGTCTTGAAGCCTACACTAACTACCAATTCTTTCCCTACAGCAGCTCCGGTACAAACAGCACTGTCCCTCATCTAACTCACACGGCATCTGAGGCGAACCGCGGGAGGGGCCGACTTTTATGTTCGGGTGACACCTGATCTTCCCAGCCACTCACAGCAGGGGGGTGGTATAGGGCTTGAACGTCACAGGGGGAAGTTGTAATGCCTTCCCTGTCTTTCAATTGGCCAGAAAAGCGCGCTAACGTCTCAGGGAAGGAAGTGAAAGTAACCAGAACACCGCATGGTGTTCGTTACGAATAACGAACATCCCGAACACCCTAATATTCGCACGAATATCAAGCTCGGAAGAACACGTTCGCTCATCTCTAGTTGCTATATATTATACTGCTGAGGCAACATGAAAGTTGCGCTGTGATTGGTTGTTATTAGAGAAGAGCGAGCACCAAAATGCTCGGGTGCTCGTTACTCGGGACGAAATTTTCGCGATGCTCGAGGGTTCGTTTCGAGTAACGAACCCCATTGAAGTCAATGGGCGACTCGAGCATCTTTGTATATCGCCGATGCTCGCTAAGGTTTCCATTTGTGAAAATCTGGGCAATTCAAGAAAGTGATGGGAACGACACAGACACGGATAGGGCAGGCGAGGGGCTACATGTTGGGCTGCATCTCAAGTTCCCAGGTCCCACAATTAAGCCACAATAGCGATGCATACCTTAGCTAAGCACCACACTACCTCCAACAAAGCACAATCACTGCCTGCATGACACTCCGCTGCCACTTCTCCTGGGTTACATGCTGCCCAACCCCCCCCCCCCCCCCCCGCACGACGCAGTGTCCACAGCGCACACCAAAGTGTCCCTGCCCAGCCTTCAGCTGCCCTCATGCCACACCACCCTCATGTCTATTTATAAGTGCGTCTGCCATGAGGAGGAACCGCAGGCACACACTGCAGAGGGTTGGCACGGTTAGGCAGCGACCCTCTTTATAAGGGGCGGGGCAATAGCCCACAATGCTGTACAGAAGCAATGAGAAATATAATCCTGTGCCACCACCATCAGGAGCTGCACACGTGGGCATAGCAATGGGGAACCTATGTGCCTCACACTATTCATTCTGTCAAGGTGTCTGTATGCCCCAGTCAGACCGTGGTTTTTTATAAATAGTCACAGGCAGGTACAACTCCGCAATGGGAATTCCGTGTGCACCCACAGCATGGGTGGCCACGTGGAACCCACCGGCGGTACATAAATATATCCCATTGCATTGCCCATCACAGCTGAGGTAATGTCATGTTAAATGCACGTGGGCTTCGGCCCACACTGCATGCCCCAGTCAGACTGGGGTTCTTTAGAAGTGGACACATGCAGTTACAACTCCGGCGGACCGACAGCATGGGTGGGTGCCAGGAAGCCACCGGCGGTACATAAATATATCCCATTGCAGTGCCCATCACAGCTGAGGTAACTTCCGATTAAATGCAGGTGGGCGTTGGCCCACACTGCATGCCCCAGTCAGACTGGGGTTCTTTAGAAGTAGACACATGCAGTTACAACTCCCTGTGGACCCACAGCATGGGTGGCTCCCTGGAACCCACCGGCAGTACATAAATATATCCCATTGCAGTGCCCAGCACAGCTGATGTAACGTCAGCTGTAATGCAGGTGGGCAAAAAATTAATTGGATTACACTGTAGGCGAGGGCCCCAAAAAATTGGTGTACCAACAGTACTAATGTACGTCAGAAAAATTGCCCATGCCCAACCAAGAGGGCAGGTGAAATCCATTAATCGCTTTGGTTAATGTGGCTTAATTTGTAAGTAGGCCTGGAGGCAGCCCAGTTAAAATAAAAATTGGTTCAGGTGAAAGTTTCAACGTTTTAATGAGCATTGAAACATATAAAAATTGTTTACAAAAATTATATGACTGAGCCTTGTGGCCCTAAGAAAAATTGCCCGTTCGGCGTGATTACGTCAGGTTTCAGGAGGAGGAGCAGGAGGAGGAGGATGAATATTATACACAGATTGATGAAGCTAAAAGGTCCACGTTTTTGAGTGTGATAGAGAACAATGCTTCCATCCGCGGGTGCAGCCTACGTATTGTTTAGGTATCGCTGCTGTCCGCTGGTGGAGAACAGAAGTCTGGGGAAATCCAGGCTTTGTTCATCTTGATGAGTGTTAGCCTGTCGGCACTGTCGGTTGACAGGCGGGTACGCTTATCCGTGATGATTCCCCCAGCCGCACTAAACACCCTCTCTGACAAGACGCTAGCCGCAGGACAAGCAAGCACCTCCAGGGCATACAGCGCGAGTTCAGGCCACGTGTCCACCTTTGACACCCAGTAGTTGTAGGAAGCAGAGGCGTCACGGAGGACGGTCGTGCGATCGGCTACGTACTCCCTCACCATCCTTTTACAGTGCTCCTGCCGACTCAGCCTTGACTGGGGAGCAGTGACACAGTCTTGCTGGGGAGCCAGAAAGCTGTCAAAGGCCTTAGAGAGTGTTCCCCTGCCTGTGCTGTACATGCTGCCTGATCTCCGCGCCTCCCCTGCTACCTGGCCCTCGGAACTGCGCCTTCGGCCACTAGCGCTGTCGGATGGGAATTTTACCATCAGTTTGTCCGCCAGGGTCCTGTGGTATAGCATCACTCTCGAACCCCTTTCCTCTTCGATTTCACTGTGAAAGTACCCCAGAAATATTAGATTAGATAATCTGTTCTATTATTAAAATATAACTTTTATTATAGGACTTTATTTAAAATACACTAAATCACACCACTAAATGGCCCAGCACACATCAGAAAACTAGACGAACATAAACATACAAACACCCAAAGAACATACAGGACAGGGGGTAGGTATATCACCTTATCGTGGTGATCCGCTATACCAATGTAAATTACCGTTCCCTTAATAGATTTACAGGTATGGTTATATTGCTATTTATACAGCGGTAATAACGGTATAAATTTTATTTCAGAAGGCGAAGGATGATAGACAAATAATATTTAATCGACGCGTTTCTACGGCCCTGATGTAATAAGTGAGCCGATTCATCAGGATCAAGACGAATAGCCTCTGTCTTTTGTACTCAAATGCCCCAAATGAAGAATGGTTCGTAGGGCTTATAACACTTATATGTAGTTAGTTCGTGATTATTTCTATTGTCCTTCTAGAGGTACAGGTGGTCGGCGCCTGCGACCGATAATACCACTGGTTTATACTGTATTTAACATGGTGGTATATTTGCCTGGGCACAGAATTGCCTGAAGTGTTTCTAGTACTTCTGATGGAGTAGTTCAGAGGGTTAAAGAGTGTAACTCAAGTATATGGGGATATCCCCTCTTTTTGCGATCAGAGCCGATGTTAGCACTTGCATCAAATATGTGGATGATGTGGTATTTGATGCTTATACCCACATCTCCAAAGTGTTTATGCCCAATGGCTAAAGATCGCACTGTTTAATATATCAGTGTAAGAGTGCTCTGTTTTTAGGCTAGGAGGACTGATAGTCATCAGAACATCCACTTAAGATAGTACAGATAAAGCCCTGAGAAATTCAGATAACATATGTCTCAGTTTTGGGCAATCTGTGCTTATCTAGTTGGAAGTCTGGACGTGGATTCTCGCCCTAGAGTTGGTAGAAACTATACTTGATTGTAGCCTCCAGCAAGAGCCCTGCACTCCTCAAACACCTCTATGTCTGCACTTCACAGCGTCTTAGCCCATACTGACATCCCGTTTAACGCTTGAGCGTGCGGGTGCGTGGCGGCGTACTTGCGCTCCAACACTTGCGCTAGCGACGGCTGGACGGTGCGCTGAGAGACATTGCTGGATGGGGCCGAGCACAGCGGAGGTGAGGGTGTGGGTACAGGCCAGGAGACGGTAGCGCCTGTGTCCTGAGAGGGGGGTTGGATCTCAGTGGCAGGTTGGGGCACAGGGGGAGAGGCAGCGGTGCAAACCGGAGGCGGTGAACGGCCTTCGTCCCACCTTGTGGGGTGCTTGGCCATCATATGTTTGCGCATGCTGGTGGTGGTGAGGCTGTTGGTGTTGGCTCCCCGGCTGATCTTGGCGCGACAAAGGTTGCACACCACTGTTCGTCGGTCGTCTGCACTCTCAGTGAAAAACTGCCAGACCTTTGAGCACCTCAGCCTCTGCTGGGTGGCATGGCGCGAGGGGGCGCTTTGGGAAACAGTTGGTGGATTATTCGGTCTCGCCCTGCCTCTACCCCTGGCCACTGCACTGCCTCTTCCAACCTGCCCTGCTGCTGCACTTGCCTCCCCCGCTGAAGACCTGTCCTCAGTAGGCGTAGCAAACCAGGTGGGGTCAGTCACCTCATCGTCCAGCTGCTCTTCCTCCGAATCCTCTGTGCGCTCCTCCCTCAGACTTACTCCAATTACTACTACCTGAGTGATAGACAACTGTGTCTCATCGTCATCGTCCTCCTCAACTCGATTGTTCAATTCCAAGCACCAAAGAATTAGTGTCCAAATTTTACGTATGGAATCTAATTCTCTCACTTCCTGATGTCATCTATATATATATAAATGAATGTCTGTCTGTCTGTCCTTTATGCATTACTACACCATTCATCCAATCGCCATGAAACTTTTGGAAGTTGTTGAGTACACTCCTGGGAGGATTACTGGCATAGTACAAGTATCCTACGACAGGTGGCGCGCGTGTGAGCATCGTCGATAGTTATGCCGCCCAGACAAAGATCTTTTGATTTCCATCTCAAGCACGAAAGCAAAAGGCATTACAAGCAAGCGTGTTCAACTACAAAATGATGCATCCGCAGAACGTTTCGCAAGACAATTGCTGGATATTGAGAATGCTGAGGTAAAATGAAAGCTGTGATAGGTTGCTATTTCTTATATTGCTGAGGTAACATGAAAGCTGTGCTGTGATTGGTTGCTATAATATACTGCTGAGGCAACATGAAAGCTGTGCTGTGATTGGTTGCTACTTCTTTTACTGCTGAGGTAACATGAAAGCTGCGCTGTAATTGGTTGCTATATATTATACTGCTGAGGCAACATGAAAGCTGTGCTGTGATTAGTTGCTATTTCTTATACTGCTGACGAAACATGAAAGCTGCGCTGTGATTAGTTGCTACTTCTTATACTACTGAGGTTAGATGAAAGCTGCGCTGCGATTCGTTGTTATATATTATACCACTGAGGTAACATGAAAGCTGCGTTGTGATTGGTTGTTATATATTATACCGCTGAAGTAACTTGAAAGCTGCGCTGTGATTGGTTGTTATCTAGATATATAAAAACTAATGTATTTATTAGAGATGAGCGAACGTACTTGTCCGAGCTTGATATTCGTGCGAATATTAGGGTGTTCGGGATGCTCGTTACTCGTAACGAGCACCACGCGGTGTTCTGGTTACTTTCAGTTTCCTCTCTGAGACGTTAGCGCGCTTTTCTGGCCAATTGAAAGACAGGGAAGGCATTACAACTTCCCCCTGTGATGTTCAAGCCCTATACCACCCCCCTGCTGTGAGTGGCTGGGGAGATCAGATGTCACCCGAGTATAAAAGTCGGCCCCTCCCGCGGCTCGCCACACATGCCTTGTGAGTTAGCTGAGGGAAAGTACTATCGTGCTGGTGCTGCTGTAGGGAGAGCATTAGGAGTCAGTGTAGGCTTCAAGAACCCTAAAGGTCCTTCTTAGGGCCACATCTACCTGTGTGCAGGCTGCTGCTAGCAGTGTTTTTTTTTTCTCAAAATCGCCTCTGCAGACCGTTGCACCCGGCATTAGGGACAGAAGTGCTGCATAGGCAGGGAGAGTGTTAGGAGTGAGTGTAGCCTTCAAGAACCTCAACGGTCCTTTCTAGGGCCAAATTTAACCGTGTGCAGTACTGTGCTGGCTGCTGTTAGCAGTGTTGCATTTATTTTTTTTTCTAAAAATCGTCTGTGCAGAGCATTGCACCCTCCATTGATACTACAGGGACAGAATTGTATAGGCAGGGCCACAACACAGTTATTGTTCATTGAATATACGCAGTGGGTCCTTCCCTTTGCAAAAAAGGAAAAGAAATTATATTTGGCCTGCCTGTGTCAGTCCTAAGGTCTCCGTGTACGTGTGTGCTGCGTGGACAATGTACAAAAATCAGACGCAACCAGCTACGGTTTACTGCAGGCTTGCGCCATTGTCTTTCCTGACTGGCAAATACCTGCTCTGCTAGAGTTAATAACTCTGCTACACTAAAGTTGTGTGTCACTTTTTCAGGGCCACACTACAGTTCTAAAAGTTATTGTTCATTGAATATACGCAGTGGGTCCTTCCCTTTGCAAAAAAGGAAAAGAAATTATATTTGGCCTGCCTGTGTCAGTCCTAAGGTCTCCGTGTACGTGTGTGCTGCGTGGACAACGTACAAAAATCAGACGCAACCAGCTACGGTTTACTGCAGGCTTGCGCCATTGTCTTTCCTGACTGGCAAATACCTGCTCTGCTAGAGTTAATAATAACTCTGCTACACTAAAGTTGTGTGACACTTTTTCAGGGCCACACCACAGTTATTAAACGTATTGTTCATTGAATATACGCAGTGGGGCCTTCCATTTGCAAAAAAGCAAAAAAATTATATTTGGCCTGCAGGCTTGCGCCAATTTATTTCCTGCCTGGGAAATCAAATCACTGGTAATACAGCATGCTGAGGGGTAGGGGTAGGCCTAGAGATCGTGGACGCGGCCGAGGACGCGGAGGGCCAAGTGAGGGTGTGGGCACAGGCCGAGCCAGTGCGGTGGCCAGGGGTAGAGGCAGGGCCAGACCGAATAATCCACCAACTGTTTCCCAAAGCGCCCCCTCGCGCCATGCCACCCTGCACAGGTCAAGGTGCTCTACGGTGTGGCAGTTTTTCACAGAGACGCCTGACGACCGACGAACAGTGGTGTGCAACCTTTGTCGCGCCAAGATCAGCTGGGGAGGCACCACCAACAGCATGCGCAGGCATATGATGGCCAAGCACCCCACAAGGTGGGACGATGCCTGTTCACCGCCTCCGGTTTGCACCACTGCCTCTCCCCCTGTGCCCCAACCTGCCACTGAGATCCAACCCCCCTCTGAGGACACAGGCACTACCGTCTCCTGGCCTGCACCCACACCCTCACCTCCACTGTCCTCGGCCCCATCCAGCAATGTCTCTCAGCGCAGCGTCCAGCCGCAGCTAGTGCCACAGTTTGAGCGCAAGCGCAAGTACGACGCCACGCACCCGCACGCTCAAGCGTTAAACGTGCACATTGCAAAATTGATCAGCCTGGAGATGCTGCCGTATAGGCTTGTGGAAACGGAGGCTTTCAAAAGCATGATGGCGGCGGCTGCCCCGCGCTACTCGGTTCCCAGTCGCCACTACTTTTCCCGATGTGCCGTCCCAGCCCTGCACGACCACGTCTCCCGCAACATTGTACGCGCCCTCACCAACGCGGTTACTCCCAAGGTCCACTTAACAACGGACACGTGGACAAGCACAGGCGGGCAGGGCCACTATATCTCCCTGACGGCACATTGGGTGAATTTAGTGGAGGCTGGGACAGAGTCAGAGCCTGGGACCGCTCACGTCCTACCCACCCCCAGAATTGCGGGCCACAGCTCGGTGGTGGTATCTGCGGCGGTGTATGCTTCCTCCACTAAAGCACCTTCCTCCTCTTCCTCCTCCACCGCAACCTCTGTCTCGCAATCAAGATGTGTCAGCAGCACATCGCCAGCAGTCGGTGTCACGTGGCGTGGCAGCACAGCGGTGGGCAAGCGTCAGTAGGCCGTGCTGAAACTACTCAGCTTAGGAGAGAAGAGGCACACGGCCCACGAACTGCTGCAGGGTCTGACACAGCAGACCGATCGCTGGCTTGCGCCGCTGAGCCTCCAACCGGGCATGGTCGTGTGTGACAACGGCCATAAGCTGGTGGCGGCTCTGCAGCTCGGCAGCCTCACGCACGTGCCATGCCTGGCCCATGTCTTTAATTTGGTGGTTCAGCGCTTTCTGAAAAGCTACCCCCACTTGTCATACCTGCTCGGAAAGGTGCGCCAGCTCTGCGCACATTTCCGCAAATCCCACACGCACGCTGCCACCCTGCGGACACTGCAACATAGGTTTAATCTGCCAGTGCACCGACTGCTGTGCGACGTGCCCACACAGTGGAACTCTACGCTCCACATGTTGGCTAGACTCTATGAGCAGCGTAGAGCTATAGTGGAATACCAACTCCAACATGGGCGGCGCAGTGGTAGTCAGCCTCCTCAATTATTTACAGAAGAGTGGCCCTGGTTGGCAGCCATCTGCCAGGTCCTTGGAAAATTTGAGGAGTCTACCCAGGTGGTGAGCGGCGATGCTGCAATCATTAACGTCACCATTCCTCTGCTATGCATCTTGAGAAGTTCCCTGCAAAGCATAAAGGCAGACGCTTTGCGCTCGGAAACAGAGCCGGGGGAAGACAGTATGTCGCTGGATAGTCAGAGCACCCTCATGTCTATATCTCAGCGCGTTGAGGAGGAGGAGGAGGAGCATGAGGAGGATGAGGAGGAGGGGGAAGAGACAGCTTGGCCCACTGGTGAGGGTACACATGCTGCTGGGCTGTCATCCTTTCAGCGTGTATGGCCTGAGGAGGAGGAAGAGGAGGAGGATCCTGAAAGTGATCTTCCTAGTGAGGACAGCCATGTGTTGCGTACAGGTACCCTGGCACACATGGCTGACTTCATGTTAGGATGCCTTTCTCGTGACCCTCGCGTTACACGCATCCTGGCCACTACGGATTACTGGGTGTACACACTGCTCGATCCACGGTATAAGGAGAGCCGTTGCACTCTCATTCCCGAAGAGGAAAGGGGTTCGAGAATGATGCTATACCACAGGGCGCTGGTGGACAAACTGATGGTAAACTTCCCATCCGACAGCGCTAGTGGCAGAAGGCGCAGTTCCGAGGGCCAGGTAGCAGGGGAGGCGCAGAGATCAGGCAGCATGTACAGCGCAGGCAGGGGAACATTCTCCAAGGCCTTTGCCAGCTTTATGGCTCCCCAGCAAGACTGTGTCACCGCTCCCCAGTCAAGGCTGAGTCGGCGGGAGCACTGTAAAAGGATGGTGAGGGAGTACGTAGCCGATCGCACGACCGTCCTCCGTGACGCCTCTGCCCCCTACAACTACTGGGTGTCGAAGCTGGACACGTGGCCTGAACTCGCGCTGTATGCCCTGGAGGTGCTTGCTTGTCCTGCGGCTAGCGTCTTGTCAGAGAGTGTGCTTAGTGTGGCTGGGGGAATCATCACGGATAAGCGTACCCACCTGTCAACCGACAGTGCCGACAGGCTTACACTCATCAAGATGAACAAAGCCTGGATTTCCCCAGACTACTCTTCTCCACCAGCGGACAGCAGCGATACGTAAGCAATACGTAGGCTGCACCCGCGGATGGAAGCTACGTTCTCTCTCACCATCCAAAACGGGGACATTTCTGCTTCATCAATCTGTGTCTAATATTCCTCCTCCTCCTCCTGCTCCTCCTCCTGAAACCTCACGTAATCACGCTGAACGGGCAATTTTTCTTAGGGCCACAAGGCTCACTCATATAATTTTTCTAAACAATTTTTATACGTTTCAATGCTCTTAAAAGCGTTGGAACTTTAAGTTGAACCAATTTTTAGTTAAACTGGGCTGCCTCCAGGCCTAGTTACCACTTAAGCCACATTAACCAAAGCGATTAATGGGTTTCACCTGCCCTCTTGGTTGGGCATGGCCAATTTTTTGGATGTACATTAGTACTGTTGATACAGCAATTTTTGGGGGCCCTCGCCTACAGTGTAATCAAATGAATTTTTAGCCCACCTGCATTACAGCTGACGTTACATCCGCTGTGTTGGGCAATGCAATGGGATATTTTTGTGTATCGCCGGTGGGTTCCAGGGAGCCACCCATGCTGTAGGTGCACACGGAGTTTAACCTACATCTGTCCACTTGTAAAGAACCCCAGTCTGACTGGGGCATGCAGTGTGGGCCGAAGCCCACCTGCATTAAGCACGACATTACTACCTCAGCTGTGTTGGGCAATGCAATGGGATATTTCTATGTACCACCGGTGGCTTCCTGGCACCCACCCCTGCTGTGGGTCCACAGGGAATTATAAATGCATCTGTTTCCACTTGTAAAGAACCCCAGTCTGACTGGGGCATGCAGTGTGGGCCGAAGCCCACCTGCATTAAAGGGGTTGTCCCGCGCCGAAACGGGTTTTTTTTTTTTCAACCCCCCCCCCCGGTCGGCGCGAGACAACCCCGATGCAGGGAGGTAAAGGAAGCTTACCGGAGCGCTTACCTTAATCCCCACGCTCCGGTGACTTCAATACTTACCGCTGAAGATGGCCGCCGGGATCCTCTGTCTTCGTGGACCGCAGCTCTTCTGTGCGGTCCATTGCCGATTCCAGCCTCCTGATTGGCTGGAATCGGCACGTGACGGGGCGGAGCTACACGGAGCCTGCATTCTGCACGAGCGGCTCCATAGAAGATTGCAGAAGACCCGGACTGCGCAAGCGCGGCTAATTTGGCCATCGGAGGGCGAAAATTAGTCGGCACCATGGAGACGAGGACGCCAGCAACGGAGCAGGTAAGTATAAAACTTTTTATAACTTCTGTATGGCTCATAATTAATGCACAATGTACATTACAAAGTGCATTATTATGGCCATACAGAAGTGTATAGACCCACTTGCTGCCGCGGGACAACCCCTTTAAGCACGACATTACTACCTCAGCTGTGTTGGGCACTGCAATGGGATATTTTTATGTACCGCCGGTGGGTTCCAGGAAGCCACCCATGCTGTCGGTCGACAGGGACTTCACAATAGGGAGTTGTACCTGCCTGTGTCTATGAATTAAAAAGTCCGGTCTGACTGGGGCATGCAGAGACACCTTGATAGAATGAATAGTGTGTGGCACATAGGTTCCCCATTGCTATGCCCACGTGTGCAGCTCCAGATGGAGGTGGCACAGGATTCTATTTCTCATTGCTTCTGTACAGCATTGTGGGCTATCGCCCCGCCCCTTTTAAAGAGGGTCGCTGCCTAGCCGTGCCAACCCTCTGCAGTGTGTGCCTGCGGTTCCTCCTCATGGCAGACGCACTTCTTAATAGACATGAGTGTGGCGTGGCATGAGGGCAGCTGAAGGCTGCGCAGGGACACTTTGGTGTGCGCTGTGGGGGGGAGGGGGGGGCGGTTGGGCAGCATGTAACCCAGGAGAAGTGGCAGCGGAGTGTCATGCAGGCAGTGATTGTGCTTTGTTGGAGGTAGTGTGGCGCTTAGCTAAGGTATGCATTGCTAATGAGGGCTTTTCAGAAGTAAAAGTTGTTGGGAGGGGGGGGGGCACTCTTGCCGCTATTGTGGCTTAATAGTGGGACCTGTGAACTTGAGATGCAGCCCAACATGTAGCCCCTCGCCTGCCCTATCCGTTGCTGTGTCGTTCCCATCACTTTCTTGAATTGCCCAGATTTTCACACAAGGAAACCTTAGCGAGCATCGGCGATATACAAAAATGCTCGGGTCGCCCATTGACTTCAATGGGGTTCGTTACTCGAAACGAACCCTCGAGCATCGCGAAAAGTTCATCCCGAATAACGAGCACCCGAGCATTTTGGTGCTCGCTCATCTCTAGTATTTATGTATGTCTGTCTTCACAGCAACGCGCGATGGGTAAGCTAGTGTATGTATAAAAAAAAAGCTAGAAGAATGTAGTATTTACAACATACCCTAAGATCAACAATAAACAGTTCTTTAGAGAACTGACAGACCAGCTTTTGGCTGACACAGTAGAACATAAAGTGATGGGAGGAGACTTTAATACGGTGCTCAATGCGGCTGAGGATCGCCGCAGCCGCGCAGCTGGTGGAAAGACCTCAAGATATCATGATGTCGCATTCCAAAACTTTACTAATACACAGCAATTAAGGGATGTGTGGCGGGAAATCAATCCAGAAGGTCGTGAATTCACACATTATTCCCACGCACACGACTCTTGGTCCAGAATTGACTACTTATTGGTGTCTCCTAATTTATTGTCTACAGTTTCTAACGCAAGTATCACAGAACTTGTGATCTCAGATCACGCCCCAGTGATGTTGACATTGCATGATATAATTTTTAAGGGTGTGAACTATTTATAGAAATTATCTACATATTTGGCTGAGGATGAGACCTTGCGGGCATTGTTACATGGGTGGTGGTTGGAATTTATGTCAGACAATGAGATACATTCTGATAATCCTAAATTGCTATGGGACACAGTTTAGGCTGTTATTAGAGGCAAATTGATTGCATACACAATTACGCTAAAAAGAAAGATCAAGGATAAAATTGGCCAATATAGCTCTATCTTACACAACATTTCAATCCAACCCAAACTTACAGAACAAACAGTAATGGATGAAGACCAAAGAATCTTATGAAACATGGTTATACAAACAAGAGCAATTGTCACATACCTATAAGGAAGCGCGCTTATTTAAATTCGGCAACACAGCGGGCAAACTTGTGGCCAAACAAAGACCCCCTTTGTGATATCTAATATCTTAGGCCTGAAAGACCAATCTGGTAAGATGCAATCACATCCGGAAAAAATGAATATCTTTTACAGATATTAGACGCAATTGTACACCCAATCCCCGATACAGCCAGTCGTCCCAATGGCTGTCCCCCCTAACATAACATTGGCTGCGTTGAGCGACAAACAATACTCCCTCTTAAATGTGAATATATCACAGATAGAAATACAGGAAGCCATTTCAAATCTAAAAAAAACAATAAGGCCCCAGGACCAGATGGATATATAGGACAGTTCCTTAAAATACTAAAAGACCAAAGGTCTCTGCAGGAGACTCCTATCCCATTGAAAATGAGCCACACCCCATATTAAACTACTCCCCAAACTGGGTAAAGACCTCTCGGATGCAACAGCCTATCAACCAATTTCCTAATTAACGCTGATTTAAAGCTAATGGCAAAGATTATGGCAGACCGTCTAACCACTATACTGCCACATCTAATTTCTCCCTTACAGAATGGCTTTGTGAAAGATAGATCCACTACAACAAATATAAGGAAAATACTAACAATCCTTGATGATATTAAAATCAACCCGGCAGCTCACCTATTTTCGGCACCACTGACGATAGAGGCTGAAAAAGCATTTGATAATGTTTCATGGAGTTGGCTGAGGATAGTTATGGAAAAGTTGGGCTTTACAGGCCCCTTCTGTTCATATATATTGAACCTTTACACCTCCCCGCTGGCTGCAATCTACACTCCGGGCTTCCTCTCCTCAAGGTTTCCATTACAGAAAGGTACCAGGCAAGGGTGCCCCCTCTCCCGACTCCTATTCAACATTGCAATAGAACCATTGATACATATGCTGGAGGGAAGCGATGATATAGCAGGGATCAAAATCCGAAAAAGGACTATTAAATCAATGCTCTTCACGGATGATATCATGCTAGCACTTGCACAACCTCATACGGCTCTGCCGCGGGTCTTTGCCCTACTAGAAACATTTGGGAAACTATCAGGATTTAAGGTTAACACCACAAAGTGTGAATTACTAGATATCTCTCCCCGCAGCAACCTACACAATATTGACATTACAAAATCCCTGTCACTCTGGTTAAGAACTCTATCAAATACCTGGGAATAAATGTAAGTAAGGTCCCTGAGAGCTTATATTAACTAAACTATCCCCCAGTTATACATAAAATCATAAGCGAACTTCAGGAAGGACTAACCCCCCACTATCCTTTTTGGGACATTGTCACCTAATTAAAATGATTAGCTTCCCAAAGCTACATTATCAACTGCAGGCTATCCCACTTTTTCTGAGAAGACAAAACATAGGAAAGCTTTAAGCAGCATTCTCAGCATTCATTTGCTTTGAAAAAACTTATGATGTCTAGAAATAGAATTAGATGAAACTTCCCAGATGTACGTACATACAATGTAGCTAGCCTGGTGAGGCACTCGTTAGATTGGTTGCAAGGATCTGACTATTTTTCAAATTAAGAACTAGAAATGAAATTGCTGCATCCCTGAAGTTTAAACGCTGTCTTACATACAAGATTTGCTAACCTCTCACTCAAATATGGCAAGAGACACTATCGCAGCCAGGAGAATTACGCGCAAAGTCTATAAACTATCATTCAAAGCGTCAAAAAATATCAATCTGTGGGGACACCCGGAATTTAGAGAAGGGCAGGTAAATAAAATGTTTAAAGAACAGCGTAGTAGGGGTATTGGGAGAATCCAACACCTTTCACATCAGAAGGAGCCTAGATATAGAACATTCAAGGAAATTCAGGAAACGTATGATCTACCTGCATCGCATTTTTTGCCATATGCACAGATATGGGGATTTTTGCGCTCACGGTTAATTGATATCTCTAAAGAGGCAATAATAATCCAATAGATTCACTTATAAGGAACCCTGGACTGAGACATTCAATATCTGATCTATACTATCGATTTAGGGAAGGGTGGATATTACTGGACAATGACCAAATGTTCAAAAGATGGGCACGGGAGCTACAAGACGCAGAGATACCCCACAAAAATTGTGCAAAGTTGGGATTCAGTAAGGAAAGCCATAACCATAATACAGCAACTAAAATATCTACTAAAAATGGAGAGATTGGAAATAGAGAGGTGTGCAGAATGTCAAGCGACAAGGTGGCATGTTTTTATATGGTCATTCCGTGTCAGTTCAACCAACGCTCCCGGTCGACCATCTCAGATTTCAATGAAACTTTGCACAAAGATAGACCCTGACCCTAAACTAAGATAGCCAGAATATTAGGCTTCAGACTGCTTTGGTTCACGAGCTACAGGTCCTAATCTAGGGTGTTGTCATGTGATTACAGCGCGCAACCTGAAAAAAGGGGCGATTTCAATCCATTGCCAAGCCAGTTCCAATGACTCTAGAGCAATGATAGTTTTGGATGGATGATTCTAGTTTGCAATATAATACTTTTTCCTCTGTAGACCGACGGCAAATGACATGGTGATTAGAGATGAGCGAGCACCAAAATGCTCGGGTGCTCGTTACTCGGGACGAAATTATCGCGATGCTCGAGGGTTTGTTTCGAGTAACGAACCCCATTGAAGTCAATGGTCGACCCGAGCATTTTTGTATATCGCCGATGCTCGCTAAGGTTTTCATTTGTGAAAATCTGGGCAATTCAAGAAAGTGATGGGAACGACACAGCAACGGATAGGGCAGGCGAGGGGCTACATGTTGGGCTGCATCTCAAGTTCCCAGGTCCCACTATTAAGCCACAATAGCGGCAAGAGTGGGCCCCCCCCCCTCCCAACAACTTTTACTTCTGAAAAGCCCTCATTAGCAATGCATACCTTAGCTAAGCACCACACTACCTCCAACAAAGCACAATCACTGCCTGCATGACACTCCGCTGCCACTTCTCCTGGGTTACATGCTGCCAACCCCCCCCCCCCCCCCCCCCGTACGACCCAGTGTCCACAGCGCACACCAAATTGTCCCTGCGCAGCCTTCAGCTGCACTCATGCCGCATGCTGGCCTCATAGCCACACCACCCTCATGTCTATTTATAAGTGCGTCTGCCATGAGGAGGAACCGCAGGCACACACTGCAGAGGGTTGGCACGGCTAGGCAGCGACCCTCTTTAAAAGGGGCGGGGCGATAGCCCACAATGCTGTACAGAAACAATGAGAAATAGAATCCTGTGCCACCGCCATCAGGAGTTGCACACGTGGGCATAGCAATGGGGATCCTATGTGCCACACACTATTCATTCTATCAAGGTGTCTGCATGCCCCAGTCAGACCGCGGTTTTTTATAAATAGTCACAGGCAGGTACAACTCCGCAATGGGAATTCCGTGTGCACCCACAGCATGGGTGGCTCCCTGGAACCCACTGGCTGTACATAAATGTATCCCATTGCAGTGCCCTGGCCAGCAGAGCTAACGTCAGATTAAATGCAGGTGGGCTTCGGCCCACACTGCATGCCCCAACCTAACCGGGGTTTTTAATTCATAGACACAGGCAGTTACAACTCCCTATTGTGAAGTCCCTGTGGATCGACAGCATGGGTGGGTGCCAGGAAGCCACCGGCGGTACATAAATATATCCCATTGCAGTGCCCAGCACAGCTGAGGTACTGTCATGTTTAATGCAGGTGGGCTTCGGCCCACACTGCATGCCCCAGTCAGACTGGGGTTCTTTAGAAGTGGACACATGCAGTTACAACTCCGTGTGGACCGACAGCATGGGTGGCTCCCTGGAACCCACCGGCGGTACATAAATATATCCCATTGCATTGCCCATCACAGCTGAGGTAATGTCATGTTAAATGCAGGTGGTCTTCGGCCCACACTGCATGCCCCAGTCAGACTGGGGTTCTTTGGAAGTAGACACATGCAGTTACAACTCCGTGTGGACCGACAGCATGGGTGGGTGCCAGGAACCCACCGGCGGTACATAAATAATTCCCATTGCAGTGCCCAACACAGCTGATGTAACGTCAGCTTTAATGCAGGTGGGCAAAAAATTAATTTGATTACACTGTAGACGAGGGCCCAAAAAAATTGGTGTACCAACAGTACTAATGTACCTCAGAAAAATTGCCCATGCCCAACCAAGAGGGCAGGTGAAACCCATTAATCGCTTTGGTTAATGTGGCTTAATTCGTAACTAGGCCTGGAGGCAGCCCAGTTAAAATAAAAATTGGTTCAGGTGCAAGTTTCAACGCTTTAATGAGCATTGAAACGTATAAAAATTGTTTACAAAAATTATATGACTGAGCCTTGTGGGCCTAAGAAAAATTGCCCGTTCGGCGTGATTACGTCAGGTTTCAGGAGGAGGATGAATAGAATACACAGATTGATTAAGCTAAAAGGTCCACGTTTTTGATGGTGATAGATACTTCCATCCGCAGGTGCAGCCTACGTATTGCTTAGGTATCGCTGCTGTCCACAGGTGGAGAAGAGAAGTCTGGGGAAATCCAGGCTTTGTTCATCTTTATGATTGTAAGCCTGTCGGCACTGTCGGTTGACAGGCGGGTACGCTTATCCGTGATGATTCCCCCAGCCGCACTAAACACCCTCTCTGACAAGACGCTAGCCGCAGGACAAGCAAGCACCTCCAGGGAATACAGCGCGAGTTCAGGCCACGTGTCCAGCTTCGACACCCAGTAGTTGTAGGGGGCAGAGGCGTCACGGAGGACGGTCGTGCGATCGGCTACGTACTCCCTCACCATCCTTTTACAGTGCTCCCGCCGACTCAGCCTTGACTGGGGAGCGGTGACACAGTCTTGCTGGGGAGCCAGAAAGCTGTCAAAGGCCTTAGAGAGTGTTCCCCTGCCTGTGCTGTACATGCTGCCTGATCTCTGCGCCTCCCCTGCTACCTGGCCCTCGGAACTGCGCCTTCGGCCACTAGCGCTGTCGGATGGGAATTTTACCATCAGTTTGTCCGCCAGGGTCCTGTGGTATAGCATCACTCTCGAACCCCTTTCCTCTTCGGGTATGAGAGTGGAAAGGTTCTCCTTATACCGTGGGTCGAGCAGTGTGTACACCCAGTAATCTGTAGTGGCCAGAATGCGTGTAACGCGAGGGTCACGAGAAAGGCATCCTAACATGAAGTCAGCCATGTGTGCCAGGGTACCTGTACGCAACACATGGCTGTCCTCAGTAGGAAGATCACTTTCAGGATCCTCCTCCTCCTCCTGAGGCCATACACGCTGAAAGGATGACAGGCAAGCAGCAAGGGTACCCTCAGCAGTGGGCCAAGCTGTCTCTTCCCCCTCCTCCTCATGCTCCTCATGCTCCTCCTCCTCAATGCGCTGAGATATAGACAGGAGGGTGCTCTGACTATCCAGCGACATACTGTCTTCCCCCGGCTCTGTTTCCGAGTGCAAAGTGTCTGCCTTTATGCTTTGCAGGGAACTTCTCAAGAGGCATAGCAGAGGAATGGTGACGCTAATGATTGCAGCATCGCAGCTCACCATCTGGGTAGACTCCTCAAAGTTTCCAAGGACCTGGCAGATGTCTGCCAACCTGGCCCACTCTTCTGTAAATAATTGAGGAGGCTGACTCCCACTGCGCCGCCCATGTTGGAGTAGGTATTCCACTATAGCTCTACGCTGCTCATAGAGCCTGGCCAACATGTGGAGCGTAGAGTTCCACCATGTGGGCACGTCGCACAGCAGTCGGTGCACTGGCAGATGAAA
This sequence comes from Eleutherodactylus coqui, assembly GCF_035609145.1. NCBI lineage: Eukaryota > Metazoa > Chordata > Amphibia > Anura > Eleutherodactylidae > Eleutherodactylus > Eleutherodactylus coqui. The sequence continues at coordinate 6,860,926 of NC_089842.1, read as the reverse complement.
CCGATGTTGCAGGGTGCGCAGGGTGGCAGCGTCCGTGTGGGACTTGCGGAAATGTGCGCAGAGCCGGCGCACCTTTCCAAGCAGGTCTGACAAGCGTGGGTAGCGTTTCAGAAAGCGCTGAACCAGGGAAAAGTAGTGGCGACTGGGAACTGAGTAGCGCGGGGCCGCTGCCGCCATCATACCTTTGAAAGCCTCCGTTTCCACAACCCTATACGGCAGCATCTCCAGGCTGATAAATTGGCTATGTGCACGTTTAACGCTTGAGCGTGCGGGTGCGTGGCGGCGTACTTACGCTTGCGCTCCAACATTTGCGCTAGCGACGGCTGGACGATGCGCTGGGAGACATTGGTGGATGGGGCCGACCACAGCAGAGGTGAGGGTGTGGGTGGAGGCCAGGAGACGGTAGTGCCTGTGTCCTGAGAGGGGGGTTGGATCTCAGTGGCAGGTTGGGGCACAGGGGAGAGGCAGCGGTGCAAACCGGAGGCGGTGAACGGCCTTCGTCACACCTTGTGGGGTGCTTGGCCATCATATATCTGCGCATGCTGGTGGTGGTGGCTCCCCAGCTGATCTTGGTGCGACACAGGTTGCACACCACTGTTCGTCTGTCGTCTGCACTCTCAGTGAAAAACTGCCAGACCTTTGAGCACCTCGGCCTCTGCAGGGTGGCATGGCGCGAGGGGGCGCTTTGGGAAACAGTTGGTGGATTATTCGGTCTGGCCCCGCCTCTACCCCTGGCCACCGCACTGCCTCTTCCAACCTACCCTGCTGCTGCCCTTTCCTCCCCCTCTGAAGACCTGTCCTCAGTAGGCGTAGCAAACCAGGTGGGGTCAGTCACCTCATCGTCCTGCTGCTCTTCCTCCGAATCCTCTGTGCGCTCCTCCCTCGGACTTACTGCCCTTACTACTACCTCACTGATAGACAACTGTGTCTCACCGTCATCGTCCTCCTCACCCACTGAAAGCTCTTGAGACAGTTGCCGGAAGTCCCCAGCCTCATCCCCCGGACCCCGGGAACTTTCCAAAGGTTGGGCATTGGTCGCGACAAACTTCTCCGGTGGGAGAGGAACCATTGCTGGCCATTCTGGGCAGGGGCCCGGGAACAGTTCCTGGGAGTCTGCCTGCTCCTCAGAATGTGTCATTGTAATGGAGTGAGGAGGCTGGGAGGAAGGAGGAGCAGCAGCCAGAGGATTCAGAGTTGCAGCAGTGGACGGCGCAGAACTCTGGGTGGTCGATAGATTGCTGGATGCACTTTCTGCCATCCACGACAGGACCTGCTCACACTGCTCATTTTCTAATAAAGGTCTACTGCGTGGACCCATTAATTGTGAGATGAATGTGGGGACGCCAGAAACGTGCCTCTCTCCTAATCCCGCAGCAGTCGGCTGCGATACACCTAGATCAGGAGCTCGGCCTGTGCCCACACCCTGACTTGGGCCTCTGCGTCCTCGGCCGCGTCCACGTCCTCTAGGCCTACCCCTACCCCTCAGCATGGTGTATTACCAGTAGTGCAGAAACAGAACGCTGTAATTAAATGTGCCGCTTATTGGCCTGTGGTTGGAGGCTGACTTCGCTTACGGAACGCACAGCAGAGGCAGGAAAGAATTTTGCGCAAGCCTGCTGTAACACTTAGCTGGCTGCGTATGAATTAGGACAACTACCCCCAGCAGATCCCCAGTACACTGAGGACGGTCACAGGCAACCCAAATAGATTTTTTTTCCCAAATGTTTTTGGAAAGGCCCACTGCCCATATACACTAAATATGTCTTCTGTCCTTGCCTCACCACTACTGGCACTGGACAATGTAAAATTACTGCAGGACGCAATGCTCTGCACGGCCGATATACAAAAAAAAAAAAAAGTGCAACACTGCAAAAAGCAGCCTCCACAGTACTGCACACGGTCAGATGTGGCCCTAAGAGGGACCGTTGGGGTTCTTGAAGCCTAAAATACTCCTAACACTCTCCCTATAGCAGCTCCGGCACCAGCAGCACTTTCCCTCCTCTATGTCAGAATAAATCTGTGGCGAGCCGCGGGAGGGGCCGATTTATATACTCGGGTGACACCTGATCTCGCCAGCCACTCACTGCAGGGGGGTGGTATAGGGCTTGAACGTCGCAGGGGGAAGTTGTAATGCCTTCCCTGTCTTTCTATTGGCCAGAAAAGTGCGCTAATGTCTCAGAGATGAAAGTGAAAGTAACCCGAACATCGCGTGGTACTCGTCACGAGTAACGAGCATCTCGAACACACTAATACTCGAACGAGTACGTTCGCTCATCTCTAATGGTGATTTATTTGCTTGCCCTGTTTGACAATATAAACATTTATATAAACATTTGCTTCTTTCTTGCAAACTAGAATCATCCATCACACATAAAATTGTAGTATAATTTCCTTAAAAAACAAACATATTAGACAATGGATAAACATTTCAACATTTGCCTCTGTAAAATGCTAGTACCTAAAGAATTTGAATCAAGCAGAGTAAATATTTTACTCATTAAACATGTAAATGTTACCATGCAGGGCAGCGCAGGGTCCCACGGTCAGCGCGCGCCACCCCGGCGTCGGCTCCGGCGTCCTGGAGCCCTGACGTCGGGGCTCTCCCGGCGACGTGGAATGGCTGGTGTGCGGCGGCGTGGGCGTGTCCGCCCGTACTCATCCACCTCTCTTGTGCAGTAGTGGGGGAGCTGGCTTGTTGCGCTTCCTTTCTGCTCATTTTTCACTTCATCTTTGCTGGTGCACAATCAGTCACTTGTAAACTAGAGTTATTTATTACACAAATGCTAGCCTTAGATGATCTTAGTATCCAATATGGATAGAGTGCTAAATAAGCCCAGTGATCACTGGAATATACCACAATCATTATGCAACACTCAATGATATTCTGACCATCTTAGGCCAAAGCTTAGGGCTCACCTGAACTCGCCAGGCAATTTTTAATCACATAAGTTTCTTGAGCACAAAAAGTTGTCTCATTCCAAAAATAATTTACCTTCTCATGATTTCCAAACTAATTATACATCCGTGCAAAACTTACACTTATTTTATTATTTGACCTCCGCGAGTGCATAGGACCTTCACAGGCATTGATATTTTCCCATCTAGAAGGTCTGGGAACAAAATGAAAAACATTGAATCTTGTAGAGCAAAAAATTCTCTTCCAAATAGAACAAAAATGAAAAAAATAAAAATGGAGTACATTCCGATTTTCGCCTTTGAAAAAGGGAAAAATTTGCATAAAACTGTTTTTAGCCATTTTTGACTCATTGTATCTTAAGAGCTCTGCATCCTTTTGGGTCCATAATGTGAATAATGAGAACCATTTCTATGGAGTATACATTGATACATTCAGAGCTGAGTTGGATCGCATTGATTAGGAGTTATTACTGCTTAAAATATGAGTTTTATTTTGCGCGATAGAATTTTTCAGCTACTTTGACATGCAATGGTGGCAGAATGATGATAAGAGTGGCAGTCTAGGTACAGGAAGTTTTCATTGCAATGATCACCAATAGAAAGACAAGTTGTGTGTTTGTTTTTTGTTTTTTTTGGCTTGATTTTTTTGTTGTTGTTGTTGTTGTTTTGCTGTTTTACTTTTATCTTGTGGACTCCAGTCAAATAGGCAGTTTTAGGGTGACTACCCACTACAGTTCTTTTTCACTGCAAAATTTGTAGCGTTTTTTTTCTCCAGGGGTCTATGGGACTTGTTAATGTTAAAATCGCGATCGCGCAAAATCGCAATTTACCACAAAATCACCATTTTGCACAATCACGATTTTAACATTAACAAGTCCCATAGACCCCTGGAGAAAAAAAAACACTGCGAATTTCGCAGTGAAAAAGAACTGTGGTGGGTAGTCACCCATAGAGGTTTATAAATGTGGAAACAATGGAGTGTACGGAAGTATATATATGTACAACTAGCCGATCTTCTCGACTATAATTATACAGACTGTACATATGGCAACCTGGACATAGCCAAACTTGCTGGTGTGCAGTGATACCACAGTGGGCCAGTGGGATATTTTGAATCACAGTGGGAAAATGTGTATATTGAATGTATATCAGCTGGGATATACTATAATCTTTTGTACTTAAAACCTGTAAGATGTTGAATTGATTTAAAATATTGCTATAAAAAGGAGTTTTCAAAAAAAAAAAAAAGAATGATGTTGGGAAGGCCGAACTTTTAAATTTCTATTTTGTATCTGTTTTCTCTCAGAATGTAGCTGGAACATCAACTGATCTTCCCTGTGCTATTGGGGGAATAAAAAATGCAGGCAATCTATAAGCAGATAGATTGTAAGGGAACACTTAGCTAACAAATGAATTCAAGTCTCAAGGTCCAGATGAATTACATCCTAGGATACTAAAGGAAGCAGCAGAGATAATTGCTGAGCCACTCACCATAATCTTTGAAAATTTCTGGAGAGCAGAAGAAGTCCTAGAAGACTGGAAAAGAACAAATGTTGTCCCTATCTTCAAAAAAGGGAAGAAGGTGGATCCAGGAAACTGCAGGCCTGTGAGCCTGACTTCTATACTGAGAAAGATCTTTGAACAAATTATTAAACAGCATGTATGCAAGTACTTGGATGAAAATGGAGTGATTAACCAGAGCCAGCATGGGTTTGTAACAAACAAGTCATCCCAGACGAATCTAATTTCCACTGGGTTGATCAGGGAAATGCAGTAGATATAGTATATCCTGACTTTAGTAAAGCATTTGACAAAGTATCTCATACCAAAAATGACCAAATATGGGATTGACAAAGCAACTGTTAGGTGCATTCAAGACAGGCTGAGTGATCGTACTCAATGAGTGGTCATAAATGGCTGCACATCCAAGTGGAAGAAAGAAGCAATTGGGGTACAACAAAGCTCTGTTCTAGGCCCAGTGTTGTTCAACATTTTTATAAATAATCTGGAGGAGTAAATTGATGGGAAACTGATCAAGGAGGGATAGCTAACACTAGGGCAGAGAGAGAGGGTATTCAAAAAGATCTAGAAAAGCTTGAACAGTGGGCGGCGACTAACAGAATGGTATTTAACAAGAAGAAATGCAAAGTCCTACATCTGGGCAAGAAAAATGAAAAAAAAAAACACATACAGAATAGAAGAAATTGGTCTAAGCAACAGCACATGTGAAAAAGACTTGGGTATACTAATAGATCACAGACTGAACATGAGTCAACAGTGTGATGCAGCAGCCAAAAAGGCAAACACAATTCTGGGATGTATTAAGAGAAGCACGGAGTCTAGATCACGTGAGGTCATTATCCCCTCTACTCTTCCTTAGTCAGACCTCATCCGGAATACTGGGTCCAGTTCTGGGCACCCCACTTTAAAAAAAGACAGAGACAAACTGCAGCAAGTTCAGAGAAGAGTTACCAAGATGATGAGCGGTCTGCAAATCATGTCCTATGAGGAACAGTTAAAGGATCTGGGAATGTTTAGCTTGCAGAAGTGAAGACTGAGAGGAGACTTAATAGCGATCTACAAATATCTGAAGGGCTGTCACAGTGCAGAGGGATCAGCCCTATTCTCATTTGCACAGGGAAAGACTAGAAGCAATGGGATTCTATAATTCTATGATTCAAAAGAAAAATTAAAAAAGCTATGGCGGTAAGAAAACAATTTTGTTATTTTCCAAAGATGTTTTACTTTTTTTTTGAAGTAGTACAGCAAAAAAAAAACAACTGTACATATTTTGTATCATCATAATCATATTGCAGACAGAATAAAGTTATGTCATTGTTGCAGTTTGTACGCTGTAAAAACAGGTTCCGCCCCCACCCCTCCCCCAAAGATGGTGGAACTGCTTGTTTCCATTTCACTCCACTTGGAGATTTTTGAAAGTTTTTCAGTTCACTATTTGATATATTAAATAGCACCACTGAAAAATACAACTTTTCCTGCAAAGAACAACCCTCCGACAGCAGCGTCAAAAGTTAAATAAAAGAGTTATGATTTGTGGAGAAGAGAAAAATGAAAAAAAGGGAAGCGTCATTAGGGGGTTAACATATTTGTGATGCAAACTTGCAATTTTTACTCCTTTGTAAGAATTAAAACGTACTTTTGATTTTGCCCACCATGTACTCATACCACTGCCTTACGATGGAGTCTCCGAACATGTGAATAAACTTCCCCTTCAGGCACTTGTCCAATTCTTCCAGGCTGCTATATGTCAGAGTGCTGCACCCCTTCGGATACCACATGTTCTTCATAGCATATCCGCTGGGATACTCCAACTTCAGACCAATTTTGCATCTTTCTTCAACGGAAGTATTGCCTGCTAAGATAAAATCACCGGTGTACAATCCATGAAACGGCTCCATTACATCTATGAGAATGAAGGTGCTTCTACATGCGTCTATTTGATACAGTTCTTTTATGTCATTTATGAAGGCGATGTCAGGAATGGGTCATAAATAGGATAAATTCTACTCCTTTTTTCTCTGAGTTTGGCATTGACATCTCTCTCTAAACAGCACATATAAAAGTTCCCCGATTGGGCAACACAGTTTCAAAGGTCACTGCACTGTTCTTTTATAGTTGGTGATGGATAAAACGTTTCTACCATCAATTCTCAAAATATTTCTCCATTCCATATGTAACTTGTAGCATCAGTACAATGCCTCTGCAGTGCCACCTACTGGATAGTAACTTCTAACAGGCCTTACAACATGACTTAGGCCCCCTGCACATGGGCGGAAATTCTGCGTCGGGATTTCCTGCAGAATTTCGCCCGTGCACGCCTGCATAGGATTGCATTACAATACGCAATCCTATGCAGATGGCCATTATTTGTCCACGTGAAATCACACGCGGAAAACAAATCGCGGCATGCTCTATATCCGTGTGGGTCTGGCAGAGACCCACACAGAGATGTAACTCCCGGGCCGTTGACTGCCCTCTGCGCATGCGCCGGCTGGCCAGCAGCTGGCACATCAAAGAGCCGGAGCCACGGGAGAGGTGAGCGATGCACTGGTCCCTGCAGGGGCTCAAGGTTGGGTGCTGCTGCGAGAATTGGCAAGTGGTGGGCGCCCACTAAGGAACTGACTTGTTTCTGTCAGAGACTTTGGACAGTGGAAGTGGGCAGGGCCTCAACAGCGTGAGTTTTATGAGCTTTTTGGCACCCAGAGAGAACTGCAGGTCATACGGTACAGAGGTGTACCCCCGGGGTGTTAGACACTTTCAGGAAGCACCTGGGAGAAGCCAAAAGAAGCTAAGCTGCCAGAGAGAGTGACGGTCTGCAGTGGCTTAACAGTGTTGCAGGAGCCGAGCATCACACCAGCATCTGAGGAGAGCAACAGTCTTCAAATCAGGATCAAACCTGGGACCGCTCCCCGAAGTAGTGCACACCAAAAGATACCAGCTGGTGTAGTTTCTTCACCAGACTGATGCCAGCGACTTCCATTAGTGACATATAACCCCACGTGCAGCAACCACTGTTTCAGTCAGTCACAAGGGGAGACACCCAGCTGCAGCTGGAGTATTGGCATAAGCCCATGCTTTACAGTGACTCATCTTTGGGGTGCTGTGGATCCTCAGGGGCGAGGTTTACAAACTGTTTTTTGTTTTCAGTTTTCCTAGAATTGTACTTACTGTGGTTGCAGCGCATTACATTGATAGGAGGAAAATCCCTGGGAATTTCCACTCTGATACTGGAAATTGAAATCAATGGAAAAAAAAATGATTACTCTATTTTCCAAGCAGTTAGAAGGAAATGCAAAAAAGTGGTTCATATTACTGAACTTCTCAAGCAAGTTGTTACATCCCTAAAACTAAACCTCTAACCCAGACCAGCTTTAAGTTAGATGGTAGCCTGTGCAAAAACTTTTTGGTAGCTGTTAGCACAATGCAGCGGTAGTGGCCTGGAGTTGGGGTGTTGTTTGACAAGGTGCATGTCTGTCTCATGGGAACTGTTTTGTAGAAGTATGTCTTGTGTATGTATTAATAGTCTGTCTTGTCACCCTGGGAGGTGTGTGTAGTCTTGCGAGGAGGGGGTAGGAAAAAGATGAAGCTGGGAGAGAGAGGAAAAAGAGTGTAGAGATGTAGTCGGTGGAGGAGGATGCTTCAGATTGAAGTGATTCACCCTTTTGCCCCCGCAGAGCCATGGGGACGTCTCACATTCTGTGAGACATACAAACCACAGAACTATAATAAGAGGCAATGGCTTGAAAGAGTGCCAGCAGAGATGTACAGTGGCCAACGGAAGGGCAGACAGGAGTAGTGAGAGGAACGTAGCGTCAGGAGAGTACCCCCGGGGATTGTCACTTCAGATAATGTGAGCTAAGGACACCTAGTAGAGGAACATGACTCCTAAGAGAACGTGTGAAAGTGTGTGCAACTCAGGAAGAAAGCCTGTGAGAAGTGTCGTGCTTAAACCATCATCTTTCTGTATCCTTGGAAAATCAGAGTTGAATATCGCGAGTAAAGGAAACCGTGTACCTCTGGTTTTGAAAGTTATCTTTATGTGGACTCTGTTTTTAATTTTTTTTAAACAATAATTTTTATTGAAAATTTTCCATAATACAAAGAAAGAGCAGTACGAAAAATGATGTTGGTGTATTATAAAAAAGCTATCACATAACAATATCTGAGCTGGTTTGATAATCAATACCAAGTTTTGGTGTTCCAATGTAACCAGAGTTTTCTGCTGTATTTCAAGTAGTAGCAATTCACTGTTAACAATGGCCTGGCCAGGGCCAATGAAGGTCAGAGGGGAGGAGGAGGGAGGGGGATTCTTCTCTCTTGGGGTGACGACCAAAAAGGGGAGGGGTGAGCTGTTGTTGTCCCTCTCGAATAGCATTGAAGTAATTTGCAAGATGTGTATGTAAGATTGGGGAGAATTTTTTATAGTAGGAGGAAGAAAAGCCATCCGGTCCTGGGCATTTATTAACTTTCAGCATTTTTATTGCGTCTGTGAGCTCTTCTCGGGTAATCTTAGCCACCAGGTACTCCAAAAATGTATCAGAGAGTTTGGGGAGTGTAGTATCTTGAAGGTATAAATTTAACTGCTCTGGAGATGGGTGGTGTGGCTGGGAGTAGAGTTTAGACAAAAATTGTCTAAACTCTGATACGATTGTCGATGGACTGGCTGTGACTGCGCCGTGTTTAGTGCGGAGTCTAAAAAATGGTCTGACGATGGGATTAGCTCTGAGCCGTCATGCTAAAGGTGTAGATAGTTTATGGTTTAATATATAAAAACGCTGGCGGGACCATCGTAGTTTGCACTCAATAATCTCCCTAATGCATAAATCTAGTTCTGTCCTTGCTTGAGACAATACTCTCACCTTCTCCCGTGATGGCTGCTTTTTAGCCTCTTTCTCCAACTGCAGGACTTTTTGTTCAAGTTCTAATTGCAGAGCAAAACGTTCTCTCTTGTGCCGGGCGGAAATTTGGATAAGGGCTCCACGTAGCACAACCTTATATGCTTCCCACAGTGAGATGAGAGAGGAAGCTGAGGGACTGTTTATATCGAAGTATTCTTCAAGTTGTCGCATTATTAAAGGGGTTGTCTCGCGCCGAAACGTTTTTTTGTTTTTTTTTCCATAGGCCCCCTGTTCGGCGCAGGACAACCCCAAAGGATGTGTTAAAAAAAAAAATTTATTACTTACCCGAATCCCCGCTCTGCGACGTCTATCTTCTTCCTTCTTCTTCCTTCACCAAGATGGCCGCCGGGATCTTCACCCACGATGCAGTGCGGGTCTTCTCCCATGGTGCATCGTGGGCTCTGTGCGGTCCATTGCCGATTCCAGCCTCCTGATTGGCTGGAATTGGCACACGTGATGGGGCGGAGCTACGAGGACCAGCTCTCCGGCACGAGCGGCCCCATTCACCAGGAAGAAGACCGCACAGCGCAAGCGCGTCTAAAAAAGCAAGAAGACATCAGAATTAGACGGATCCATGGCGACGGGGACGCTAGCAACGGAGCAGGTAAGTGAATAACTTCTGTATGGCTCATAATTAATGCACGATGTACATTACAAAGTGCATTAATATGGCCATACAGAAGTGTATAACCCCACTTGCTTTCGCGAGACAACCCCTTTAAGGACAGTATTTCTGGGAGTGCTGGAAGGGAATCGTTGATGGACCATGTGGCATTAGTAGGTTTGGACATTAAGGAACTGCAAATTATTGATACCGGGCTGTGATCCGACCAAGGAACAGAGAGAATTTAGGAGTAAAGTTATTCATGGCAGGAGAGATGCAGGTGCAAGGATGTGATCTATTCTCCTATATAGGGAATAAGCAGCTGAGTAATGCATAGGGGTCTTTAGTAGTGGGGTTAACTTCTCGCCAAGAATCCACTAGGTGGTGTTGAGATAGAAGCATCTTAAAGTTATGTGATATGGAGTGTTGGGGTGGCAGTAGGGGTGTTGGAAGTGATGTGGTGTTTCTGTCCAGGCTCGGGTATAAGATACCATTCGAGTCTCCACATACAATGATTGTGCCATTCTTGTTAGTCTCCACAAGTTCAAGCAATTTTTTAAGGAAAGGAATTTGTCCAGAGTTCAGAGTACGAGACAATGGTTACTGGGACATCTTGGATTATGCCCATCAGCAATATGTATCGGCCCTCAGAGTGAGAAATAGTTGATGTGTGGGTGATTGGCCAAAACATATGGTCACTCCTTTTGTTTTAGTTGGAGCTGTTGCTGAGAAAAAGGTGGGGAAATGAGAGGATAGGTAGCATGGGGAGGAGTTTGTTGAGAAGTGAGTCTCCTGTAGGCATACTATGTCAGTGTGGATACTTTTATAATAACGGAACACCTTTAGTTCGTTTATTGGGGAAATCAAAGCCCTGCACATTATGCAAAATAATTTTAAAGCTATGGGGGGATATGTAAGAGGTTATAAAGGATAGTTATCCGGGGCACCCCACCCCAAGAGAGAAGAGGAGAGAGGGGAAGGCAGGGTGGGTTGAATAGGATGGCCAACATGTACAAATGTAACAGTTAGGACAGTATAAGTAACTTGTATAATGAGTGCTGCTATGCTGGTCGTAACAGCGACTTTTAGCGGGATCGACACACCTCGGTAGTGCCGAAGAGGAACTGTTATTTTAAGCAATAGATGAGAGGGAGGAGACCCCTATATATGGGGTGGAGTACAGAAATGAAGCAAATATAGTAAAAAGAAGAGGAGTTGAGAAAATGAGGGATCAAGAGAGGAGAAGGGGCAGGAGAGGGAGAGAATAAAGAAACAAAAAAAGGAAGGGGGGGGGGATAAGAGCAGGAAAATGCTTAAAGGCACCTCAGTCCAGCAGAGAGAGAAAATATGGCTCAACTTTGAAACATCTTCAACAATAAGAATAAAGATTGCAGTCAATGGGTACCAAATGTTAAGAAATTCACACTCAGCCAAGCAGCAGTTTTTTATATATGTGACATAAGGACGTCCATCTGCTATGGATGCCCTACTGCCAAGCTGAGGGCAAATGCAACATTTGCCTCATTAGTACCAAGAGTCAATAAAGTTCAGTTGCAGAGGGGCCCATTCATTGGAACCTAGGTTGAGGGGGTCCAGACTAGAAAGAGGACGTAACTGGTGGGTATAATACCCCCGACGGTCAACCTGTTCAAGTAAGCAGAACACAGTGACCCATTAGTGTCTTGCAGTATTATAAAGGGAGAATCCCTTTATGGTCATATCCCGATTATTCTTTTAAACTGTAGTTCCTTGATATTAAAGAACCATCTGGGGGATCCAGAGGGTCATTATGGAGGTAGATAGCCTGGTTGGTGGCACAGATATTAGGACCGTGGGTCTTTGTAGTACCAGGCATCCTCTCTGGGAAAGATGATATATATTTTATCTAGTATGCAATTTGTAGTCCAAGTGAGATGGCCCTAAATTGGGTACGGAAGTTCTTAACAGGGTGCATACCATCTATGCTGGATGCGCTTCTGCTGAAGGACTTCTAGGTAGGGTTTAAGGGCTCTTCTTCTTGCAAGCGTCGAAGAGGCTAGGTGAGGGAATAACTGATAGCTGTGTCCTTAAAAAAGGTAAGCTGTGAGGTGGAACAGGCTGCCTGAAATAGTTGTTCTTTGGTACGATGGAAGTGCATTTTCAACACCATATCCCTTGGTGGGCCTCGGTCTTGCGGGCTCGCAATGCTCTTTGAACTCTGTCCATCTCTAGCCGCTCTATAGGGGTTGTTTGGACATAGTTCTTGAAACATGGCCGCTGTGGTGGATTGGAGGTCTTGGATAGTCTTGGGGAAGCCGCGTATTCGCAGGTTGTCCATCCGGGCTCTATTTTCAACGTTTTCTAATTTATCATGCAGAATTAAGATTTCTTCATGTAACTTTTCTACTTCCTTTTCGTAGGATTCAAGGACTGTTGCTACATTATCCATTCTATCTTCTAGTGCTGCTGTATGGTATCCCGAGTCTCGGATTTCTTTAGTGAGCTTGAATGTTATATCGCTTGACACTTGTCAAAGTTCCTTTTTAACTTTAATTGAATTTGAGGTAAACTGGAATCGGAGTGGGGTGATGTAATTGTTTCAGAAACAGGATATGTAGAAGTGGAGTCCTGGGATGGTACAGGGTCTCCAATTGACGATCGGGAGGACTCGTCTGAAGTGGCCAGTATTGGCGATAATTTAGAAGATCGTTTGGCTGTCACATGAGATGGGTTATTTTTCCCTGATTTTGGCTGACCAGGGCTCATGGTGTTATCAGAATATTTGGTAGGATGGAAAGGTAGGAGGGTCAGTGTAGTAGTTGGGGTCTCCTCTTGGTGATGTCCTCTGTAAGGTACTTGCTACGACTGTGGCTACATTAGGGCCTGTCGGTCTCCCTAAGACACCAAATGCCGCCTGTTTCGTTCCTATAGAGTAGAGCAATTAGAGCGCCAGAACGCGCAGTTGAATTGTAATCTTGGGAGTGTTTCAGAAGATCACTGTTGAATATAAAACAGGGGCCAGAGGGGTCTATAGAAGTGCAGTATACCGCAGTACAAAATTAGCCACTAGATGGTAGGCAGCAAAGTCCATGTTCTGCTTTAGCAGTGTTGAATAGGGTTAATTGAATATTCTCAGAGGACTATGTGAATTTAAGCCTTCTGGGATGTGGTTCTGCACTGTAAGTTGGCGGTCGGTCACAATATGGTATAGAGAGTCACAGTTAGATGCCACTTTAAAAGATTGAAGTAGATGCTTGTGTTTTATGAACTTCACTGAGACAAAAATGAGTAATTTTGTCAGATTAATGTGGCTTATTCTATATCTCCTCAGACTGCAGCTGCTGATGTAAGGTTTAGGTGGGACATCCTTTGGGGGTCTGGTGGTGCTGTGACAGGGATCACCCGGGGTTTTAGTGCCTTATCTTTTGCAAGTTCACCAGCAGTAGTGTAAGAGATGGCTGAGGGGGAGGGGGATCCTCCTGCTGTGTGTAATGGCTGCTGCAGGCCCGGTAGTCCTTTCAGTACAGACTGGATCTGCCGGAGGTTATGGTGGGGAGAGTCCTGCACTGTCCTGGCTTGGGCTGAGGAGGTCAGATTGGTCAGACAGAAGCTTATACAACTGCTGGAAGCAGCAGGGAGATGGGAGCTGCAGTGTTACTGGGCTGTGGGTGTTCTCCATTCTGAGAATCTGTCGTTCTTGGTAATGGAAAGGATGTCTGTTGATGTAGTGCTTGGTATGCCCTGGTTGGCACTGCGCAATCCCCGATTTGATCGATCTACTCGGGAATTGACACATTGGGGCTTGTCCTGTTATAGTCACTTAGCTACTATATTCATGTGTTTAGGGGATACCATACTTATCCCAGAGTATTTGTCTGATTTTCAGGATATATTCTCAAAGAAACTGTCTGAGACTTTGCCTCCCCATAGGGAGTGGGACTGTGGTATTGATTTGATCCCCGACAGCCCCATCCCTAAGGGAGCCATTTTCAATTTGTCTGGGCGTGAGCATGAAGCCCTTAAGTCCTATATCTCAGAATCTCTGGCCAAACGACACATCATGCCATCCAGTTCCCCTGCCAGGGCAGATCTCTTCTTTGTAGAGAAGAAGGATGGGACATTAAGGCCTTGTGTGGATTATCGGGCTTTGAATAAAATTACAGTGAAGAACCCTCCTTGCCCCTGATTCCTGATTTATTGAATCTGGTGATGGGGGCCCACTGGTTTTCTAAATTAGACTTAAGGGGGGCTTACAATTTAATTCGCATCCGAAAGGGAGATGAGTGGAAGACAGCGTTCAACACCTCGTACGGACATTTTGAATGTCTAGTCATGCCTTTCGGACTTTGTAATGCCCCCCGCTGTGTTCCAGGGATTTATGAACGCAGTCTTCCACGACTTCCTGGGGGTATTTTTGGTCCTATATCTCGATGACATTCTGGTGTATTCCCCAGACTGGGGTTCACATGTGCGGCACCTGAGGCTGGTTCTGACCCGTTTGCATGAGTACCAACTTTTTGTCAAGTTGGAGAAATGCATTTTTGGTACTAAACAAATGTCCTTTCTTGGTTATGTGATTTCACCCATGGAGATTCAAATGGAGACTGATAAAGTGGCAGCAATCTCCCAATGGATCAGACCAGACAATCTGAAAGCTCTCCAGTGGTTTTTAAGTTTTGCAAATTTTTACCCTCTCCTGGGAACTCTGAAGGTTCTTACTAACCTGGACCCAAACTGTGCATAGTTCATCAATAGCGGTATCAGCGGATGGAGTGTTCAAAACAGGAGTAGAGAATGCAAATCGAGGATGGAAACCATAATTACAGAAAAACGGCAAAATTTTGGGAAGACAAATTGACATGATTATTGATAGCAAATTCAGCGAGAGGTAAGTAGTTCGCCCACTGAAACTGATTATCTGAAACAAAAAGTCGCAGGTACTGGATCAATTCCTGATTCATGCGTTCAGTCTGTCCGTTGGACTCAGGATGGAATGCAGATGAAAAGGACAAATTAACATTTAGATTTTTGCAAAAAGCCCACCAGAATCGGGTGACAAACTGTACCCCTCTATCTGAGACTATATCCTCCGGAATCCCATGAAGCCGAACAACCTCCTGGATACATTTTTCAGATAAATATTTAGCGTTACGCAAATTACAAAGAGGAGCAAAATGTGCCATCTTGGTGAAACGGTTAACAATGACCCAAATGACCGTGTTCCCAAGCGAGGGAGGCAAATCCGTTATGAAGTCCATGGACAAATGGGACCATGGTCTGGACGGAATGGGCAAGGGATGAAGAGGACCATCAGGACGTCTCCTGAGACTCTTCCCCCTGGTGCAAACCGGGCATGCCGTCACAAATGCGTGGACGTCTTTAACCATAAGAGGTCACCAATACATTCTGGCAAGTAGTTCCTGTGTACCGTTTATCCCAGGGTGACCAGCTAAGACTGAAGCATGCTTCTCCTCTAAAACCTTCAACCTTTATGGCAAGGAAGCAAAACGTTTGCCTTCCGGAAGGGCTTCAGGGGCAGATTGCTGAGCAGCATGTATCAGCGGTGAAAGGTCAAAGGAGACAGAAGCGAGAACCACCCCAGGGGAAAGGATAGTCTCCGGCTCCAAATCACTAGGTTCCGGGGAACCAAAACTCCTGGATTAGGCATCCGCCCTAACGTTCTTTGAGCCGGGTCGGTAAGTAGCTAAGAAGTTGAAGCGTGAAAAGAACAGGGCCCAGCGGGCCTGTCGAGCATTCAACCTCTTAGCTGAGTCTAAATAAATGAGATTTTCATGGTCAGTGAGCACTGTGATCTGATGTCGTGCTCCTTCCTGGAAATGCCTCCATTCCTCAAGCGCCCGTTTGATAGCAAGTAGTTCTCGGTTGCCTATGTCGTAATTTCGTTCGGCAGACGAGAACTTCTTGGAAAAATAGGCACATGGTCTGAGATTCATGAGCGTGGAGGAACCTTGAGACAGTACAGCTCCAACACCGAACTCGGAGACATCTACCTCCACCACAAATGGACAGGATAGGTCAGCTTGGATAAGAACAGGCGCTGAGGAGAAGGCAGCCTTCAGAGAGGAGAAAGCCGCAAGTGCATCCGAAGACCAGGTGCTCACATCAGCCCCTTTTCTAGTGAGATCCGTTAAAGGCTTAGCCACCATGGAGAAGTTCTTAATAAATTTACGGTAATAATTAGCGAAGCCCTAGAACCGTTGCAACGCTTTCAAAGAGACTAGTTGAGCCCATTCCGTGATGGCCTTTACCTTAACGGGACTCATCTGAATATCGCCAGGTGTAATGACATATCCCAAAAAGGATATTTTCTGGACACCAAAAACACATTTTTCAAGCTTAGCGAATAACTTGTTTGCCCTAAGGCAAGTCAGTACAGTGTGTAAATGGGCACAGTGTTCTTCCCAGTCCGAGGAAAAGATCAAGATATCATCCAGGTAAACTACCATGAATACACCCATGATATCCTGGAAAATGGCGTTCATGAACCCTTGAAAGACTGCCGGGGCATTGCATAAACCAAAAGGCATAACGAGATATTCGAAGTGCCCAAGCAGTGTATTGAAAGCCGTTTTCCACTCATCCCCTTCTTGTATACGAATCAGGTTATAGGCTCCCCTCAAGTCGAGTTTGGAGAACCAGTGAGCCCCGGAAACCTGGTTGAGGAGATCAGGGATGAGAGGAAGCGCATACTAGTTTCTGATGGTGATCTTGTTGAGTTCCCTGCGACAGTAGGAGACTCTGAGGGTCGGATGTGCCCCTTGGCCAGACTGTCCTGAATATAGTCCTTCATGGACTCCCTCTCTGGAACTGTTACGTTGTAGATCCTCCCCTTAGGAAGTTTGGCACCAGATCTTGCAGTCAAACTCCCTATGGGGAGGCAAGACTTCAGATAACTGTTTAGAAAACATGTCAGAAAATTCAGAGATGTATTCCGGCAACTCAATATCCTCCAACACCGAGGTATCCAAGTTCACCGGACTCATGTGCCTGGAACACCGAGAGCCCCATCTGACCAACTCCAAAGACTCCCAATTGATCACAGGATTGTGTTCCCTTAACCAAGGGAGTCCTAAGACTAGGTCCACAGAAAAGTCTCTCATCACCAGAAATGTGCAGGCCTCAGTATGCACGGCTCCAATGGAACACTTTAACTCCGGGGTAACTAAATTGACGAGACCGGTCCGTAATGGCGTGGATTCTACCCCAGAGACCTGAATCGGGGGGGTCTAAATGTACCATGAAAATAGAAACCTGCTTCACAAAGTCAAAATTAACAAAATTCGCTGCAGCCCCAGAATTGACGAAGGCTTGTCCTGTACGACAGAAAGAACCAAAATCTAAAGTGCAGGGCAAGAACATCTTAGACACTGCGGGGAGTACCTTAGCTCCTAGACAGTCCTCCCGACAACTGACTAGGAGCGGAAGATCTTCCGGCTGAGACTTCTTCCCGCAGTTAGCGACCCGATGACCAGATTCTCCACAGTACAGACAGAGGTTCTTTCTTAGTCTGTATTCCCTTCGCTGTTGAGATGACATAGTACCTAAATCCATGGGTTCGGCGACTGAAAGTGGAGTGGTCTGATCTGCAGATGAAGTAGTCAGACTGGTCCTAGCGGGTTGCCTGGCCCTCAGTCGGCGATGAGCTCGAATGGATAGCGACATCGCTTGTTCCAGAGTCCTCGGCTCCGGATGCGCAACCACCAGATCCTTAAGACCTTCGGATAGGCCGGACAAGAACACATCCCTGAGGGCTGAATCGTTCCACCCCGACTCCATACAGTATTGCCTGAACTGAGAACAATAGTCCTCCGCCAACCTCCGACCCTGGCGAAAGGACAAAAGTTTTGAAACCGCGTAAGCGGCCCGGTCGGGTTTGTCGTAGATCTGCCCTAGAGCGGAGAAAAAGGCTTCTAGCGACAGTCGAGTGGGGGAGTCTGGGGGTAAGGAGCAGCCAGACCAATACATAAGGCAGCGAGTGCGGATCCCAGACATTCAGCAGCAAGTGCAAATCATGCTAATCAGGATGTCATGGCAACGGTGACGGCATCCGCCTCATCCCCAGCAACTTGATTACCCAGGCGCCGCCCCCTGAGCACAGGAGTATACGCCCGGAGCTAGTGTTCAGGACCCCGATGGCCAGGGGAGGTAACCAAGACCGGAGCTCCCCTGCGCCGCACCTGATCAGCTCGGGTGATAGCATCGGTGGTGCAAACACAGAGACCCCGAGAGCCGCCGGTCCTAACAATTATTTCTTGCTGAATGTTGTTGATTTTCTCTTTGAAGTAAGCAGCCAGTTCTTTCGCACTGAGATCTGCCATAGGGGAAGGGAGCTGCAATTTAGGGTTGAGGAGGGAGTGAAAAGAGTCAAAGAGTTGTTTAGGGTTGTAAGATAGTGACAAGACGAGAGGTGAAGAAGACTTGTTTTGTCGTGGTGGAGGGCGAGGTTGTAGGTTCTGTCCATGAATTTGAAGTAGAGAAAGTCTGTGGACTTTTGTGACTTTCTCCACAGCCTTCAGCACACATAGAGCACCACCGGATGAAGCGTGTGTGAGACGTGAGCCATGGATGCCGCGGTCTGCATCGGATGTCTTGAGTCACGAGGGGCGCCGCTTCATCTAGGGCACGTTTGAGAGTAGTGTTGTATTGTATGGGAACTGTAGTTTTGTATTTTGTGTACATATAATGTATTGCATAACTTTTATTAATTTTGTTTGGAGGGCAGGAAGAAAAAGACAAATTCTGCCAAAGTTTTTTTTATAAAGCAAAAATGACATCCTAATTTTTTTTGTGGGTTGGTACAATTACAATGGTTCCAAAATTACAATTATATTTTTTTTCAATTTTGCAAAATGAAAACCCTCCTTTTGGAAATTTTGATTTACTATTATTTGGAAATTATCGCCGCGTTCAAAGTCACATATTTTTTTTTTTTTTTACCAAGGACTGAGCTCTGTGATGGCTTGTTTTTTGCGTGACATGTAAAGTAGAACAAAGAAAGGTAGAGTTGTCCAATCACCAGAGACAATGCCTCAAAGGTAGCAAATCATTACGAAAGTTTAGTGCTGATGAATGAATACATAATGTGACGTGTGCATATATTAACTACTTTTTATATGAGTAAGGACTGCAGATTCAATAACAAAAGATGGTCTCCAGGAAATACTCAAACCCCAGCATAAAGGAGAGTTCAGTCCAGCTTACTCCGCCTTATGACCTTCAGACTATACTGTATTAACCCCTGAATAACAAGTATAACCCAGATCATCTTAATGCTTTCACATAAGTGTAAGTGTATCCCATGCAATCAAAGACAATCTTCATTTTCTAAAGTCGTGCACTTACTTGTCAAATAAGCTCTTCTGAACTGGAGTGAGTAACGTCCTGTCATTTCTCCACCAACTCTTCACTTCACTCAGAGATTCACAACTGAAATTCTGATGTCTGACACAATAAAATAATTCTTCATCTCGCACATCTTTATACTCACACAGTCCTTGCTTTTTGTCCAGATCAAATCCACATATCACCTCACTCTGTTCCCCTGGTTTTGTGAACTTCCCTAAATGGTCTACATAGCCATGCCATTCATTTCTAGAAGTCCACAAGGCTGATGCCACTTCACTTGGATGCATTAGAAGCACATTAATATTAACTTTCCCTTCCCAGAACAATATAAAATGGATGTGATAGGTTCCATTATTGAAATCCTCAATCCTTCCTGAGGATCCCGCCACAAGCTCTGGTGTTGATATTCTTGCTCTTAGATAGTCTCCTCCATATGTTTTCTTCTTCCCCAAGTAATCATACACGTCTACCTGAACGGTTAAATGGTCTCCGACACAATAACTGTCCTTTGGGTTGTTTAAGTAGACTTTGCTATTTTTTGCACTGGTTGCTTTCGATTTATCAGTGATGTTTATCTTGGGAATCCTTTGATCTATCTGAATGAAGATTTTCTCTATGGTCATTTGAATTTTGGATGCACGTTGGACCTCTGTAGTTGAACACATCATGGGAATCGCTGGTCTGAAATACTGAAACAGTAAAGCATTTTAGATTTCTATCCTATTCCGCACATCCTCTGACTGTCCAAAAACATTTCACTGCAGAGATATTAAAATAATTTATTTTAGTCCTAAATAGCGCAAACTTTTGCAAAATAAATGTACTGAGTAAACATAGACATTAATCTACACCGAATGGCCCCTTTATTAAAGACCACTTTGGTGCTTCCCTCTATGGAAATGATCATTGTGACCTCAGAGTGCAGCATAAAGTTACAAGTTTTCCGCCAATCAGTTTCAGTGTGAATGCACATTAAATGGAAAATCCAGCGATCTGAGCGACTACCAACGAGGCCATTCATCAGTGCTAGACTAGCTGGGGTTAGGATTTCTCACTGCCCGCCACATGGGGTTTTCTCATAAATGGGAAGATGAAACAATTTCTTTATCTATTGGAAGGCAGCATTCCTTTAAGTCAATGTCAGACTTTTTAAAAAGTCTTGTTACAATGACTGGGAATTAGGAACCAAACTCAGAATCTTCTCCATAAGAAGGTGACCATGCACAGACAGCTGTTTCAGGATGATCGCCCCGCATCAGTGTGCAGGTTTCTGGCTCAGCTAGTGAGAGGCCCATAGATGTGAGTCAGGAAGGGTATCATCTCTCCTTATAGAAAGCATCTAGAAGGTGTAGGGAAACTTATAAGGCAATCCATTCTTCTTTGGGAAACATGCAAATGGGAAGATGTAACAAAAGCACTATGGCACCACCTATTGTAACGCTGTGAATCATATGATCATGTGGACAGAAACAACTTGTCACCAACAGTTTTCAGATAAGGATGTCAGAAATCATTTTGACCATCAGACACTGCAGTCAGCCGAACACAACACTGTTACTCCAACTATTGTGTCTGAATACACAATTCACTGTTACTCAGTAGGGATGGGCTATAACAATCACCATTGTGTCAAAGAAGAGCAAAAATAGAAAAAGCTCACACCCAAAATAAAGAAACAAATGTATATTTTATTGACAAAACACTAGAAACAAGCATAAAAACATTGACCATTACTACCGTCACAATATGGAGCAAGTGAATCCATGCAGCCAAGAGCAATATATCATGAATAAATAGAAATTAAGGCTATTCTCCCAAATTGGCAATTATGAAGGGTCAACATACACCCCATAAGGTATACAAAAAATGTCTGTAGTGCAAAAACAAAAAAAAAACTACTAATTATAAAATGTAAAATACACCATAAGAAATAAAGGGCAAATTAAAATAAAATGTAGAAATGAAATATAAAACAATTTATTAATATAATATGACATCCAGTATAGAGAAACATGAAGTTACTGAACCCCATGATAAAGGTTGGGGATGCCAGAGAGAAGAAAATGTATAGCCAAATAAGCAAAGGGCTGCACAGGAGGAAATCCCCACGTGTATCCCTATACTCTGACAGCTTCCTCAGGGGTAACCATGTAATTACCTGCATATCTCAAGTTATGTATTGATTGAGGTCATCTTTCGAGTTCTTTTTTTTGCAAAGAAACTGCCACAAACAGTCTATTAAAATTTGACAGTTTTCACCTCATATGAAGGATTTTCACCCATTTTGATAACATCAAAAAAAAATCAAAGGATACCCATGCAAATTGCTATCAACTGCCTACCGAGGGGCTTGTTCCAAAGATCAACGGGAATTGTTGCAACCCAATCAGAAAAATTTGTGGATTCGATTTAAGATTTATTACAACATAGAATAACAAGTGAAAAGATCGGAGAAAATGATTGTGTCCTCATTGGAACATTCTCAGCTCAGACTATTGTATTAAATTAATGAACCCAGCAGCATGGGAGCGAGTATGTGCAGGGACGAGTGTCGGGCATCATTTTCTTGACATTCGTCTCGTGTAAATGGGCCTTTAGTGAATCCTAGCACAGAAATACAACCATCTGTAAGACGTTACTGATAAGGGAGTGAAAGTTTTATGGCTCCTGAATTAGTGTTTTCTCTATGCTCTAGTCATAGACACAACATAGAAGATATGAAAGTTATGATATTGAAAGGCAACTTCAAGTCACAAAACCATAGAAAAATTTGGGAATATAAATTCATAACAACTTTTGACACTTTTAATATAGGGTTAAATTATTCATGAGGATTTATGCGTGAGTGGGAAGTATGAGAAATCTATAGCAGAGATAACACTGCTGACCTGGTATCCCCCCAACACTAATTCAGGGACTATAAAACCTTCACTTCACTATTCTTTTAAGTGCAAATTATTCAAATCCATGTATGTGCCTTGTCATAAGTATCTGTGTATAAATATGCATGCCTCTTAGGATCCATTTCATTATGCCTTGATAAAGGACTGAGAGTTAAAGTTTGAAAGCTTGCATCAACATCATGCATTTTTGTTAGCCATTAAAAGGTATCATATCTACAAGGTTACTTGGTTTTTCCTACTGGGAGCAATCACATTTTGGGAAATATAACACATTGATTTGAGAGTGGCTTTTGTTATCATTTGTGATGCATGTGCCATATCAGCTATCATTTCATATGGGCTGTGTGGAGATCATGCTGCTGGGACCGGTAGTGATGGAATTTATGGCCATATGCATCATATGATCATTCATGCATGTGTTCAATAATGCCTTTGTGTGCGCCATTCCAGTGACTTTAAGGGCTAATCCAAGGACTGGATCAAAAATGTTCTTTGATAAGTGTGCTTCATACTAAACCTTTATCTCATTCTGTATTTTGCGTCACTTCCACCCACCGGGATGCTGGTGAAGATGATTAATATCATGTTCACACTATATTTATTGGATTGCAGGTATTACATAGTTACCGCTGAGGAAGCTATTGAAGTATAATGATATGCATGGTGATTTCTTTCTCTGCAGCATTTTGCTTATTCGCCTATACATTTTCTTTTCCCTGGCGGCATCCTCAACCAATGCTTTTCAATGGAAGCAGTCATATGCCCGATATTTACCTGTGTACAAAAATGTGCAGCGGTAAATATAGGGCAGCAGATTTTAAAATGCATTTGTCTTTTTTGGATGTAAAACCCCTCGATGCTGTCACATCCAGGGGTTTAACTTTGTCCTCAATAGGGCCGGGGGTAGCAGCGCCAAACCCATTGAGAACTTACAGTGAAGATCGCGATCCTCTGGCACAGCTGTGACACAGGAGTGCGATGTTCTCCCATTTAATTAAATGGAGCTGGACCTACAGCCGGCTCCTTTGAAAGAAATGGGCTGCCGGCAAGCCCTGCAGTGATTTTCGTGGAAGGGTTTTAAATATAAGCACTTTCCTAAAAATCATCCCTAAAATGTGTTAAAGAAAAATGAAAAAATATACTCACCTCTCCGCAGCTGCCGGGTATCAGGTGCATTCAGCTGGGTCTTCTCCCTGCACTGCTCCAAGGTGCTTTCAGCACTGCCTTCAGAGCTGCCTCTGATTGACTGAGCATGGTGACCAATCAGAGGCAGCACTCAGCTATGGAATGACAGCTGAGAGCTGCCTCTGATTGGTCACAGTGCTACTTGCTATCCTGCAAAATCCCAACCCTTATCTTAGGCAACTTTATCATCCCCACTAATGACCCCATCTCCCCATCTGCCACTCAGCTTTTATCACTCACCTCCTCCCTTGGTCTCACAACTCACAAGAATGGCAATACTCTGGATCTGGTATTCCTCCATCTCTGCTCTGCTTCTCATTTCACTAACTCTCCTCTCCCGCTTTTGGACCATAATCTCCTCTTTTTCTCAGTCAAGCACTCTAGCAGCTCGCCAGACCCACCTACCTACCCTAAGTACAGGAACCTTCAGGCCGTTCACACCCAAAACTTTACTGAGACCCATTGTAGTGGTCCATAAATGGGTCCTACAAAAGCGGCTTTGCCATTATTTGTTGGCGTTCAGTTTCTGAAGGGCAAGCTGTAGTTAACCTGCCCTGCAACTGAGCTATTATTTATCCACTAGGCAACCAGTTAATTCTCATTAGTTGCTGGCACATTTATTTCTGATAGGACAGCAGCACAGATGAGCCGAGTAACCTGATTGGCTGTCAAGCCATGAGGTGACAGGAGCATGGAAGCCTGTGATTAGAGCACCCATTGCCTGGTTACACCAGAGCAGTGCACGAGGGAAAATAAAATAAAAATCGTGCACATGCTGCGAGGTGACAGTTGGTCCAGGCAGTTATTCCAAGCAGTAGTCCAGTGAGCTGCAAGAAGAAATAAACTGCCTAGGCAGTAAAAGACTTCCACGCTCCTGACTTCTTAGTAGTACAGATTATTTATTCCTTCAACAGCTTAGAAGACCCACATATTAAAAAAAACCAGAGCAACTCATATCCACTGGCTTAGCAATAGAGAAGAGAAAACAAGGGGATCTGCTATCTGGGACCTAAGTCTTACCAACATGGAGGGAATGGTTGAGGAAGTAAGGGTGGCTGGGACCTTAGGAGGCAGCGATCATGATATCCTTGGATGTTGGATAACAAGGGGAGAAAGACCTGAGAAAACTCAGACCTCAAGGTTGGATTTCAGAAAGGCAGATTTTAATGAACTCAGAAAGAGGGTAGAAAGAATCCAATGACCGGATGTTCTTAAGGACAGAAATGTCCAAGAAGGTTGGGAAATATTGTGAAATGAGATTCTCAAAGCACAATCTTTAACAATCCCTAAAAGAAGGAAGAATATAAAGCATTTTAAGAGTCCAGGATGGATGAACACACAACTTAAAAAGGAAGAAAAATGTGTTTATCAAATGGAAAGAGGGGGAATATCTAAAGAAGAATATAATGAGGTCTGCAGAAACTGTAGAGCAAGTGTCAGAAAAGAAAAAGCTAATAATGAATTGAGGCTTACAACAGAGGCCAAAAGCGATAAAAAAGGATTTGGGGGGTCAAAGGCAAAAGAAAAGTCAAAGAAGCTATTAGATGTTTACAGGATGAAAATGGTGAATTGGTTAAGAATGATGTTAAAGGGGTTGTCCCGCGCCGAAACGGGTTTTGTTTTTTTTAACCCCCCCCCCCCCCCCCCGTTCGGCGCGAGACAACCCCGATGCAGGGATTAAAAAAACAACCCGCACAGCGCTTACCTGAATCCCGGCGGTCCGGCGTCTTCATACTCACCTGCTGAAGATGGCCGCCGGGATCCTCTGTCTCCATGGGCCGCAGGGCTTCTGTGCGGTCCATTGCCGATTCCAGCCTCCTGATTGGCTGGAATCGGCACGTGACGGGGCGGAGCTACACGGAGCTACACGGAGCCCCATTCAGAAAAGAAGAAGACCCGGACTGCGCAAGCGCGGCTAATTTGGCCATCGGAGGGCGAAAATTAGTCGGCTCCATGGGAACGAGGACGCCAGCAACGGAGCAGGTAAGTATAAAACTTTTTATAACTTCTGTATGGCTCATAATTAATGCACAATGTACATTACAAAGTGCATTAATATGGCCATACAGAAGTGTATAGACCCACTTGCTGCCGCGGGACAACCCCTTTAAGAAGACCGAACTTTTAAATTCCTATTTTGTATCTGTTTTCTCACAGAAAGTAGATGGAACATCAACTGAACTTCCCTGTGCTACTGGGAGAATAAAAGAATGCAGGCTATCTATGATCAGATAGATGGTGAGGGAACACATTGCTAACTTAAATGAATTCAAGTCTTAAGGTCCAGATGAATTACATCCTAGGATAGTAAAGGAAGCAGCAGAGGTAATTGCTGAACAACTCGCCATAACCATTGAAAATTCCTGGAGAACAGGGGAAGTCCCAGAAGATTGGAAAAGGGCAAATGTTGTCCCTATCTTTAAAAAAGGGAGAAAGGTGGATCCAGGAAACTACAGGCCTGTGAGCCTGACTTCTATACCGGGAAAGATCTTTGAACAAATTTATTCAACAGCATGTATGCAAGTACTTGGATGAGAATGGAGTAATTAACCAGAGCCAGCATGGGTTTGTAACAAACAAGTCATGCCAGGCTAATCTTATTTCCTTCTCTGACAGAATCACTGACTGGGTTGATCAGGGAAATGCGGTGGATATATTATATCTTGACTTTAGTAAAGCATTTGACAAAGTATCTCATTGCATCCTTATTGAGAAAATGACCAAATATAGGATTGACAAGGCAACTGTTAGGTGGATTCACAACTAGCTGAGTGATCATACTCAAAGAGTGGTCATAAATGGCTGCACATCCAAGTGGAAGAATGCATCAAGTGGAATACCACAAGGCTCCGTCCTAGGCCCAGTGTTGTTCAACATTTTTATAAATGATCTGGAGGAGGGAATTGATGGGAAACTGATCAAATTTGCTGATGACACAAAGCTAGGAGGGATAGCTAACACTAGGAAGAGAGGGAGAGTATTCAAAAAGATCTAGAAAAGCTTGCACAGTGGGCGGCAACTAACAGCATGGTATTTAACAAGGAGAAATGCAAAGTCCTACATCTGGGCAAGAAAAATGAAAAAAGCACATACAGAATGGGAGGAATTGGGCTAAGCAGCAGCACATGTGAAACACACTGGTATACTAGAAGATCATAGACTGAACATGAGTCAACAATGTGATGCAGCAGCCAAAAAGGCAAACACAATTCTGGGATGTAATAAGAGAAGCATAGAGTCTAGATCACATGAGGTCATTATCTCCTCTACTTTTCCTTAGCCAGACCTCATCTGGAATACTGGGTCCAGTTCTCGGCATCTCAATTTAAAAAAGACATAGACAAACTGGAGCAACTGCACAGAAGAAATACCAAAATGGTGAGCGGTCTGCAAATCATGTCCTATGAGGAACGGATAAAGGATCTGGGAATGTTTAGCTTGCAAAAAAGAAGGCTGAGAGGAGACTTAATAGCTGTCTACAAATATCTGAAGGGCCGTCAAAGGGCAGAGGGATCAGCCCTATTCTCATCTGTACAAGGAAAGACTAGAAGCAATGGGATGAAACTGCAAAGGAGAAGAGACAGATTGGATACCTGTTAACTGCAACTTGAAACTATGTTTACCACAATTTCCTGCTCTGTCCTTCCTTCCTGTGTGTGCCCCTCTTATCTCTGCCATCCTATTAGTCAGCAATCTGGTTCCAAGAGCTGAATAGAAAAGAAAACAGTCCCTAGTCATTTTTACTGAAGGACCCCCGACCTGTAGTGCCGGAATGCCTACAGGTCATATCCAGGGTAACCTGGGGATAAACACTTGTGAAGTGCGGGGAGAAGGGAAGGGTTTATAGAGCTGCAGACACAAAATACAAAGCAGAACCACATTACAAACTTTAACTTTAATCAAACTTTAAACATTTGATTAGTATTCATTTGACAGCACCTTTGTGTAACCAAGATACCCCTTCAAAAGAGAACCTGTTACCTGCCTAAAGCACTATGAACTGACTTGTGGCGCTGTTAGGGCAGGTGACACCGAGCTGGGGGCTGTACTTTTCATACTCACCCATTTCCTGGTTCTCGTAGTGCTCGTCTGTGAAGTCGGCTGGAACCAGGAAGGGGCCGAGTATGAAATATACAGTACCCAACACCCTTTCACCTGCCCTAATAGTACCATGTGTTAGTTATGGTGCTTTAGGCAGATGAAAGGTACCTTTTAAACAATAATTGCACGTAGAGACCGGTCTCTGAGACAGGAGTACAGTGTGCACACTTAAGAGCAATTAGGACTGAACTTCAACCTTGGAGTGATCAACCACCATTGTTTTAAGCTTGGGACTTATGTTACCAGCACCCATTCTGTTGTTTAGTGGAGAGTACCCCCCAAGAAGCGCAGGGTACCCGAACCACTAATTGAGGCCATCTTATTGAACTACAAGGACTGAGATGGCTGTTAATACCAAAATAAACCCAAGTGGGCCTTAATCCCTGAGGACGTAAAAACAGGTGTCCTGCAGGGATTAATGCCACGTGGGCTCTGGACGTGACAGCTCCATGCTGTCGGTGTCCGCAGGTAGCCAACAGCATGGAACTGTCATCCCGGGCTGCGGGGAGGCCGATCGCATAAAAGTGCAAAAAAGTTTTTAAAGATTTAGCTGTCCTCAAGGATCGGATCCATAGGGCCAGCTGAGAATACTCACCCCCATCCGCCGCACTGTTCCCTACTGTTATGGTCCTTCGGGCCCTGAAGCCGGCCCTGAAGAAGGCCCAGAGCTGCAGGAAATTTAAAATCTCCTGGCTCCTGTATGTAAGCGGTCCCCGAAACCGTGATCGCCGTTATCCAATTAATTAACGGCGATCACGGAAAAGTGAATAAAAGTTTTTTAAAAAGTCAAAGTTATACCTCCCCTCATGGATCGGATCCATGAGGGAAGGTGAAAATACTAACCCCCTTCCTCCATGTCCTCCCGCCACTCTCGGGACTGGCAGCTGGCTTCTGCGCATGCACCGATGCGCATGCGCAGAAGGCCAGTGAGCCCAGCAAATTCAAAATCTCCTAGAGATAGCCAAGCACAGGGGGATATGACTGGGGACCGCTGTATGCAGTGCCCAGTCACATGATCACCGTTATCCATAGAAAGTTAAAAAGTTAAAAAAAAAAAAGTTTAAAAAGTTAAAGTTTCATCTCCCCTTACAGATCGTATCCGTAAGGGGAGATGAAATTACGTACCCAAGAACCCTGGATTTGTCCCCTGATGGGATGTTGATCCACGGACCTTACCCCGGCTTCTGTGCATGTGTCCATCAGCATGATGGTGGACGCATGCGCAAAAGTGAAGGATTGCCCAGGAAATTTAAAATCTACCTGCTCCTGGCTGCCAAAGGTAGCCAAGAGCCTGGAGATGTCACGGGGAGCGCGGCATGCGGTTACTGGTCACGTGATCGCCATGGGCATAATGGCGATCACGTAAGAGTTTTTTTAAAAGTGGAAGTTTCATCTCCCCTCACCGATGTGATCGGTGAGAAGAGATGAAACATCTTCTCAGAGGCTTCCGCATTTGAATCCAGATGCGATTATCCTCCATGGATCCTTCCAGCTTCTACGCATGCGCCCACTGGCAAAATGCTGGAGTCATTCGCAGGAGCCGGGGAGCCCAGGAAATTTGAAATGTCCTTGCTTTCGGCGTCCAACGGTGGCTTCGTTGAGCAGTCCCTGGTCACTTGATAAAAAAGTAGCGATCTAACATTAGGCCGATCTCACATGACCGGATAGGAATGATGGATTCTGCATGCGTTTGATCAGCGGTAATCCACGGATCAATCACATGCATTGGATTACACAATTCCCCCCAATTAGCAGGTCAGAATTACGTAATCCACTCGCAGAAAACAGAACACAGCATGTTATATTTTACCGCGGATATCAGCGACCTAGAGCCCATTGTGCTCTATGACCGCGGATATACCCGCAGCCCATATGCCAATACATTGTGTACGAGCTGCGGGTACCCGGGTCATCTCTAAGCGACAGCGTGGGAAATACAAACAAAAAACGGTGTACTGCGCATGATTGCCTGTGTGAGTACACAGTTATGTGCAGTACATTACGCGGCCGTACGCAGCGCCACAGCCGGGCTCACAGCTGGGAACCGCTTCGGGCCTACGCAAGCGGATTCCACATACGGCCACATGTGAACCCAGCATTATTCAGAGCACTACCTGTAATACGTCATTTACAAGAAGCACCAGGAACGCTCGCCTTCTTGCAGTTCCAGGAGCAGCTTGTTGAGTGCCTTCTGTGTGAGACCGCCGCACCTCATCAAGCTTACGGAGACTCACAGAGCGCCACTTTTTACACCCCATCCCTGACGCTGAGGTCACGAAATACCCCCAAAGAAGCATGGGAGAAGGAGGGATACACGATTTTCTTGCCCTCATGTGCCCATACTAACAAGCCTCCATAATTACCCCCGTTTTCAGACATAAAACGCGGTTTACATTATTACTTTTATCTAAGATTTAAGGAATGCCAAAAAATGGGGATGGCAGGGGGGGGGGGATTATTTTTAGGAAGTCAATCCTAAAGTCAATGGGGCCTGGAATTTATTCAATTGTGCCCTTAAATCCAATGGGTGTTACCTCCATTATGTGCCTAGCCATGTGTCCTGTAAGCAGATTTGGGTCACAATGGGTATGTTTCTGAACACGGGACAAACGGGGGTATCCATTTTGTGGTGACAGTTTTCATTCATATGTGTACTGTACAAAAAAACAGTTCTTAAATTGACACAATTGCCCACAAAAATGAAAATCGTGATCATTTCCTTCTGTTTTGCTGACATTCATTCAAATACTGTGTGATCAAAATACTCAGTACACCCCTAGATGAATTCATTAAAGGGTCTAGTCTTCAAAATGGGGTCATTTGTGGAGGTTCTCCATTGTTTTGGCTGCTCACGGGCTCTACAATTGGGCAATGGGGCCTAAATCCCTGTCTGTTCTGAATGCCATCGGCTGCTCCTTTAATTTTGGGCCCCGTTGTGGATATGGACATAATATTAGGGCCACAATAGGTATATTTCTAAAAACAGGACAAACAGTGGGATCCATTTTGGGGTGCAAGTCTTTATTCATATGTGTGCTGTACAAGAAGAACTGTTTTTAAAATGACACGATTGCCAAAAAAATGAAATCATAATTTTTTCCTTCTGCTTTGCTTTGTTTAATTCAAATTACCCATTGGATAATGGCGATCATGTGACAGGAATCGCATACAGTGGTGCCTTGTGACATCACCCTGTTCTCGGCTACACATACTAGCCAGTAGCAGAGTGATATTAAATTTTCCAGGCCTCCCCAACTTCTACGCGTGTGCGTGACTTAATGTCATCTGGCGCACATGCGCAGTATATAGAGTCAGGTCCTGGAACACCAGAACGCCACAGGACATCGTGGAGGATGGGGGTGAGTGCTCTCAGTTTCCCTCATGGATTTGATACGTGAGCGGAGCTGAAACTAACTATTTTTTACTTTCTATTTACTTTAATGCGATCGCTGTTATCCATTGGATAGCTGCAATCGCGTGACCAGGGGTCGGATGTCCCAGCCCCCTATCACAGCTCCAGGTTGTCAGCTACTTCTGGCAACCGACAGCAGTGAGCTGTCACATCCACGGCCTGCAGGGCTTTAATGCTCAGAGTGAGCGTGTTTTTACGGCCGTGAGGATTAAAGCCCACCAAAGCAGGACGTAAAAAGGCAGGTTAAACTGCCCCCCCCCCCTTTGGAAAGAAGTATGGTATGACTCCAGGTAATGGAGGGGCTGATTGCATTATGGGAAATATGTGAAACAGAAAGTAAAACATCCAAGGGCTCACTCACATGGGCTTATGTGTCCTGCTCATTACATGCATATTTTTCACGCCCGTGAAATACACAGTACTCACCAAATAAGCATGTACATGTATATTTGCTGTGGATATTAAATCTCCATAGCCTGTATTGGTGCTCATTATGAGTGTTTATGGCCCAATAGAAATCAATGGGCTGTTAGCACCGCATATTATGCGTGTGAAAAATAGGTGCATATTATGCTGCCAGCATCTATCTATGTGAATGAGCCCTAACTGTCAGGATGGCGGCTGGCAGGAGGCCGCTCTGCATAGAAGTGCCTGGAATACATAGAGTAGACCTCCGAAGTGTGAGAGCTAGTCAAATGAGGGGGCAGACATGGAAAAATGTATTTGGGGAAGTGGTCCTTTAACAGTAAATACTGTAAACTGTGTCTTCATGCCTCCGGTTTCTCTGCGCACTCCACAGCCACACAACACATAGTCATCTTTAGTAAAACAATCCACATTATAATTACCTTTATTAATGTGTGATGGGAGACAGAGGTCAGAAAAATAATAACGGTAAGAGCCAGGAATCTCTTGGACATTGCTGTGTTGGCCATTAGACCTGAGGAAGAAAGGAAGTTTCTTGTTGAAATATAACACACAAAATAACCTGTCTAACACATCATCCAATATACCGCGCTACTTCTTATGGCGGAGATGGAAATGGAACACAGAAAATAATGACAGGATTGGCAGAAAATGAATTGTTTGGGAACAGATTCATCCCGGATGAAGCACTTCATGAAGAGACCTAAGGGTCTCAGAATTAGCGTTGCACATCGTGATCCACTGGGTGATGAAACGGAGCCAATTTTCACTAAATCAGATCAGATCAACCTGACCCAAGTTTTTCTGAAAATCCCTGAAAAAATGTCTTTCCCTTGACTGAGTGCTTAGCATTATTTCTTTACCATGTAGAGATCCCAGGTTCAAATCTCATCAAGGACAGCATTCACATGAACTTTGAAAAACTCTATTCAGGTGTTGCTCTTGGTCAGGTTTGAACCTGCAACTCCAGCACTAAAAGACAACAGTACTAACAACTGAGCACCACACTTGTCCTTTCTGCTCCACAGAAGGAGAAGAACAAGAAGAATAAATGCAAATAAAACATAAAAACTCTATACAGATGTTGTCCTTGGTAAGACTTGAACCTAGGAACCAGAGAAAAAGAAAGTGAAGAAGTGGAAGAAGAAGGAGGAAGAGAAGCAGGAGATGAAGGAGAATAAAAAGATCTTTGGCTTCTTCTCCTTTTTCTTCGTCTACTCCTACAGAAAGCAAAGAACGTGGAGGAGGAAGGAGCTTGGTTGCTCACTTTTTAGCAATGTCGTCTTGCAGTGATGGAGTCCAAAGTTCAAAACTAGCTCAGGGCAACATATGTATGCATTTTTAATTTTCCTTCTGTTTACTCTTCTCCCCATTTTCCTCCTCTGAAGAAGAAAGAGCAAGTGTGGTGGTTCGGTTGTTAGCACTGTTGCTTTGCAGTGCTGGACCTCTCGGCTCAAATCAGTCCAGGGGCAGCATCTGCATCGAGGTTATTTGTGTTTAATCCTCTTGTTATTCTCCACTTCTGGAGATAAAAGAACAAGCATGATGTCCATTCATTGAAGAAGAACCTCCATCACCTTCATCTTTTAGGGACATATTGGAGGCCAAATTAGTGCATTTGATTTTTATTCCCATTAACTTTATCAGGGTTTTACCAGATAAAACAAGCTCTTCCCTATCCACAGGATATCCGCAGCATAGACAATAACTTGCAGATCGGTTAGTGTCTCACCGCTGAGACAGAAATACCCACTTTGGTATCTTGACTGTCCCATTGAAATGAGTGAAGCGCTGGGAAAGCAATTACATATTACCCTTAACTAACCCCTTCCCGACACAGGACGTAAACTTAAGTTCTGGGTGAGAAGGAGTTCCCACAAATTGCGGTGTGTTTGACTTATCAAAGTATTTATCCACTATTATCCTGCATGATAAAGGTCATCAGAAAGAAAAATACACAATGCCAGAATTGCACTTTGGTCTCCCCGTCTCCAAGAAAAATGTAATAAAAAGCTATTAGAGATGAGCGAGCACCAAAATGCTTGGGTGCTCGTTGCTCGAGTCAAACTTTCCGCGATGTCGAGAGTTTGTTTCGAGTAACGAAGCCCCATTGAAGTCAATGGGCGACTCGAGCATTTTTGTATATGACCGATACTCTGCTCAGGTTTTCACTTGTGAAAATCTGGAAAACCAATGAAAGTGATGGAAACGCCACAGAAACGGATAGGGCAGGCGAGGGGCTACATGTAGGGCTGCATCTCAGGTTCCGAGGTCCCACTATTAAGCCACAATAGTGGCAAGAGTGTGCCCACCCTAACAATTTTTACTTCGGACAAACCCTCATTAGCAAGGCACTCCTTAGCTAAGCACCACACTACCTCCAACCAAGCACAAGCACTGCCTGCGGGACACACCGCTGCCTCTTCTCCTGGGTTGCATGCTGCCCAACCCACCGCACGACCCTGCGTCCACAGCACACACAAAAGTGTCCCTGCGCAGCCTTCAGCTGCCCTCATGCCACACGCTGGCTTCATAGCCACACCACCCTCATGTCTATTTATAAGTGCGTCTGCCATGAGAAGGAACCAGAGATACACACTGCAGAAAGTTGGCAGGGCCAGGTAGTGACCCTCTTTAAAAAGAAGGGGGGGGGAGCGATGGCCCACAATGCTGTTGAGAATCGATGAGAAATTGACGTTTGATCTTCATTCCAATCCTGTGCCACCTCCATCAGGAGCTGCAAACGTGGTCATAAAGGGGACTTAGGTGCCAGCCCAGCACTTCTACACATCTCGGTGTGGGAAGTATGTGAGCGGGCCCTGGGTCTGCCTCCGTACCAGCAAACACCTTGTGTGGCCCAAGGTGCTGCGAGTGACATAGCAATGGGGACTCCATGTGTCCACACACTACTCATTCTGTTTGGGTGTCGGATACCTCATCGACAATGGGGGGTAAACAATCTGCACTCTGCACCCTACCCAAGTCTGTCAGTGTTTTGGGGACAGACAGGTAAAACACCTCTATGGAAAGTCTGTGTGCACCCACAGCATGGGTGGGTCCAAGGAACTTTAAGACAGTACACATAAAGAAAATCAGAGTGCCCAAACATGGCAGACTTTCGCTGCACCGAGGACTAAGGCCTCTGCACAAACCCTCAGCAATCGCGGGCATAGAGCAGACTCCGGTGCTAGCGTAGCTGTGCACGTCTCATTAGTGCTGTATCGCTCTTCTTGTTTGTCCCATTGCAGTGCCCCGGATAGCTGTGGTAACGTGAGAGAAAATACATGTTGGCCTCAGCCCACAATCCATGCCCTATTCAGTCTGGGTTTTTTTGGGGGGCCAGATAGGTAAAATACCGGGATGGGAAGACTTAGTGCACCCATAGTATACACCGACCCCTTTAATATTCCTGTAGCAAAGGTATAAGTTGACCCCAGTAACAGTTATGTTGCAGAAGTCTAGGGAGACCCCAGTAACATTTCAGTAGTAACAGTATAGACAGACCCAAGTAACATTTCATTAGGAGAAGTATAGGCAGACCCCTGTAACATTTCTGTAGCAGAAGTATAAGCAGACCCCCTGTAACATTTACGTGGCATAAGTATAGGCAGACCCCAGTAACATTTATGTAGCAGCAGCATTGGCAGACCCCTGTAACATTTGTGTATCAGCAGTATAGGCAGACCCCTGTAACATTTCTGTAGCAGCAGTATAGACAGACCCCTGTAACATTTTTTGTAGCAGAAGTATGGGAAGACCCCTGTAACATTTCTGTAGTAACAGTATAGACAGACCCCAAGTAACATTTCTGTAGTAACAGTATAGACAGACCCCAGTAACATTTATGTAGCAGCAGTATAGACAGACCCCTATAACATTTCAGTAGCAGAAGTATAGGCAGATCCCTATAACATTTCAGTAGCAGCAGTATAGGCAGAGCCCAGTATTAGTAACATTTCTGTAGTAACAATATAGACAAACCCCAGTAACATTTATGTAGTAACAGTATAGGCAGACCCCAGTAACATTTATGTAGCAGCAGTATAGTCAGACCTCTGTAACATGTCAGTAGCAGCAGTATAGGCAGAGCCCAGTATTAGTAACATTTCTGTATTAACAGTATAGACAAACCCCAGTAACATTTATGTAGTAACAGTATAGGCAGACCCCAGTAACATTTATGTAGCAGCAGTATAGTCAGACCTCTGTAACATTTCAGTAGCAGTAGTATAGGCAGACCCCTGTAACATTTGTGTAGCAGCAGTATAGGCAGACCCCTGTAGCATTTCAGTAGCAGCAGTATAGGCAGAGCCCAGTATTTGTAAAATTTCAGTAGTAACAGCATAGACAGAGCCCAGTAACATTTCTGTAGTAACAGTATAGGCAGAGCCGAGTAACATTTCTGTAGTAACAGTCAAGGCAGACCCCAGTAACATTTATGTAGCAGCAGTATAGGCAGATCCCTGTAACATTTGTGTAGCAGCAGTATAGGCAGACCCCTATAACATTTCAGTAGCAGCAGTATAGGCAGAGCCCAGTATTAGTAACATTTCAGTAGTAACAGTATTGACAGACCCCAGTAACAATTCTGTAGTAACAGTATAGATAGAGCCGAGTAACATTTCTGTAGTAACGGTATAGGCAGACCCCAGTAATATTTATGTAGCAGCAGTATACGCAGACCCCGGTAACATTTGTGTAGCAGAAACATAGGCAGACCCCAGTAACATTTCTGTCGCAGCAGCATAAGCAGACCCCTGTAACATTTCTGTAGCAGAAGTATAGGCAGACCCCTGTAACATTTCTGTAGCAGAAGCATAGGCAAAACCCAGTACCATTTTTGTAGCAGAAGTATACGCAGACCCCTGTAACATTTTTGTAGTAACAGCATAGACAAATCTCAGTAACATTTCTGTAGCAGAAGTATGGGCAGATCCCAGTAACATCCTTGTGGCAGCAGTATAGGTAGACCCCTGTAACATTTACGTGGCAGAAGTATAGGCAGGCGACTGTAACATTTAAGTGGCAGCAGTATAGGCAGAGCCCAGTAACATTTTTGTAGCAGAAGTATACACAGACCCCTGTAACATTTACGTGGCAGCAGTATAGGCAGACCCCAGTAGCATCCTTGTGGCAGCAGTATAGGCAGACCCCTGTAAAATTAATGTGGCAGCAGTATAGGCAGAACCCTGTCACATCTACGTGGCAGAAGTGTAGGCAGACCCCTGTAACATTTATGTGGGAGCAGTATAGGCAGACCGCTGTAACATTTAAGTGGCAGCAATATAGTCAGACCCCTGTAACTTTCTTGTAGCAGAAGTATAGGCAGGCAGACCCCAGTAACATTTCTGTAGTAATAGTATAGGCCAACCTCTGAAACATTGGGGTACCATGAGCGTAGGTGAAGGCCGGAAAAATTAGTTAGATAAGAGTGTAGGCGTGGGCCCGTAAAATAGGTGTACCAATAGTACAAGTGTACCTATGAAAAATGTATCAACCGAGAGGGCAGGTAAAACCCAGAAATATTTTTTGAAATATACAACTCACTGTTGCATAATTTGTAACAGAGCCTTTAGGTAGCTCTGTTGAAACAATTGGTTCATCTTAAAGTATCAATACTTTTAAAACTTAGAAAAAATGTAAAAACATTGCTGTATGAGCCTTTTGGGCCGCAGAAAAATTGGCCATTCAGCGCGATGACATGTTGTTTCTGGAGGAGGAGTGGCAGGAGGAGGACTAATGTCAGAGACAGATTGACAAAGCTAAATGCTCCATTTTCCCGGTGATAGAGAAGAGTGCTTTTATCTGTGGTTGCAGCGAAAAGAATCTTTAGGTCCGCTGCTCTCCGCCAGTGGAGAAGAGAAGTATGGGGAAATCTAGGCTTTGTTCATCTTTATGAGTGTAAGCATGTCGGCACTGGCAGTTGACAGGCGGGTACGCTTGTCCGTGATGATTCCCCCAGCTGCACTAAACACCATCTCTGACAAGACGCTAGTGGCAGGGCAAGCCAGCACCTCCAGGGCATACAGCGCAAGTTCGTGCCACGTGTCCAGCTTTGACACCCAATGGTTGTATGGCGCAGAGGCATTACGGAGGACGGTGGTACGATTGGCTACGTACTCCCTCACCATCTTTTTACAGTGCTTCCTCCGACTCAGCCTTGACTGGGGAGTGGTGACGCAGTCTTGCTGGGGAGCTATAAAGCTGGCAAAGGTTTTGGAGAGTGTTCCCCTGCCTGCGCTGAACATGCTGCCTGATCTCCGCACCTCCCCTGCTACTTGGCCTCGGAACTGAATCAGATGGGAAGTTTAGCATCACTTTGTCCACCAGGGCCCTGTGGTATTGCATCTCTCGTACCCCTTTCCTCTTTGGGAATGAGAGTGGACAGGTTCTCCTTGTACTGTGGGTCGAGAAGGGTGTACACCCAGTAATCCGTGTTGGCCAGAATGCGTGTAACGCAAGAGTCACAAGAAAGGCAGCCTAACATGAAGTCAGCCATGTGTGCCAGGGTGCCAGTACGCAAGTCATGGCTGTCCTCACTAGGAAGATGACTTTCAGGCTCCTCCTCCCCCTACACAGGCCATACATGTTGAACAGATGAGAGGCAAGCAGCATGGGAACCCTCTGCTGTGGGCCCAGCTGTCTCTTCCCCCTCCTCCTCCTCCTCCTCCTCCTGCTCCTCCGACTCCTCCTCCAAAACCCGCTGAGATATAGACATGAGGGTGGTCTGGCTATCAAGCAACATACTGTCATCCCTCATCTCCTGTTCCAACCGCAAAGCGTCGGCCTTTATGCCTTGCAGCGAACTTCTCAGCAGGCATAGCAGCGGGATGGTTACGCTAATGATTGCAGCATCGCCGCTCACCATCTGGGTAGACTCCTCAAAGTTTCCGAGGACCTGGCAGATGTCTGCCATCCAGGCCCACTCCTCGGTAAAGAATTGGAGAGGCTAGACCTGGACTCCATGGAGGAAACTGAGATCCATTTCCTAGCCCATGAAATTTCAAAAAATATCTAGACTAAGAAGAGAACAAACCGTCTCCCCCCCTCCCCCTGGACACTCTGTCAAAAGGAGTATCCTTCTCAACTTTGAAGCCATATATGCAACTTTTACTGTATGGAATATATATGAAAACTCAATAAAAACTGATTTAAAAAAATAAATAAATAATAATAAAAAAAAAAAAGAATTGGGGAGACTGACTACCGCTACGCTGCCCATGTTGGAGTTGGTATTCCACTATTGCTCTACGCTGCTCATAGAGGTTGGCCAACATGTGCAGCATAGAATTCCACCGTGTTGCCCCGCTGCACAGCAGCCGATGCTCTGGCAGATGAAACCAATGTTGCAGGGTCCTCAGGGTGGCAGCATCCGTGGTGGACTTGCGGTAAGGTGCACAGACGGGCGCGCCTTGCCGAGCAGGTCAGACAAGTGGGGGTAGTTTTTAAGAAACCGCAGAACTACCAGATTGAAGACCCTGGCCAGGCATGGCACGTGTGTGAGGCTGCCGAGCTGCAGAGCCGCCACCAGGTTACGGCCGTTGTCACACACGACCATGCCAGGTTGGAGGCTCAGCGGCGAAAGCCAGAGGTCGGTTTGCTCTATCAGACCCTGCAACAGTTCGGGGGCTGTGTGCCTCTTGTCACCTAGGCTGAGTAGTTTCAGCATGGCCTGCTGACGCTTGCCCACTGCTGTGCTGCTGAGCCCCACCACACCGACTGCTGGCGGCGTGCTGCTCACACTTCTTAATTGAGAAGTAGAGATTGTGTAGGAGGAGGAGGGGGAGGGTTTAGAGGAGGTGGCATAGACCCCCGCAGATACCAGAACCGAGGAAGGACCCGCTATTCTGGGTGTGGGTAGGACGTGTGCAGTCCCAGGCTCTGACTCGGTCCCAGCCTCCACCAAATTCACCCAATGTGCCGTCAGGGAGATATAGTGGCCCTGCCTGCCAGTACTTGTCCACGTGTCCGTGGTTAAGTGGCCCTTGCCAGTAACCGCGTTGGTGAGGGCATGATTGATGTTGCGGAAGACGTGCTGGTGTAGGGCTGGGACGGGACATCGGGAAAAATAGTGGCGACTGGGGACCAAGTAGCATGGGACCGCCGCCACCATCATGTTTTTAAAAGCCTCTGTTTCCACAAGACTGTACGGCAGCATTTCCAGGCTGATCAATTTGGCAATGTGCACGTTTAAAGCTTGAGCGTGCAGGTGCGTGGTGGCGTATTTGCGCTTTCGCTCCAATGCTTGCGCTAGCGACAGCTGGACGCTGCGCTGAGAGACATTGCTGGATGGGGTCGAGGACAGCGGAGGTAAGGGTGTGGGTGCAGGCCGGGAGGCGCTCGTGCCTGTGTCCTGAGAGGGGGATTGGATCTGAGTGGCAAATTGGGGCACAGGGGGAGAGGCAGTGGTGCGACCCGGAGGTGGTGAACGACCTTCGTTCCACCTTGTGGGGTGCTTGGCCATCATATGCCTGCGCATGCTGGTTTTTGTGAGGCTGGTAGTGGTGGCTCCCCGGCTGATCTTGGCGTGACACAGGTTGCACACCACTGTTCGTCGGTCGACCGCGCTCTCACTGAAAAACATCCACACCTTTGGACACCTAGGCCTCTGCACGGTGGCTTGGCGTGAGGGGGTGCTTTGGGAAACAGTTGGGGGATTCTTCGCTCTGGCCCTGCCTCTACCACTGGCCACCCCACTGCCTCTTCCAACCTGTGCTGCTGCACTTGCCTCCCCCTCTGAAGACCTGTCCTCAGTTGGCTTAGCAAACCTGGTGGGGTCAGTCACCTCATCGTCCAGCGGCTCTTCATCCGAATCCTCTGTGCGCTCCTCCCTTGGACTTATTGCCCTTACTACTACCTCACTGATAGACAACTGTGTCTCATCATCATCGTCCTCCTCACCCACTGAAAGCTCTTGAGACAGTTGCCAGAAGTCCGCAGCCTCATCACCCGGACCCCGGGAATATTCCAAAGGTTGGGCATCGGTCACGACATACTCCTCAGGTGAGAGAGGAACTGTTTTTCCCACTCAGGGCAGGGACCCGAGAACAGTTTCTGGGAGTCTGCCTGCTCATTAGAATGTGTCATTTTAATGGAGTGAGGAGGCTGGGAGGAAGGAGGAGCAGCATCGACAGGATTCAGAGTTGCAGCAGTGGACGGCGTAGAAGACTGGGTGGTCAATACATAGCTGGATGCATTTTCTGCCATCCACGACAGGACCTGCTCACACTGCTCTGTTTGTAATAAAGGTCTACCACGTGGACCCAAAGAATGTGATATCAAGCTGGGGACCGCAGAAACTTGCCTCTATCCTAATCCCGCAGCAGCTGGCTGCGATTCACCTGGACCAGGAACTTGGCCTGTGCCCACACCCTCACTTGGACCTCCGCGTCCTCACCAGTGTCCACATCCTCTAGCCCTACCCCTACCCCTCAGCATGGTGGATTACGAATAGAGCAGACACAGAGCGGTGTAAATAATTATGGAATTATTGACGTACAGTTGGAGGCTGACAGCGGTATTGTAATGCTAACTCCAGACTGAAACAAAGAATACGAAAGCTGCAAACAGGCCTAGCTGTGCAGTACTGATGCACTGCAACTCCCACCAGACACCCAGTAAATTTCAGACGGTCAGAGCTAGACATAAGAAGAAGCTTTAATTTAACATTTAAAAAAAAAAAAGAATACAGGCTATATAGCGTGTATATGACTTTCCCTCTATCAGTGACTGTGGCCGTACGTTGTGCATGAAGTTGATGGCAGACACAGAGCGGTATAAAAAATTATGGAATTATTGGCGTACAGTTGGAGGCTTACAGCGGTAATGTAACGCAAACTGCAGCCAGAAAAAATTATACGGAAGGCTGCAAACAGGCCTAGCTGCGTAATAGTGAAGCACTATAACTTCCAGCAGCCACGCAGTAAAATGCACACGGTCACAGGTAGCCCTAAGAAGGACCGTTGGAGTTCTTGCAGACAGGATTCTACACTACCACTGTCCCTGTCTCACCAGCACTGCCCCTATACTCTGTATAATTGACTGCAGACTGAGAACGCTATAGCTGTAATAGCCTGCACAGCCCGAGATGAAAAAAAAAAAGTGGGGCGCAAAACTGCTCCCAGCAGCCACAACAGTAATGCACTTGGTCAGATGTGGCCCTAAGAAGGAACGTTGGGGTTCTTGAAGACAGGAACCTACACTAACACTATCCCTGAATGAGCAGCAGCACCTTCCCTGATCTCTGCCAGCGTGTGTCTGAGGTGAGCCGCGGGCGGGACCGCTTTAAGTACTCGGCGGTCACTTGATCTCATCAGCCACTCACTGCAGTGGGGTGGGATAGGGCTGGTACGTCACAGGAGGAAGTTGTAATGCCTTCCCTGCATGTCTATTGGCCAGAAAATGGCGCTAAACATGCAGGGAAGGAAATGGAATTGACTCGAGTACCGCGTGGTGCTCGTCTCGAGTAACAAGCATCTCGAGTACCCTAATACTCGAACGAGCATCAAGCTGGGACGAGTACGTTCGCTCATCTGTAAAAGCTGTCTAAACATCAAATGAACTTCAAAACACCAATAGAAACTACAGAAAATCCGGGAAAAAAATTGAGCCCTCGCACAACTAAATCGATAGAAAAGTTAGAAAGTCAGCAGATGGTGGCAATAAATAATTTTATTTTTTCCAAAAATATTTTATTTTATAAAAGTAGTACAACAAAAAAAACTAGAGAAATGTTGAATCATAATAATTGTACTGACGCAGGGAATAACATGATCAGGTCATTTTTGCTGCAGTGTGTTGCGTGTTAACTTACCATGATGCTGTATACTGCTGTTAGTATAGTTTTACCGTAAACCCCTCCCCACCCTCCCCCCAAAAAACTGAGGCAAAATGCTTCTTTAGTTCATTTTGCATCCCGAAAAACACAATAAAAGTGATTAAAGAAGCTGTATGTACCCCAAAGTGGAAGCAAAAAAAAAAACTATAGCTCATCACGCAAAAAGCAAGCCCTCACAGAGCTCCGTCCATGGAAAAATAAAAAAATTATAGGACTTTGAATGCAGCGATGTAGAAAAAAAATGGATTATACCTACCTGATAATCAGGTTTCCAGTAGTCTCCACGACAGCACCCGTACCTTCAATTGGTGCTGTCGTGGAGACGACTGGGGGAAAAAATGGATTATACCTACCTGATAATCAGGTTTCCAGTAGTCTCCACGACAGCACCCGTACCTTAATTGGTGCTGTCGTGGAGACGACTGGGGGAAATATTAATAATTACAAAGGGATTTTATTGTGCAAAAAAAATTAATAATTTTGGTATCGCCCTAATCATGCCGACCCGCAGAAAAAAAATGTATCCTGTTATTTATGCTACATAATTAACACTGAAAAACAAAAATTATAACAATGCTAGAATAGATGTGTTTTCTCTCCCTGCTCTAAAACAATTAATTAATAAAAGTTTTACAATACATTATATGTACCCACATATGGTACCAATAAAACCTACAGTTCACCACACAAAAAACAAGATCTCATATGGCCATGTCGATGGAGAAATAAAAAAGTTCTGGCTTTTGAAAAGTGGAGCTAAAAATCCCCAAAAAATCGTTGCATCTTTTGGGCCAAATTAAGCCAAAGTCACTAAGGGGTTAAAAGGAAAGTGTATTCAGAAATTGACCTATTGTATAAACCAGGGGTGAATACTTCTGAGACTGCAGGAGTCGGTGAAAGTGGCATTTTGTGGTGAATTCTGAGAAACTACTTGCTATGTTTGTTGTGTTAAAGTTTTTAAATTGTTCTCATTTGTTTGTCTTTTTTAAAACAGCCGATAGTTTGTACATTTGCCCTGTGTTCTCTATAGAGCCCCCGCCACTTTATCCACTTCTCTTTCCCATACAGAGCCGGTCACCTGTCTTTCACCACCTCTTTTGCCACAGAGGGGCTTATCATCTTGTGCCATCGCCTACTCTTACTCCCACCAAGACTCACTTCATATTCTGTCTCTTCTTCTCACAAAGCCCAGCCACTGTGTGTTTCCCCAGGGCCGGCCCCCCTCCCTCCTCCCCGGTAACTAGCTGCATGGAGCCCATAAATTCCTGATGTAGCCCTGAGCAGAAGCGCTGCGCCTTTTATTTTTTCATTCCCCAATATCTATTAGATTATTACAATAGGAACCATCCAATAATCCTGAGCTTCTCGCTCTCGGGCTTCTCCTCAGTTTCAGAGCTGAAGAAAACCTAGGAGTGAGAAGGGTCTGAATTCTGAATAGATTCAGGGGACTGCTCAGCGATTAACTAGAATGAAACATGCAAGTGCTTTCAGAAACTAAATATGCAGGTACTGTAGCTCACCTGTGGTTAACTCTCCAGTGCCTGGATGTATGATAGGAATCCTCACCAGACGCTTTAGTTACAGATTTTCTGCACCATCTTCAGGGATTCTGTGGTGAATTCATCTTCTGGGACTTCAGAAGCAAATGTGGTAAATGACATATGACTGGTTGAAGCACCAGAGGTGAGATCTGCATCTGTTTTAAAGGTTAATTAAGGGCACATTTGAAGTTGACGGTTATAAAGAAGATTTGGAGAGATGAATGTATTGATGTCTTCTCGCTGCTTCCTCTTAAGAACAATAAATGGGAGAAAGGTAAATCTAATTAAAGCAATAAGGAGGAAGAAAAGTATAACTCTTACGTGAGCTTTTAACTCTTTCCATAGAGCTTTTGCAATTAGCTCCAGGCCTTCGCTATTCCTGTAACACGGCTCACCCATATGTGATCTTATTTACACCCAACTATACTGGGTTCAATGCAGGTAACATTCAAACTGTTAAGCTCCAGTACAATGAAGAAAAACCTGTTAAAGGATCCAGCAGCAGGATTTACATAAAGTCACAAGCTTTCTTTAAACATGATTAAAAACCATACAGGAACATTTCAGGGCAACTCATTGCAGTCCTTCATCACGGATGGTTCCGGTAAGGTTTTTAATAGAGATGAGCGATCACCAAAATGCTCGGGTGCTCGTTGCTCGAGTCAAACTTTTCGTAATGCTCGAGAGCTCGTTTCGAGTAGGAACCCCATTTAAGTTAATGGGCGACTCGAGCATTTTTGTATGGGACCGATGCTCCGCATAGGTCATGACT
This sequence comes from Eleutherodactylus coqui, assembly GCF_035609145.1. NCBI lineage: Eukaryota > Metazoa > Chordata > Amphibia > Anura > Eleutherodactylidae > Eleutherodactylus > Eleutherodactylus coqui. The sequence continues at coordinate 6,816,465 of NC_089842.1, read as the reverse complement.
AGAGATGAGCGAGCACCAAAATGCTCGGGTGCTCGTTACTCGGGACGAAATTATCACGATGCTCGAGGGTTCGTTTCGAATAACGAACCCCATTGAAGTCAATGGGCGACCCGAGCATTTTTGTATTTCGCCGATGCTCGCTAAGGTTTTCATGTGTGAAAATCTGGGCAATTCAAGAAAGTGATGGGAACGACACAGCAACGGATAGGGCAGGCAAGGGGCTACATGTTGGGCTGCATCTCAAGTTCCCAGGTCCCACTATTAAGCCACAATAGCGGCAAGAGTGCCCCCCCCCCCCTCCCAACAACTTTTACTTCTGAAAAGTCCTCATTAGCAATGCATACCTTAGCTAAGCTCCACACTACCTCCAACAAAGCAGAATCACTGCCTGCATGACACTCCGCTGCCACTTCTCCTGGGTTACATGCTGCTCAACCCCCCCCCCCCCCCCGCACGACCCAGTGTCCACAGCGCACACAAAACTGTCCCTGCGCAGCCTTCAGCAGCCCTCATGCCACGCCACACTCATGTCTATTTATAAGTGCGTCTGCCATGAGGAAGAACCGCAGGCACACACCGCAGAGGTTTGGCACGGCTAGGCAGCGATCCTCTTTAAGAGGGGCGGGGCGATAGCCCACAATGCTGTACAGAAGCAATAAGAAATCCAATCCTGTGCCACCTCCATCTGGAGCTGCACACGTGGGCATAGCAATGGGGAACCTATGTGCCACACACTATTCATTCTGTCAAGGTGTCTGCATGCCCCAATCAGACCGCAGTTTTTTATAAATAGTCACAGCCAGGTGCAACTCCGCAATGGGAATTCCGTGTGCACCCACAGCATGGGTGGCTCCCTGGAACCCACCGGCGGTACATAAATATATCCCATTGCAGTGCCCAACACAGCTGATGTAACGTCAGCTGTAATGCAGGTGGGCTAAAAATTTATTTGATTACACTGTAGGCAAGGGCCCCCAAAAATTGGTGTACCAACAGTACTAATGTACCTCAGAAAAATTGCCCACGCCCAACCAAGAGGGCAGGTGAAACCCATTAATCGCTTTGGTTAATGTGGCTTAATTGGTAACTAGGCCTGGAGGCAGCCCAGTTAAAATAAAAATTGGTTGAGGTGAAAGTTTCAACGCTTTAATGAGCATTGAAACGTATAAAAATTGTTTGCAAAAATTATATGACAGCCTTGTGGGCCTAAGAAAAATTGCCCGTTCGGCGTGATTACGTGAGGTTTCAGGAGGAGGAGCAGGAGGAGGAGGAGGAATATTATACACAGATTGATGAAGCAAAAAGGTCCCCGTTTTTGATGGGGATAGAGAATGATGCTTCCATCCGCGGGTGCAGCCTACGTATTGTTTAGGTATCGCTGCTGTCCGCTGGTGAAGAAGAGAAGTCTGGGGAAATCCAGGCTTTGTTCATCTTGATGAGTGTAAGCCTGTCGGCACTGTCGGTTGACAGGTGGGTACGCTTATCCGTGATGATTCCCCCAGCCGCACTAAACACCCTCTCTGACAAGACGCTAGCCGCAGGACAAGCAAGCACCTCCAGGGCATACAGCGCGAGTTCAGGCCACGTGTCCAGCTTCGACACCCAGTAGTTGTAGGAGGCAGAGGCGTAACCGAGGACGGTCGTGCGATCGGCTACGTACGCCCTCACCATCCTTTTACAGTGCTCCCGCCAACTCAGCCTTGACTGGGGACCGGTGACACAGTCTTGCTGGGGAGCCAGAAAGCTGGCAAAGGCCTTGGATAATGGTCCCCTGCCTGCGCTGTACATGCTGCCTGATCTCTGCGCCTCCCCTGCTACCTGGCCCTCGGAACTGCGCCTTCGGCCACTAGCGCTGTCTGATGGGAAGTTTACCATCAGTTTGTCCACCAGCGCCCTGTGGTATAGCATCATTCTCGAACCCCTTTCCTCTTCGGGAATGAGAGTGGAAAGGTTCTCCTTATACCGTGGGTCGAGCAGTGTGTACACCCAGTAATCCGTAGTGGCCAGAATGCGTGTAACGTGAGGGTCACGAGAAAGGCATCCTAACATGAAGTCAGCCATGTGTGTCAGGGTACCTGTACGCAACACATGGCTGTCCTCACTAGGAAGATCACTTTCAGTATCCTCCTCCTCCTCTTCCTCTGGCCATACACGCTGAAAGGATGACAGGCAAGCAGCATGTGTACTCTCAGCAGTGGGCCAAGCTGTCTCTTCCCCCTCCTCCTCTTGCTCCTCCCCCTTCTCCCCCTCCTCAATGCACTGAGATATAGACATGAGGGTGCTCTGACTATCCAGCGACATACTGTCTTCCCCCGCCTCAGTTTCCGAGTGCAAAGCATCTGCCTTTATGCTTTGCAGGGAACTTCTCAAGAGGCATAGCAGAGGAATGGTGACGCTAATGATTGCAGCATCCCCGCTCAGCATCTGGGTAGACTCCTCAAAGCTTCCAAGGACCTGGCAGATGTCTGCCAACCAGGCCTACTCTTCTGTAAATAATTGAGGAGGCTGACTCCCACTACGCCGCCCATGTTGGAGTTGGTATTCCGCAATAGCTCTACGCTGCTCATAGAGCCTGGCCAACATGTGGTGCGTAGCGTTCCACCGTGTGGGCACATCGCACAGCAATCGGTGCACTGGCAGATGAAACCGATGTTGCAGGGTCCGCAGGGTGGCAGCGTCCGTCTTGGAGTTGCGGAAATGTGCGCTGACCCGGCGCACCTTTCCGAGCAGGTCTGACAAGTGTGGGTAGCTTTTCAGAAAGCGCTGAACCACCAAATTAAAAACATGGGCCAGGCATGGCATGTGCGTGAGGCTGCCAAGCTGCAGAGTCTCCACCAGATTACGGCCGTTGTCACACACGACCATGCCCGGTTGGAGGCTCAGCGGCGCAAGCCAGCGGTCGGTCTGCTCTGTCAGACCCTGCAGCAGTTCGTGGGCCGTGGGCCTCTTCTCTCCTAAGCTGAGTAGTTTCAGCACGGCCTGCTGACGCTTGCCCACAGCTGTGCTGCCACGCCGCGCGACACTGACTGCTGGCGAAGTACTGCTGCTGACACATCTTGATTGCGAGACAGAGGTTGCGTAGGAGGAGGAGGAGGAGGAGGGTGGTTTAGTGGAGGAAGCATACACCGCCGCAGATACCACTAAATTCACCCAATGTGCCGTTAGGGAGATATAGTAGCCCTGCCCGCCTGTGCTTGTCCACGTGTCTGTGGTTAATTGGACCTTGGCAGTAACCGCGTTGGTGAGGGCACGTACAATGTTGTGGTCGTGCAGGGCTGGGACGGCACATCGGGAAAAGTAGTGGCAACTGGGAACCAAGTAGCGCGGGCCCGCCGCCGCCATCATGCTTTTGAAAGCCTCCGTTTCCACAAGCCTATACAGCAGCATCTCCAGGCTGATCAATTTGGCAATGTGCACGTTTAACGCTTGAGCGTGCGAGTGCGTGGCGGCGTACTTGCGCTTGCGCTCAAACAGTGGCGCTAGCGACGTCTGGACGCTGCGCTGAGAGACATTGCTGGATGGGGCCGAGGACAGCGGAGGTGAGGGTGTGGGTGCAGGCCAGGAGACAGTAGTGCCTGTGTCCTCAGAGGGGGGTTGGATCTCAGTGGCAGGTTGGGGCACAGGGGGAGAGGCAGTGGTGCAAACCGGAGGCGGTGAACGGCTTTCGTCCCACCTTGTGGGGTGCTTGGCCATCCTATGCCTGTGCATGCTGGTGGTGGTGCCTCCCCAGCTGATCTTGGCGCGACAAAGGTTGCACACCACTGTTCATCGGTCGTCAGGCGTCTCTGTGAAAAACTGCCATACCGTAGAGCACCTTGACCTGTGCAGGGTGGCATGGCACGAGGGGGCGCTTTGGGAAGCTGTTGATGGATTATTCGGTCTGGCCCTGCCTCTACCCCTGGCCACCCCACTGCCTCTTCCAACCTGTGCTGCTGCACTTGTCTCCCCCTCTGAAGACCTGTCCTTAGTTGGCTTAGCAAACCAGGTGGGGTCAGTCACCTCATCGTCCAGCGGCTCTTCATCCGAATCCTCTGTGCGCTCCTCCCTTGGACTTACTGCCCTTACTACTACCTCACTGATAGACAACTGTGTCTCATCATCATCGTCCTCCTCACCCACTGACAGCTCTTGAGACAGTTGCCGGAAGTCCGCAGCCTCATCACACCCTGTGCCCACACCCTGACTTGGGCCTCCGCGTCCTCGCCCGCGTCCACGTCCTCTAGGCCTACCCCTACCCCTCAGCATGGTGTATTACCAGTAGTGCAGAAACAGAACGCTGTAATTAAATGTGCCGCTTATTGGCCTGTGGTTGGAGGCTGACTTCGCTTACGGAACGCCAGGAAATAATTTGGAGGACTACTACACCCAGCAGAGACCCAGAACACTGAGGACAGTCACAGGCAGCCCAAATAGATTTTTTTCCCCAAATGTTTTTGCAAAGGCCCACTGCCTATATTCAATCAATATATCTCTTCTCTCTCTGCGTCACCACTACTGGCCCTGGAGTATGTCAAAGAACTGCAGAGTGTTGCACTGTGGACTCCAATACAGTGGTGATTTAACAGCCCAGACAGAGCCAGGAAATAATTTTGCGCAAGCCTGCTGTAACACTTAGCTGGCTGCGTATGAATGAGGACGACTACTACACCCAGCACAGACCCAGAACACTGAGGACAGTCACAGGCAGCCCAAATAGATTTTTTTCCCCAAATGTTTTTGCAAACACCCACTGCCTATATTCAATCAATATGTCTTCTGTCCCTGCCTCACAATATATGTCTTCTGTCCCTACCTCACCACTACTGGCCCTGCACTATATCTAATTACTGCAGGGTGCAATGCTCTGCACGGCCGATATACAAAAAAAAAGTGCAACACTGCAAAAAGCAGCCTCCACACTACTGCACACGGTTAGATGTGGCCCTAAGAAGGACCGTTGGGGTTCTTGAAGCCTAAAATACTCCTAACACTCTCCCTATAGCAGCTCCAACAAGATAGCACTTTCCCTCCTCTATGTCAGAACGCATCTGTGGCGAGCCGCGGGAGGGGCCGATTTATATACTCGGGTGACACCTGATCTCGCCAGCCACTCACTGCAGGGGGGTGGTATAGGGCTTGAACGTCGCAGGGGGAAGTTGTAATGCCTTCCCTGTCTTTCTATTGGCCAGAGAAGCGCGCTAACGTCTCAGAGATGAAAGTGAAAGTAACCCGAACATCGCATGGTACTCGTTACGAATAACGAGCATCTCAAACACGCTAATACTCGAACGAGCATCAAGCTTGGACGAGTACGTTCGCTCATCTCTAGTAAGTATACATAATTTTTTTGTTAATTTTTTATTTTTATTTTATTTTTTTTACACTAAAAAATCCTGTTTGCATCTCACCTACCGTGAAACACCCAGTTAGTATTATGATCTGGGGAATTTGCATGATTAATGGGAATATACATAGATCTGTTCCAAGATAATGAAGCATTTATTTTTCAACAGGTTTCAGTTCCATATTTCTTCTGTCTGCAAAAAGTGGTTTCCAGATAATCATCTTCCACTGCTGGAGCGGTCTGGGAATAGCCAAGATCTTAACATAAATGAAAATCTATGGAACCGACTAAAAAAACTTGTTACTCTGGAACAACCCGGCAATTACAGCCCATTAATAGAAGCAATAATTTAATCCTGGTTTCACATAATAATAGCTGCAGAACTAGAAAACTTGGCTCACTCCATGGGAGGGCGTTGTAATTAACTCTAAAGGTTTCCTAACTCGCTATTAACTGACGAGACAATTTATGTAAATCTCATTTCTTTCTACGTGTTTCACTTATCTTCTTTAGGGCTCAGTCACATGGGCGTTTTAACGTCCGATTATTCGCGCATTAAAAAAGATGGCACTATATAGAACCAATGCTTTCCAATGGCAGCGGTCACATATGCAAATTTTACTTGCGCAAAAACACCTGCAGCGAAAATTAAAGGACACCGTTTTTAAAAACGCGGCTATCTGCGTTCTGTGTTTGCAAAGATTTGTCACAAAAACCCAGGAATTGCCATTGCCTGCTATTGTTTTTCGAGCACACCGCACTGTACTCCCATCATCTGCGCAAGTGCAAAGGCTTCCATGCTGAAAGTGAAATCAATAGCAAATGCTGACAATGTTGTCCATATTGGGGCTACCGTGTAACTTCTGGCCACAGGGGTCGTGTGAATGGAGGCATTTAAAGAACTTTTGCATTGCCTGCGCTCCTCCTGGCGAAGGTTCATAGACGTATGCATTTTAGCGGCTTTTTTTTCGTAAGCAAATCAGATCTCATTTCGGTCAGCTTTTCTTGGGTACAATTAAAATAGTTAGCCTATTTTTAGACCAAAACATAGAATATTACACTTGTTAACATACTTTTTTTGCCTCCTGGGCTTTTCTACGTCACCAACTGCATGTTGCAATCGTCTGTAAATATTTTGGACCCCAGTTCATGTGTTTCCACACCTGCTGAGTACGCTTCCCTTAGTTGAAGTATGTGTAAATGTTGCACCTTCCATTCGCCCAAGGCTATGACCTTCGAAATTTTTCACAACTGTTTTCGATGAATTCAGGGTGTATGTTCCCCGCCTCTATGCCTCCACTATATAAGATTCCTGGTGGCGTGGGTGAAGTATGGCTGACATTTATAAGGCTAAACAATATGGATAAAATGGATTTGATCCGCGCTGTGGAGAGGCGGTCCGCCTGTGGGATACGCACTGCAGTGCGTATAAGAATCGCGGAACCAAGATAGTGCGGTGGCAGGAGGTTGCCCAAGCAACATATCGGATGTGATGGCGCACTTTCAGCGCCAGTACCCAGAATGCAAAGAGTGAGTTGAATGTATTCTTTGTTTTTGCACCCTGCTTACACTATGTTATGTTCCAATTTTCGCTCCCCCCGACCCCAAATTGCTTCTAAGTATCTGTTTAACACGTCTGTGTTTTTCACCCGATGTACATAAACTATGGTTGCCGTGTATGTGCCTTTATGATATTTATGTAGTCTGACCTACTGGCCTGAAACACTTGCATGCCATTGCCTTGTGTGTTGGGCCCTTCGCTGTGACATTATTTTGTGTCCTGATATTGTACATGTTTTTGCATTTTTTTCCGACTTTCTTATATTTATATTGCATGGACAATTGCTTGATCACTTTGTTTTCTGTTGAATTTTCCATTTTTAGTTGCTGAAGTTATGACATTGTGGTGCTCTATACGTGACGCCTTTCAGAAGAGCCTCATAAAAAGGCATGAGCAGGGCTCATTGGCACACCCGTACAAGTTTGCATGGCATTTAAAGTTTCTGCGGCCAATTATGGACTTTGCCCTGTAAGTAGAAACAAATATCGCAGTAGGGGCCCCCAGTAGGTTATCTTGGGAAAAATCATCAGAAAGTACAGACAGCTTGTTTTAATGTTAAAATTGTATGTATTTCATCCCACTACCAGTGTGTATAAACCACTCCTGTAAAGATGGTGCTGAGGTCTGCCTATACTGCTGCTACAGAACTCATACTGGGGTCTGCAAATACTGCTGCTACATAAATGTTACTGGGGTCTGCCTATACTGCTGCTGCAAGAATGTAACTGGGGTCTGCCTATACTTCTGCCACGTAAATGTTACAGGGGTCTGCCTATACTGCTGCTCCAAACAAATGTTACAGGGTTCTGCCTATACTGCTGCTACAAGAATGTTACTTGGGTATGCCTATACTGCTACCACGTAAATGTTACAGGGGTCTGCCTATACTTCTGCCACATAAATGTTACAGGGGTCTGCCTATACTTCTGCCACGTAAATGTTACAGGGGTCTGCCAATACTTCTGCCACGTAAATGCTACAGGGGTCTTCCTATCCTGCTGCTCCATAAATTTTACAGGGGTCTGCCTATACTGCTGCTACAAGAATGTTACTTGGGTATGCCTATACTGCTACCACGTAAATGTTACAGGGGTCTGCCTATACTTCTGCCACATAAATGTTACAGGGGTCTGCCTATATTGCTACCACGTAAATGTTACAGGGGTCTGCCTATACTTCTGCCATATAAATGTTATAGGAGTCTGCCTATACTGATGCATCATAAATGTTACAGGGGTCTGCCAATACTGCTCCCACCTAAATGTTACAGGGGTCTGCCTATACTTCTGCTACAAGAATGTTACTGGGGTCTGCCTATACTTCTACTACAGAAATGGTGCTGGGGTCTGCCTATACTGCTGCTGCAGAACTGATACTGGGGTCTGCCCATACTGCTGCTACATAAATGTTACTAGGGTCTGCCTATATTGCTGCTGCAAGAATGTAACTGGGGTCTGCCTATACTTCTGCTACGTAAATGTTACAGGGGTCTGCCTATACTGCAGCCCCCTAAATGTTACTGGGGTCTGCCTATACTTCTGCTACAAGAATGTTACTGGGGTCTGCCTATACTGCTGCTACAAAAATGTTACTGGGGTCTTCCTATACTTCTGCCACGTAAATGTTACTGGGGTCTGCCTATACTGCTGCTACAAAAATGTTTCAGGGATCTGCCTATACTTCTGCCACATAAATGGTAAAGGGGTCTGCCTAAACTGCTTCTTCATAAATGTTACAGGGTTCTGCCTATACTGCTGCCACTTAAATGTTACAGGGGTCTGCCTATATTCTGCCACGTAAATGTTACAGGGGTCTGCTTATCCTGCTGCTCCATAAATATTACAAGGGCTTGCAAATACTGCTGCCGCCTAAATGTTACTGGGGTCTGCCTATACTTCTGCTACAAGAATGTTACTGGGGTCTGCCTATACTGCGGCTACAAGAATGTTACTGGGGTCTTCCTATACTTCTGCCGCGTAAATGTTACTGGGGTCTGCCTATACTGCTGCTACAAAAATGTTTCAGGGGTCTGCCTATACTTCTGCCACGTTAATGTTACAGAGGTCTGTCACACTTCTGCTACAAGAATTGTACTGGGGTCTGCCTATACTGCTGCCACGTAAATGTTACAGGGGTCTGCCCATACTTCTGCCATGTAAATGTTACAGGGGTCTGACTATACTGCTGCTACATAAATGTTACAGGGGTCTGCCAATACTTCTGCTGCGTAAATGTTACAGGGGTATGCTTATACTTCTGTCATGTAAATGTTACAGGGGTCTGCCTATACTGCTGCTCCCTAAATGTTACAGGGTACTGCTTATACTTCTGCTACAAGAATGTAACTGGGGTCTGCCTGCACTGCTGCCACGTAAATGTTACAGGGGTCTGCCTATACTTCTGCTACAAGAATGTTACTGGGGTTTGCCTATACTGTTGCCACTTAAATGTTACAGGGGTCTGCCTATACTTCTGCCACGTAAATGTAACAGGGGTCTGCCTATACTTCTGCCATGTAAATGTTACAGGGGTCTGCCTATACTTCTGCCACGTAAATGTTACAGGGGTCTGTCTACACTTCTGCTACAAGAATGTTACATGGGTCTTCCTATAGTGCTGCCACTTAAATGTTACAGGGGTCTGCCTATACTCCTGCTACGTAAATGTTACAGGGGTCTGCCTATACTTCTGCCACATAAATGTTACAGGGGTCTGCCTACACTTCTGCTACAAGAATGTTACTGGGGTCTGACTATACTGCTGCCACGTAAATGTTACAGGGGTCTGCCTATACTTCTGCTATGTAAATGTTAAAGGGGTCTGCCTACACTTCTGCTACAAGAATGTTACTGGGGTCTGACTATACTGCTGCCACGTAAATGTTACAGGGGTCTGCCTATACTTCTGCTATGTAAATGTTAAAGGGGTCTGCCTATACTTCTGCTACAAGAATGTTACTGGGGTCTGCCTCTACTGCTGCCACGTAAATGTTACAGGGGTCTGCCTATACTTCTGCCATGTAAATGTTACAGGGGTCTGCCTGTACTTCTGCCACAGAAATGGTGCTGGGGTCTGCCTATACTGATACTACAAGAATGTTACTGGGGTCTGCCTATACATGACTTACATAATAGGCTAATATACAAAATGAGACAGCTCGGATTGGGCGAAAACGTGTGTAAGTGGGTAAAAAATTGGCTCAATGATAGAAAGCAGAGGGTGGTAATAAATGGTCCGTACTCTGATTGGACCACAGTCGCTAGTGGGGTGCCACAGGGTTCAGTATTAGGCCCCACTCTGTTCAACATATTTATCAATGACCTGATAGAGGGGCTGCACAGTAAAATATCAATATTTGCAGATGACACAAAATTATACAATCTAATTAATGCAACAGAGGACAATGTGCGGCTACAAACGGACCGAGATAAACTGGGGGCTTGGGCAGAAAAATGGCAAATGAAGTTCAATGTTGATAAATGTAAGACTATGCACATGGGCAGGAGAAACGGATGTCACCAATATTCACTTAATGGGGTACCACTAGGGAAAAGTGATATGGAAAAGGATCTGGGGGTATTAGTGGATAGTAGACTAAACTGGAGTAACCAATGCCAGTCAGCTGCTGCAAAGGCAAATAAAGTCTTGGGGTGCATTAAAAGACGTATAGGGGCGAAGGACGAGAACATTATCCTTCCATTATATAAGGCACTTGTCAGGCCTCACATGGAATACTGCGTACAGTTCTGGTCACCGGTGATCAGGAAAGATGTCACAGTGCTTGAGGGGATTCAAAGAGGGGCAACTAAACTGATACATAGAATGACGGGACTGGAATACCCAGAGAGGCACCAAAACTGGGATTATTTACTTTAGAAAAAAGACGGCTAAGGGGTGATCAAATAACTATGTATAAATACATGAGGGGACGATACAAGGATCTCTCCCATGATCTGTTTACACCCAGGACCACGATGGTAACAAGAGGGCATCCGCTACGATTAGAGGAAAGTAGGTTTCATCACCAACATAGAAGGGGATTCTTTACTGTAAGAGCAGTTAGACTGTGGAACTCTCTGCCGGAGGAAGTGGTGATGGCAAAATCCATAGAGGAGTTTAAAAGGGGACTTGATGTCTTTCTGGAGAGGAAGGACATTATAGGATTTAAATCTTAGGTTAATTGTGAATCCGGGTATACAGGCAGGTAGGAACTAATAGGGGTTGATCCAGGGAACAGTCTGATTGCCATTAGGGAGTCGGGAAGGAATTTTTTCCCCAAAAGGGCTAATTGGCTTCTGCCCTTGGGGTTTTTTGCCTTCCTCTGGATCAACACAGGAGGATAGACAGGCTGGACTAGATGGACATTGTCTTCATTCAGCCTTACATACTATGTTACTATGTTACTATGTATACTGCTGCCACGGTAATGTTACAGGGGTCTGCCTTTACTTCTGCCACGTAAATGTTACAGGGGTCTGCCTTTACTTCTGCCACGTAAATGTTACTGGGGTCTGCCTATACTGCTGCTCCATAAATGTTACAGGGGTCTGCCTATACTGCTGCCACCTAAATGTTACAGGGGTCTGCTTATACTTCTGCTACAGAGAGTGTTATTGAGGTCTGCCTATACTGCTGCCACATAAATATTACAGGGGTCTGCCTATTCGTCTGC